>NC_040084.1:22339624-22964624 GCF_003369695.1 Bos indicus x Bos taurus | reverse complement strand
ATTACTCAACTGTTACTTCCAAGTTCTTGGATTCAAGGACTATAGAGAACAGATTCTGATTTTGTAGGAGAGGAAACTGAGATACAGAGAGATGGAGTCAGTTGGCCAGAGAACAGCCAGCATGTTAGAGACAGAGCTGGACTTGCCAGGCTTGTGCTGTGATAACCGAGTGGTCTCATCTACCTTGGAATGTCCACTATACCCCTTGAAGTGTTAGTCACTCGGTCGTGTTTGACTCTTTGTGACCCCATGGACTGTAGCCTGCCAGGCTCCTCTGTCCATGGGAATCTCTAGGCAAGAATACTGGAGTGGGTTGCCGTTCCCTTCTCCAGGGGATCTTCCTGACCCAGGGATCAAACTGGGGTTTCCTGCATTGCATGCAGATTCTTTACCGACTGAGCCACCAGGGAAGACCTAATTATGTACTAATTTATGTATAATTTATGTACACCCCTTTTATGTACTGATGTACTAATTTATAATTAATTAGTACTAATTTATAATTATTTATTTGTCTACTTCCCTGTGGGGTTTCCCAGGTGGTGCTAGTGGTAAAGAATCCGCCTGCCAATGCAGGAGACTTAAGAGATGTGGGTCCAATCCCTGGGTTGGGAAGATCCCCTGGAGAAGAAAATGGCAACCCACACCAATATTCTTGCATAGAGAATCCCATGGACAGAGGAGCCTGGTGGGCTACAGTCCATGGGGTCACAGAGTCAGACAAGACTGAAGCAACTTAGCACACGTGCACACATACTGCCCTGAACCGGAACTGATTTGAAATTCTATGTATCAATCCATATTTCTTCTAAGTTTTGCTCCTTGGATTGAACACTGAATAACATAGAAGTTTGCCCGCAAACTTTTATGGGAGATGCAAGGAACTTAATAGTGGTTATCTTTGGGGAGCGAGGCTGAAGACAATTATGTTTTATTTCACTCCCTCCTACACTGTTGGTTGTTTTTATATGACAGGTGAGTGGGGAGCAAAAGAGATGACTCGGACTTGAAGGATTTTATAGCCTACTGGGGAGATAGAACAGTCATCCATGGGTGATATAAATTGAGAGTCGTTTTATTACAAAGTATCCTCCACACAAGTCTTAAAGAGATTAAAGGTAAAAGAGTAATCTAAGCCAGGCATGGGGGATTTGAGAGGAGGCCCAATTGTATATCTTCTACAGGAGATGGAGGAAACCCAGCTCCCTTCGAGGATCTCACCTTGAGCACACATACACACACAGGCACAAAAGCCTGGCCCACCCTAGGTACCATCAGCATTTGCTCCTGGCACCTCTCATCACAGGAGCTCTCGCCGTCAGGATGTTAATTACTGACTGCCCCCTTGTTAGTGACTGATTTCAGTCCATTTGCCAAATATAATTGTCAGGAGCACACATGCTTTCCCAGTTTCAGTGGTATAGATAAGCTAGGCACAGGTTTGTGAACAGTGTCTGCTAAAGAGATGTTGTCCCTGCTGCTACCCCTGGAAAGACTCACCAGGAACACTGCAGGAATCAACTTCCCCATGCAGGTCTTCACTCCAAGATACAGGATCAGTGAAGAGGGTAGGATGTCTGTCAAGATTAGAAAGGGATGCTCGGCTTTTTCATCTTTGAAACACCTACCTCATCATTTATTACAATGGCAAGGAATGGGGCTGTTAATGTTGCCTGCACTGATCTTTTCAATTGGAAACTCACTTTAGTATACTTTTTTTTTTAAAGGCCTGTATTGGCAAGAGCTATAAAGTAGTAGGATGACACTTGTTAAAGATACCATCGTTACATTTTCAGTTCTCTAACTTTCTAGGCCGAGTAAGTTACTGTGAGCAATCCTGCTTTTTCTGTAAAAATGTTATTCATTCAGACTGCACTGCTGCCTGAGCTCTTATCACTAGCAAATCCCAGAAGGACTGACTTATTAGTTAGAGCTAATAATGTATCTGAAATTCTAACTTCTTAAGTTCTTAAATTGCAGTGTAATTCCCAGCCTAACAGGATATCACTGGGTAGTTTTGTTATAATTTTCACTTCAGCCCTGGTCCAGTATCTTAATATCCCTGGTATGATGATGAGCAAACAGAATGTAGAATTTGGTTGAGAATCACTGATGTATTGCTAAGCACATACTATAGTTGTATTGTTTGGGAACACATGCCCCAAGAAGAAGGATGGATTTACCATGTCACTACCTGCTTACAGTTGATTCCTATCACAATGAGAACAAAATTCAGGCTCCTTAATCTAGACCTCCATGGGCCGGCAACATCTGTCCCCAGTCTCATCTACTCACTCCCTCTCGCTCTGTTCCAGCTGCACTGCCTTATTTCCTCCTCCCTTTCCTGATCTGGTCCTGGCCTCTGAGTGTGCACTGGCTGTTCTCTGTGCTTGCAGGAGAACACTCTGGACAAGACCTTTGCAAGGCTGGGTCCTCTTGTTTTTCAGATCTCACTTCATCTGTCAGTCTCTCCCATCAGGAAGCTTCCATAAGCCTCTTTTCCTTCTCTGTCAGAGGGCAGACAGAATGAAAACCACAATCACAGAAAACTATCCAACTGATCACATGGACTGCAGCCTTGTCTAACTCAGTAAAACTATAAGCCATGCTGTGTAGGGCCACCCAAGATGGACGGTTCATGATGGAAAGTTCTCACAAAACGTGGTCCATTGGAGAAGGGAATGGCAAACCACTTCGGTATTCTTGCCTTGAGAACCCCGTGAACAGTAAGAAAAGGCAAAAAGATAAAACACTGAAAGATGACCTCCCCAGGTCAGTAGGTACCCAATATGCTACTAGAATTCAGTGGAGAAATAACTCCAGACAGAATGAAGAGACAGAGCCAAAGCAGAAACAGCAACCAGTTGTGGATGTGACTGGTGATGGAAGTAAAGTCCGATGCTGTAAAGAGCAATATGGCTTAGGAACCTGGAATATTAGGTCCATGAATCAAGGCACATTGGAAGTGGTCAAACAGGAGATGGCAAGAGTGAACATAGACATTTTAGGAATCAGTGAACTAAAATGGATTGGAATGGGTGAATTTAACTCAGATGACCATTATGTCTACTACTGTGGGCAAGAACCCCTTAGAAGAAATGGAGTAGCCATCATGGTCAATGAAAGAGTCCAAAATGCAGTCGTTGAGTGCAGTCTCAAACACGACAGAATGATCTCTGTTCGTTTCCAAGGCAAACCATTCAATATCACAATAATCCAAGTCTATGCCCCGACCAGTAATATTGAAGAAGCTGAAGTTGAACAGTTCTATGAAGACCTACAAGACCTTCTAGAACTAACACCCAAAAAAGATGTCCTTTTCATTATAGGGGACTGGAATGCAAAAGTGGGAAGTCAAGAGCTACTTGGAGTAACAGGCAACTTTGGCCTTGGAGTACAAAACAAAGCAGGGCAAGGTTAACAGAGTTTTGCCAAGAGAATGCACTGGTCATAGCAAACACCCTCTTCCAACAACACAAGAGAAGACTCTACACATGGACATCACCAGATGGTCAACACCGAAATCAGATTGATTACATTCTTTGCAGCCAGAGATGGAGAAACTCTATATAGTCAGCAAAAACAAGACCAGGAGCGGACTCAGATCATGTGTGGTTCAGATCATGAACTCCTTGTTGCCAAATATTGGCAACAAGTCAGTTTAAGTCAAATATTGACTTAAATTGAAGAAAGTCAATTTAAATTGAAAGAATAAGTCAATTTAAGTCAAATATTGACTTAAATTGAAGAAAGTAAGGAAAACCACCAGATCATTCAGGTATGACCTAAATCAAATCCCTTACGATTATACAATAGAAATGACAAATAGATTCAAGAGATTAGATCTGATAGAGTGCTTGAAGAACTGTGGACAGAGGTTCATGGCATTATACAGGAAGCAGTGATCAAGACCATCCCCAAGAAAAAGAAATGCAAAAAGGCAAAATGGTTGTCTGACTGATGAGGCCTTACAAATAGCTGAGAAAAGAAGAGAAGCTAAATGCAAAGGAGAAAAGGAAAGATATACCCATTTGAATGCAGAGTTCCAAAAGATAGCAAGGAGAGATAAGAAAGCCTTCCTCAGAGATCAATGCAAAGAAACAGAAGAAAACAAAAGAATGGGAAAGACTAGAGCTCTCGCCAAGAAAATTAGAGATACCAAGGGAACATTTCATGCAAAGATGGGCACAATAAAGGATAGAAATGGTATGGACCTAACAGAAGCAGAAGATATTAAGAAAACATGGCAAGAATACACAGAAGAACTATACAAAATAGATCTTCATGACCCATATAACCACAATGGTGTGATCACTCACCTAGAGCCACACATTCTGGAATGCGAAGTCCAGTGAGTCTTAGGAAATATCACTACGTGCAAAGCTGGTGGAGGTGATGAAATTCCAGTTGAGCTATTTCAAATCCTAAAAGATGATGCTGTGAAAGTGCTGCACTCAATATGCCAGCAAATTTGGAAAACTCAGCAGTGGCCACAGGACTGGAAAAGGTCAGTTTTCATTTCAGTCCCAAAGAAAGGCAATGCCAAAGAATGCTCAAACTTCCATACAGTTGCACTCATCTCACATGCTAGCAAAGTAATGCTCAGAGTTCTCCAAGCAAGGCTTCAACAGTACGTGAACCGTGAACTTCCAGAAGTTCAAACTGGATTTAGAAAAGGCAGAGGAACCAGAGATCAAATTGCCAACATCCATTGGATCATTGAAAAAGCAAGAGAGTTCCAGAAAGACATCTACTTCTGCTTTATTGACTATGCTAAAGCCTTTGACTGTATGGATCACAAGACACTGTGGAAAATTTTTCAAGAGATGGGAATATCAGACCACCTGACCTGCCTCCTGAGAAATCTATATGCAGGTGAACTGCATATGCAAGTAGAACTGTATATGCAAGTAGAACTGGACATGGAACAAACAACAGACTGGTTTAAAATCGGGAAAGGAATAAGTCAAGACTGCATTTTGTCACCCTACTTATTTAACTTATATGCAGTGTACATCATGCAAAATGCTGGGCTGGATGAAGCACAAGCTGGAATTGAGATTGCTGGGAGAAATATCAATAACCTCAGATTTGCAGGTGACACCACTCTTATGGCAGAAAGTGAAATAGAACTAAAGAGCCTCTTGATGAAAGTGAAAGAGGAGAGTGGAAAAAGTTGGCTTAAAATTCAACATTCAGAAAACAAAGAACGTGACATCTGGTCCCACCACTTCAGATAGATGAGGCAAATAGATGTGGAAACAGTGGCTGACTTTATTTTTGGGGGCTCCAAAATCACTGCAGATGGTGACTGCAGCCATGAAATCAAAAGATGTTAGCTCCTTGGAAGAAAAGCTATGATCCACCTAGACAGCATATTAAAAAGCAGAGACATTACTTTGTTGACAAAGGTTCATCTAGTCAATGCTATGCTTTTCCAGTAGTCATGTATGGATGTGAGAGTTGGACCATAAGGAAAGCTGAGCACAGAAGAATTTATGCTTTTGAACTGTGGTGTTGGAGAAGACTCTTGAGAGTCCCTTGGACTGCAAGGAAATCCAACCAGTCAACCCTAAAGGAAATCATTGGATATTCATTGGAAAGACTGATGGTGAAGCCTAAACTCCAATCCTTTGGCCAGCTGATGTGAAGAACTGACTCACTGGAAAAGACCCTGATGCTGGGAAAGATTGAAGGTGGGAGGAGAATGAGATGACGGAGGGTAAGATGGATGGCATCACTGCCTCAATGGACATGAGTTTGAGTGTTTTCCTCTACTAAAATATGTGTCGATGGGAACAGGGAGAATGTTTCGGCTCATCATGGCATCAACAGAACTTAGAAGTTTGCTTGCATGTAGGAATCATTCAATAAATATTGGTTGGCTTGCTAGAGATGGATAGATGGATTCACAAGTAAAATTCACAGTGGTGTAGCCATCTGACATTCTAGAAAATTCCAAAAGACTAAACTAGGAGAAAGCAGAGGTGTGGACAGGACACCCTCGGGGCAGAAGCAGCAGCTTTTCCCCTGCTGGGACAGGGTGGACTCCAGAGATAAGGTCCAAATTTGAGATAGGTCAACAAGATTGAGCACAGATGAGTATCTGAAATTACAGCCTAGAGCTCTGTACAAATGAGGAAGATGCGAAGAAGAGTTCGGCCCTTGGGAGGAGCACGCAGTATCTGAGATAAGCAGAGTAGGTGACCAGTGGACAGGTCCAGGCACCTCCTGGGCCCTGGAGACCACAAGAGGGGAAAAATTGGAGTGATACTTTGGTGCAGAAACTGAGGCTGAGGGGGCTGAAGCGACTGTGGAGCAGGTAGGTGGCAGCTGCTGCCACTGTAACTGCTGTCAGTTTGATTCCCTGCTGAGCGTTTCGGAGCTCTGCGGGGAGGTGACAGAATGCAGTTTCCACATTCATCTTGCAGAGCTGCAACTGGTTCCTTAACCTGAAGTCTTGCCATGGCAACTTAAAATTTGAACGAGGTCTCTGGAAGGTACCCAGGTTGGATCCAGGACTGAGAACGGGACGTTGGGTTTAATGGTTCTGTGCCTCTTTTTTAGAATCTTGGGCTATTGTAGCTAGAAGGATCAACTAGTCCAAAGACCTTATTTTTATAAATAAAAAACAGGAAGGGGAAGTCGACATTGGAGACTGAAACTCTGATTCCTCTGCTAGACTTTTTGTGCTACAAGTGATTTTACCTAGTCTGTTTCCCTATCCCATGGGACACAAGTTGCTTAGGATATAAGTAAGTGTCTTAGAAAACAGATAGTTAATCATCAGATAGCTAATATTTATTCAGTGCTTTCTGTATTCTAGACCCTGTTCTCAGCGATCTGTACTTTTTAGCTCATTTCATTTTCATGAAAAACACCATGAGGAAGATGTATTATTATTCCCATTTTACAGGCATGAAAACTGAGCCAGAGAGATTAACTTTCCCATGCTTATACAGCTGGTGAGTGGAAGAACATATGGTTCAAAGCCTGGCTGTAGACACCCATACCTCCCATTCTTAACTGCCAGATAATGTTGCCTGTTAAAAGAAGTTTGGTTAAATAAAATTAGATTTTGTTTTTCTTAACTTCAAGGTTTTTCAGGGCCTTTTCATGTGTATAAGGGGCAATATGACCCTTCTAGCTGAAGAATGTAGAAAATATTTTTGAAATGTGATACCAGGAAGACTGTCCAGAGCATTTCATAGGATTAATGCTCTCAAAACACAAATGAGGAAACAGTGTCCTGCCCAATCTTGAAAGATTTGGATGACCATGACGCACACAGCACTCACATGTGCTTCAGAGACTTGTTTATCTCTGAAAGAAGTAGTGCTGCAGATTTAGCAATGGATTGTAATAAGGTGAATGTCTCTCCCTTTAGTTGACTAGGTGGCTCTCCTCCTGGTCAGGGCCACCTTGCTCAGAAAGACAGAAATAAGATGTTCCTTCAGCACCTGACAGGGCACACAGGACCAGTTCAGACCCCCTGCAGGCCCCTGGCTGAGCATTGCTTTGTGGGTCTGCAACCTGCTGCCCACTCTAGTCAGCATTGCTGGGTATTGACAGTAATGTGGCAAAGACTTCCCGTAATAGAGGGAGCCATCTAGCTGAAGCTTCCCAAGTAATTCAGTGGTAAAAGAACCTGCCTGCCAATGCAGGAGATATGGGTTCAATCCTTGGGTTGGGAAGATCCCTTGGAGGAGGAAATGGCAACCCACTCCAGTATTCTTGCCTGAAAAGTCCCATGGAGGGAGGAGCCTGGCAGGCTACAGTCCATGGGGTCACAAAGAGTCAGACATGACTGAGAGACTGAGTGCACACATCTGGCTAAACTGTCTCTCTCCTAACTGATGGGTTGACTCACACTGAGAATTCCCAAGGGGAGTCTATTGAAAGCTTATACCCAACTGAGATGGCAGGACTGTTCCATGGCCTTGAGAGCCAAGTTGGAGAAGCCCCTTCTCTTCACTCTAGCACCTGACCTCTAACTCCAGCTCTACCCACTGCTCCAGACCATCTAATCTGTGTGAATGAGCTTTTGAAGGGTTTAGCTCTCCAGAATTGAGGCTTCTTTTTCTTCCTCAGATAAATTGCTGTATTCTACAATAATTTCAACTATTTTCACAAACATTATCCTTTTTAAAATCCTCAAAACAACTCTGATATCAAGGAGGCAGAAGGTAAGCAGGATAGGCAAGATCATGACAGCATGTAAATGCAGGGCTGTGTTTCACACCTAGGTCTTCTGGTTCTGAAGCTATTATGTATTCCATCCCATGGCAGTTACATCAGAGAAAGTAGCAAATGGTCCCCTTTAATGGTCTGGGGTCTTCTACATCTTATTTTTACCATATGGCAGCAACAGTATCTTTTATTAATATCATCCTTTAGAGAACCACAGCCTTCAGCTATGGGAGTATTCTGAGCTGTATGGATCCTGGCAAATACGTTGAACTTCATGAAACTATAGTTTTATGTATATACTATGTGGTTGCATAAGACAATGAAATTATGTAGAAGAGAAGAAACAAAATAGCTTTTAATAGAGTGTGTCTGTTACCACTTGATAGGCTTGGTCAAGGATGTTTCCTCAGCTCTTGATGGGTTTGAAATCATACACTCTCAACTGGGGAAAGGTGAAGCTAATGAAGCACCTTAACCAAGGGTCTCATAAACTATTCCAGAGCAGGAAATTCTCAGTTCATTATATTACTTGTATGTAGTTTGGTTTTAACTTTAAGAAACCCAATGATACTTAAATGTCACCCTTTCCATAATATAAAAACCATATACAGTTGACCCTTGAAAAATGTGGGATTGATCCACACAATTTCTCTTATACATAGTATATTTCAGTGGTAAATACCACAGCACTATGCAATCTGAGGTTGGTCAAATGCACTGATGGGAAGAGGAACTGTGGATACAGAGGGCCAGCTGTAAGTTATACACAAATTAACCCCCACATTCTTCAAGGGTTGACTTTATTCAACTTCTCAACTGTTCAGAAATTAATAATTTTACATTACCATCTGGCTACTTTTTCAGTACCTGTTTGAATATCTATATCAGAACAGAGGAGGAAAACAAAATAACACATAAAAATTTGGTTTAGTATGGAAGTTTGAAGTTGTGATTTAAACTTAGGAACTTTTTTTAGATATATGCAGTCTCCAAGGACTCCAACAAATGGGTAGGCAGAGGCCCGAGAACTTGACAGATGAGTTGCAACAAAGGGGCTACCAAGAAGAGAAAGAGAAGTTTCTGACTCTATACTGCTTTCTTCTTGTCTGCTTTAGACACTGCACGACATAAATGGCCTTGTCTGTCATATGCCATGTTCACATCTAGGTAAATTATAGCTATTAATATCGTTTAAGGTAATGTTTTATTAAATGATTATAAAAAAGATAATCACCTTGATGATTAAAAAAGAAATTGGAAAATGCCAAAAAATGTAAATGGAATTAAAATCACCGGGCATCAGCAGTACTGACAAGGTAATTCTTGTTAATGTCTCTGTCTCTATATATATATATCTTTATATACACAGAGAAAATATATTTTAGCATAAAGTTGGCCTCACTGGAGATGCTGGGACTCTGTTACTGGCAGTATTCTGCTTTTTCCTCTGTCATCACTGGCATGAAGACAGCCTTCCTGGTGACTGTCAAGGACTTTCGGGGGCTTTATAAACAACGGTCCTGTCATTAGGTAGGAATGGAGGGGAGGGAGGCTGGAAGCCACTCCAGATATCCAGAGGTTGCTGCAGATGGAGTCAGGAGGCAGGCAGACCCTCATCAAGACGGCAGCCACTTGCTGGATGAAAGTTCCTCTGGGGATCCTCGTGCACGTCCCAGAGATTCGAGAGGGTTCAGCTTGGCACCCTCAGGTCCCGAGGTGTGACCATCTTTCTTTCCTGCTGACATTTTTCTCCTCAGTGGGCAGAGATAATCCCGAGTTGAGTGTCACTTGTTATATTTAAAGAATCCAGGCTCAAAGGTAGTGATTACTGCTCTGGCTATTTTCAATCTGTCTCCTTAAAACGGTCTTCTGAGAAGTACCTCAGCAATTTGGATGCAGAAAGGATGTTGCCTTATCCTTCCTTTCTGCCCCTCCGGGCATGCTGTGGTTTGGGGAAATAAGCAGGAATCCTTAGATTGATACAGTTCTTTAATTTGAATGCTGCTTCCTCCATCTCCTCTCATACTGGCTGTTTGGCCACATTCTAGAGAAAACATGGAGGGGCCCAGCAGGAGCCTGGAGGCTTCCCTTGGAGTCAGCCAGCCCACGGGTCTTCCAGCTGCTATGATGAGTCTTTCAGGCAGCTGCTGCCTGCACCGGTATCTCCTGCCACACACCCTGCTCCTCAGAAATTTCTGTCCCTTCGAAAGAGTTGGATTTGTAGGCAAAGTGGGATAGTGTCTGGGCCTCCCATAGTCTAACCTCGTGACCTGTACTCCAAGAAGCTGCCACTTGGTAAGGGAGCCTGGTGGGGCCCGGTACCCTGACTTGGGCATTATTGACAGAAGTGTAGCCCAGAAAGTCAGTCACTCTGTCTCTTGTTTGCAGTAACTACCCACCTCCCCTGTGACTTTGATGGGAAAAATACATCCTGATGATAGAAAAATTTGATATGTTTTTCATTAGCAAAGCAATACTTGTTTGCAGTTTTAGCATAAAAATATAGAAATCTTCAAATTAAACCAGTTCAGTCCTTCAGGGCCTGGCTGGGGGATAAGACCTGGCAGGGCTTGGGAGCCTCTGATTGGAGGGCACTCACTGTCTTGGGCTGAGTCTCTCTGAAGTGGGCGTGTGGAGGCCTGGAGGGCAGATGGAGTTCAACTAATTCTCCGATGAAGGGATTATGAATGGTTTTGGTTCTAAAGAAGCTGCTTCCAGCTGAAGAAGCTGAAGTCGAATGCCTCTATGAAGACCTACATGACCTTCTAGAACTAACACCCCAAAAAGATGTCCTTTTCATTACAGGGGACTGGAATGTAAAAGTAGGAAGTCAAGAAATACCTGGAGTAACAGGCAAATTTGGCCTTGGAGTACAGAATGAAGCAGGGCAAAGGCTAACAGAGTTTCGCCAAGAGAACACACTGGTCATAGCAAACACCCTTTTCCAACAAGACAAGACTCTACACATGAACATCACCAGATGGTCAATACCGAAATCAGAATGATTATATTCTTTGCAGCTAAAGATGGAGAAGCTCTATACAGTCAGCAAAAACAAGACTGGGAACTGATTGTGGCTCAGATCATGAACTCCTTATTGCCAAATTCAGACTTAAATTGAAAAAAGTAGGGAAAACCACCAGACCATTCAGGGATGACCTAAATCAAATCCCTTACGATTATACAGTGGAAGTGAGAAATAGATTTAAGAGACTACATCTGATAGAGTGCCTGAAGAACTATGAATGGAGGTTCATGACATTGTACAGGAGGTGGTGATCAAGACCATCCCCAAGAAAAAGAAATGCAAAAAAGGCAAACTGGTTGTCTGAGGAGGCCTTACAAATAGCTGAGAAAAGAAGAGAAGCTAAATGCAAAGGAGAAAAGGGAAGATATACCCATTTGAATGCATAGTTCCAAAAAATAGCAAGGAGAGATAAGAAAGCCTAAGAGATCAATGCAAAGAAATAGAGGAAAACAATAGAATGGGAAAGACTAGAGATCTCTTCAAGAAAATTAGAGATACCAAGGGAACATTTCATGCAAAGATGGGCTCAATAAAGGACAGAAATGGTATGGACCTAACAGAAGCAGAAGATATTAAGAAGAGGTGGCAAGAATACACAGAAGAACTATAAACAGAAAAAATCTTCACGATGGTGTGATCACTCACCTAGAGTCAGACATTCTGGAATGTGAAGTCAAGTGAGCCTTAGGAAGCATCACTATGAACAAAGCTAGTGGAGGTGATGGAACTCCAGTTGAGCTATTTCAAATCCTAAAAGGTGATGCTGTGAAAGTGCTGCACTCAATATGCCAGCAAATTTGGAAAACTCAGCAGTGGCCACAGGACTGGAAAAGGTCAGTTTTCATTCCAATCCCAAAGAAAGGCAATGCCAAAGAATGTTCAGACTACCACACAATTGCACTCATTTCAAATGCTAGCAAAGTAATGCTCAAAATTCTCCAAGCCAGGCTTCAACAATATGTGAACTGTGAACTTCCAGATGTTCAAGCTGGATTTAGAAAAGGTAAAGGAACCAGAGATCAAATTGCCAACATCCATTGGATCATTGAAAAAGCAAGAGAGTTCCAGAGAAACATCTACTTCTGCTTTATTGACTACATCAAAGCCTTTGACTCTGTGGATCATAACAAACTGGAAAATTCTGAAAGAGATGGGAATACCAGACCACCTGACCTGCCTCCTGAGAAATCTGTATGCAGGTCAAGAAGGAACAGTTAGAACTGGACATGGAAAAACAGACTGGTTCCAAATCGGGAAAGGGGTACTTCAAGGCTGCATATTGTCACCCTGTTTATTTAACTTATATGCAGAGTACATCATGAGAAATGCTGTACTGGATGAAGCACATGCTAGAATCAAGATTACCAGGAGAAATATCAATAACCTCAGATATGCAGATGACACCACCCTTATGGCAGAAAGCAAAGTAGTAGTAAAGAGCCTCTTGATGAAAGTGAAAGAGGAGAGTGAAAAAGCTGGCTTAAAACTCAACATTCAGAAAACTAACATCGTGGCATCTGGTCCCATCACTTCATGGCAAATACATAGGGAAACAATGGAAACAGTGACAGACTATTTTTGGGGGCTCCAAAATCACTGGATGGTGACTGCAGCCATTAAATTAAAGGATGCTAGCTCCTTGGAAGAAAAGCTATTATCAACTTGACAGCATATTAAAAAGCAGAGACATTACTTTGTCAACAAAGGTCCATCTAGTCAAAGCCATGGTTTTTCCAATAGTCACGTATGGATGTGAGAGTTTGACTATAAAGAAAGCCGAGTGCCAAAGAACTGATGCTTTTGACCTGTGGTCTTGGAGAAGACTCTTGAGAGTCCCTTGGACATCAAGGAGATCCAACCAGTCCATACTAAAGGAAATCAACCCTGAATATTCATTGGAAGGACTGATGCTAAATCTCCAATACTTTGGCCACCTGATGTAAAGAACTGACTAATTTAAAAGACCCTGATGCTGGGAAAGATTGAAGGTGGGAAGAGAAGGGAACGACAGAGGATGAGATGGTTGGATGGCATCACCAACTCAATGGCCATGTGTTTGAGTAGACTCCATAAGTTGGTGATGGACAAGGAAGCCTGGCATGCTGCAGTCCATGGGGTCGCAAAGAGTCAGACATGACTGAGTGACTGAACTGTACTGAAGTGAACTAGTTCTAAAATATCAGCGTCCATAGGAAGCTTGCTCACAATTCAGATTTCTTAGTGAGAGCCTCAGAGATTCTGGTTCAGTAACTTGAAGGAGATCCCGGCATCTGCATTGTAACAAACATCCAAAATGTCTCTGAAAAAGGCTTTCAAGAACCAAGATGAGAAACACTTAAGTATAATGGAATATATTCCCACTGAAGTGAGAAATGTACAGGAAGAAAACCTTTCTTTTTGATGAACACCTAGCTCAAATAGCTTATTTTACGCTTTCCTTCACTGTTTCTTTTTAATCTGCACATAACACAGCCCCTAACGAATGAAGTAAACTGAATCATAGTCATACAATTTGTAGTTTTCTGTTTTTCTATCTTTTTCTTCTGCCATGATAGTTCCCTTCTGCACTGAGATGCTTGGTAGAATCCAAGTGTCAGTTATCTCTGTGAGTTGTCCTTCTCCTCTGCCGTTTGTGAACCTAGAATCTTCCCTCGGTCTGGGCCATGTAACCCTGATAGCCTCTCCTGCTCATGGCAAGGCTGACTTCCTAGGACCCTGATGTTGGACACTCAGGGTCTAGTCTGAGATCTGCCACCACCTGGGTTTTGTGACCCTGACCTAGCCAGGTAACCTGGTTTCTGGGTTTTGGTTCTTTGTACTGTGAGGGTGTTGGGTTAAAAGACTAAGTTGCATTGAAAGTAGATGCACATAGAGTCATTTTGTCTGTTTCCTGCTGTTCCTAATGTATTCACCTAGACGGAACAATATAACTCATTGTTATATATATAAGTTATATATATACATATGTTGTTCCTTTAAGGGACTAGTTCCAAATAGGAAAAGGAGTACGTCAAGGCTGTATATTGTCACCCTGCTTATTTAACTTATATGCGGAGTACATCATGAGAAACGCTGGGCTGTATGAAGCACAAGCTGGAATCGAGATTGCCTGGAGAAATATCAATAACCTCAGATATGCAGATGATACCACCCTTATGGCAGAAAGTGAAGAGGAACTAAAAAGCTTCTTGATGAAGGTGAAAGAGGAGAGTGAAAAAGTTGGCTTAAAGCTCAACATTCAGAAAACGAAGATCATGGCATCTGGTCCCATCACTTCATGGCAAATAGTTGGGGAAACAGTGAAAACGGTGTCAGACTTTATTTTTCTGGGCTCCAAAATCACTGTGGATGGTGACTGCAGCCATGAAATTAAAAGACACTTATTCCTTGGAAGAAAAGTTATGACCAACCTAGATAGCATATTCAAAAGCAGAGACATTACTTTGCCAAAAAAGGTCCATCTAGTCAAGGCTATGGTTTTTCCAGTGGTCATGTATGGATATGAGAGTTGGACTGTGAAGAAAGCTGAGCGCCGAAGAATTGATGCTTTTGAATTATGGTGTTGGAGAAGGCTCTTGAGAGTCCTTGGACTACAAGGAGATCAAACCAGTCAATCGTAAAGGAAATCAATCCTGAAGGATTGATGTTGAAGCTGAAGCTCCAATCCTTTGGCTATCTGATGTGAAGAACTGACTCATTGTCAAAGATCCTGGTGCTGAGAAGACTGAAGTCAGGAGAAGGGGACGACAGAGCTTGAGATGGTTGGATGGCATCACTGACTCGATGGACATGAGTTTGAGTGAACTCTGGGAATTGGTGATGGACAAGGAGGCCTGGCGTGCTGCGATTCATGGGGTAGCAAAGAGTCGGACATGACTGAGCAACTCAACTGAACTGAACTGAAAGGGACTAGGTTCTTATTTCTTTTGAACATATTGGAAATGTTTAACTGAAGGAAAGCACAAAGAAAACCACATAATGTAGTTGTTTTTTTTTTTTTTTCCTCCTCTCCAAGAGAATGGGGTCTCTTGTCACAGGACCTTCCTACCAACTACAAAGAGAGGTAAACAACGGGGTTAGGGTGCTGTCTGGCCCCCAGCTCTTACTGCCTGAGACACCCTGGCTTACCCCTTCATCTGAAGGTGGGCAAATGCAAAACACCGTCCGGTAGACTGAGTATCAGAGAAGAGAAAGAGAGAGAAGCCTGGGATATTCTCTGCACAGCCTTTGATCTCTCTGCTTCTCTCCTCTTTACCGTCCTTCAGGCTACTCCTCCTTTTGGTTTCAGCTTCTGTTTCTGACTCTGGATCCTGGTCCACACTGAAATGTCTGTGGCTTAGGAATTTTCCAGTGGTTTCGTCTTTGCATTATTTTACTTGTAAGTATGGTTACTCCAAGAAAATTTTCTGAAATGTGAGCTTCTCCCCTTGCCCAGAGCTATAAACAAAGGGTCTTAGTTCTTTGCCACCAAGCATGGCTGTGTTTAATCAGATGACTTCCTGGTCTTACTTCCTGAAGAGGAGGCTAAAGGTGTGTGTCAGGTTTTAGAAGCAGAGTGATATCGAGAGTGAAGTGAATATACTTGTTTCTTCCGTGGAGGAAGCCACTGTGTTGTTTGAAGGAGCTTTTTAGGCTTTAGGAGAAAACAGAAGTGTGGGAGGGATGCCAGCCTTTAAGGAAACCATGAATCCGAAGGGAAAGTCTTCTGAGCCTCTTTTGAGAACCTACCTAGTAACCACTGGTTGCTCAGTAGAGAGAAAATTTAGAACAACAGGAGGTGTATGGGACCAGGCCGGAGGAATTGTGAGGAAAAACAATGAAGTGACTTTAGGATTCTTCTGGTTCTCGCTCTTGATGACCTTACCTATGATGTAATGAGGATAATTTCTGATACAGAGGTGGAAGATGGGTCTAAGTTCTCTTCTTGTGTGCTGTACCTGCAACCGGTGCAGAAGGCAACAAGTCACTTCCCTCTGAGATTCCAGGTTTCTCATCCCATCAGCTCAAAAATCCACTGATTCTAAGTGTCAGGAGTTGAAGGATTCACAGAACTGAGAGAGCTTGTGGATGAAGTTGCTCTAAAGAACACAGGCTAGTATCCAGCCCAAGACTGGCATCCCTCTTAGAGATCAGCACGTTGCTTCCTTCTAGTGACAAGTTGAGAATGACAGTCCCAGAGAAGTAATGACGCTGGGACAGCAGAGAGAGTCTTTCTGTAGTGTCAGCCTGGGCTTCACGCAGTGAGCATCAACAGTCAGTCTGTGATAATTTAAGGCAGTTTGATTAACGTGTAACATACAAGAAGATGGCTGGTGTTTTGTCAGAAGCTATAATAAGAGAACACAAAGTAAATTAAAGAATTAGCCAAGTAGTGTTTAAATGCTGGTGCCTTTTCTTGTCTCTTTAGAGCTGAATGAAATTCTTTATAAGCAACAACATTTGTCGATAGTCCCAATATTTCTGATGCTGCCCCTATTGGCCTTATTATCTCCTTCTCATTACCTTCAATTTGACAACCATTTGCAAACCGGTTGTCATAAACATTTCAGAGATTGTCCATCTGAACCATCAGCTGCTTTTCAACACTTCAGAGTCCCCCAAATGTACTGATAATCTTAGCAGAAATCAGAGTATTGCAAACAGAAGACATGGTTCTCGGTATTTTATTTTAAATAAAGTAGTTAAACCAACTTGCATTACTGTGATTAATAATACAGTTGGATGCACATCTACCATCTTTGTGGAGGAAGTGTGGAGTGTGTGTTTTATGGTTGTCATGCTTGATCGTTTCTTTTTTTTTGTTTCTTGTTCTTTGTTGTCTTGAGAGTTTTCTCATCAGTTTCTAAAACATTTCCTTTGCTGGCCTGGAAGCAATAGCTTGCAGGTTTCCTCTTGTAGTGGTTGCTCTTAGAATTTTTAAACATATGAAGTGTTGTAGAGTAAAAGCAAAACTCTTCAGTATCTTTACCTTTTTCAAACAGGCAAGCACCTTATCGTATTCTAACTACCCATTTAGCACATTTCTTCCCCTTACCCCACATCTGCCCCATTGTTATTATCTACTGTTGCACTTAAAAACAAATAAGTTGTCAATTTTAATTATTTTAATATTCATTGCATATATACACCTTAGTAACATACTTTTTGTTTTTTCTTTCCCTGACATTCCATATCCTTTGGTATTCCTTTAACAGACCTTCTCTCTGAAATGTTTTCATTCTCTTCTTGAATGATGGTACAGAATTCTGTATACCTTTTCAGTTTGAAGGTCTATCACACATTGCCTTCTGCCATCTCTTTCTGTTGATAAGACAGCCTTTGTAACATTATTGTCTGTTGCTCTGCAGATGGGGTCCATCTGTTTTCTCCTACTGGTCTGTAAGATTCTATCTTTATGCTTGATGTACTGTAACTTTAGAGTGGTGTCTTGGTGTGCATTTTTAAGAATGTATTCTACTCAGTATTCTGAGACTACTCCAAGTGAGGACTCCTGTCTTTAGTTCTGGAAAATCACTAGCCATTATATAAAATCTCTATGATCTCCCTCCCCCAGCCTATTTCCTTCTATTGACATCTTGTTAGACATATATTAGAGTCTTTCAGTGGAGAAGGCGATGGCACCCCACTCCAGTACTCTTCCCTGGAAAATCCCATGGATGGAGGAGCCTGGTAGGCTGCAGTCCATGGGGTCGCTAAGAGTCGGACACGACTGAGCGACTTCACTTTCACTTTTCACTTTCGTGCATTGGAGAAGGAAATGGCAACCCACTCCAGTGTTCTTGCCTGGAAAATCCCAGGGACGGGGGAGCCTGGTGGGCTGCTGTCTATGGGGTCGCACAGAGTCGAACACGACTGAAGCGACTTAGCAGCAGCAGCAGAGTCTTTCAGTCTATTCTGCTTATCTCTTAAATGTTATTTCTTATGTGTGCATTCAGGATAAATTCCTTGCTACTAGGTTGTCCAGTTTATTCATTCTGGTGTCTTTCCCAACTAGAGTTTTAGTTCAGTTAATATTTTTTTTCATTTCCAGGGTATCAAGGTTTTTAAAACTGAGGTATAACTGAATATAACATTATGTTTCAGATATACAATATAGTGATTCAATATTTATATATACTGCAAAATGATCACCATAGTAAGTCTAGTTAGCATCCATCACCATACATGGTTAACAAATTTTTTTTTCTTGAGACAAAGACTTTTAAGGCCTACTCTCTGAGCAAGTCTCAAATATACAATACAGTTGTTAGCTATAGTAACCATGCTGTACCTTATATCCTTGTTGTTGTTTAGTTGCTGCGTTGTATCCAACTCTTTTGTGACCCCATGGACTGTAACCCACTACTTTGGCCCACCTCATCCAGCACTGAGTCCAGAATGGTAGAGCTCTCTGCTGATCCTGGGTGCACATCCACCCGCTGACCCAGTAGGCAGCCTGGCCTCTCGCCATTGCTGCAGAGGCAGAGTCCGTGTGAATCGTAACCACCAGCAGGTGACAGCAGCAGCTTTCTTGGGTCTCCTTTGGTGAACATTACTCCACCCTGGAGCCTGGCCTTGACTTCTGCCTCATTAAGGCCCCTCGCTTTGGCCCTAACTCCCCACTTTGTGCTTCTGGTCCAAGAAGATGCTTAGCTTGTTGAGTGTAGCTATGATTTGGAATTTTCTCTTATATTTTATCCATCACTGCCACATATTTGAAGAATTCAAGACAAGGACTTTCAATGTCATCTTTGGCTCTCTGTGATATAACCTTGGTGTTTTACATCCGTGGTAGGAGAATAACAATTACCCTTCCTGTGTGAAAGCTCTTTGTAAATAATGAAAGCAAGGTGTGGCCATTTTATAATTAATGTAATTGGTATCACATTTTACCACTACTCTATTTCTGGAGTCCAATTTTCCTTTTCGTGGGTGAGCGGCATGGTGAGGAAATGAAGTACCTTAGGTCATAATAGAATTAAATATCCCCACTTTTTTAGTTTTCTACTAAATGTTGTCAGCAGTTCAGGTCACAAATTACACAGTGGTTTCTAGAGGCAAATGGATTGTGGCTTTGTTTTTACTTTTAGACTTGGGTGAAATGGAAAGGAAATTGTGTTTAATTACAGTAGAACTAGCTCAACCATTCACTGGATTTTCCATTTTTTCTTAACTTTATTATTTCTTTTATAACCCAGTGATAGTATCTGAAACACAATTTGCAGTCATATTTAGGTGCTTTAAAAAATTTGTTTAAACTAATCTTGCCCTGGTATTTAAGAGTTTTTAAATTTCATCTTTCAGTTGATGATTAGTTTCATCTCGTCATGTAGAAGGCTTGGAGAGTCTCACTGTGAAGATGATGCTTTTTATCAGTTTTGTAAATTATTTTGTTTGTGTCTTTCCCTACCCTACCAAAAAAAAAAAAAAAAAAACACCTCAAAATTGTGCACTGTCGGGTATTGAGAACCTGCCAGAGAAGCCCCAGCCTGAGTTTGACCCTGGATACAAAACTTAAAGGTTTCCTTCTCTCTTGTTGCTATAGTCCTGGCAACAGTAAGTTAGAGCCCTGCTTTTCTACTGGCCTTTCTTTTTAATCTTGTCTCCCTCTCTTTCTCCATTCTCTGATCATCCGGAGTCTAAAAATGCTCCCTGCACATTTCCATATCATAGAAAACAGTGACAGCCACGTAGTAATCAGCCTCCCAAAGTGAAAACAATAGGAAACAACTTCCAACCATGAAAATTCTACACAGAACCACACCTTTAGCATTAACATTAGCATTATTCTGGAGACAGAGAATGCTATAACTGCAAAGTGACTGTGAGTAAATAGGAAAAAAAAAAAAAAATCAACAGGTTCCAGTACTTAGTTTCTTATACTTCTGCCCCATCTCCACTCTGCCACAAAGCTTTTGATGAAGCAAAGCAGACTTAAAAATACTGCAGAGGAGATAGGGAAGACTAGCAAAGGTACCTAAGAGCTTTTTAGAATGGCCACTATAAAGATTAAATCCAGCCTAAATTTTATAATACTAGAAAAATGTACAAGAAATGTACAAACAGATCAGAGTATGGAATTTAGCGAAGGGATTTAAAGGGCCAGATGCAATACAGATGCACCATTTAGAGGCAGACACAATATAAAGGGGGCAGGCATGATTTAAAAGAGACATCACTTAATGGAGCAGTGTTCTAAAAGTATAGCTTCTGGAGGAGAAAAAGCAAAAACAAAAGTACTTTGTAAAAAGAGAATCACACCTCTTTCCTACCACTGAAACACTGACAGAAAACCCCACTAAAGCTCTGGGCCTTTCCTGGACTGACAGGAAAGGGCATCTTTTAAGATGGGAACCTTATAAAATTTTCCAGTATCATAAAAATGAACAAAAGGAAAGTCAGTAGAAGGAATTTTATAAAATCAGACAATGAAAAAATCCTAAGTATCATCTCAGGAAAATTATCCTCATAAAGCAAAACAAAAGTGTAAGTTCACACTCCAAACAGAATTAAGAATTCTCAAACAAGCATTTGTGAATATGAAAAGCCACTCTAAATCAAATGCAAAATGGACAAAACCCTGGATAAATAAAGAAGGAGTTCATTGAACTCGGGAAAGAAATGAAAGAAAAAGATAACATTACTTCAGAAATGAAAAATTAATTAAAAAGTGCCCAAGTGAAAGTACTGTAATGAAAATTTAATAAGAGGTTTGAAGAAAGATAGGAAAATAACCAAGAAAAGGAAAAATGACATAAAGAAGGATGTTAAAAAGTAGCTGAAGGGGAGGTAGATTTTTACCTCTACCCTCTTGGGTTTTTTTGGCTGTCTTTGAGAATTAAATGTGGATGGTAACTGCAGCCATGAAATTAAAAGACGCTTGCTCCTTGAAAGAAAAACTATGACAAACCTAGACAGCATGTTAAAAAGCAGAGACATGACTTTGCCAACAAAAGTCCATCTAGTCAAAGCTATGGTTTTTCAAGTAGTCATATCTACTTGATATGAGTTGTACTGGATACAACTCATATCTGTACTGTCCAACTCTACTGTACAACTCTAATGGATATGAGAGTTGTACCATAAAGAAGGCTGAGCGCTGAAGAATTTATGCTTTTAACCTGTAGTGTTGGAGAAGACTCTTGAGAGTCCCTTGGATTGCAAGGAGACCAAACCAGTCAATCCTAGAGGAAATCAGTCCTGAATATTCATTGAAAAGACTGATGCTGAAGCTGAAGCTCCAGTACTTTGGCTACTTGATGTGAAGAGCTGACTCATTAGAAAAGACCCTGATGCTGGGAAAAATAGAAGGCAGGAGGAGAAGGAGATGACAGAGGACAAGATGGCTGGATGGCATCACTGACTCGATGGACATGAGTTTGAGCAAGGTCTGGGAGATGGTGAAGGACAGGGAAGCCTGGCATGTTACTGTCCATGGGATCGCAAAGAGTCAGACACGACTGAGCGACTGAACAACAATAACAAAGACAGATTATCAGGGGAAAAGTATACAAATTTATATACATTTTACATGGCATAAGAGCCGTCATAAGGAATGAAGATCAAAGAAATGGCAAACTCACATGCTTTAATAGTAGGTTGAACAGAGAGAAGCATTTGTGGAAAAGTAACTAACGACTGAATATGTGGAAAAGCTAAAAGAAGGTAATTATTTTAACTGGGTCTGTTGGCATACAGTTCGTTCAGTCTCAACTTTCTTTGATGATATGTCCCAAAGTTGAATGCTGTAGAGTGATCCCATATGCCCCTAACTAGCTTCCCCCTGATATTAGCGTCTTTTCTCTAACTCTCAAATTATCTGAAGATAAAAAAGTTTTAAAATAATGAGTGTCATACCAAAAAATGAAAATAAAGATATTCTAAGAAGAAAATAAAGATATTCTGTGCAAAGTGGGAGGCTAGACCAGGGCTTATCTTTTGAGCCCTAAGAGAGGGAATGTCTTGGTACCACCTCAGGAAGAGAGGTGTTAGAGGGCAGCCAGACTCCCATCTGAGGGTCCAGGCCAAGAAGTTGTAGGGATGCAATTCAGGAAGTCCTCACATACTGACATGGGCTTAGTTTCCAAAATAAATGAACAGTTCATACAACTCATAACAACAACAAAACCCAATCAAGAAAATGAGCAGAAGATCTAAATAGACATTTCCCCAAAGAAGACATACAGATAGCCAATAAGCACATGAAAAGATGATTGACTTCTCTACTTATTAGGGAAATGCAAATCAAGACAACAATGAGTTATTACCTCACACTGGTCAGAACTGGCATCATCAAAAAGTCTACAATTAAATGCTGGAGAGAGTGGAGAAAAGGGAAATTACACTATTGATGGAAATGTAAACTGGCGCAATCACTACGGAAAACAGTTTGGAGATTCCTTAAAAATTTTTTTTAAATAGAGCTACTGTATGATCCTGCAATCCCACTCCTGGGCTTATATCTGGAGAAAAAGCTAATGAAAAGATACATGCAACTCAGTGTTCATAGCAGCACTATTTACAATAGCCAAGACATGGAAGCAACCTAAATGTCCATCAGCAGATGAATGGACAAAGAAGATGTGGTGCATATGTATGATGCACCTATTACTAAATCATAAAAAGAGTGAGATAATGCCATTTGCAGCAACATTAAAGTGAAAGTGAAGTCGCTCAGTCGTGTCCGACTCTTTGTGACCCCACGGACTAGCCTACCAGGCTCCTCCGTCCATGGGATTTTCCAAGCAAGAATACTGGAGTGGGTTGCCATTTCCTTCTCCAGGGGATCTTCCTGACCCAGAGACTGAACCCGGGTCTCCTGCATTATAGGTAGACGCTTTACCGCCTGAGCCACCAGAGAAGCAGCAACATGGATGGAGCTAAAAATCATCATAGAAGATGACTTCACTAAGTGAAGTAAGTCAGATAGGGAACTATATTGAATATCTTTTAAAAAACTATAATGGAAGAAAATATGAAAAAGGATATATATACACACATACATATATATATGTAAAACTGAATCACTTGCTATGAACCAGAAATTAACATAACATTGTAAATTTACTATACATCTATGAAAAATAAAAAATAAATCACACTGATAGTAGGTTACTTTATTATTATGATATGTAAGATAATATATATAAGACTTGAGGTTAAGATGGAAAGTTTTAATATATGCACAATAATTAATTGTTTTTATTGTGGCCACCATTTATTTCAAAGGTTTGAAATTTCTTGATGGTATAAATTCACAGCTTGAGGGATTGGAGGATGGAGGGAAATGCTAAAGAAGTAAATGTTGGTTATCTTCATCTTAAAGATATCTATTCATTAACAGTAGGGTTCATAGTATAGATGGTGGTGTTAAGGAACTGGAATCTTAAGAAAATCAGAAATCTTCTTTTTATAGTTACAGAAAGCCCTTTTATAGTCCTTTAATTATAAAAGAAGTTTAGCAAAAAATGGCATTTTCTCAAAAAGCATAAAAGTGATCCTTTCCTCCAAAAAGTCTTAATTCCATGATGCAGCAGACAATTCTAGTTAGTCAGAATTTATTCCATTAGATGGAATCAAGGCCCAGGATTATGCAGGACAAATATGACTATTAAATAGCCATGCCTAAGAACTAAGAAAGTCGTTAAGAAAGGGTTCATTGACTTGTGGGCTAAATGGATATCTTACCTTTACCGAAAGAGAGCTTTATTTCTTTGAGCTCTGATTTTTATCACAAACCCAAGCAAGAATCATACTTGACATAGTTTTATTATTTTGGTTGCCATATTGGTTTTTTGGAATCATGTTTGAAGTAATGCAGAAGAGTT
This sequence comes from Bos indicus x Bos taurus, assembly GCF_003369695.1. NCBI lineage: Eukaryota > Metazoa > Chordata > Mammalia > Artiodactyla > Bovidae > Bos > Bos indicus x Bos taurus. The sequence goes on along the minus strand of NC_040084.1, from coordinate 22,940,600 downwards.
GATTAAATAAGATGTTTGTAGTCATATATTTAAAGTTGGAATAGATTTAGTTACTTAAGCCTTTGTTATAATAGTGTTTCCACAAGAAAATCAAATTCACATTACATCACCTAACATACAACTTCCTCCACCTCAAGAACATAATTTACCATATGTAAAAATACTGCTGCTATTTGGATTCCCTTGGATATCTTTATCCAGCATTTGTCTGAGAGAAAAATTGCGTTATGCATAATCTGAAATAATTGAAATAATTGGAAGTATAATGAGAGCCAACATTTAGAAGCTCCCTTGTGCTTCTTTCTGCTCTGCAAAATAAAATTATCACTGAATGTGTTCATGTTTTAAAATTTAAGCAGACTTGGTAGATTAATCTTGTTTTCTAAATGTGCAGAGGTAGTTATATAAGGTGGTTGGTGTCCCTAAAACAGGTGTTAAAAAATCTTTTTAAGCTTCCTGATATATTTGCATATTTATTATGATGAAGTGGTAATTTGCATTATAGAGCTGATTACAGAAATCAGTATCTCATTGAGCTATATTTTTAAAAATTCATATTATTTCTTGTTTCTCTGCTTTTTACGATACATGTAACACCATTAATAATGTTTTTAGACATCCCTGAGAGATTTGTAGACTTGTTTTAGTTTTTATTGTTGATAGCTATTGGCTTAAAAAAGAAAGTCATTCCTGTGTGTGGCTCCCAGGATCCATTTTAGCATCTGGCCAAATGTTGCACTTTTTACATGGATTCCACTCCATTTCTACATTCATGTTTAGAAGTCACAGTGAAAATTAAATGAAAAGTCTGAGAAAGAGATTGGGTAAATACTTTGGCCACCTGATGGGAAGAGCCGACTCACTTGAAAAAACTGATGCTGGGAAAGATTGACAGCAAGCGGAGAAGGGGGCAGCAGAGGGTGAGATGGTTAGATAACATCACTGACTGAAGGGACATGAGTTTGAGCTAACTCAGGAAGATCGTGAAGGACAGGAAAGCCTGGTGTGCTGCAGTCCATGGGTTCACAAAGAGTCAGACACAACGTAGCTACTGAACAACGAAAGCAAGCTGAGATTTCCTTCTTTAGGCTTCATAAAAGACTGGGAAAGTGTTCTGTCTTCTGACCTAGGGAACTAGGGAAGAAAGACCAATAATAAAGAAAGAACTTTCGTAAAAATTGCAAGGATGTTCAAAAGGTGCTGGGCAGGCAGAAAATATGACAGCGCTCCAGGGACATTTTTGTTAAAGTAGATTGAGTCATAAAGAAAATATATCCAGATTAAAAGAAAGGTGACTTTATTATTCTTTCTTCAAATCATATATTTTATTTTTTAAAGGAGGCTTTGTTTTCAGACATATCTGTGTCACTTAACCTTATCATTCAAATTTCTGTCCCCATGTGCATAGCAAATCTTGACTTTGGTAGGCCATAAACACAAAACCTAAGCAAATTAAATCTGGGGGGAGAAACTCATTTTCCTTATCCCCAACCTTGTGCTGACTTTTATCATGAGTGTCATCACTAGCTAACCCATTTCTCTACATGGAAAAATGGAAATTACTTTTCTCCTCCATGATGTGGGAACCTGCCAATTTTTCCTTTCTGATATAGGCTAGTCTCCTTTAGACATTGTTCTGATATTTCTGATATGTTTTTCTTTAGTCATCATTCTCTTATCTTACCAATAACCTGAAAATCATGTCCCTAAATTGGATCTCTTTGAAGAAAAAAAAAAAGATGAGAACGTGAGCTCTGAGGCAGAGTGCCATGGTTCAACTGGAAGAAACAAGAATCCTTTAAAAAAAAAAAAAAAAGCATTTCTCTCTAATTTTAAAAGAAATATATAGTAACTATTGGATATTTAAAAACAAAAATACCTAAAAAGGAAAAATAAAACTTCCAGAATCGTATCCTTCAGTATTAGCATTTAGTGTATTTCCTTCTGAAGTTTTCTCTACGTGCATGGATGGGAGAGCTCATGGTGTGTGGCGGAAGCTCAAGAGAGAAGGTAGTTGGTTTTACAAAACTAGTATATTTTTCATAATGTTAAATCCTGCTTTCTTCTTTTCTGGATTTAAGTTTCTTGTATCATTTAATAGATGTAGATTATTAAAAAAGGAAAGACTAGAGATCTGTTCAAGACAATTAGAGATACCAAGGGAACATTTCATGCAAAGATGGGTTCGATAAAGGACAGAAATGGTATGGACCTAATAGAAGCAGAAGATATTAAGAAGAGGTAGCAAGAATACACAGAAGAACTGTACAAAAAAGATCTTAATGACCCAGATAACTACAATGGTGTGATCACTCACCAGGAGCCAGACATCCTGGAATGTGAAGTGAAGTGGGCCTTAGAAAGCATCACTATGAACAAAGCTAGTGGAGGTGATGGAATTCCAGTTGAGCTATTTCAAATCCTGACAGATGATGCTGTGAAAGTGCTGCACTCAATATGCCAGCAAATCTGGGAAACTCAGCAGTGGCCACAGGACTGGAAAAGGTCAGTTTTCACTCCAATCCCAAAGAAAGGCAATGCCAAAGAATGCTCAAACTACCACACAATTGCACTCATCTAACACGCTAGTAAAGTAATGCTCAAAGTTCTCCAAGCCAGGCTTCCGCAATACATGAACCATGAACTTCCAGATGTTCAAGCTGGTTTTAGAAAAGGCAGGGGAACCAGAGATCAAATTGCCAACATCTGCTGGATCATGGAAAAAGCAAGAGAGTTCCAGAAAAACATCTATTTCTGCTTTATTGACTACACCAAAGCCTTTGACTATGTGGATCACAATAAACTGTGGAAAATTCTGAAAGAGATGGGAATACCAGACCACCTGATCTGCCTCTTGAGAAACCTATATGCAGGTCAGGAAGCAACAGTTAGAACTAGACATGGAACAACAGACTGGTTCCAAATAGGAAAAGGAGTACATCAAGGCTGTATATTGTCACCCTGCTTATTTAACTTATATGCAGAGTACCTCATGAGAAACGCTGGGCTGGAAGAAGCACAAGCTGGAATCAAGATTGCTGGGAGAAATATCAATAACCTCAGATATGCAGATGACACCACCCTTATGGCAGAAAGTGAAGAGGAACTAAAAGCCTCTTGATGAAAGTGAAAGAGGAGAGTGAAAAAGTTGGCTTAAAGCTCAACATTCAGAAAATGAAGATCATGGCATCTGGTCCCATCACTTCATGGGAAATAGATGGGGAAACAGTGGAAATAATGTCAGACTTTATTTGGGGGGCTCCAAAATCACTGCAGATGGTGACTGCAGCCATGAAATTAAAAGACGCTTACTCCTTGAAAGGAAAGTTATGACCAACCTAGATAGCATATTAAAAAGCAGAAATATTACTTTGCCAACAAAGGTCCATCTAGTCAAGGCTATGGTTTTCCTGTGATCATGTATGGATGTGAGAGTTGGACTGTGAAGAAAGCTGAGCACCGAAGAATTGATGCTTTTGAACTGTGGTGTTGGAGTAGACTCTTGAGAGTCTCTTGGACTGCAAGGAGATCCAGCCAGTCCATCCTAAAGGAGATCAGTCCTGGGTGTTCTTTGGAAGGACTGATGCTAAAGCTGAAACTCCAGTACTTTGGCCACCTAATGCAAAGAGTTGACTCATTGGAAAAGACTCTGATGCTGGGAGGGATTGGGGGCAGGAGGAGAAGGGGACGACAGAGGATGAGATGGCTGGATGGCATCACCGACTCAATGGACATGAGTGTGGGTGAACTCCGGGAGTTGGTGATGGACAGGGAGGCCTGGCCTGGTGCAGTTCATGGGGTCACAAAGAGTCGGACACGACTGAGCAACTGAACTGAACTGATCATTTGATAACAACAATAGCTAATATTTATTGAGTGTTTACAATATGGTAGTCACTCCTGTAAGCACTTTATACATATTAACTCATTGAATATTTTCTAGAGTCCCTAATATAAGTACTGTCAATGTCTACCTTTGTCACATGAGGAAACAGAATCACAGAAAGATTTTAAGTCACCCAGGTTCACAAAGCTTGTAAATGAGAGGGGTGAGATTCAAACTCAGATTTCACTCTAGAGTCTGTCTGTGGCTTTTCACTTTAGCAGTTGATTTCTGTCACTTTAAAACATGATTTGTAATATCTATATGATATTCAATCATAAATAGTATTGATTTTTCTTCTTTTCCTTTAATGTTATATTTTTGTGAATAGTTTCTCTGGCCATTAGTGTGATTTTCAAACATAATATTTAGTGACTGCATAATGTTCATTTGTATGAATATTTGCATGAAGCCTGAGTCTGTTTCCAGTTTTTAATATGATAAAAACAGAGTCCTTCTCTGGGCCTGGGGTTAAAGCATCTTTGGGGTTATGGTCTCCCCACCCTAGCCATGACAAAGGGCCTTGTCTGAGGAGTCTGTGCCAAGGGAACAAAAGATGCTCCACAGTTTACATAGACAAGAGATAATTGTCATAAACCGATTTCTGGAACATCAAGAGAAATTTGATCATTCTGAACCACCTCCAAAGGCAGGCAAAACAAACCTTTTATGGCCTGTGTCCTGGCTTCCCTACCATCCTGCAAAGAGGCAAATGGAACAAATGAGCAGGAAAATCAGAATATAGGCAAAGAAAATATCAGCGTTGCTTTCCCAGCAGAGTGCAGGCAGCTTTGTGACAAAGATAATTCATACAGAGGAGGGTCTTGGCGATGCCCGGCGGTGGAAGGGGCATGTCTTGATCTTTATAAATGTGAAAAGCTGAAGCAGAAAGAGAAGACTCTTATTTGCCCAGATAAACGGAAAACAGGGATCAGGAGGCCTGGCACAAAGGAGTCCTGTTTAATTCTGGGCAGAACTTGGCCTGCTGTTTGATGGGGACTCCAGCTTACCATATTTACAGAAATAATTGAAAAGAATCTCTGAAGTTCTAAGAATAAAGCTCAGGTCCAGATCACACTGAAGTCTTGGACTGAAGACTCAGGAATTGGGTCTTTTTAAAATATGGCCAAAGGATATAATAAATCTCTGGTCCTCTTATAAACTCACTGCAGGGGCAGTCTCAATGCAAGTAAAGCACCACTCGTATTTTTGGGAAGGCGGTGTCCTTTAACCCTAGTGGTAACCTTATCAGGATGTCCACATTGTCTTCTTGAGGGCTAAGAAGGGAGGAGGTGCTGTACTTGTAGCCATTGTCACTGCCTCAAGCTTGCATTGTTGGTTCAGCTGTGTTCAACTCTTTGCGACCCTACGTACTGTAGCCCACCAGGCTCCTCTGTCCATGGGATTCTCCAAGCAAGAATATTGAGGTGGGTTGCCATGCCCTTCTCCAGGGAATCTTCTTGACCCAGGGATTTAACCCATGCCTCATGTCTCCTGCATTGGCAGGAGGGTTCTTTGAGATGGATCTGGCCCTCTTTGTGAACATAACCTCAGGCATAAGCCCACCAAGCCAGATGTCATTAGAGCCAAGAATGGGGAAACCATTCAAGTCAATAACATTGATGCTGAGCGAACGATAGTAACTAACATTCTCTATTCTATGATACTCTCAATGCACATCTTCAATCCACAGTTCATCAGAAATGAACTGTGTTCATCAACCTTAGCAAGTGCCATAGACATACCTTTGTTGAATGGTGAGGAGGACAAGTATGACTGGAATCTTACCAGTTCACACTGGTGGTATACCAAACTACTTGAGGCCAGCATTGAACTGGATTACCATGTCTGACGGATATCTCTATTTGAATGTCATATAAGGCAGGTTACAGATTGTCAGCTAGTTAACTGTTAGTAACAGTGGATAGTGTAGGTCTGTAGGGCCGTGTCACACCACAGCTGAATGGGACTCATTCTCAATGGGCTCATTTAATAATGACCAGTAAAGATGAGACCAGTGATAACCATTAAAGATAAGATTCCATATCTTAGGAAAAACATGACCAGGAGGCCAACAAGGACTCTGACAGAGTTCTTAGTTAGGTTCAGTCAAGAACAAGGTTAAGGTTTAATTTAAATACTATAAAATTTCTACAGCCTCACTTAAATCAAGCAGTTAAACTTCAAAATATTTTTGAATGGATGGAAATTTTTTAAAGGAAACAAGTGATGACATTTTTAAAATGTAGAATAAGATGAAATATGTATATCTTAGGTTTACTTTTCCAGTTTATGTGAAGGTTCTGTGATTTTAAAAATAAAACTAGTATCCTCTGGACAAGGAATTTTTTTTTTTTTTTTTTTTTTTAGCAGTTGGTCCTTGTTGTTTATATGTGTGCGTGTGTCTGTATGTATATATATATATATTTTTTTTTCTTATTTTAATTTTGGCCACACCCAGTGATATATGGGACCTTAGTTCCCATCCAGGGATCAAACCCAGGCCCTCTGTAGTAGAAGGCAGAGTCTTAACCACTGGACCGTTGAGGAAGTCCTTGGGCAAGGATTTTTTTTAAACATAGTCTATAACCAGTAATTAATTGCTTACAAATTGCCTAGTCACTTTTCAGGTTATACAATAGAATTGAGAAGCAAAATACAGTGTTTAGAATTTGTGCTACTAGAGACTGAACAAACTAAAGTTACTCAGCAGTTTTCAGAAACAAATACAGCTTTTGGAAAAAAAATTAAAATTGTACTATAGGAATGTTCCTTATCTATAAGCCTTAGCTGAATATATAATCATTTTTGAAGTCAAGGGTTATGAATATTTTTAATGTTTTTTATTTTGCTACATTTTACCAAATTACTCTCCAGAAAGTTAATATCAATTTACTTTTCCACCAAAGTATGTTGTTTTATCAGTTAGTAGTTGAAAGCTCTTCAAGAGAAAGGCTGTACCTTTTTTGCTTTTATTACTGTGCATCTTGTCAGGTACAGTGTCTCACTTTATAATAGAAAGTCAGTAAATGTTTTTGAATAAAGAAAGAAATGTGTTTAACAATGGCTGTTTTAAGACTTTTAAGTAGTTTTTTACCCCTCTGGCTTTTCTTTATATGCTGTATTGCATATGCATGTTTCTACTTAAGAAAGAAATTACCCTCTTTTCATTGCTTTACCTATTTTGAATTACCAGGTATGCAGGGAAGGTATAATTAACCTACAAAGAGTATTACAAAGCTTAATTTAAGGGGTTACAAAGAATCCGACATGACTAAGCAACTAGGCACAGTGTGGTACAGTACAACTATTGTTGTGTTGTTTGGTCGCTCAGCTGTGTCCTACTCTTTGCAACCCCATGGACTGCAGCACACCAGGCTTCCCTGTCCTTCACCATCTCCCAGAGCGTGCTCAAACTCATGTCCATCAAGTCAGTGATGCCATACAACCATCTCATCCTCTGTCGTCCCCTTCTCCTCCCACCTTAAATCTTTCCCAGCATCAGGGTCTTATCTAATGAATCAGCTCTTTATATTAGGTGGCCAAAGTATTGGAATTTCAGCTTCAACATCAGTCCTTCCAATGAATATTCAGGATTGATTTCCTTTAGGATTGGCTAGTTGGATCTCCTTTCAGTCCAAAGGACTCTAAAGAATCATCTCCAACAACACAATTCGAAAGCATTTCTTTGGTGCTCAGCCTTCTTTATAGTCCAACTCTCACATCCATACATGACTACTGGAAAAACCATAGCTTTGACTATATGGACCTTTGTCAGCAAAGTGATGTTTCTGCTTTTTAATACGTTGTCTAGGTTTGTCATAGCTTGTCTTCCAAAGAGCAAGTGTCTTTGAATTTCATGGCTGCAGTCAATATTTGGAGTGATTTTGGAGCCCAAGAAAAATAGTCTGTCGCTGTTTCCACTGTTTCCTCATCTGTATGCCATGAAATGATGGGACTGGATGCCTTGATCTTAGTTTTTTGAATGCTGAGTTTTAAGCCAGCTTTTTCACTCTCCTCTTTCACCTTCATCAAGAGGCTCTTTATTTCCTCTTCACTTTCTGCCATAAGGTTGGTGTCATCTGCATATCTGAGGTTATTGGTATTTCTCCCAGCAGTCTTGATTCCAGCTTGTGGTTCATCCAGCCCTGCATTTCACATAATGTACTCTGCATATAAGTTAAATAAGTATGAACTGAAAGTCACTCAGTCATGTCTGACTCTTTGCAACCCCATGGACTGTACAGTCCTTGGAATTCTCTAGGCCAGAATACTGGAGTGGGTAGCCAAGGGATCCAGGGCATTATCCCACCCCAGGGATCGAACCCTGATCTGCACTGCAGACAGATTCTTTACCATCTGAGCAACCAGGGAAGCCCAAGTTAAAGAAACAGGGTGACAATAGACAACCTTGATGCACTTCTTTCCCAGTTTTGAACCATTCTATTGTTCCATGTTCAGTTCTAACTGTTTTCTTGACTTGCATACATGTTTCTCAGGAGGCAGGTAAGGTAGTCTGGTATTGCCATCTCTAAGAATTTTCCACAGTTTGTTGTGATCCACATAGTCAGTGTCTTTAATGTAGTCAGTGAAGCAGAAGTAAATTTTTTTTGAAATTCTCTTGCTTTTTCTATGACCCACTGGATGTTGGCTGTTTGATTTCTGGCTCCTCTGCCTTTTCTAAGTCCAGCTTATACGCCTGGCAGTTCTTGGTTCATGTACCGTTGAAGCTTAGCTTGGAGGATTTTGAGCATGACCTTGCTAGCTAGTACAACTATTATTTCTTCTTAATCACTAGTTAACCACTTCAGCGATGTCCCATCTTGTGTTTTGCCTTCTCCATTATATTTCTGATGTCAATTTTTATATTTTTTGTTTTCAGAAATACTGTTAGGTTCTTCAGATCTACCTATAAGTTTTGAAAGTCTCATGTTCCCTGGGCATACATTTGATACTTGTTTTATTTCTTTATACATACTTATTATCTATTTGTCCATAATTAAAATCCCTTCCGCTCTGTGGATCTGATTCTATGCCTTGTTCCTGCTAAGCTGCTCACGTATAGGATAACTGTGCTGGCAAGCTCATGCTCTCCTTGAAACCTCATCTGTGGGAGTTCTTCGAGGCCTGGGTGGAAGGTATGATCCTGCAGAGAGGATTATTTGTGAGGCTCCATAAACATGGTGAATTCTAATTCCAAACGTGCACTAGTGTTGACCTGGGATTAGGAATTATCAGGGGTGCCTTTCCCCTGCTCCCCATGCCAGGCTCTGAGTCAAGACCAAGGCAGGCAAGTAGGCTCACCCACTGTCTGCTTCTAGAACATGGGTTTTTTGTTTCCCCAAGTTGTTCATTGCAAGGGAGAGGCAGGGATTCTGACCCAACCTCCTATTTTGCAGGGCCCCAGGCTTTTCCTCTGACTACCAAAATCCCACAAGCTAAAGCTCATACTCTAGACCTTCAAAATGGGAAGAGGCCTTAGGGAAACTCTTTCTTCAGCCCTGGCTTACTAGGAGGCACCAGATTCTTTTCCCGCCAGGGGATTCAGTTCTTCTTCTAACAGTTAAACTATGGGCTTTAATTTTTTTTTTAATGTTTATTCAGCATATTTAGTCTTTTATACTGAGAGGACTTCTTCTGACATCAGGTCTACAGTATTGGAGTTAGATCTTTTGTTTTCTTAAAAGAGAGATCTTTCTAAGGTCTTTCTGACCTACACTCATAGGTCAGTTTAATTTTCTAGGTCACAACCGAGAGCAGAGAAATATGTTAAAAGTAGCAGTAGATACCATTTTGAGTATGGAAGAATGCAGTGAGCTCTATGCCAAGTGTTATACAGGGCTGATTTTATTTAATCAACTATTACCATCCCTATTCTGTGAGAGAAGTACTGTCATTCATGTGGCAAAGATGACACCTAAGCTTAGCAAGTTTCTTATGAATTGCCCAGGACCACAGAACTAATTGAAGGCAGGAGGAGAAGGGGATGACTGAGGATGAGATGGTGATGGCATCGCTGAGTCAATGCACATGAGTTTGAGCAAGCTTCGGGAATTGGTCATGGACAGGGGAGCTTGGCATGCTGCAGTCCGTGGGGTCACAAAGAGTTGGACACAACTGAGCGACTGAACTGAACAGGACTAATGGGCTTCCCCAGTGGCTCCGTGGTAAAGAATCCACCTGCAATGCAGAAGATTCAGAAACCCAGGTTTGATCCCTGGGTTAGGAAGATCCTCTGGAGGAGGAAATGGCAACCCATTCCAGTATTCTTGCCCAGAAAACCCCATGGACAGAGGAGCCTGGCGGGCTATAGACCATGGGGTCACAAATGAGTTGGACACGACTGAGCAACTAAACAACAACAAACATAACTAATAAGAAATTTATAATCTTGACCTTGGATCATCATGAAAAGGTTAAATTATGCCTGATGAAATCTTTTTAGACTTGGTACATTGCTATTTTTAAAGGCATCAAAATGTGTAATATATCTTAAATTTCCATTTAAATTGTGTTATTATAGATCATCATGCTGTTACCCTATTAAAAAGATAAGCATATCAAAGGAGTAGTGAAGGCAATTTAACTTCCTTTCTTTACTACTTTGCCTCCTCAGAGAAAAATTACTCCTAGAATACTTCCCAAGGATTTTCTGAATATCAAATCCCAAAGCGCATTTATTAGCCTGGATGGGAAGGGAAACTTTGGTCACAGATTTTAGAGATTAATTGTGGATCCCTTTTGGTCCATAATTCATCCCAAAACACTTTTCTCCCACAACTTTAGCCAACTGTGTGGTATTTGGTTATAGTGTTAATATATAGTAGTTCTCTTTATGAAAATGTGTTTTTTTTAATTTATATACTTTTTTTTCCCCAATTGAGCCTTAATGTTAGAAATCAGACTTGGAAAATGACTTTTCTTAGTAATTTCATATGGTGTTGTTTGAAGTCCTGTCTTCTCAGGTTGCTGCTGCTGCTGCTAAGTCACTTCAGTCGTGTCCGACTCTGTGCAACCCCATAGATGGCAGCCCACTAGGCTCTGCCGTCCCTGGGATTCTCCAGGCAAGAACACTGGAGTGGGTTGCCATTGCCTTCTCCATTGTGTGAAAGTGAAAAGTGAAAGTGAAGTCGCTCAGTCATGTCCCACTTGTAGAGACCCCATGGACTGCAGCCTACCAGGCTCCTCCATCCATGGGATTTTCTAGGCAAGAGTGCTGGAGTGGCTTGCCATTGCCTTCTCCGCTTCTCAGGTTAGTGAATGTTTATATTGAACCTTCTTGTGTGTGTGTGACATTGTTTCCTGTTTGGCAGTTTGGGGGTAGATGTTGAAATTGCCATGTCTGTGTTTTTCTCAAGCAAGTTTTCTCTCTCCTAGTCAGCCAGTTGTTTCTCCAAAGTAACCAGTCTTTATCAGTCCAGGAAAATGAAGAAAAAGGTTTCTGGGAAGACACTCTGTCCAAATCCAGAAAAATGGTTTCCCTAGGGTTTTGACTTCCTCTGTGCCAGGCTAGTCATTGAGATCCATGCTGCTGCCTCTGGGACCTTCACTGATGACCTTGACCTTGTAGTCATCTGCCCTCCCAGGTCAGGTTACTTTTATGGCCAGAAACTATAAAAAGAGCAGGAGTTGCCACCACTTTGGAACTTAACCCACCCCTCCCCTGACTTTCATCTCAGGAATTCTGTTTTTTCCTTGTGGGGCCGCCAACTTCCCTAGCCTTGGAAGCTCTTGCCTCAAGAGTAAGGAAGGCCAGGAGTTATGCTCATTAGGGTCTTTTCTGCGCCTTCTATGCATGAGGTAAGGCCAGGACAGCAAAAGCCATCTTATAAGTTCTTTTATGAATGAATCCGTAGTAGCAAATAAAGACAGTGCACTGGTTTGTATCTCATTATACCGTAGTCCAGGAGATAGTGGAGGACAAAGGAGCCTGGCGTGCTGCAGTCCGTGGAGTTGCAGAGAGTAGGGCATGACTTAGCAACTGAATAACAATACCAAACCTTATGCTTCTGTGGTACTTTATCTAAGCTAAACTCGGAATCTGTTATGGAAAATGCTTTGGTATTCTTTTGAACTTTTTCATCAAGTAAACTCAGGTGTGTTTCTTAATGCCTGATAGCATCATTTTCTCATTTGTAAAGTGACTTTTAAAAACCTCATAATAGTTATGTCATGCATGTAAACAGCAAAAAAAGCTCAGATTTGTGAAGGGCTTGTGTGACAGTAAGCTTCAGTAGAGAAAAGATTTTGGCTTACCCTTTATTTCCCTGATAGAAGGGTAAATTTGTCTTGTCCCTTCAGAAACTAAATGATGACTCGAAGAGAGATATAAAACTGCAGCAAAAACTCAGTCATTACCTTAGTTTTCTTCCTGGCATTCACTGCTGTCTGTGCACTGGTCCCGCCTCCTCACTTTCTCCTCTTTTCCTTTTTCTTTCTTCCCATTAGAGCCTCTGTGATCTCTCGAGAGAAGGTAGACATTCATTTTCTTTATAAGAATGTATTCCTTTCAATGCTAGGAAAAAGCATTAGAAAAAAAAATTCTCATTTTGTACTGTCATTTTGTTCCACGTCCTTTAGAAAAGGAGGAGAAAGCAAGATTTTTGAGGCAGAATCTTAGCTTTTCTCTTGGTCTCTAAGCGCCCCCTGTATCACTTCTCTACAGTCATCAGTGTTAGTTTTCAGGATCAGTGGGTAGAAACCAGATTTTAATAACTTCCGTGTCTGAGGTTGGCATGGAGGTGGGACAACTGAACATGCACAGGTGTTACCTGTAACTCCCCCAATTGGTTGTCGCATCCAGATATGAGCATACCTTCAGCTAACTTTCTCCAAGCAACAGATGGTACCTGTGTAAGTGCCCTTTCCATATGCTGGGGGTAGATCCCATTGTATTTGTTTTTCCTGTTTTAAAGTTATACTTGCAGTGTGTGCAGATGATATGTGTTTATAGTCATTTTCTTAAAACAGTACCATAAAATCTTTATCTGACTTGTATCTGCTTTTACTCGCCAACATCATTTTATCCACCCCAATACTTATATATCTCCCATTCAAGTCAGTGTTCCATACATGGGAGCTAAATAAAATACTAAGTAATTTACCAGTTATTAATATATTCTGAATGTGCCAGCACTCTATATGAGTTTATGGAAACAAAATGTATGCCCCATGGTCTTCTTTGTTGTCATCTTAAGGATGCTCTAGTAATATTCTTTAAGGTGTATTAATGTGAGGAGTAGAAAATTATTACATACTTAGATATTAGTAAACTTTCTACAGAAATGTCTGAATGCTTTATGAACTTTGCTATATTTCATAATTAAATAAGACATCAAATACTAGATATTTAACGTGCAGAGTCTCGGAAATGATAGGTTCAGTAATCGATCCTTTTTTAAGCGTGGACTCAGAAATCAGACAGGTGTGGTATGAAAGCTAAGCCCTTCTACATGCTGACTGTAAGACCCCTCTGAGCTTCTGTTTGTTCATCTGTATATTAATAGTATTAGTTACTTTATGAGAATTGTAATTATAAAGTCAAAGAGTATATGACAGGTGCTTAGAGAAAGATAAATGCTAAGTAAGTGGTTCTTTTCTTTTATCCCTGTGATTATTCCCTCTATTTCTAATTTTGATCATCAACTTCTATTACTCTTGGAGACCTGGTCCCTAGTCTCTGCTGTCTATATACTACTCTAGTTCAACAAGCTATGTTATAAACCTGATATTAGGATCTATAAAGGATCCCAAAAAAGACCAAAATTGACTCCTGTGCTTTTATCACTTCCTGCTCAGGCTGCCATTGCCTACTATGACTGTAACTGCTGAAATGTAGTTCCAAAGTTTCCAATGAGATCATAAATTCCTTGAAAACGGGAACATCACCTTATATAATTCACAGTGTCCAGAACATTGCTGCATGTCGGCCCAACTATTCAAGGAGAGAATAGCTTTAAAAATTCTAATTCCAGGGGACAGACCATATGGACAAGTAGAAATGGTTAGACTTGTGGAGAACTGGAGAGAGAGAGAGTGAACCAGCTGATTGCTGAGTACCTCTTCAACCCTGGGCTCTGTCAGCCTTCATTACCATGTGAAGTCAGAAGGTAAAAGCAGAGAAGAGAGATAGCAAACTTCAAATATAAAAACATCTTTTGGGGTGATCATTTTTCAGTACAATACTTATTTTTGGAGTGATACATTTGCACTTGTGTCTGTGTGTATGTGTGTGAGCATGTGCACGCACTCAGTTGTGTCTGACTCTGCAGCCCCATGGACGTATCTCACCAGGTACTTGTTTTTAAAATCATCTAATTGTACTTGAATTTCGTACAAACCCACTCAGGCCCAGACAGTGATCCTGATGTTTATAACTGAATCTGTAAGAGTGATTGCTTACCAAAAATATTCCTGCTAGCTGCTGCTAAGGTTTTAGCTTTTTTTTATGTGATCTCTTATAATCTACTTTTGCCATATTATAGCTTTAGGTTAATGCAACAGAAACCACATTATTTAGGCTCGTATCTTAGGGACACAGAGTTCTAATTTGGGGTGAAAATGACGAAATATATTGCTTTCTAAGCTTTATTGCATTTTGCTAGTTCTCATTTTTTTCTCCATCTCAAGTTATCAAACATTACAAAAAGGTTAAATGTCTTATTTATAAATATATGCCCTCACATCTTTATTGCCTGAGAAAAATGGAGGGGAGAGTATTTTTGGGGTGATTTTTAAAGAAAAAAATGTGGGCAACCCCTGGGGGTTTCTGATACATCTGTAAGCAGCACCTAGACCTCTGGGACGAAGATGAGCCTGTGAGATGCCAGGCAAACAGAAAAGATAATTTCCATTATCCTCTCAGAATGAGAAAGAATGGGCTCGGGCTCTTTTTTCCATGGCCACTTCCAATGCCTGGTCCTTATTTTCTTGCCACCAGTAGGCAAACATGAAGATGTTGAGAAGGCACGATGTATCTGTCATTTTGATTGTTAAACATGAAAGTAATAGAATGGCAACAGAGACAGTCAGGCGCAAGAGGGCTCTTGGCAGAATGCTATAAATTATTATTATTATTATTTCAATGAACAGTTTCACACCTTTGTTGAGATTTTACAGGGTATATTCTAATGGTAGTTTCAGCCTCACTGCTCTCAGCAGCAGAAGCCTTTCCTTCGGCAAACTAAGCAGACCACAGATTTCAAAAGCAGGTAGAAAGTAAAGCCACACTGCCTGAAGCCAAGTTAGAGGGTGAAGTCCACTCTGCGGGCCAGCTCCTCGCGCACCCTCCTCGTCTGCCCTGGTGTTTCCGACCTGCAGCCCTACCTGCAGAGCGTGGAAACCCTGGGCTTGCCGTTGCTATCTCTGGCCCAGTCTACTCACTTAACTTTGTTTTGCTCACTGGCACCTTTGGGAGTATGTTAAAGTTTTGGATCCTATCCCTAGAAAAATGTCTATCCACTTAGAATTCTGTCTGCAATGTCAGGGCATAGACTGCTCCACCACCACCATGGAACACATAAAGTAAAACCCACCAGTCCAGACCCATTTATTCAGACTGCATCTTTTTCATGGTACACAAAGACCATGGCAGGAGACAAATGGAGACAAAATATGATAACCTCAACCACCTAAACATACTACACCCAAATCATTTAAGATTCTTTTTGGAATGAAACTGTAAGAGACGTAAAGTCTGGTTGTAGGTCTGTAGCCATGAGCTGGGTTGCATTTAAGACTTCTCTGGGCCTCAGTTTCTCTAAAAAGATGGGATTAGACTGAATGTTTTTTGAGATCTTTTCCGGCTCTACAATACTCTCCAGTATTCTACAATTCAGTGAGCCAAATTGAGGTGAACACTGAAATCAATAATCCTCTCTGCAGCCAAGCATCAGTTCCTTTTGTTAAGTTTGGATTATTAAGTCTCGTTTTTTTTAGTCCAGTTATCTGTGTCCTTCTTTTCCTCTTCCATCATCTCCATCCACAAGCAAAAAGAAAATTGATTTTTATTTTCTTCCTTTTGTTTGACTCGTTTAAAGTGGTCAGCTATTTCCCCGAGTTAAGCTATCTCTAAATAAGTTTGGGCTCGATAGAAGGAAATATCATTGTGACAGGGAAGGATCACTGACAGGGTGCTGATGTAGAGGCTCATTCATGGAGGTAATGAATAATTGGGGTACATAAGCGAAGGAAGTAGGCACACAACTCAGAGAAGAGGGGGGAGGCTAGGACTGAGGGATGCACTACGATTTTCAACCCAGGTCTCCTCTACCTCCTTGAAATTAGTCTTGCCATTCTCTTTCTGAGAAAAAAAAAAAAGAATGCCTGATTTGGATCAGTCCTATCTCCCAGGCTGTAAACTCCAGTCATGATAATGATGCTGCTAAAATTATAATTTGTGGTGCATTGACTTGGCATCAGGCACGGTAAAAGAAACCATGTCAATTGGATCTCATTCAGTCCTAAGAACCACTCTCTGGGAAATGCTAGTCCTGCTTTTCACAGGAGGAAACTGAGGCTCAGAGAGGCCAAGTGAAAGCCAAATGAGCCTCATACCACAGAGCAAGAATCCAAGCCTGGGCTGTTTTTTTTTTCTCCCGATGTAGCCCAAGCCCACTGGGCTGCCAGTTAATAACTAGCAAACAGTTGTGGATTTTACAGAGTGCTGTAAAACCACATCTGCCTTAGTGAATCTGCCTGCAGGCAGGTTTATTATTACTGCACCGCCTCATTTTCTGCAAGTAAATACAATTTGTGAGATAATTTTTGAAGTGAGAGCCTCGCCTAGAATAGAGGATAATTATTGACGTGTTTTTCAGGATAAAAAGGATTGCTTTTTCTTTTTTTTTCTTTTGGTTTTCTTTTAATTCATCACCCTGCCTGACACATTGGAGGAACCCAGTGAATATAGGGAGCAGAGACTAAGTGGATGCATGCATGGAGGAAAAGCAGGTCATTCTCCACAGTTTAAATGAGCTGATTTTGCAATAGCAAAACCAGAAGGCAAAACTTTGGCATTCCACACCAGTATGGCTTTATTGTCTGTATTGCAGGAACAAAATATCACATAACTTTGCACATAACTCTCTAAAGCTCTTGATAGGTTTTTTTATATTCCATTTCCTAAATCCCTTTGTGCAGTTACAAGTAAAGTATTGTACCACTTTCGCTGGAAAAAGGACTAATTTCACATTGTAATGATTGCACCTGCTCTGTGACAAAACCTTGATGTTTTTTTAAAAAGCCATTTTCCAACTTAATAGCTCAAGGAAGAAGATTGTCCCTAGGGGAACTGGGACATAACTTTACAATTTACTCATTGTACAACTGTCCTTCAGTGCTGAAATGGGAGAGAAATAAGGATGAATGTGGAAGGAAAAAGCATAGAATAACTGACTAAGCTCGAAGGTCATTAATGACACTGAGAGGGGTAAAAATGATAAAGCGGACACAGAAAATCGTATTCTGTGAAAAATGAAATAGGATTGCTCTGAGCTGAAAGAAAAGTAAGGGAGAAAAAAAGGACAGTGGAAAGCTTTTTAGTGCGTCGGGGGTGGGAGGAAAGGGAGGACGGACTGCACTAAATGAATATCTCTGAATTGGAGCCAGGGGACGGGTCCTAGCCCTTACCAGAACTTCAGAGCACATCCCTTTAAAAGTAGGTAAAAAACTAGTGAATATAACAAAAACAAATGGACTCACAGATACAGGGAACAAACTAGTGGTTACCAGTGGAGAGAGGGAAGAGGGAGTGGCATTTAGAGGTAGGGGATTAAGCATGCATGCTCAGTCATGTCCATCTCTTTGCGACCCCATGGACTGTAGCCTGTCAGGCTCCTCTGTTCATGGGATTCTCTAGGCAAGAACACTGGAGTGGGTTGCCATTTTCTTCTCCAAGGGGATTAAGAGGTTCAAACTATTCCATATAAAATTAGCTACAAGGATATGTTATAAACCCAAGGAATATAGCTAGTATTTTATATTACCTGTAAATGGGGTATAACCTTTAAAAATTGTGAATCACTGTATTGTATACCTACAGCTTACATTCTATTGTACATCACCTATACTTCAATTAAAAAAATAAAAGTAGGTCTGAAAGGACACAAATTAGGAGAGAAGCCTGGTGTCCTGGAAACAATTTGTCTGTTCCCTAGGAAGACAGTTCAGCATTAGTTGGTGTGAACACAAGCGCCTGATTGATGGTCAGGAGACATAGCATTAGCCAGAGAAAGTTGCAAGTATAGGATGTGGGTTGAACCTTTCTGAGGGATAACAGGATAAAGCTCTTGGGCAGGTGGATTTCAGCCCTCTGATCACACAATGAGATCACACAATGAGTGTGAATGTCACTGTTCCACTTCTCGCTCCTGTCCACCTCTTGTTTCTACCTTCTTCATCCTCATTGGGAAAAGCAGTCATTGTTTAGAAGGCAGTGATGCTAGGGAAAACAGACGTCACTCATGTTGTAAAGTCTGACTGGTTGAGTTTAAATACTAGTCTCACCAGAAATAAAATGTCCCACATGGGGGCCGTATGCTGAGTTTAAAAGGCTGCTGAGAGAAATGCAGTAACCTTTAGCCTCTTTGCCTCTGTACTGCCTAGCTCAGATTCCTGATCAGTGTGCTCGTTTATGATGGTCGTTTTTATTTTCATATCACTGGAGATAAAATCAAAACCCAGTGGCTGCCTGAAGTGCTTGAGCCCTGGTAATTCAGTGTAGCAGCAGTATTCTGGCAGTGGGGCTTTTTGCTCTGTCCCCTAATACCGCATTTCCAAGCCTCATTCTGGTCCTGTTACCAAGGAGGGAGATGATTAGCAAGTACAGTGACCCAGAGATTGTCTTGCATTGAGCTGAGAAATGAAAAGACTGTGTCACAAAACCCATTCATGTCCACTCTGGTTTTTCTTTGCCAAATGTTCTTGCTGTGACCTACTTCTGCAGGTAAGAAAAATGATTTTGCCAGCCTTCTGTGACACGGCGATGGTTGAACTGTTCCCAAGTGCCTTGGTGTAGGTGGCCTTGTGAGGATAAGCATTAATTATTTTCAGACTGCTGATGCATCACCTCTGGTGTCTATATTTGTCTTCTAAGAATGCATCATCACTCTCTAATTATAGGTGATCTTGTGGGATTAGATCTTTTGAGTTAGACTAGGTGACACAAAATGTGCATGGAAAGCAAAGCCTGGAAAACTTGCTGAGCTGTGGTCACTGTGTTTTGTGTGTGTGTGTGTTTATTGGAGTATAGTTGATTTACAATATTATGTTAGTTTCTGCTGTAAGCAAAGTGAATCAGTTATACATATATCTGTTCTTCAGATTCTTTTCCCATGTAGGTTATAATGGAGTATTGAGAAGAGTTCTCTGTGCTCATGGTCATTGTTAAGACCCCAGACAATGCCTTGGTGTTCAGAATAACATTTGGATCATCTTCACATTGTCATTGTCACCACCCGCCTAAATTTCTGCATGTTAGATCACTTGATGATTGTGCATGTCTTTAAAGTGTGCATTTTTGTCATGAAAATGGTTATCACCCAATTCTTATTCTTGGACTCTTATATTACACCAACTAGTAACTTTTTTAAAAAATCAAAATAACCATGGAATCCCCAGGACCCCACTCTGTCATAGTTACCTCCTCACAGGGCTGTGAAGGGCAGTGAGGGTCTCTGCCCCTCAGTCTCAACTTTGAGGCCTGTGAAGCAGTGCTGGGCAAAGCTGTAAGCAGTATAGTCTAAACCAAGTTCCTTTTCTGCCTGGGTGCTTTGCCCAGCAGGAGGGAAGTATTAGGAGTACTGGAGTTGAAAATATCAAAATTCCCAGTCTGTTTTTACCTCCATCCTATTAAACATTTTCTTTTTTTGATACCTGCATAGAAAACAACTAAGCCTGGGTTCTAGTTTTACTCGTTAATTTAATCATTTTTTCAATCCAGCTAACAAATATTTATGGAAAGCCTCCTGTGTGCAAGACCCCATGAAGGGATAGACAGAAATTTAGATAAGACATTACCATCCCACAAGCAAGTTTGCCTTTTGTGGGGGTGGATAAGAATGATTTTTTTTTTACTGAGAAAACAAAAATGCCAAGTGTCAGCAGGAAGAGGCATGTTGTGGCAAGGGCTGTTGAACATTCCATGGGGCTGTTGTTGCACGCAAGGTTTGGGAAATAAAAATCACCAGTGCTTTGTCTTTCTACAAACCCACCCTACAAGGTAGCTCCCTGGAATCAGCAGTTCAAGTGTTGAATGGATGATGAACAATGTTGAAGATGGTGGCCAAAGTGTAACAATGCTTTTCTTGCCTACCACCTACCACATCTAAAACTGTGCTGTTTAAACAGTGAAGTTGGGAAGTGGGGGAAGGACTGCATCCAATTGCACTCCCCTACTGGGCCGCAGATGTGCCCACAGGAACCAGGGTGCAGTGTGAGGCTGTCAGATTTCCAAAAGAACTTAGCTAATGGTCTTCATTGCTCAGAGAGCTTGCCTCCCAGAGAATCAACACTAAGGTTAGAGACAAGCATGGAATTTCGGGCTTCTGAGAGCCTGTGAGGGATGTGGGTTTTTGAGGGCCATTTTTCTAACTTGGAGAGTTCTCATTTGCCCCTCCCAAAAGTTGAAGCAGCTAGTTATTCCTGCACAAAGGGAGAGAAAACAGACATGCATGCTTGTGTTAAAAGTCAGCTAGTTCAAACCTCAGGGAGAAGTTCTTGGTTGGGGAGAAGGCCAGAATATTGAAGAGGCTCAGCAGCATCTCCTTCAGAGGTGTTTCTTTCTTTCTTTTTTTTTTTAAATTAATTTTATTTTATTTTTAAACTTTACATAATTGTATTAGTTTTGCCAAATATCAAAATGAATCCGCCACAGGTATACATGTGTTCCCCATCCTGAACCCTCCTCCCTCCTCCCTCCCCATACCATCCCTCTGGGTCGTCCCAGTGCACTAGCCCCAAGCATCCAGTATCGTGCATCGAACCTGGACTGGCATCTCATTTCATACATGATATTTCACATGTTTCAATGCCATTCTCCCAAATCTTCCCACCCTCTCCCTCTCCCACAGAGTCCATAAGACTGTTCTATACATCAGTGTCTCTTTTGCTGTCTCGTACACAGGGTTATTGTTACCATCTTTCTAAATTCCATATATATGCGTTAGTATACTGTATTGGTGTTTTTCCTTCTGGCTTACTTCACTCTGCATAATCTGTCTCTCGGATGGCTTAGGTGTATGGGTAATGGGAAAAGCTGACTCAGGGCTGCCTCCAGGCTTAGCATAAAATGTATTCTGGGTGCCACTGTAAGCATTAGGGAATGAAACTCACTGGCAGGAAGGCTAATAGTATACAGTTCAGATTCCCCCAAGGGAAAAATGTTTATGAAATTCAGCTTTAGTAACCTGAGTCATGAACTTGCTTTCTGCAAACATCAGAGTTAACAGCACCTGTACCATAAACTAGTTCATGCCATTGCATTTCCGGATCCATTTTTCTTTCCACTTAACAGCTTTTTACTTTGTACCAGAAATTCTGAGATGCAGAGAGAACCATGGAAATCAGCTGCCAGCTTGTTATTGTGACCTATGAGACATAAGGAAGTCCTCACCCAGCTCCAAGCCCACCCCACCCCTTGGCTACCTTGCATGAGACATTCTTGAGCTCAGAGTGATGGGCTGGAAAAAGCATGGTGTCCAGGGTGGATGATCAGATGCTTGGACTCCTGGGCCAGGCGGGCTCTCTGCCCCCACAGCTTCTTCACCCAGTCTGTCTGTGCACTGACTGCTTCGACATTTCCCCAAGGCCAAAATATAATTCATTCAAGAAGTTTTAAGTAGAGTAGCCCATGGCTTAAATTATACCAGTAGAAGAAGTGGGAGATGGAAGGGTATGTTTGAAGGGAGAATTGTAAAGATGACTTCTGATACCCCATCCATCTTTCCCCATTATTTTTTTGGACGTTTTTATGACAAGTTTTAATTTGTCTCTCCCTCCATTCAGTGAGACACAACAGCTAGATTGGACTGGAGTTGGTCATTTACCTTTCCCCAGGTCAGTTCTGCTCAAATACCCAGCAGGTTAGATTCTAGTTACAGGCTTCCCTGATGGCTCAGATGGTAAAGAATCTGCCTGCAGTGCGGAAGACTCAGGTTCAATCCCTGGGCTGGGAAGATGCTCGGGAGAAGGGAATGGTAACCCACTCCAGTATTCTTCCTGGAGAATTCCATGGACAGAAGAGCCTGGTGGGCTATTGTCCATGGGGATGGAAAGAATCAGACACGACTGAGTGACCAACACTTTTACGCTCACTAGATTCTAGTTAACTAGTTTTCCCTGAGTGCTCAGTTCATTTCAGTTGCTTAGTTGTGTCCAGCTCTTTGCAACCCCATGGACTGCAGCATGCCAGGCCTCCCTGTCCATCACCAACTCCCAGAATTTACTCAAACTCATGTCCATTGAGTTAGTGATGACATCCAACCATCTCATCCTCTGTCGTCCCCTTCTCCTCCTGCCTTCAAATTTCTCAGCATCAGGGTCTTTCCAATGAGTCAGCTCTTCACCTCAGGTGAGCAAAGTACTGGAACTTCAGCTTCAGGATCATCCTTCCAGTGAATGTTCAGGACTGATTTCCTTTAGGATTGACTGGTTTGATCTCCTTGCAATCCAAGGGACTCTCAAGAATCTTCTTCAACACCACAGTTCAAAAGCATCAATTCTTCGGCACTCAGCTTTCTTTATAGTCCAACTCTCATATCCATACATGACTACTGGAAAAACCATAGCTTTGACTAGACGGACCTTTGTTGGCAAAGTAATGTCTCTGCTTTTTAATATGCTGTCTAGATGGATCATAACTTTCCTTCCAAGGAGCAAGTGTCCTTTAATTTCATGGCTGCAGTCACCATCTGCAATGATTTTGGAGCCCCCCAAAATAAAGTCTCTCACTGTTTCCATTGTTTCCACATCTATTTGCCAGGAAGTGATGGGACTGGATGCCATGATTTTAGTTTTTCAAATGTTGGGTTTCAAGCCAGCTTTTTCACTGGCTTTTCAGTTCCTCTTTGCTTTCTGCCATAAGGGTGATGTCCTCTGCATATATGAGGTTATTGATATTTCTCCTGGCAATCTTGATTCCAGCTTATGCTTCATCCAGCACAGCATTGTGCATGATGTACTCTGCATATTAGTTAAATAAGCATGGTGACAATATACAGCCTTAACGTACTCCTTTCCCAATTTAGAACTAGTCCGTTGTTCCACATCTGGTTCTGTTGCTTCTTGACCTGCATACAGGTTTCTTAATAGGCAGGTAAGGTGGTCAGGTATTCCCATCTCTTGAAGAATTTTCCACAGTTTGTTGTGATCCACACAGTCAAAGGCTTTGGCATAGTCAATAAAGCAGAAATAGATGTTTTTCTGGAACTCTCTTGCTTTTTCGATGATCCAGTGGATGTTGGCAATTTGATCTCTGGTTCCTCTGCCTTTTCTAAATCCAGCTTGAACATCTGGAAGTTCTCAGTTCATGTAATGTCGAAGACTAGCTTGGAGAATTTTGAGCATTACTTTGCTAGTGTGTGAGATGAGTACAGTTGTGCTATAATTTGAACATTCTTTGGCATTGGCTTTCTTTGGGATTGGAATGAAAACTGACCTTTTCCAGTCCTGTGGCCACTGCTGAGTTTTCCAAATTTGCTGGCATATTGAGTGCAGCACTTTAACAGCATCATCTTTTAGTACTTGAAATAGTTCAGCTGGAATTCGATCACCTCCACTAGCTTTGTTTATAGTAATGCTTCCTAAGGCCCACTTGACTTCGTGCTCCAGGATGTCTGGCTCTAGGTGAGTGATAACACCATCATGGTTATCTGGATCATGAAGATTTTTTGTACAGTTCTGTGTATTCTTGCCACCTCTTCTTAATATTTTCGGCTTCTGTTAGGTTCATACTGCTTCTGTCCTTTATTGTGCCTGTCGTTGCATGAAATGTTCCCTTGGTATCTCTAGTTTTCTTGAAGAGATCTCTAGTCTTTCCCATTCTGTTATTTTCCTCTATTTCTTTGCATTGATCACTGAGGAAGGCTTGCTATTCTTTGGAGCTCTGCATTCAGATGGTTATATCTTTCCTTTTCTCCTTTGCCCTTAGCTTCCGTGAGTGCAGACCTTGTTAAGAATAGAGTGTTCTGGTGTTTTTCTGAATGGTTACTATTCCCCTCTCCTCTCTGGAGGTTCAAGGGGATTTTTCTCCCATTTTTACTGTGAGAACATGGGTGGAGCCTCAGGAGGTAAATCTCATAAACCTGTAGGAATCATTATGACTGGATCCTTCCACAGTCCTTAACTCTGAGACTTTTTCACACTCAGCCTCCAACTGTTCCTCAACTGTGGCACAGGTTTCCTACCCCAGCTCTGGTTCCCTCTAGTGAACCTCTCCTCCAGTAAGCCGTGACTCCCTGCATTGCCCTGTCTCTCCAGCCTCAGTTTGCCCTGTTTCCTCTTCTTGCTTATGGATAGAAGAAAAGTTGCTAATTTTTAATTCTGTTCACCTTTTTACTCGTTAGGGTGGAGTAGTGACTTCCAAGCACCTTACATGTACAACTGGAACTTCCCCCAAGATTTTAAAATGTCAGTCAACATTAACTGAGCATGATTTGGATATGAAATGTGTTTATTGAACAGTTTAACTCATAGAATTGAAATACGAAAAATTTCCCCCTGATCTTGCCCTTTAGTTATACTTTGGGGTAAGGAGAGAGATTATTGAGTTCTTTTTTGTTTCTTTTGGTAATAATGAACATTCAGTAAGATGTTCAAATTTTATAATCGTTGTTACGTTTGAGTTTTGACCACTGTGTGTACACTAGGTTTCTCAGCCTTGGCACTGTTGACATTTTGGAATAGGGAGCTGGCCTATTAATCCATGACCTCTTGTCACTAGATGCCAATACCATCCCCTTCTGGGGGATGACAATCAAAGTGTCTCCTGCCATTACCACATGTTCCCGGGGCACCAAAACTGCCCCTGGTTGAGAACCACTGATGTACAAACACCCATTTAACTACCACCCAAAAAGAAGATAGAAATCATATCCATTCCTCCAAAAAGTTCCCTTCAGGCCTTTTCATTAATCCTCCCTCCCCTGAAACCACTGTCTCTCATTTCTATCATCACAGATTCATCTTGCCTATATTTGGACTTTGTAAATTAAATTATACAGTGTATACTATTTTTTGGGGGGGGGTGTCTAGTCTCTTTCACTTAACATAATGTGTTTGCAATTATTCACATTATTGTGTTTATCAGTGGTTCACTCATTTCTTATTTTGGAATAGTGGTCCATTGTATGAATAAACCACGTTTTGTTAGTACATTCTGTTCTTGATGGACACTTGGGTTGTTTCTAGTTAGGGGCTGTTTTGATAAAGTTGCTATGGCTAGTCTGGAAAAGTCTCTTTGTGGACGTGTTTTCCTTTTTCTCAGTAAATATCTAGGAATGGAATTTCTGGGTTGTAGGGTAAATGTATCTTTAACTTTTAATAAATTGCCAGACACTGCTGCAAAGTGGTCATACCATTTTACACTCCCAGCAACTGTGTATGAGCATTGCTGTTCCATATTGTTACCCACGTGATCATCATGTGTTGCCTATTGGTGTTGCCAATTGTTGTTGTTTGCTTTTTTAAAAAAGTAGAGTATAGTTATTTATAATGTTGTGTTATTTTCAGGTGTACAGCAGAGTTAATCAATTATACATATACATATATCATCCACATTCTTTTTTTTTCTAGATTCTTTTCCATATAGGCTATTACAGAATATTGAGTAGAGTTCCCTGTGCTACACAGTAGATCCTTATTAATTATCTGTTTTATATATAGTAGTGTATATATGTCAATCTCAATCTCCTAATTTATCCCCCTTCCCTTTTCCCCTGATAACCATAAGTTTGTTTTCTACATCTGTGACTCCACTTCTGTTTTGTAGATAAGTTAATTTGTACCCTTTTTTTCTTAATATTCCACATAAAAGTAATATCATGTGATATTTATCTAACTTATTTCACTCAGTATGACAATCTCTAGATCCATTCATGTTGCTGCAGATGGCATTTGTTCTTTTTTTTAATGTGTATGAATATATATATTTTAATGAATTGAGAATAAGTTGTATATATGATGATTCTTTACATCCAAGTACTTCAGTGTGTATTTCCTAATAATAGGTGTCTTCTCTTAAGTAACTATGATGTAGTTATCCACTTTATAAATCTAACATTGGTACAATATTTTATCCAATCTATTACCCGCATTCCAATTTGTCAGCCTATCTAACAGTATTTTTTTTTTTTTTACTTTACAATATTGTATTGGTTTTGCCATACATCAACATGAATCCACCACGGGTGTACACGTGTTCCCAATCCTGAACCCCGCTGAGAAGTATTCCATTGTATATATATGTTACACATCTTCTTTATCTGTTCTTCTATTGATGGACATTTTTTAGGTTGCTTCCATGTCCTGGTTATTGTAAATAATGCTGCAGTGAATACTGGGGGGGCATGTATCTTTTCAAATGGTGGTTTTCTCCGGGTATATGCCCAGGAGTGGAATTGCTGGGTCATGTAGTTCCAGGTAGCATTAGTGGTAAAGAACCCATCTGCCAATGCTGGAGATGTAAGAGATGTGGGTTCGACCCCTGGGTCAGGGAGATCCCCTGGAGAAGGGTATGACAACCCACTCCAGTATTCTTACCTGGAGAAGCCCATGTAGAGGGGAACCTGGTGGGCTACAGTCCATAGGGTCACACAGAGTCAGACACGACTAAAGCGAGTTAGCATGCACACACACGGCAGTTCTGCTTTTAGTTTTCTAAGGCACCTCCAAACGGTTCTCCATAGTAGCCGCACCAATTTACATTTCCGCCAACATTTCCTACCCTCTCCAGCATATTTGTAGATTTTTTTATAATGGCCATTCTGACCAATGTGAGGTCATTGTAATTGTGGTTTACATTTCTCTAATAAGTAGTGATATTGAGCATCTTTTCATGTGCTTTTTGGCCATCTGTATGTCTTCTTTGGAAAAATGTCTATTTAGATCCCTTGCCCATATTTTTGATTGGGTTGTTCTTTTAATATTGAACTGCATGAGCTATTTGTATATTTTGGAGATTAATCCCTTGTCAGTTACTTCATTTGTAGATATTTTCTCCCATTCTGAAGTTGTCTTTATGTTTTATTTATGGTTCAGTTGTTTTCATTTTAGCTCTTCTGTTGGGCATTTCGTTAGGATTTTTATTTGCCTCTCCCTGATGACCAGTGATACTGAGCACCTTTTCATTTTTGGTTACTTAAATGCTTTTGTGAAGTAAGACTTTTTATGGTTTGATTTGGAGGAGTCCCTGTTACAACCAGACTCCACTCCTGATAATACGTTCAGGTTTTACAAGAACCTGCTGCTGCTCCTCAGTAGCTGGGAAAGGTTTTACATCTGAATAAGGTTGCTCTAAATTATCAAAATTACCATGAAACATGCCCTTCCATTTCTTGTTTTCTTCTCTTTTCCAAAGATACTGTGAAGTTATAGGGTATTTTCCTTTAGTGATGTCAGAAATACTCCTCCGAATTAGCCAAACAAGTAGACAAAACTACTTTTATTTTCTTTGGGATAGACTTCCAGTACCCACAACCTTTGCAACAACTGTCTCAACCTCATCCTTCCACAGCTGTGACAAACAAATTAATGCAGGGACCTGTCCCACGCAAGGCAGAGTCACCTCTATCATTCCATGCCCAAGGGGTTTCTTGGTGAGCCTTTTTCAGGAAGTATTTTTCTTTTACTTATACAGGAAAGTCTTTACCTAGTTTTTTTTTTTTTTTAAAGTAAGTTCTCTATCTAGAAAGATTCCTTTTTCCATTTAAGTTCTGGTAACAGAGCTTCGGAGAAGGCAATGGCACCCCACTCCAGTACTCTTGCCTGGAAAATCCCATGGACGGAGGAGCCTGGAAGGCTGCAGTCCGTGGGGTCGCTGAGGGTCAGACATGACTGAGCGACTTCACTTTCACTTTTCACTTTCATGCTTTGGACAAGGAAATGGCAACCCACTCCAGTGTTCTTGCCTGGAGAATTCCAGGGACGGGGGAGCCTGGTCTACGGGGTCTATGGGGTTGCACAGAGTCGGACACAACTGAAGCGACTTAGCAGCAGCAGCAGCAGCAACAGAGCTTAACTTTTTCCTTTTAGTTCAAATGGGAAAGGAAGGGACTCGTGAGACTTCTTTGGTTGGAGTTTCTCTCTCTGTTGCTAAGGATGTATTTTTCTAACCTGTTTACATTATGTAACCAGACAAAGGTTCATCTCTGAGTGGTTGAGGACCTGGCTTCTGAATAGGATCTGAGTGCACTTTGAAAATGGAATATGGTGATAACCAGAGTTGGGTAGCAGGTGTGTATGTGTACACATAAGGTAACATGTCCAAAGCACTTTAGAAGCAGTAAGACAATCTCTAGTTCTTATCTCCAAATTCCAGTCCTCACTGAAGGACCCACTTTCTGTGGGAGAATGTCCGGGATAAGACGAGTCTGAGTCCTGTCCTACCAGAAAGCAAACCAACCAACCAGCCCAACAAAGAAACAAAGAAAAGACAGTGTAAATGACTGGGATCACATCCTCAGGACTTAGCCTCCAAGTTGAAGAGGTTCTCGCTGACACAGATGGGACTATGTGAGCATTAATACAAATAATGACTATAGTAGATTAAATAGTATTGGATGAATTTTACATCCTTGAGTTTATAATCACACTAAAAACACAAAACACACTCTCCACATTCTAGTGTATGGAAAACCAAGAGGGTGAAAGATCTGATTTCTTCAAAACATAAAAATCAAAGGGAGAAAAAAGGAGAGAAGAGGAACTTATGATTTAAAAGAAAGTTAAAAAACATATGAAACCATTGTAACACTACTTAGACATGTTGGGATTCTAATTTGAACAAACAGCAGCTGTTAAAAAATTTTATGAGCTAGTTGGGGAAACTTGGTCCCCGAATGGGTATTTGACTATGTTAAGGAATTATTATTAATGCTCTGGATGTGATCATGGCATTGTGGTTTTATTTTTATACCAATCCTCCTCTTTTAGAGACACATACTGAGTTATATACAAAATATACATCTGTGATTTGCTTCAGCAGAGTTCTGTGGCAGAGCTTTGGATGAAATGAAATGACCATGAATTGGTAATTATTAGTTTCTGGATAACATCTGGAGATTTATCAAAATACTATTCTCTTTACTAGAGAATGTTGATATTTGAAATCTTTCATAAATTGAAAACAAACAAAAAACAGCTAAGGGCCCTGCAGATTGGTCACTGGCTGAAGTCTGAACAGTGAGAGGAGACCATGGGGGATGCTAGGACTTGTGTGAGGAGCCCTGTCTTTTTTCTTATTATTATTGAAGTAAAATTGACTTAAAGCACAAGTTTCAGGTGTATAACATCATGATTTAATAGTTTTGTACATTACAACAAGGAGCCCTATGTTGACAGGTTTTGTTCATAAGTTTGTCAGAATGAAAAGATAATAATCCACTGATCTGACCTGTCCTCAACATTTTTCTCTCCACATTTGTTCATTGGAATCATACTAATGTTACGAACCAAGCGTTCTTGAGAAAAGGAATGAGATCATGCACTCTTATCTCATACAGCATTCTTTGTCTCAAAACCCTTACTGAAGGACCCCCAACTGGGCCTACTTTCCTTTCCTGTTTGTTTCTCATACCTTAGAAAGATGACCTCAAAGAAATTTGGGGGAAATTTTAAATATATATATATATATATATACACATACATATATATATACTTTTTTTTCCCTCAAATAAAACTTTTTTACCCCTAAACCATTGGAAAATAGAGAACATTTTTCAAAAATGTTTATAGGCCTCATCTTTCTGAGAACACAGCAGACTCATTGGAATAGTTGTTTATGCTCACAGCCTTTTAGCAAGTTAGTTGCGTTAAAGACACCTAAAACAATAAAAAAGTTTCAAAATTTTCTCTACTTTCCACCAAAATATAGTGCATTTCTTTCTCATGGCTTTCCAGTCCTTACTCTCCTTAGGTCAAAATTTATGTTTCTGTGTCTTATCTCAGAACTTCCCTGAAATGACTCTTTCACATTTTGTTGTGAAGGACCGATAGGTATTTAATGTTAATCTTGCAGTTCATGAGGTTCAGACCCTACATAGGTAGGAGGAGCGAGGCTTTTGGCTGAATAAGCTTCTCTCCTCATCAGTGTGGAGGAGGAAGAGAGGGTCTTCCTGGGGCCAGTCACAGACAGTGTCTCATCCAGTCCTTGACCAGCCAGAGGAAGAGGGAAGCCCCAGACTACAGATGCAGCAACTCAGGCACGGACGCTCAGTAACCTGACTGTGTTGCCTTTGGAAGACACTTATGCTCTTTCTCCTAACTCAGGGAGCATTCCCAGGTGTAAATTGTGCCAGCTGTGACTTGACTGAAGCATGCAAGTTATTCATTCATTTTGTGACGCCATCTCATAGCACATGAATTTCTGTGGAAACCTGGCACCATGAACTCAGTGAACTCTGGAAACCAGCATTTTAAGGCAGTTAGCTGATTTTAAAGGTTTCTAATATTTCCTAACAAAATATAGTTAGAGACATTGGTCATCTCCCAGGTATTCAATAACCCAGAAGCCAGAAAGGATCAATCCACATTGTAATACACTAATGATTGAGTGGTTATAGGTTGTATTTATGTCCATCCAGTCATTCCCACTGCTTTACAGACTGCTTTGATGAATTATCAGTCATGCTTCTTTATAGTTAATGCTGTGAGTTGGATATATTGGGGAAAAGCTTATTTATTGGTAACTTCAGCCAGATGGTTTCATGTATTAAAGACTCATGGCTTAGTCAATAATACTGGATTCAGAACTGAATTTCTATGGAATGAATCATGTCTCTAACCAAGGATGTGCTGGTTTGAACCCCATGGAGTTGGAGTTACACACCTTCCTTACATAATCCCTATCAGTGGCCTCTGGGCTCAATTATTTTTCTAGTAGCTGGTGATTTTCAACTAAGCCATCTACATTCTTCTGTTTGCAAACCCTATAGGCTTGCAGTTTTTTCTTCAGATGCAGCATCTGCAGTTTCATTCCCTGCCACTGGTAGATAGTATTGTCCTAGGGTAGTATAAGTGAGAGAAAGCCTTATGTAAGCCTTGGAAATTTCATATACACAATCAGCCATTTGTGCTTCTTCCTTTAAAAATAATTAAAGAAGCATGAATTTATTCATGAATAGCAGAGAAGATGCATTGGTAGCAATATTTAAAATACATAAAACATTTATGTATAGTTATAATAAGGCTTCACCTGTCTGCACTTTCCTCGTATCTACCTGATTTCTTCTGTCTCCTCATGGAGCTTAGATGGCAGGTGCAAAAGTTGACCACTTTGAACCCTGGAAACCCTTGATAAGTATGTGCCCTTTTCTGAGCTTATATCCTGAGCTGTTCTTAACTTGGAGACACTGCACCAACAACCCCTTTTTGCTTTCTGTGTGGTTTAAAGCAAAAAAAAAAACAAAAAACCAAAAACCGTCAAAACACTGTCTTCTTTGATGTGCTCCTTTCCACAAGCACGCACTTTTGTTTCTTTGTATAGTTGTAAAATCCTCATGCACCTCCTTTAAAATAAATAAATTACAGTTTTATGAGCCTCGTTTATTTCCAGCAACTCCAAATAATAGGCTTTGGAAATAAATGGTGTTTATTTTAAAATGAATATAGTAGCATGCTTTCCATTCTAAAGATTTGTGTATCTTCAATATCATATTTTCAAAGTAATGTCTAGGTAGTAAGTGGCTAAAGAAGATAACATCATCTGATCATAATTTGATCCCTTTCTTACTTGGCCTTAACTATTATTTGATTATTCCAAGTCATAATCTTTTCAACTGAACTGATTATGCCAGTGTAACTTATCCTGTTTGCTAAACTTTCAGACAAAAAATCCTTTCTGAGATTTCAGGCCGATTTCTCATTTAGCCTGTTGGCTCACTTTACTTGCCAGAGGTTTTCTTCTAATTGAAGAGTTATTTTCTCTTTATAAGTAAGGCTTTAATTTGCCCTTCTATCTTTTTCTTTCTCCTCCTTATGTCTAACCTAAAAGAAATAATCTACTTTCTTCTTAAAACATAAGACTGACTGCATCATTTCAAGTGCTACTAAGCGTGGCTTAAAAATTTGGAATATGATGGATTCTTTCTTCAACTAAAGTTACTATAGCAATTATCTCTCACCATAATTAGATGGAAGGGAGCTTTGACGATGAAATGAATACTAGGCTCAAAAAAAGGCCCGATTGCACACGCAGCCTTTTGACTAGCTTGTAGCAGTGAGCAGAAGTTACTCATCTTCTCTAGTAGGAACACCTTGGTTCCTCATTTATGATCTAGAGACAATTAAATTAGAAATTTAATTCAGGTGGATTTTATAAAGATTTAGTGAGATGATGCCTGGCACTTAATTTCTTCACTGCATGAAAAACATATTAACATTTACTAAAGGGCTTGTGCTTGTGTGTTAGTTGCTCAGTCACATCCGACTCTGCGACCCCACGGGCTGTAGCCTGCCAGGCTTCTCTGTCCATGGAATTCTCCAGGCAAGAGTACTGGAGTGGTTTGCCATTCCCTTCTCCAGGGGATCTTCCTGACCGAGGGATCGAACCTCGGTCTCCCACATTGTGGGCGGGTTCTTTACCGTCTGAGCCACCAGGGAAGCCCCAAAGGGCTTATACAAACGAAAAAATTAACCCCCCTGTTGGTAGATTAAAAAAAAAGGACATGAACTCATAATTAATCAGTTTACAAGAAAAACAATTATTAAGCATCTGGGGAAATGTTTAAACTCATAGCAGTTAAATAAAATTCAAAAAGCACTGAGATGTCCTTTCCTTTTACTAAATTAGCACTGCTACTGCTGCTACTGCTAAGTTACATCAGTCGTGTCCGACTCTGTGCGACCCACAGCCGGCAGCCCACCAGGCTCCTCTGTCCCTGGAATTCTCCAGGCAAGAATACTGGAGTGGGTTGCCATTTCCTTCTCCAAAATTAGCACTAATTTAAAAAAATAAAAAAAGTCAGATGCTGGTGGCATTACCAGTTGGTACAGCTCATTGAAAAAAATATGCATCAAATTATATTCATACCTTTCAATCTAATAATCCCATTTCTGGGACTCTATTCTGAGGAAATATTCTGAAGTGTTGAAAAAAACTTATAAACATGATAGTGATTATTTCATCATTACTTTTGATCTTGACAAACCTGGGAAAAACTTAAGTTTGTAAAAGATTAAGTTATGATAGACTTCTGCAGCTATTAAAAGAAAGATTCATTGAGCAGCACCTAAAAATGTTTATGATGTAAAAAATATGCACACTGATAATCAACATGAGGGAATTCACAGGTGACTCAGTGGTAAACCTGCCTGCCAGTGTAGGAGACACAGGTTCGATCCTTGGGTGGGGAAGATTCCCTGGAGGAGGAAATGGCAATGCAATCCAGTATTCTTGCCTGTAAAATCTCTTGGACAGAGGAGCGTGGTGGGCTACAGTCCATGAGATTGTGGAGTCACACACAACTAGCAACTGAGCATGCGTGCACAGCGCAATCACTATGAGAACAATTCATCTTAGAACCATGTGGGAATAGACCAAGTGATGTTAGGGTATTAGAGCATATTTTTTTCTTCTTTCCTGTTTCCCCAAATCTTTTGTAAGATACTATTACTATTAAGATTAAAATTAGAGTTTTAGTTTAATGTATTCACCCCCAAAAAATATTTGGCAAGTGCCTCTTATGTGTCCAGAAAATTTGGTATAGCAATTTGGGCTTTAAAAAAATGCCAGAATCTTTTTTCGTTATTTACTCCAGGGCAATACAAAAGCAAAGAAGTGTGCTTAGTGAACTCTTTACAGTAAGTACTTCACATACAACCTAAGATTAAGGTTCTATTGTGTGTAACCTAAGCATTTAATGCCAGACCGTCAGCCCAACCCATGTTAAACATAGCGGTGTTGAGTCTCACTGTGGCCATCTGCTTCAGGACTCATTCCAAAATTAACTCACTAGCTTACTCAGGTCATTCCACCAAGGAAAATGGGATCACAGTGATATATTAACCATAACATCAATGTGAACAAGACTTTGAATAATGCATCT
Source organism: Bos indicus x Bos taurus (assembly GCF_003369695.1). NCBI lineage: Eukaryota > Metazoa > Chordata > Mammalia > Artiodactyla > Bovidae > Bos > Bos indicus x Bos taurus. The sequence goes on along the minus strand of NC_040084.1, from coordinate 22,906,460 downwards.
CAGAGCAACACTCTAGGTAACTGAATTAGAATAAGCCAGACAAGGTCATTTGCAAAGTACTGTGGCATTATTTAAGCTGACATTTTTGGTGAAATAATTGCAGAGTCACTGAAAGCTGTAAGAAAGAGTGAAAGATGGCTTGTACACTTTCCCCAGTTTCCTCCAGTGGTAGCATTTTACAGAACTGTGGTACTGGGCATTGACAAGGTACAGTCCTCCCATCTGAGTCACATCTCCCTGGTTGTATTTGTACTTCTGTACGTCTGTGTGTGCAAATGTGTGAGATTCTGTGTAATTATATCCCTTGGTATGTTTGTGCATCCACTGAAGTCAAGATGCTGAGCAGTTCCATCGGCACCAAATCCTTCCCGTTGCTCCTTCATAGTCACACCCTTCCTCCACTCCCCACCATCCCCAACCCCTGGAAACCACTGCCTTGTCCTCTAGTTGTGAAATTTTGTCATTTCAAAAATGATACATAAATGAAACCATACAGTATGGAAAGCTCAACCCTTTGAGCTTGGCTCATAACTCCCTTGTGAATCTTCCAAGTTGTGGCATGTATCAATAGTTTGCTGCTTGTCAGTGCTGCCAAGTAAGTATTCATGGTGGATATACCATCATTAACCATGCATCTGGGCTGATTCCAGGTTTTGGCTATTAAAATAATGCTGCAATGAACATTCACATACAAGTGTTTATGTAAACATAAAGTTTTCATTTCTCTGGGATAAATGTCTGAGACTGGAACTGCTGGGTCATACAGTGATTACATGTTTAGTTTTTAAAGATGCTGCCAAACTGTTTTCTAGAATGCCTATACTGTTTTATAGACATACTCCAAGCAAAGTATGGGAGGCTTTTTCTTTTTTTCTTTCCCAAATTATTCTGAAGTCCTATTTGTGACAGTTTTCTGAACTAACCAAATAATTTTGCTAAAGATAGCCATGTTGAGTAGGTAGATTTAGAAAAGAGAACTTTATCAGGGCATGTCAGAAGCTCCTCCCTCCAACCCCCCTCCCCCCCAAAAAAATCACTTAATCTTCATAGATGAGCTTTACATAGTAGGTCAATTCGAAATATTTGACCCCTTTAGTCTTGCTCAGATGGTGAAGAATATGCCAGCGATGGGAGAAACATGGATTCGATCATTGCATCAGGAAGATACCCTAGAGAAGAAAATGGCAAGCCACTCCAGTATTGTTGCCTGGAGAATCCCATGGATAGAGGAACCTGGTGGGCTACAGTCCATGGCATGGTAAAGAGTCAGACACAACTGAGTGACTAACACTTGAACTTTTCAGTCTGTAGGCAGCTAGCAAAATAGACTCAACCCTCATTTCATAGCTGTTGGGCTCAATCTCCTATACCCATAACAGAATATTGGCCTGGACATAATTTGTTTCTCCCTTGTGTGACAATCTTTCTGTCTTCTATAAGGGAAAAAAATGTTTTTTAAAGGATTTCTGGATACCCTAGATCAGCATCTTCACTTTACACTGGCCAGAAATGAAGGCCCTGGACTAGGAGTTAGAAGACCTGTGTTTAAGTCCCTCCTCTAATAAGCTGTGTACTGTAAACACATCCCTTACCCTCTCTAAGTTTGCTCAGCTGAATAAGCTAGATGAATTCCCAGTGGAACCACCCGGAGGACCTGCAGGACCCAGTTGCTGGCCTGCCCCTGGAGGCTCTGGTTGAGCAGTTCTAGAATGGAACAGGAGAATCTGCCTGATATACAAGTTCCAGGAGATACCAGTGAGACTGGACCAGAGATGACACCCTGAGAACCCAGGCCAGATTATGCTAAAGTGCCTTCTGGCTCAACACCATCACCCATCCGCCTCCAAAGGACCCCTCAGGTTTGCTTTCCAGAATGAGTTATTCATTTGACCCTTTTTTAAAGTGACCAGATATATAGTGGAGCATAATGCAGCCATTTAAACTGTCATAGAAGAATATTCACTGTCATGGGGAGTTACATACGATATCGTTAGGTTATAAACCTACAAAACAGCATATGCAGAAATGTCCAGTTACACACAGAAAAGACATCTAAAAAGATATATCTAAAACGTCACTAATAGTTATCTCTAAATCATAAAGTTGTAAAAATTTTATTTTCCTCTTTCTATCCATTTCTGTTTTCTAATTTTGTCTGTAACTCATATTTATTGATAATTTATGAGAACAAAGAATCCCCATGAGCAGAACAACTCCTGATTTCTCTAGGTTTTAATAATTATGGTTAAATACCAACCAGCACAAATAAGGCTCTTCAGGTATGAGATAAAATTGTCTAGGAGGCTTTAGAGAGGTAGCTACGACCTTCCTTAGCCTAAAAAGTATGGGCGATCACTTTGTGCTGTTCTTCTTACTCGACAGAATTCTGTACACGTGCACCTAAGTAGTCCTGCCCCAGGACCACTTGTTACAGCATCTCATTATTGCCTGGGTGATCTTTCCATAGAGCTTTTCCACGGCTAACTAGTAGGATCAACAGCTATAGCCTCCCAAGCTAGTCCCTCCTTCATCCTTGACGATGGGTTGATGTGTTTAGACGAAGCTAGTTCTTCCTTTGGGACTAGGAGGGACTAGCTAGTATCTCTGTTAGAAAAATTAATATTTACTCCTAAAATAGGAATGTTAAATTATCCCTGACATAAATTTATATAGATGCCAGAAACCAGTTACCTTCTGTGGAAAGCTGTTTTGTTCCTCATGTGGCTTCGTGTCCCCTCCTGGAATTTCTAACTATACTGATGTCCCCAAAACATCGTTTTCTTCAACACCCACACTTCTCAAGGTTAAGATAGATTAGAATGAACATGACTTCCTTGAAATACTATTTATTAAAATGGTTTTGCTGTTAAAAATTTTAAGGATTAATATTATAGAAAAACGTTCCATATCTGAACTCTAGTAACTCCATTTCTGAATAAACATGTTTGATTGGAGGCATGGTGTCGAAAGGGCAGTGCAATGGTGATTTCAAAACACCACTTCTGTCCAGAGCTGCAGCAGACCACTGTTCCTTTCTGCCAAGTTCCCTCCTGTGCGTATCCCTTAAGAATGAGAAATTCAAAGGACTTTTTGATTTATGAGTGATAGTGTGTTTATTGGGGTAGCACTATTTACCATTTTATATTTAACACCCACCCATATTGGTATCTATCATAGATTTTTTTCCTTTTAACGAATGTGTTTTGTGCTTGAGAAAATATATTTTTATGTATGACCTCAAGACTGTTGCCATCTACATGTCTGCCCCATGTGTTTGCTATCATGGGTGAAGCTGCTGGGTTTGCCTTATGTAACTGGGAGCTCCAGCAGCTGCATCCGGATGCTTGTTCACTGCAGTGCTGTTGTAAAATAGCACCATCCCACACCAGCAATGCTTCCACAACCCCCTTACTGTGAAAGAGGTGATGGGAAGGTTACATCTAGACATTTCTTGCTTTGTTGAAAAACAGGCTCAAGACCCAGGAATTGCTGCATTTGTCCATATGTCAAGCCTCATCGGGAAGGAAAGGGCCTCTCTTTATCTCACGCACATCTCTGTCTTCTGGTACTTCACACACTGCCCTTGACTAGAAAACATAGCTGTGCTTTGCTTTACTGGTTCTGGTAGGTGAAAAACACAAGCTTTTGATTGATCTGTAAATTTTCCTACTGTGTTGTTCTTGTTGTTGTTCAGTTGCCAAGTCATGTCCAATTTTTGTGAATTGTGTGACTGCAGTACCCAAGGCTTCCCTGTCCTTCACAATCTCCTGGAGTTTGCTCAAATTCATGTTTGTTGAGTCGGTATGCTATCTAACCATCTCATCCTTTGTCGCCCTGTTCTCCTCCTGTCCTCAGTCTTTCCCAGCATCAGGGTCTTTTCCAATGAGTTGGCTCTTCGCATCAGGTAGACAAAGTATTGGAACTTCAGCTTTAGCATCAGTCCTTCCAAAGAATATTCAGGGTTTAGGATTGACAATTTGATCTCCCTGAAGTTCAAGGGACTCTCAAGAGTCTTTTCCTGCACTACAGTTCAAAAGCATCAGCTCTTTAGTGCTCAGCCTTCTTTCTGATTCAGCTCTCACATCCATACATGACTACTGGAAAAATCATATCTTTGACTATACGGACCTTGTCAGCAAAGTGATGTCTTTGCTTTTTAATGTGCTGTCTAAGTTTGTTATAGCTTTCCTTTCAAGGAGCAAGCATCTTTTAATTTTATGACTGCAGGCACTGTCCACAGTGATTTGAAGCCCAAGAAAATAAAATCTGTCACTACTTCAACTTTTCCCCCTTCTGTTTGCCATGAAGTGATGGGACCAGATGCCATGATCTTAGTTTTTTGAATGTTGAATTCTAAGCCAGCCTTTTCACTTTCCTCTTTCACCCTCATCAAGAAGCTCTTTAGTTCCTCTTCACTTTCTGCCACAAGAGTGGTATCATCTGCATATCTGAGGTTATTTATATTTCTCCAGGAAATCCTAATTCCAGCTTGTGCATTTCACATGATATACTCTGCATATAAGTTAAATAAACAGGGTGGTGATACACAACCTTGTCATACTCCTTTCCCAATTTGGAACCAGTCAGCTATTCCTTGTCCAGTTGTAACTATTGCTTAATTGACCCACATACAGGTTTCTCAGGAAGCAGGTAAGATGGTCTCGTATTCTCATCTCTTTAAGAATTTTTCAGTTTGTTGTGATCCACACAGTCAAAGGCTTTAGTGTAGTCAGTGAAAAGTAGGTGTTTTTCTGGAATTCTCTTGCTTTTTCTGTGATCCAACAGATGATGGCAATGTGATCTCTGGTTCTTCTACCCTTTCTAAACCCAGCTGGTACATCTGGGAGTTCTTCATTCATGTACTATTGAAGCCTAGCTTGAAGGATTTTGAGCATTACCATGCTAGCATGTGAAATGAGTGCAATTGTGTGGTAGTTTGAGCATTCTTTGGCATTGCCCTTCTTTGGGATTGGAATGAAAATCGACCTTTTCCAGTCCTATGGCTGCTGCTGAGTTTTCCAAATTTACTAGCATATTGAGTGCAGCACTTTAACAGCATCATCTCTTAGGATTTGAAATAGCTCTGCTGAAATTCCATCACTTCCACTAGCTTAGTTCATAGTGATGCTTCCTAAGGCCCACTTGAATTCACACTCCAGGATGTCTGGCTCTAGGTGAGTGATCACACCATTGTGGTTATCCTGTTCATTAAGAGCTTTTTTGTATAGTTCTTCTGTGTATTCTTGCCACTCTTCTTACTTTTTTCTGCTTCTGTTAGATCCTTACCATTTCTGTCCTTTATTGTGTCCATTCTTACATGAAAGTTGCCCTTGATATCTCTAATTTTCTTGAAGAGATCTTTGTTCTTTCTGATTCTATTGTTTTCCTAGTGTACCATGGCCTAAATAAAATACAAGGTAGAGGTTTAAATGACATTAAAGACACTGATTTTACTTGCTTTTTTCCTACTTTCTAAAGGCTCTTACAGAATTTGAGTTGGAAGGCTTCACTGATGTTTGCTTGGTCTAGTATTCCTGTCTACATTCAATGTACACATACTTACTGTCATTTTAGAGGGATAGGATCGTCTTCCTTATTGTATTGCTTCTCACATCTTTGGTCCTTTATTCCATCCTTCCTATTAGCTAGTAGTTCATTTAGCAAAGCCAGCTTCTTTTAATGGGAAAAAAGGTATATCCCACTGTGTGCCATGCCAGGCTTTATTACCACACAAGTTTTCCTAATTAGAATAATAACTACCTCTAATAATAACTAATTAGAATAATAACTTCTTGAGAAATCTTACTTCCTTTCATAACCCAAGAATGGTCTTTTTTGTGTCCTCAGGTGTTAGGCGTCCATCCTAGACTTATCCCAACCTACTAGAATCATCTCATTACTCGACTGTCTCCCCCACTCACATATTAGTGCCACGAGGGAATGCCTTCTCGGTGTGTTCTCTGACTGGACAGTCACAGACGTATAGATGGTATTTAATCATTTACTAAACTGAGTGAATGAAGCCAGCTTGCCAGCCCAGTAGAGGAAAATCTCATATTATTTATTCAGTGCCAAGAGTGGAGTCCACATGTCATCAACACAGGCCTGATTGATGCTAAATTAGCAAGTTAGGAAGCATTTTGTACCCTGTTGTCATTTAAGACTCAAAATAATGTGATTGAAAAAGTAATTTTCTTTCATTATTTTTATATTTACATTTACATTGTATATTTTATTTTGTAAATGAAGCTTGAGCCTAGAAACTGGATTTTATAATATTAATATAAAATTTGTTTCCATGTCATAACATTTATTTCAGAACATAACTTTGAACATGAACCATACCTAAACAAAAAATATATTTAAGGCATAGTTTTTTATATTTACTTATGAAGTCTACAGTACCCTTTAAAAGGAATGTTTGTGTGTGGCTGTGCTACTTATTCTGAAGAGTCTTTTCTAAAGCTCAATTTTACTATGAAACTCACATTTTTCAGTATTTTACAGTTTTATCTGTCTTGTATTGTGCACCTCAAAGCATTTATGTAGCATTTTTTAAAATGTTAATTTTATCTTGTGCAGGCTGCCTTGACAGCATGTCTTTCTATTGATTGAAATTCCAACTCTATGCTGAGGAATAGAATTCATAGTATAATTTTGTTAACTAAGACAAAAAGAGCATTCAAAAGTGTTTAGCATATTTACGCAATTGTACCGAAGCATTATAAACTGAACATTTGGTCAACTATTACTGCAGCCTGGCCCTGCTTATGGTGGCTTAAGATTGTTTTTAGATGGTGACTCAAAGCAGAGACAGTATTTTTAGACAGTTTCACTCTCCCTCCCCTTTTCCATTCCCAAGTGTCCACTTTCAGGAGGAGAGAACAAAGAGGGTGAAACCTTACAGCAAACTCCAAAGAGCCCTCTCTCCCTTGTTTCTAATCATTATTTATACTTTTGTAACTAGATCCTCCAGAAATGCAACAATGGAGCCTGAAGCTGTAGCTGTACTCATAGACTCTGCAAAGCTTTAAAACTTTTTACTTTGGGGAATAAAACTAAAAAGATGAAATACGGAGATTTTTCTCAGTGTAATGGAACAAAATAAAATTATCCTCTCTTAAAATAAATGGCAGGTAGGGAAAGCAATTTTTCCTGTCACGGATAAAAGCTAGGGAAAACAAAATCTGCATTTGAAATATGTTATCTCAAAATGTTTTAAATAAAAAGAAGCTAAACTACATTGTACAGTACCTGTTCCCAAGGATGATTGCAGTTTCTTGTTATTAAGTCCTGAGAAACACAGAGTGTCCTTGGCAGGCGGCACTATAAAAACAAACAAGAAAAAAAAAGACGTAGGTCAAATTAAATTTTTTTTCTCTTTTGACTGAGGGGCTGCATTTTGCATTATTTGTTTTAATGAGCGCAGCCTCTTATGTAGTTTTCTCCATCTTGCACCCATGTTCCCAAGCATGCAAAAGAAAGTAACTCTTTGATATATGAGACAATATGAAGATTAAAAGTCCCCCAACCTGTGCAATTTTACCTTGATCATCTATCTGTAAACTTACAAGGGGGAAAGCATGGATTAGAAATAAAAATTTCTTCCTAAACCCATCACTGCTGCTGCTGCTGCTATGCTAAGTCACGTCAGTCATGTCCAACTGCGCGACCCCATAGGTCGCGACCCCACCAGGCTCCTGTCCCTGGGATTCTCCAGGCAACAATACTGGAGTGGGTTGCCATTTTCTTCTCCAATGCATGAAACTGAAAAGTGAAAGGGAAGTTGCCCAGTCGTGTCCGACTCTTAGCGACCCCATGGACTGTAGCCTACCAGGCTCCTCCATCCATGGGGTTTCCCAGGCAAGAGTACTGGAGTGGGTTGCCATTGTATCCTGAGCAAGTCACTTAGGTTTTCTGAGTTTCCGTTTCTTCACTTTTAAAAGTTTCAGATGCCTGCTTTACCTAAATCATAAAACTGCTGAGGATGAAAAGAATCAAAATAGGAAAGTGTTTTACAAGTTTCTGGTAGGTCCTGTTATAGAGTTTAATGAGCTTGTTGAAGGTCACAGAGACATCTAACTGAACTTCTTGTTGAAGGTCACGGAGAGATTTAAGTCTAAACTTCAGCATTTTTCAGCACTGGCACTGTTAATGCTTTCAGGCTGATTGTTCTTTCTTATGGGGAGCTGTCCTGTGCATTATCGGAATATCCCTCCCTCTCTACCCACTAGATGCCTTTAGCATCCCCCAAATTGTGCCAGCCAAAAATATCTCCAGGGACTTCCCTCGTGGTCCAGCAGCTGGGACTCCGTGTTTCCACTGCAAGGTGCACGGGTTCTGTCTCCGGTCCCAGAACTAAGATTCTGCATGCCATGACAAAAAAAAAGAAATCCTCAGACACTACCACATGTACCCTGGTGGGCAAAATTGTCCCAAGTAGAGGACCACTGATCTGTGTGGTTCTAGGGCAAAAGTTCTTAACCATTTTTATGACAACATTTGTCACCATCAGTTATTCTAAGTAGTTCTGGTTGGAATACTCCATGACATAGCAGCTTTCAGAATTCAAAAAGGGATAACTGGTTTTCATCTGTCATCTTTGTGTCTCTGAGTATCAGCAGTGGCATTGGTTTCTTGAGAAGGTCCCTGTGAACTGCTGTTGAAGAAGCAGTCTCCCAACAGAGATACTGACAACAGTGAGCCAGAAGTCAGACTCAGTAACCCCTGAAACCTCTTCCTGGGATTCTGTCATCATCCCCTAAGGGGCCCAGCTGGTCTCTCTTCAGCAGCCCCTTCTCATCTGAATATTCATGGGCTTCTAATATCTGTTACCAGCTGAGAGGCCAGGGAGAGAAACACAAGTGTTTTCATAACTATTATCACAGACTCTTGACTCTAAGCCCTTGAGGTTTGCACCAGTTGTCCAAGTTTACATGTTCCATAAGAAGAGGTGAGCTCATGTCCTTCTACTCTGCTATCTGTCTCCTCCCCACCCCATGTTTATATTTTGTTTAGGAATCTTAACCTCTCTTCTTTGCCTGCTCCTTCAACTTTGTTCTCACTGCAGAACTTGATAGAGAAACTCAGCTGGAAGTTGATACGGAAACGCAGCAGGGGCTTTTCTCACCAGCATCGTATGAAGAGTAACATCCTTCTGAATCACTTGACAAAAAGCAGATGCCTTCTGCCCTTGCACGACTCTTTCCTTTTCCTTTCCCCTTTACAGGGCTCATTAAATACACGCCTCCTTCAACTGCGTTTGGGGACTTAAGTACCAGCTGTCCAAGAGTGGAATATTTTCGCTTCTGTTGCTCACTCTTTCCCCCAAAAAATGGCCCAGGACAAACTTCCACATCTTTATCTCTGACTGCATGCTGCTCTCTTCCAGATGCTGGCACTCTCCGCAATTTATTATCACCCCTGAACTAGAACTTTCAGAGCATTTATGGTTGACTTTATTATGTTTGTTTCATAATTATCCAAAACTCTTGAGAAATTTGATGCATTTGATCTGGGCCTTATTAAATACTCTGAAATGATTTTGTATCTATATGAATTAAATTTTTTGAAACAACTAAATTTTAAGGTAACTTGCGCTGACAAGCCCACGTATATAGTCAAGTGTGGTTAAAAGCATTGGCATAACCGGAAGAGATATTAGTGTAATTAACAATCATGACAAGAACCTGGAATTGCCCAGGAGTCTTCAGGATTTGGAACTCTGTTCACAGAACATCCAAAGCAGCTGTTTGAACCATTGGGAACGAGAACTGGATTACTTCATGGCAGTACAATGTTAGTGTCAATTTAAACTTAATTTTTTTTCCCTTTAAAGTGCATGTGAATTATTTTAATTACTGTATGGTTTATTTATGGAAGGACTAATTGGCTCCCTCAGTAAAATAGCAGCGTCTGGCCCAACCAGGAGTCATTTTCTTTGTAGACCAGTGAGCATCCTTACTGACCAGACCTACCTGATCCAGGTTTGATGTGTACTCAGCCATTTCATCACATTATATAAGGAAAGCACTGTGGGTTTTTCTTCCTTTTCCAGGTGGCCTTTTTGAAGATGTAGCCAAGGGAGTCGACACATTCCTCTCCTCAGCACGGGTGCACTGGCAGCCAGCAGTCAGCCCAGTGGGCAGCAGTTACAGAGACAAAACTCGGCTACAGAAAGAGAACAGGGCATTGCAGTTCTGAGTTTACTTGCTCGCATCTGTTCTCTAAGAGAAGAGTTAACTTTAAATCTTTGAAACACCGAGGCTGTGAAGAAAGTCATAGTAGCAGGTTGAGAGATAAGTATAGAATTTTCATCTCTGTTTCCCGCCGAGAGGAACATTCAGATGTGTGCTGTGTCAGCACCACCTGGAGAGAGAGAGCTGGCGAAGACCCATCTGTCCTGTGTGGAGGCAGCGAGGGGCTTCACTGGTGGAATTGAATGTTAGGTGCTGTAAATCTTAGGACATAAACTTGCAGAGAACTTCTCAGATTTGTTTAAAAAAAATTGTTTAAGAAAATATGAAACTCTGTATACCTTATTCAGAGGGGATGCTCAGTAAATAAATGTCTGTTGAATGCCTGATTGTCAAATTAAAGGGTTTCCCATTTATGCAAAACTGCTTGTGTTCCTTTTCTTCTTTATTCCCTTTACCATTACCAAGTACACTGCAGATCAAGAAATATACCTCACTGGCATCCTGTTACAGAGTTGTCTGAGTCCTTGTGTGCTGGAGCATGTGGTAAGGGAACCGCTGAGAATGACAGAGCTGGAGGGGGTCCTACAGGGCACAGGACCACCCCTCATCTTAGGGAGAAGGTTTGAGACTTGCCAGTCATCTCACAGAAGGAGCCACCTCAGGGCTGGAGGCAGGCAGATCCTTCCTGCTCACTCCTTATTCAGGAGGACAGTCTCTGGATCTGCAGCTGTACCTGCTTCTCACCAAGCCTGTTTGCTACCAAACTCACGTTAGGCTGCTCGCTGCTTGAAAGTCAACACTCCAGAGACAAGCGTTGATTGGAACAGAAAGCCTGCTTTATTCATGAGGTTGGCAGCCTGAGGAGGTGGTGGACTCATGTCCAAAAACCAACTCCAAAGATGCCACTCGACCATTGAAGTTTTTAAAAGAAGAATCATTTGGGGAGGAGATCAGAGTCTTTTTATCTTCCCACACATGCAGACTTTCTTCTGACTGGCTGTTGGTGAGGTCACAAGTCTGTGCTCCAAGAATCCTGTGCTCTCCCTGGGGTTCCCATCCCCCACCAGGATGGGGCCTTTAGTTTCTGTGTGCATGCGTGCATGCTTAGTCACTCAATCATGTCCAACTCTGTGTGACCCTATGAACTGTAGCCTGCCAGGCTCCTCTGTCCTTGGGATTCTCTAGGCAAGAATACTGGTATGGGTTGGCAGTGCCCTTCTCCAGGAGATCGACCCAGGCATCGAACCCACGTCTCTTATGTCTCCTGCATTGGCAGATGGGTTCTTCACCACTAATTCCACCTGGGAAGCCCTTTGTTCCTGCAGAAGAACTCAAGCATATTGTTATGTATGTCCCTTCAGAAGGAACTAGGATCCTGCCTTAATCACTGCACTGTATTTTTTTGATGGGTCCTCCTTAGTTTCTGCATTCCTTCCCTTCTCTGATGAGAAATTGAATCTGCCCTTTGGAGTTCAGGGAAGGTCAAGGAGGCTGAATGACGCCTATACCCTACGAACAAGAAACTGGAGACAAGGAAAGAAGTTGTATCCAGGAAGGCCCCACAGAGCCCTCCTCTGATTCATACTGGCACTAATTCTACCCTGTGGACTATCTAATACCTTTTTACTTAAACATTTTCCTGTCTCCTAATTTCCTAACACCCTTAACATAGGGGTCACTGGCACTGTAATTTAGTGAACCTTTCATAATTTCTTCTTCCTTACAGTTTAACCAAAACAGGGGTCCTACTAGCAGAGCAGTGGTGTAGCACTCTTAATTCTGCAACTGGTGGACATAGGAATAAAAACCCTGGTTTTGATCCTGCAGAGTCATTTTATTAAGCACAGTTTGAAGCACTGTAGTTCTTAGTGTTTTTTCCAAGACTCACAGTCATAAAGGAAAATTGGTTTGACTTCACTTACACTACTAAGCTGCCACACACCTCAGTGACTTTTAATGCTTTAGATTTCTACCTGTCGATATAGAACAGCATTTCTCAACCTTAGTACTATTTACATTTGAAGCTGGTTAAGTTTTTGTTGTGGAAGACTGTCCTCTTCTGTAGGGAGGAGAAACTTTTTTTTCTATACACTTCTAAGTTCAGTGGTTGGGGCTTGCAAATCAAGCTGAGAAAAGACAGATTAATGATAAAGATAAACCAGTTTAATTATGTACATCTGAACAGAAGTTTCACAAAGAAATGAGACTTTAGGAAGTGACCAGATGATTGAGATTTATATACCATCTTAGACAAAGAGAAGGGAGTTTAAGGCTACTGGGCAGGGGCCATTAAGTTCTAGGAAGGTGAGGGGAGGAAATACATCAGAAACAAGGGTTGTCTTGCGCAGATAATGACAATAAGAGTTGTCTCCAGCTGTGGCTCTTTTCCTAGTTCAGAGACACCTTTACAAATGGAAATTTCCTTTTATGAATCTAAGTTTCCTTTACAAATGGGGAAATTTATATTTTTACTCAGTTAAGGATAGAATAAAAAGCTTTTCTTGCTTCTGCCGGTTCTCAGTTGTCTTTAGCTCAAAATAATCCTTATGCCATAGTGGGATATTTGGGGTAACATATTCTGGTGCCCTTCAGTGGATTGGAGAATGTTTAGCAGCATTCTTGGCCTCCACATGTCAGTTGCCCCCTCCCCTAGCTGTGACAACAAAAAATGTCTGCAGACATTACCTTAGTGGCTGAAAAAAAATGTGAAAGTGAAGTCACTCAGTCATGTCTTGACTCTTTGCGACCCCATGGACTGTATACCAGGCTCCTCCGTCCATGGGATTCTCCAGGCAAAAATACTGGGTTGCCATTTCCTTCTCCAGGAGATATTCCCGACCCAGGGATTAAATTTAGTGGCTGAAGTTGACCTCAATTTAGAGCCACTGCTCTTAAGGCTGTGTCATGAGAATGAGATTTGGTGGTTGCCTATAGTGGTGCATCATCAGTGAAACAGTCATTACAAAACCTGAGTCTTTTTCTGGCACATGACTTGGTTTTAGTATACTTTGGTTTATGCAGATAAACGCTGCTGCTGAATACCTATGTGTGACTATTTCTTAAGAGTTCAGTTTATTTTTATCTAATTGTTGGAGATTGGAATAAATTTGATGAAGCAATGGAATAAATTAGATGTGCCTAAAGTAGAATTCCCTTGAGATAGTTTTTCTTCCTCTGGAAATGAAAGGAACTCTTCCCATACTGATATGTGTTTACAGTTTAGATGGTAAAGGTGATCATGATTTCAAAGATAACTTTGAGAAACATCCCCCATAGAGTGTAAGCCTTCTCTCAGAAGGCGAGAAAGAGAGCATTGAAATAAGGCATGGCTAGTTTCTATAGGCTGGATAATTTCATAGGCTAGTGAATGGGGAGATTTTTGCAATTATTTTGGGGAAGGGGCGGAGATTTCCGGAAATGGCAGAAATGGAGCCACCACCCATTGTGGGGCCTTGTACTGTCAGCCTCAAGCTTCCCTGGTGGCTGATCCTTTTCTTCAGTGGTAAAGAATTTGCCTGCAATGCAAGATATGTGGGTTTGATCCCTGTGTTGGGAAGCTCCCCTGGAGAGGAAAATGGCAACCCTCTCCAGTATTCTTGCCTGGGGAAATTCCATTGTCAGAGGAGCCTGGCGGGCTACAGTCCTTGAGCTCTCAAAAAGTTGGACACAATTAATGACTAAGCAATAACAATAACCATGGTCAGCCTCAAAACTGTCGTGGCACTGGTAAGTGTGTTGTTTAGCATATGCTAATATATTATAATGAGCATATTAATGAGCCTCCGGGTCTACTAGAAATCAAATCTGCCATCTTGGACCTAGTTGGTTCTAACCAGTTTTTGTCATGTTCTGTAGCCATGTCATTCGTCTAAAGGTTGTGACCTGCTCCCTTCCCTCCTGTTTTGGAGTGGCTTTGAAAGGCAGGAGCAAGATGAGGGGACACACACACACAGGGAAGATTTCTGTCCACACACTACACTTACACGGGTGAAGTTACATCTATCATGTCACCTGCAATCTTGAGATGGTGAAGTTCTCAACTGAAGCTCAGTCAGTCTCCATTGGTTCTCCCAACAGAGGGAAAGTTCAGCACAACTGTGCCAGTGTCCAGAGTGAGCTATTCTCGTCCAGTCACTGGGTAGGTCCAAGAATGACATGTCTAAACCTGGGAGAGTGTCGGGGGGCCACAGAGGGTGAGGAAAGAAGGGAAGTGGGACCTTTTCTGCCTTTCTTTTATACAGGGAAAATTGGATGTTGGTGTGTGAGAGAGAAAGAGAAATATCCAGCATTAGAGACCTGTGTTTAGTAAACCACATTAAGAAGACTAAGAGACTTGAAACACGCTGTACAGCTGTAATGTTTGCCCTTGCAGTTCATTCCACATTAGCCTCCTCTGTCTTGTGAATACAACTCCAGACCTTATTCCATGGTATTCCTAGATAATGGTACAGAGAATTTTGAGACACTATTTAGAGGCTACCAAGGACCAGAAGCATAGTGAAATATCAATTCCCAGCCCATCTTTTATACCTCTAAAAACTTAAACCTAAGTTGTGAATGAAGATCAAAAAGCATTGCTCACCTACTAAGGTTAAGTGGTAACACACTGCACTCACACCCGGAGAGGAATTCAGGGTGAAAAACAAAATGAGGTACTCTGAGCTTTGGACGAGCAGACCCCTTAGAAACTTAGATGTATATCTCAGGAAGGAATTTTTTTCTTTTTTTTTTTGGCTGTGCAACGTGTGGGATCTTAGTTCACCAACCAGGGGTCAAACCTGTGTCCCCTGCATTGAAAGCATGGAGTCTTAGCCACTGGGCCACCTGGGAAGTCCCAGGAAGAACTTTAACAAGTTCTTTCCATACAAGCTTTCATCTTTCCATACATAGGAAAGCACTAAATCATGAACAAGCTTTCATCTTTCCATACATAGGAAAGCACTAAATCATGAACTCAAGATACCTATTCTTTGCAATTAGCAGTAATCTTTTACTAAGATGTGTGCTTGACTATGTGTATTCCCTCTCCAAAAGTCACATATAAACAGGACTCTCCCCTACCTCTCTGAAGTAGTTTCCTCAGAAGTAACTGGGTGGCTGTCCTCTGGATTATAGTCCTCAATAAGACCCTGAGTAAAACTTAAGCAAACAACCCTTATGTTGTGTGTTTTTCTTTAAGTTGACAAAGTGGTTACCTGTTAAATCACATATAACTTAAATAAGTGGCTTTGTGAACCTATTCTCACCTAGTGTAATTACAGTACATATACCCTGTTGAACATTTCTATTGGCCACCCATTTTGCAAACCAGTTTCTGAACTTTGTTCATTTAACGTGCATTTATCCAACACCTTCTATTGATACATGCAGAGCACAGTTATGGATACAACAGAATCAATAAAACAAAGTCTCTGCTCTCATAGAGCTCTCATGGGGGAGCTGACCAAAAAAAGTACTGCTGCTGCTGCTGCTGAGTCTCTTCAGTCGTGTCCAACTCTGTGCGACCCCATAGATGGCAGCCCACCAGGCTCCCCCATCCCTGGGATTCTCCAGGCAAGAATACTGGAGTGGGTTGTCATTTTCTTCTCCAATGCATGAAAGTGAAAAGTGAAAGTGAAGTCACTCACTTGTGTCTGACTCCCAATGACCCTATGGACTGCAGCCTACCAGGCTTCTGTGTCCATGGAATTTTCCAGGCAAGAGTACTGGAGTGGGTTCCCATTGCCTTCTCCGAAAAAAGTACTATATGTTACTATAAAATACTAATGTTGTGTTATGTTATGGCACTTCCCAGGTGGTGCTAGTGGTAAAGAACCCACCTGCCAATGCAGGAGATGTAAGAGACTCAGGTTTGATCCCTGGGTCAGGAAGATCCTCTGGAGCAGGAAATGGCAACCCATTCCAGTATTCTTGCCTGGGAAATCCCATGGATAGAGGAGCCTGGCGGGCCACAGTCCATAGGGTCACAGATGCAGACATGACTGAAGTGACTTAGCACGTATGCACGTTATATTCTACAGCAGTATAATTTTTAAAAATAAGTACAATAAGAAAAAACTGGATAAAGGGAGAGTGAAGGGAGGTGCAAGTTGAGCCTAAAATGTACAAAAGGTTTCCACTCTATTAGGACTGACTGTGGATATACATTGTTAAATGCCAGCAGATGAAGTAGAAACCACAACCATGTATCTGTTGCCAAAAGTGGCTTGGCTAAACAAGGATACACCTGGATATTAGTAAAGCTTGTTTGATTCCATTGATTATAGAAGAACTGACTAGAACCCAGATATAATTGGGTTTGTAGTAACCACTTTGGTAATTAAACCCATCAGTAAGCCCTTGTAGTAAAAAGTGCTGACAAGGTTAAATGGTTTTGCCTGATAGATAAAGCCAGGCTAATTGGTGACCCTGGAACATTTGTTTTTGTTCTTAGTGTATAACAAAGATTAATTGGGTTCGTATTTTGTTGGAATTCAGGATGTGGGGATGAGTGGTACATCTTATTCTGCAGTTAGAAAAGTGTTAACATTTATCTTACAAATCAGACGAAGGGTTACCACTAATTGCTTATCTAAACCATTATCAGTTCAGTTCAGTCGCTCAGTCATGTCCGACTCTTTTCGACCCCGTGAATTGCAGCACGCCAGGCCTCCCTGTCCATTACCAACTCCCGGAGTTCACTCAAACTCATGTCCATCGAGTCAGTGATGCCATCCACCCATCTCATCCTCTGTGGTCCCCTTCTCCTCCTGCCCCAGATCCCTCCCAGCATCAGAGTCTTTTCCAATGAGTCAATTCTTTGCATGAGGTGGCCAAAGTATTGGAGTTTCAGCTTCAGCATCAGTCCTTCCAATGAACACCCAGGACTGATTTCCTTTAGGACGGACTGGTTGGATCTCCTTGAAGTCCAAGAGACTCTTAAGAGTCTTCTCCAGCACCACAGTTCAAAACCATCAATTCTTCGGTGCTCAGCTTTCTTTATGGTCCAACTCTCACATCCATACATGACCACTGGAAAAACCATAGCCTTGACTAGATGGACCTTTGTTGGCAAAGTAATGTCTCTGCTTTTGAATATGCTATCTAGGTTGGTCATAACTTTCCTTCAAAGGAGTAAGCAATCTTTTAATTTCATGGCTGCAGTCACCATCTGCAGTGATTTTGGAGCCCCCCAAAATAAAGTCTGACACTGTTTCCACTGTTTCCCCATCTATTTGCCATGAAGTGATGGGACCAGATGCCATGATCTTCGTTTTCTGAATGTTGAGCTTTAAGCCAACTTTTTTTACTCTCCTCTTTCACCTTCATCAAGAGGCTTTTTAGTTCCTCTTCACTTTCTGCCATTAAGAGTGGTGTCATCTGCATATCTGAAGTTATTGATATTTCTCCCGGCAATCTTGATTCCAGCTTGTGCTTCATCCAGTCCAGCTTTTCTCATGATGTACTCTGCATAGAAGTTAAATAAGCAGGGTGACAATATACAGTCTTGACGTACTCCTTTTCCTGTTTGGAACCAGTCTGTTGTTCCATATCCAGCATGGACATGGAACTGTCGATTCCTGACCTGCATATAGGTTTCTCAAGAGGCAGGTTAGGTGATCTGGTATTCCCATCTCTTTCAGAATTTTCTACAGTTTATTGTGATCCACACAGTCAAAGGCTTTGGCATAGTCAATAAAGCAGAAATAGATGTTTTTCTGGAACTCTTTTGCTTTTTTCTAAACCATTATATGCATTCTTAAATATAATCTTAATACTCAACAACAGTCAGTGTGACTTTATATAAAAATTTCTCTTTGATTGCCTCTTGAGATACTTCAAGCTTTTATCTGTTGACTGGAGCTCACCATTCCTTAATCTGAGAGAAAAAGTTGTGGGGACTTAGATGGAAATAAGTTATTTTAAGAGATAATTTCTCTAGTTTTAAGAAGAATGACAAGAGAAACACTTGATCAATACATGTTTAAAAGCATCCAAACTATACTATTTTCTTTATTTAAAAAATGAGTCCATTTTTATTGGGAAATAGACAAAATGAATCTGTTCTCAGTCCTGTTACAGATAAATTAAGAAACCCATTTTCAAGGCTTCACATTTATTCTAGGGTCCTTGGACTATAAGGTACAATTAGAGTGCAGGATTTGTGTCCCCTTTCTGCCTTGTGAGGTAATCTGTGACCTTCCACAGCCTTTCTTTAATATTTTTATTTGATCTCTTAACATTTCATAGATTAAAACTTTTTCCTGCTATTTTATTACTTGTTTTGGAGGCCAAAAAAAAAAAAGATGAGAAGACTCTTTATGGCCAAAATTTGTTTATATACACTCTTATCAGTATTTTGGATGCAGATTTCAATACATCTACTAAAAAGACCCAAATCGGGAATACCATAAATGAGTAACCTAATTGAAAACCATTGCAGGAGTAAACTACCTATTGCAGTTTCTGGCTGAACCTTTTCTAAAGGTTTTTCAAGAAAAGCATGACTTGTTACCCTTTGCCCAGAACCCTCCCAGGAGGGTTCAAGAGGCCATGTCAGGCTTTCTGCAGACTTAAGTGGGGAAAGGAATTATAGAAACAAAGCGTTCTGTAAGTACTGATATAATAATGGAATCTCTATTTCTCCATTGAGTCTTAGGAAACCAGTGTTTGGAAACAGGACATAGATCTCTGACCTGTATTTCCCTTTACGCTTCCCACCACCACCACCCTCTCATTTCTCCCTAAGGAGTACCGTTTCCAGGAAAATGAGCCAAAAGCACCTGCCTTGGTTACTCTTACGTATACTCCCTTCCAGAATCAAGACTTAGGGTTGGAAACTGGTGTGGCCTCTTCGCATGAAGCTTTCTCTTCATAGGATGGTGACAGTACAAAATCAGTCACCACTCGTTTTATGTTCCAAATAAAGCCCATATTGGGCTTCCCCAGTAGCTCAGAGGTAAAGATTTCCATAAAGCCCATTTGGGCTTCCCTGGTGGCTCAGCAGTAAAGAGTCACCTACAATATAGGAGACGCAGGGTCGATCCCTGGGTTGGGAAGATCCCCTGGAGGAGGGCATGGCAACCCACTCCAGTATTCTTGGCTAGAAAATCCCATAGACAAGAGGAGCTTGGTAGGCTACAGTCCATAGGGTAGCAAAGAGTCAGACATGACTGAAGCGACTTAGCTGGCACACATACACAGTAGTACAATATGTATGTATGTATGAGTACATATTGGGCTCAGAAGGTATACCATCCACTTCAGCTTTTGGAAAAAAGTTACTCATTTGCAGCTCCTCCCCGACCCCTACAAATATTCTGAATAATAAACTTGACAAAGGGCACTATAAATCCTCTCACTTGTTCATATGATTACAAAGTTTAGTGCAAATGTTAAGAGAGATTTCTTGAAATAATGTACCTAAAGTAACAAAGGGATTGAATTAAATTTCCACATTCTAATTCAATTAAATCTGAGAAGCAATGTCAAGATAAAAGAAAAACTGGCCAAGGTTCTTTCTCATCTAGCATAGCAGGGTATGCTGTTTTATTTTAACAAAAATAAGTTGAAATATATTTCTAAATTTTTGTAAAGAAATCACAAGCAAATTGAAAATGTATGTGTTAGAAATCACTAGAGGAAAAAAAGAGACTTGATCAATAAAACATTCCCTATGTATCTTTTCAACCCTGTGATAATTGTTCAAGGCAATTTTAGAAAACACTTGTATTTATGTGTTCTTTTGCTTTGTTCTGTCAAACCAAGGATTTCTTCTCCATAAGGTCTGCTGCCTGAGGCACATTTGATGATTATATTTCTTTCACAATCAACAGAGTCTCTTTGAGTGCATACTGTCCTGAGACCTTATTTTGAAAGGATTAACATTTAGAATGGGAGGAGAGAAAAAGCACCTGAGAAGAGAGCCTCACAAACCGGTAAGTGATGATACCGAATCTCTGGTATAGACCACAGTGGCTGTAGGAGTCCAGAGAGGCCCCTCCCAACGCACATGGCTAAAGGAGATGTGCTTGTTGGATGAGGCAGGCTTTGATGGGGGCGTAAGTGATCATTAACAGCTGTAATCACAGGAAGATGAAGACACTCAAGAAGAAGAGCATTTCAGGGTGGTAAGAATATTTGGCTAGATTGGAGGAGTTGAGATGGGGGAGTAAATGATAAGACAGAAAAAGAGTTCTTGTTAGATTATATTAGTAGAAAGCACTGAATGCCATCAGGAAACCAGAGAATCTTCCCTCTGACTTTTCAGGACTGAGCACAGCATGATTAAGGCACACATTTTTCTTTTGTGCCTCTGAAGGCCTTTTGAGCCCTGGGGTTCAGCGGCAGTGTTTAATAGTGAAAGTGCACTAGAGTCTTGACTGCCTGGTTGAAATGTCCCCTGTGAAATCATGCTGCTGCTGCTGCTGCTAAGTCGCTTCAGTCGTGTCCGACTCTGTGCGACCCCATAGACAGCAGCCCACCAGGCTCCCCCGTCCCTGGGATTCTCCAGGCAAGAATTCTGGGGTGGATTGCCATTTCCTCCTCCAATGCATGAAAGTGAAAAGTGAAAGTGAAGTCGCTCAGTCGTGTCCGACTCTTAGCGACCCCATGGACTGCAGCCCACCAGGCTCCTCGGTCCATGGGATTTTCCAGGCAAGAGTACTGGAGTGGGGTGCCATTGCCTTCTCCAGTGAAATCATGAGCAAATTACTAACTTCATCTTTAGTTTTTATTTGTTTTGTTTCGAATTTGGAGTATAGTTGATTTACAATGTTGTGTTAGTTTCAGGTGTACAAGAAAGTGAATCAGTTATACATATACATATATCCACTCTTTTTTAGGTTCTTTTCCCATATAAGCCATTATGGAGTATTGAGTAGAGTTACTTGTACTATACAGTAGGTCCTTGATTATCTATTTTATATATAGTAGTATGTATGTGTCAACCCCAATTCCAGTTTATCCTTCCCCTTGTTCCACTTGGTAACCATAAGTTTGTTTTCTTCATCTGTAACTCTATTTCTGTTTGGTAGGTTAAGTTCGTTTGTAGCCTTTGAAGATTCAGCATATAACCAATATCATATGATATTTTTCTTTCTCTGTCTGACTTTCTTCACTTAGTATGACACTCTAGGTACATCCATGTTGCTGCAGATGACATTATTGTGTTCTTTTTATGGCTGAGTACTCTTCTGTTTTATATATGTATCACATCCTGTTTATCCATCCCCCTGTTGATGGACATTCAGATTGCTTCCGTGTCCTGGCTATTGTAAATGGTGCTGCAGTGAACATTGGTGTGTGTATTTCTTTTTAATTTTGGTTTTCTCCAAATATATGCCCAGGAATGGGATTGCTGGATCATTTAGTAGTTCTATTTTTAGTTTTTTAAGGAACCACCACGATGTTTTCTGTAGTGGCTTCACCAATTTACATTCCCACCAACAGTGTAGGAGGGTTCCCATTTCCCCACATCTTTTCCAGCATTATTGTTTGTAGACTTTTTGATGATGGCCATTCTGACTGGTATGACGTGATATTGTAGTTTTGATTTGCATTTCTCTAAAAAATTAGCTATGTTGAACATCTTTTCATGTGATTTTTTGACCATCTTTAGCCTCATATTCTTTTTTTTTTTTTCTGTGCCACATGGAAAATCTTAGATCCCCTACCAGAGATGGCACCCTTGCTGCCTGCATTGGGAGCTTGGAGTCTTAACCACTGGACTGCCAGGGAAGTCCCTGTAATCTCACCTTTAAAATGAGGTACAAAAATTAGTATCTATGTCAGGAATTTTTGAGTATTACATGGGTTAACACATTCATAGTGTTTAGAATATTGCCTTGTGAACCATACATTTTAGCTATAATTATTATTCCATGAGTTAGCTATTCTTTGCCATTCCTCCTTCCCATTGCCTATGAAATTTATTTTCTGAAATTTTAAACAGGAGAATGATATGATGAAGGTGATACATTAGGAAAATTAATCTGGTAGCAAAGCACCCGGTAGATTGAGAAGAAAAGGATGATCTATTGTTACAAAACAAGAAGTGGCTTTCCAATTCCCAAAAAACTCCTTTTCTACTGTTAATTATTTTTGAAGGCCATTAAAAGTACAGTAGGATACATACTTTTCCATATGCAGTCAGCTCTGATCTACCACGGTGCAGGATAACCTATTCTCAGCACTTTCACATAGACCTTTTACAATGAGTTCTTTTTCAGTATTCTCTTATGAGCAGAAAAACTTTCAATAATCTTTGAGAGGAAAGGAAGCCAACCCAGAAGTTTCTAACCAGTTCAATGTGCCTTTTATATAATTTCCAGAAGTACCAGGAGTTCTTTTTTGCTGCTCAGTGTCACTGGTTCTCAGGAGAACAAGGTGAAGTCTTCATGGTGAGCAAGCCATTCCGTTATATTCTTAATTCTCTTGGGTATTTTTCTCCCTCCCTTATGTTCAGCATCAAGCTATAGGGCTCCAGCAGTGTAAAATACTTAATCAGAAGTTAAGATGGGAAAGAAGTTGTTGAATATGTTACTAAATTTCAGATAAGTGAGCCCTTTTCTTCTTAGAAAATAATTCAACATACTGTTGAAATGAAGTAAGACCTAATATTTGAGTAATGTAACCCTGGTGGCTCAGATGATAAAGAATCTGCCTGCAATGCAGGAGACCTGGGTTTATTTCCTGGGTCAGGAAGATCCTCTGGAGAAGGGAATGGCTATCCACTCCAGTTTTCTTGCCTGGAGAGTTCTATGGATGGAGCCTGGTGGGCTACAGTCCATGGGGTTGCAAAGAGTTGGATATGACTGAGTGATGAACCACACACTTTCATATTTGTATAGTCTACTGTATCAACATCAGCATAGGGAAGTAGACAAATGGGGTCAGATGAGTAGGAGTAAACCATAATTCTCTGGTTCTTATCCTCACCTGCTACTGAAAATTCTGCAGCTCCCGGCAGAATTCTTTCTAAGGGGTGTTCATATGTATCCCCTACAGTCTGTCACCTTCCCTGTGGCATCTGCATTTTCATTTTGTTTTATCCAGCATCAGTTGGATAATCTCCATTGCCAAGGTATCCATGGTGGGGCTCTTGTGTGTGAGTATAGAGTCTCTTCCTCCTGGATGTCCCCCACTGCAACAAAAGGGTGCAGTTGTCTTGGAAACTTGGATAAGCCATTCTCCTACAGAAAGAGGAAAACGTTGAATCTCTCTATTTTGTGTTTCATTTTGTGACATAAATCCCAAAGCAGTGTTTCCCTGAACCCCAGTGTCTATAGTTTGTACTTAGTGAAAATTGATTATCAATTTTAAACATTTAAAGTCCCCATGCCATGGCTAGACTTAATCAAAATTTGAGTACCACACACTAAAATGCCACTTTTGAGCCAAGCCCATGTGCAGAATTTCGTTTTTGAATTGAATTTCTTCCAGGAAGTTTCTTGTCCCATGTGATGGTACTGTTTGAAGCTGGGACTCCAATAGAGTTACATATTTTTGAGTATTCTACCCTTGCTAAGTCACTTCAGTCGTGTCCGACTCTGTGCGACCCATAGACGGCAGCCCACCAGGCTCCCCCGTCCCTGGGATTCTCCAGGCAAGAACACTGGAGTGGGTTGCCATTTCCTTCTCCAATGCATGAAAGTGAAAGTGAAGTCGCTCAGTCATGTCTGACTCTTAGAGACCCCATGGACTATAGCCTACCTCTCTCCTCTGCCCATGGAATTTCCAGGCAAGAGTACTGGAGTGGGTTGCCACTTAGCATAGCATACCCTTACTAAAGTATTATACGCATTAACCAATTTTTTTCTTTCTAGTTTAAGTTTCAAGCAGTTATATAGAATTACTAATTTTGTGGCTATGGCTATGGTGAAAATTTATTGAATTCAGCTGATTTTTGCAGTTATATTCTATCCTAGAAAAGCTGTCTTCAAGCTGTATGATATCACTTATATGTGAAATGTAAAAATGTCAAACCTGTAAAACACAGAGAGTTAAATGGTGGTTACTAGGGACTGGGCACTGGGATAATAGGATTGTTGTTGTTTAAGGGTGCAAACTTATAAACAAGTAGTAAATAAGCCATAGAGATCTAATGCACAGTATAATGAATATAGATAATAATATTGTACTAATTGTGTAAGGTGATACTACTTCATTGGCAATATTAGATATAAATGTATCAAAGTAACACATTGCACACCTTCATCATATATAATGTTACACAGATTTATTAATATACTTTTTTAAATTAAAAGAGTATGAAAATTTAAAAAGAAGAGCCATCTTCTTTGTATCTTAGGTCATTTGATTTTATTTTCAGAGAAAATTGCTGTGAAGCAAAAATTTCATGTAGAGCTTCCAACCGAATGTCAAAATCAATTTATAATGATTTTTCTGTTTCATTTTGTGTAATAAAGTTAAACTGGAGTTCGAAGCTTTTGAAGGCTACAAGTCCCTTGAGGGCAGGCCAGGTGTTTCATCAATCTCCTTAACCCTGTGCTCAGCATGGTATCTCGTACAGAGAGGGCATTTATTAAGTGTTGTCATCATTAATTATGCTCTTGAGGACATTAATATGGAAAACTAGTAAAGTTGAATCAATTGGGCACAATCCTGTAATTTGAGTCAATCCGTTTTTACAAAATGTGCATCTCTGTTGAAAGCTCCTACATCCTTCAGGGCTGTTTTCAATATCAGTTGCTCTTAGAAACATTTTCCTTACCAGCTCAAAAATATTTCTCTTTTGAAAATATATTTTTCAGAAGTACAATGATTAAATCTTTGGTTCTATCAGAAATGCATTTGAAGACATTAACCCATGGCTGTGAAATGCAGATGAAAATCCAATCTTGATTGAATCATATGCTCTTAGATGACTATAATGACCAGGTTTGCAAATCCATTCTATGTCCTGACTCTTTCCTGACCTGGTTTGGAAACTTTGTGTAAAGTGGCGCTTTATCTCTTATTAATTCCAAAGATGACAGACACAGGATTTCATTGTCTAGTTAGTGGAAGCTGCGTTCTCTGATTAGCTGCCTTGCCCTTTTTGAAGCTTTGATTTATTGGGGCAGAGCAAGCACTGGCTTTTGTGTGTACTGAAAGGAAACTAGGGTAAGGAATAATTTATGGTTCTCTCTTTGCAGCTGGAAAAAAAATAAAGGTTATTTTCATTATATCGCTATAGGAACTGTTCGAAAACAAAAGAAAGATACTGTAAAAAGTAGAAACCCAAAGAATGACATTGAGCCACTGTTTCAGTTGACTTAAAAATTTTGTTAAAATCATATTTGGAAGCAGATTGGCTCTTCTGAACGCTTATCTTAATTTTACAGAGAATAGTCTCTTCCAGTTTGGCATGAGGGCTGTGCAGAGCAGCACTTCTGAAGCTCCCGGGCAAGTTATATTTGCCAAAACAAAGCGTGGGCGGAAGGTAGCAGGAAAGAACTGGCTGGTAGCACTTTCTACCTGGGAAAATGCTGCCAAAGAGGAATCCGCAACAGAAGTGCCGAGGAAAAAGCACTCGACTCTCCACAAAGATTGAAGCATAGCAAACATTAGACAACACCAAACTTGTTTGGGCTTCCCAAGATTTCATTTTTGTCCTTTTTATGCTCAATAAAGCCTGTGTTTGGTGAGATGCTCGCTATATAATCCTTCTAGTAACACATATTAGGAAAGCCTCACAGACTCAGAGTATTTTCTGTAAGAGAACAAAGTCTGCATTGCCTCTTGTGAGCCAGCCAAGACTCTTTAATCGTCACAGTGAGTGTGCAAACTCTTCCAGTCGAGTTTATTCCAAATTCCAACCCCAGCTCTTATAGTCAAGGAGAAATAAGATTTCAAAATCTTGAGTAGGAAGCAAAGTGAACAGGTAGAGTGACGTCTGTTGGTGGATGGATTAGGGTCAGGTAGAAGAACATTCTAAGCAGAGAACAGCAGCAGGGACCAATGACCAGAAGTAAGAGAGTTGAGGTGTGTTTGTGGAATGATAAGCCATCTGGTTCAATAACAGGTAACATTTTTAGGCATTTACAATATGCCGGGTAATCACTCATTTATTTGTCAAATGATTTTACTGAAGATACTTTTTTTTAGCACCATTTTGTAGATGAGGAAGCTAAGACTTGGAGAAATCCACTGACTCACCCAATGTCATACAACCAGAGGGAGGCAGAACTAGAATTGGACTCTAACTCAATCATATCCAGAGCATGAGTTCTTATCTGTGGTGCTACGTTCAGTAACCATGGTAACCTTTCAGTCCTGACAGAGGAGAGGTTCTTGGAGGAGGAGAGGGTGGTAGAGAAGTGACAGATAATCTGGAAAATTTTGAGTACTCCAGCCCTTTCTTCTAATTGCTTGCTGGACATCTCCATGTGCATATAGTACCTGTCTTTCAAATCCAATTGGTCTGAAAACCAAGCTCATTATTGCCTCCATCTTCCTGGGCAACCTCTCCTGGTAATTGGTATCCAGGCTACAGTGTTGTCACCTTACTCAGGTGTTCAGGCGGAGTCCTCCCTCACCATCCTCCTCCTCTGTCTGTCTTCGCCCTCTTCTTCCAGCCCAGCTGCTGCTGCTCTGTGTCCCAGCCTCACCTGGGTGCCTCACCTGGAAGTCTCATCTGGGCTGGTATAACCACCTACGAGCAGAAGTGTCTTTCTCTCTACCTGTGCATCCAGCAGAGGTCAGCTAGAATGTTTTCCGAAACCAGGACTCTGATCATATCACTGTCCTCAAATTACTGACTCAGTGCGTATGAATTTGAGCAAACTCTGGGAGACAGTGAAGGACAGGAAGGCCTGTTGTGCTACAGTTCATGGGGTCACAAAGAATTGGACACAACTTGGTGACTGAACAGCAAAACTTCATGACTTGCTGCAGAATTGCCTCACAGTCCTGTCAGGACTTCTCAGCCTGGCTTTCAAGGTCCTCCATGATCAGGTACCAACCTACCTTTCCAGCCTCACCTTGTCCCCATCGCTTCACTGATGTGAAATTTCTGAGACCATGGGCAAGACTTTCCCATGGCCAGCCTTACACTTTCTAGCTTCCACTTTGTCCCTGTTGATTCAGTGCCTGAAACACCCTCTCCCACTTCTCAAAACCTTTCCTCTTCTCCCAGGTCAAATGAGTTCTCCCCACAGAAGCTCTCCCACAGCATTTTGCTTGTACCTCACCCTTCAGATTCTTCCATTCCCTGCACAATGTCACAGTCTTTTAAGTTTAAAACATTCTCTCCATTTAGATGACAAGCCCTTTTTTATGAAGGACCCTCATCAACTGATCATCACTCATCCATGTGATTCTACCGCTTAGAAGTAAGCTCACTGAAGTGAATTATGCTGAAATGAAGACATGTTCAATTGGTCCTAAGCAGAGGCTACCTTGGAAAATAGACTTAATGGGTTCCTTTTTTCTTCTCTGAACCAGAGGATGATCCTTGGTTATAGACCATGCCTTAAAGGAACAAGTGATTATGAAGCTATATAGAAACACTTCCAAAGTGTTTCCTCACACAGAGTCCAAACCAAGCTAATTTGTGGAATGAAGAAAGAAGAGTTTAGAGAATTCTTTACCTTGGCATATTCTTAACGTGGAATGTCTTTTCAAAAAAAACGGGATCCCAACATTCCCCATTTGTGTGCATGTATGTGTGTGTGCAATGGCACCCCACTCCAGTACTCTTGCCTGGAAAATCCCGTGGATGGAGGAGCCTGGTGGGCTGCAGTCCATGGGGTCGCTGAGAGTCAGACATGACTGAGCAACTTCACTTTCACTTTTCACTTTCATGCATTGGAGAAGGAAATGGCGGCCCACTCCAGTGTTCTTGCCTGGAGAATCCCAGGGACAAGGGAGCCTGGTGGGCTGCCGTCTATGGGGTCACACAGAGTCGGACACGACTGAAGTGACTTAGCAGCAGCAGCAGCAGCAGCAGCAGTATGTGTGTGTGTGTGTGTATGTATACAAGTGGCCTGGGGAATATTTGACAGGCAGACCAAGACACCACACAGAAATGAAATCTGTAGATATGATAACCTACATATATATATATATATATGATAACCTACATATATATATAATTTTAAATAACCATAATGTACTAACTTCAATACAGTGAAGAAATGAAAGAAGTAATTTATCATAATAATAACCTCCATTTCATCAGGCAAATACTCAGTTTAGGACCACCCTGAGGGCCTGGTGGAGAAGGCAATGGCACCCCACTCCAGTACTCTTGCCTGGAAAATCCCATGGGTGGAGGAGCCTGGTGGGCTGCAGTCCATGGGGTTGCTAGGAGTCAGACACGACTGAGCAACTTCACTTTCACTTTTCACTTTCATGCATTGGAGAAGGAAATGGCAACCCACTCCAGTGTTCTTGCCTGGAGAATCCCAGGGACAGGGGAGCCTGGTGGGCTGCCGTCTCTGGGGTCACACAATGTCAGACATGACTGAAGCGACTTAGCAGCAGCAGAGGGCCTGGTGAAGCCATCTGTGCTTGAACCATGGCATTCCAATTCTGCAGGTGGGTGGGTGGGTTGTCTCAGGGACTCAAACACATGAGCAGCATTGCTGGGAAAATGCCAGGCAAGACAGCGTGCAGTCTTCTCTCAATTACATAGCAGTTGTATATCTGGAAAATTCCACATGTATTAAAATCATGCAAAACATATGTTGTTTTCATGTATAAAATAGAGTTTGCATCTAGGCTCAGTTAATTATGAACAGGTGGTTCACCTAAATGAATGTCTGATAAAACATCCAAAAATTGCATATAGGATATGGAACAGTTCTTCTCTGAGCAGTTCTGTGCCATGGCTTGTGGGACATTTAAAATCCCAGACTCTACCTAAATGTCAATACTCTCAAAAGTTATGACAACAAAAAATCACCCACTCCATTTCCAAAATGGCCTCTCATAGGCAACATCACCCCCAATGAGAACCCCTGACCTATGTCACTGGATTTGTGAGGAAGTAGGTTCAAGGAAATGAATGAATCACCAAAGTTGTCTTTCTAGAAAGTAGTCAAATCAATTATACCACATCTCTTGAGTCCTAAGCTAGTACTCGTTTGATAATCAGGTATATTTATAAATATATAGCTATATATACATATGTTACATTTATTCATATTTATACATTCTCACATATAATGACATTTCTTTCATTCAAAAATCATGTAGTCAGCATTTGACTGTCTGATTCATAAAAGCCTGTTCCAATATTTTGATTAAAGTTAATTCAGTCATGTTATTTAACTCAAGTCAACAGTTTTATATGAAAATATGGACTAAAGGTAGGTAAATGCATTTGTCATCATTTCAGACTTTTTCATTTCCAGTCATATGGCTGGCTAGGTAATGTGACTACCTTTCTATTGAAAGCAACAACTTTCCACTGAAAACAATTGCAGAGTTAGGGAATTTCCCAAGACCACCCTTAATTCTAACACCAGTTGGAAATCTGGGGCTTCCAAGATATGCACAGGTTTGATAATTTGCTAGAAGAACTCACCGAACTCAATGGAAGCTATTATAGTTATGGTTATGGTTTATGACAGCAAAAATACTCAGATTAGAATCCACCATGAGAAGAGACATAAGGTCAGAGTCCAGGGAGGAAGCTTGTGTGAAGCTTGAAGCTCTACCAGTTGAGTAGAAGCATGTGAAGCTTCCCTTGCTCTACCAGTTGAGTCACATGTAGGGCTAACTTCTCCCAGACCAATGTATAACCATATGCACATGGAGTATTGCCAAGCAAGGAAGCTCACCCGAGCCTTGGTGTCCAGAATTTCTACAAGAGCTTGGTTACTTAAACATGGCAGACAGTCTGTTGGTTGATACCCAGGGACTTGCATCCCCTACCATAGACTGTTGGTGTGACCCAAGGCGCTTAGAAAACCAAGACACACTTGTATCAGGCAGAACATTCCAAGAGTTTAGAGATTACCTCCCAGGAGCCAAGACCAAAAGTCAGACCCTCCTTTGAGTAAGGTTAATTCTGTGCTATACAACTATAGGAAAATACTAGAGAAAAAAGTACTATAAAATATAAGAGCCCTCTTTTTAAGACCATCAAAGACCTAACAAGGTAACAGAAATGGACAAAATTAAGTGAAGGTGGGGTGCAGAGAGGCAGAAAAATTCCTGAAGCCACCCCTGCTTTAAGGAAAATTGCTAGTCCTGATGGGCTGATCCAGCTGACCTAAGAGGTGTGGGGAGCAAGACCAAGCCCACTATGGGAAATATAATAGCAGACCCTTCACTCATCAGGCTGGGACCTCAAAGGGAAAGGGTAAACCACAAATATTCAATTCATATCCTCCTCCAAGTGAACACAAGGATATTTATCTTGACATCAAGCAGTGATGGAAAGAGGGAAACATAAGACATAATGGCAAATTGATCTGAACACAGATTTGCAGCCCAAACTCCCAGATTTGCAGTCTAATAAAATGCAGGCTATGAATTTTGTTTATATTGACCTTAAAACTGGTGGTCCTTCCAACCACTTGGCAAAAGGAAGTTCCATTGCTCTTCAGAGGACTGCACCTTTATCCTAGGCCTCAAAGAATTCTCACAAACAATTTTCTGAAGGAAATGAGCATCTTAGAGTAAAAGATATCTAAGTAGATAAGGAGGTCAGACACAAGAGGAAGAACCCACCGAGTAAAAAACAAACCCCACAAATATTTCAGATATTGGAAGGATGAGAGAAATGACTAAGCAACTCTGTTTCCTGTTTAAAGAAAACAAAACCCTAATTACTACCAAAGATATTAGGAGAGCTTAGAAAAATGAACCTACATCTTAAGACTATTCCAAGATTTGAGCCTTTTCACACAATACATACACACACACAATAAATAAAAATCATTGATCTTCTGGAAATGTTTACAGACTTGTGGGTGAGCTAAGTTGGCTCTAGTCAAAAGTACATTCTCTTAACCTTTGATGCTTCAAACAAAGAAAGGTGGAAATTTTATGATTTAGATCACTCAGTGCTATTTACAAAAGAAGTGTAAATACAGCTATTCCTCAAACTGCCTCACTTTAAAACAATTGGGGTCTACCATTTACTAGTTCTTGGGCATTGGGAAAGTTATTTACTACTTTCAAGTCTAGGTTTTCTGTGAAATAAGGACAATGATAGCAAGGACTCAGGTTTTAGTAAAACAAGGAAAAGAATAATGTTGATTCATAGCAGTATCATGCGGGGTGAATGAGAAAATCCATGTAAAGTACTTAGCACACCCGGCATAGAATGATCGATCAACACGTGCAGGCTTCTTTTTGAAAAAGGAAGATGCAGTGTCTAAGTTATGGGCCAACTATTCACTTGACAAGTATACATATGGCATCCTTTTTTATTGGAGTCTGGTTGATTTACAACGGCGTCCTCGTTTCAGGCATACAGCACAGTGATTCACTTATACATATGCATATACATCTCTTTCCGATTCTTTCCTATGTTGTTACAAGCTACTGAGTATAGTTCCCTGTGATGGCATTCCTTTAAATAGTGGTATACCTAAGACACATGGACGAAAATATTTCCTGAAAATATGGTCCTGAATAGACATGTGTGCCGCAAAAACTGGGAGGAGAGCCAGCAGGGGGCATGTTTACAATTTTTTATGTCGTCGGGCCATTCTATTCATCGAGTTCCATTTCCTCCTCACATCTCACTTTCCCTGTCTCTTTGCTTCCATGTCTCTCTACTCAGTGAGCCGGGAAAACAGCTGGACACATCCTCAGCAAAAGTGACACTTCAGACACATGAAAACTATTTTATTACCTTTTCTCTGTTGTGTTGAGTAAGTCAACTCATTTAAACTCTCCACTTGGTCAGTTATCCAGAGCTGTAATCATCACTAGTTGAGAACCTTTATGCATATGTGATACTGCACTTACGTGTGGAGCCCAAGGAAAATGTATCAAGTGATAGTCTGACTAGTGCTGACTCATTTAGAAAATGAGTTTCCTGAGTCATTCAGATGATGAATTTCCTGCTCCTGCTTATGTTTTCTAGTCCAGTCTTATTCCTGCTTTTAGTCTTTCAGGGGTTGGCGACTGAAAGAATTTGGACTGCCGGCTAAGTCCATCCAGTACCTGTTTTTATAAATAAAGTTTTATTGGAACACAGCCACATGCATCATTTAAGTATTGTCTGTGACTGCTTTCTTGCTACATCCGTAGAGTTGAGATCTTGGGACAAAGACCTTATGGTCCACAAAATTCTAAGCTATTTAATATCTGGCCCTTTGTGGGGAAAGTTTGCTGACCCCCTGCTTTAAAAAAAAATTTTTTTGGCCATGCCCCACGGCATGTGGTACCTTCCTTCCCCAACCAGGAATGGGATTCACAGCCTCTGGATTGGAAGGTGGAGTCTCCCCCGCTGGACCGCCAGGGAAGTCCCTGATTCCTCCGCTTTAAAATGTTACAGTGCTGCTGATGCATGTTTACCTGGATGCTTTCCCGATCCTCACCTCTCGCTACCTCTCTCTTGTTTGCTGTGTTCAGACCACACTGATCTTGTCTCAGTTCCTAGACCTTTACTGCCCAGGTAGTAACCACAGGATGTTCACTTGGGCTGGAACGGTCCTCTGTCTGGAATAGCCTCCTCCCTGCAGCTGTTTCTCATCATTTATGTTCTAGCTCATGAATGTCACCTCCTCAGAGAAGCTTCTCTGGCCATTCTACCTAAATAATCCCTCTTCTCTCAAGCCAAGGTGTTCTTTTTCACATTCCTCTGCTCCTTTTCCTTCAAAGCACATATAACAATTAGAAATTCAGGTTTTATTTGTTTGCTTACTTGTTTAAGGGCTCTCTCCCTCTCTCTTGTCTCTCTCTGAGCTCCATCAGTGAGAAACAGGGTCTGTTTTACCCAGCGCTATATCCCAGAACCTGGCAGATAGTAGGTGTTCAATAATTAATTACTGAATAAGTGGCAAACTTGCTTATGTACTGACCTTTCTTTTATTTTGCAATCTGTATTTTCTTTTTCAGTGTAGTACCTTGCTTGGATAGTGTTGCTATATTTTCTCTCCTTTACTCCAAATTACCAAGGTCGTGCTGTATTTTTTTTTCTCCTTTGGAGTAATTCTCACTTAACTTGATGCCACCTGCAAACTTAATGATTGCTATTTGGTTATTCATGTGCTTTGGAGCCCAATGAATATAGGCTGTACTGATGACTCTTGTCTTTGGGTCATTTCGGGAATAGGAACAGTGAGTCTTCACAGAGAAAGTATCAACTCATTCCTGAATGAGATGCTGGAAATAGTATATTTGAATATTGATGAATACCTTGCCAATTGCATAATGTTTGTTTCTGCAGTATTTGTATTTTTATGCCAGTGTGCATTTTGATTTCTAGAAAAGCCTTCCCATCAGCCAAAATTGATTACACTTATAAAGCATTCTCTAATTATAAAAATTTTCCTTTAAAAACTATCTGCAATAAATGTCTCTTCAGAGTAAAATGAGATGTAGCAGAGTAAATGAAAATCCTGGTGCAATGTACCAATTATGGCTCTGATTAAACTGTGTTTCTGTTTTGCAGTGATGGCTT
This sequence comes from Bos indicus x Bos taurus, assembly GCF_003369695.1. Classification (NCBI taxonomy): domain Eukaryota; kingdom Metazoa; phylum Chordata; class Mammalia; order Artiodactyla; family Bovidae; genus Bos; species Bos indicus x Bos taurus. The sequence continues at coordinate 22,872,689 of NC_040084.1, read as the reverse complement.
TATAGAAATGAAAGCTTTGCTATTGCCAATTCCACTGCACACATCCCCTCACCAACCACTCCATCAGGCCAGCCTGAGGATAAAATCCAGCAGCTCCTTAACAATCCAAGAACAGGATCCAGAGGGGGAGAGAACTTAGAGCGTGTAGGTACAGCCAATATTTTCAGAGTGCAGTGTGGTTCTCAGTGCAACAGCTTCAGCATCACTGAGAACTTGTTACAAGTGCAAATAGGTGGGCCTAGTGAATCTGGAACTGGGTGGGTATGGGGATGGCAGTCAGCAATATGTATTTTAACAAGCTCTCTGGAAGAATCTGAAACAGGTCAACTACTGAGGAAAGCAGAAAAAAATTACCCCCGAGTAAACCCGGGGTGTGTTAGTGCTAGTCACTCAGTTGTGTCTGCCTCTTTGCAACCCCATGGGGGTGTTGCCCGCTAGACTCCTCTGTCCGTGGGATTCTCCAGGCAAGAATACTGGAGAGGGTTGCCATTCCCTTCTCCAGGGGATCTTCTCCAGATTCCCTTCCAATCTCCAGGGATTGGACCCACATTGCGGGTCCCCACATTGCAGCCAGATTCTTTACTGTCTGAGCCACCAGGGAGGCTGAAGACACCCAGCTTGTATTTAGGTAGGAAGCTTGTTTTAACTCACTTAGGTGAAGAGCAGAGCTCCCCCAGCTGAACACCAAAGATGAGGCTTTCCAGTTGGATCCATCCCATTGCTTCTGGGATGAGTCTCAAAAAGTCAGTGAGCTTCTCCTCTGTTTTAGAGAGACTGTCTGCAGACAGGTTTCACAGTCACTTCTTGTGACTCAGATGTGAGCAGTAATCAGGTAAGGGGTAAATAAATGAGACTTTTATTCTCTACAGTGTGCATTACTTACTTACTAACTAGACCTATGACCATTTCCTGCCTTTTTTTCCCCCATTAAAATTGACATTGGCTTCCTCTCATAAGATTAGCTTTGTCTACCTTGATTTCTTTACCTTCACAGTGCTGAAATGGAAGAGAGATTTTGAAATTAGAAACAGAATCACCTAGAGTCTCATTAAAACATTAAGACAATGATTGCTGACCTCCCCCCGGCCCCCCAACCACCACCATCTTTCTAATTCAGTAAGTCTGGGGTGGGGCCCAGAATTTGCATTTGTAACAAGTTCCCAGGTGATGCTGATATTGTTGGCCTGGGGACCACATTGTGACAACCACTGATCTGGATGAACAAAAAAATAGGTTTAATTCATCAAACAGTATGTGAGTGTTTAAAGCAGATATGTTTCCTAGTTATTCCTCCAAAGTTAATCCAAGAAGGAGGATTTTTTTAGTTTATTTTTCCAGCTTGCACTAGTCAGTATGGGAGTATGCTAAGCACCCTGCACCAGACAGAGAAAGGGAGCCGTACGTACACATCTCTTTCCAGCTCTGTGTTCAGTGTCCTCATCTCGGTGGCTTGAAATTATCCATGGTAGCAGGATTTATGCCTTGGAAATCAGATGAACACTACAAATCAGGGTTCCTCTCCCAAGCTCTACTCCCGAAGTTGATTGTTAAATATTTACCAGGACACCCCTGGGAAGAACCATAAATAATGAGCATACCGGCGTAATAAGATCTGACATTAGTTTTGCAGGGGTGTAGATCTAAATGGGAGGGGAGTTGGGGAAGGAAATCAGTAAATATTTGTATCTTGCAAGGAAATGTGAAAGGAAACAGTGAGGTTAAAAGGGTATTCAGCAGCGTTGGGGATTTCCCTGGTGGTCCAGCGGTTCAGACTTCACGCTTCTGCTGCGGGGGGGTGTGGGTTCAGTCCTTGATCGGAAAACTAAGATCCCGCTTGTCGCAGAGCACACCTCCCGCCAAAAAGTTATTCAGTCGCTTTTAAGGAAAGTTGAAAAGGTAGTGAGGTGATAGTATTAGAATTTGCATGGTAGGCTTTGGAAACATAACCCCTGGGACAGAATCTGGCTCTCTCATTTATTGGATGTGTGATCTTGGGAACGGCACACTTAACATTTACAAAGTTTAATCTCCCCATTGGTTAAGTAGAAATAATGTGTTGCTATGAGATTCACATGAGAGAAGTAGTTTTAAACCTACCACAATGCCAAACACAGAGTGAATTATTACTTTCCCTCTGGAAATGTTCATTATTATTTCTGTTATTGTTGTTATTAAGCCCAGAGGTAGTCACAATTCTGTAAATAAATATTTACTAAAAGGAACACCTTTTAGTGCATGAACCCAACACTTTGCCACACACCATTAATAAGTTGTTTTAAACTCAAGGAGTTTACACTTTTAGGGTGCCATCACATTTTCTAATCAGACTGAAAAAAAAAAAAAGAACTGAAAGGTATTTATTTAGGTGAGCATACTAACACTTGAAGTATAAATATTTACAAAAAAGGAAGTAGACCAAAAGGATTCCTAGAATCACAAACTAAAAAGAACTTTGGTTTTAAAATGTAATGTGAAATGGTTGCTCTTTCTGATCGTGATTTAGGATAGCTGAAATAATTTCTGAGACCTAAAACACTTTGCAAAGAATACACAGAGAATAAAAAACTCTCTTGTTTAAACAAGAGAAAGTGTTAGTGTATAATTTTAGATGATTAAAGACAAGGACTGGGCTTCCTTGGTGGTCCACTGGTTAAGAATCTGCCTTGCAGTGCAGGGAATACCAGTTCAATCCCTGGTCTGGAAAGATCCCACATGCCCCTGGGTGTGCGTGTGTGTGTGCTAAGTCGCTTCAGTCATGTCTGACTCTTTGTGACTCTATGGACTATAGCCTGCCAGGCTCCTCTGTCCTTGGAATTCTTCAGGCAAGAATATTAGAGTGGGTTGCCATGCCCTCCTCCAAGGGACCTTCCTGACCCAAGGATCAAAAACCCAGGTCTCCTGAGGCTCCTACATTGCAGACAGATTCAGTACCACTGAGCCACCAGGGAAGCCCATAGGTTTGTCATATATGGCTCTTATTATGGTGATGTATTGCCCCTTTATACTGCTTGAGAGTTTTTAATTATAAATGGACATTGGATTTTGTTGGAAGCTTTTCCTGCATCTGTTGAGAAGAATATATAATTTTCATTCTTTAATTTGTTAATGTGGTATATAGTATTTATTGATTTGCGTATATTGAACCATCCTTGCATCCCTGGGATAAATCCCAGCTGATCATGGTGTATGATCCCTTTAATGTATTGTTGAATTTGCTAATGTATTGACGGGTTTGCTAATATTTTGTTGAGAATTTTTTCATTTATGTTCATCAGTGATATTGGCCTGTGATTTTGTGTGTGTGTGTGATGTCTTTGTCTGGTTTTGGCATCAGGGTGATGCTGACCTTGTAGAATGAGCTTGGAAGCATTCCTTCCTCTTCAATTTTTTGAATAGTTTGAGAAAGTTGGTGTTAACTGTTCTTTAAATATTTGGTCAGATTCACCTGTGAAGCTGTCTAGTCCTGGACTTTTGTTTTGGGGGAATTTTAAAAATTATTGATGCAATATCATTACTGGTTATAGGTCTGCTCATATTTTCTGTTTCTTCTGGATTCATTCTTGGGAAGGAATATTTCCAGGAATTTATTCATTTATTCTAGGTTGTCAATTCATTGGTATGTAACTGTTTACAGAAATTTCTTAGGATTCTTTATATTTCTGGGGTGTTGGTACAAGCTTCTCCTTTTTCATTTCTGTTTTATTTATTTGAGCTCTCTCTTTTTGATGAGTCTGGCTAAAGGTTTATCAATTTTATTTACCTTTTCAATGAACTGGATCCTAGTTTACTAATCTTTTCTATTTTTTTAATCTGCATTTTATTTGTGAAAGTGAAAGTAAAGTGGCTCAGTCGTTTCTGACTCTGCGACCCCATGGACTCCTCTCTACCAGGCTCCTCTGTCCATGGGATTTTCCAGACAATAGTACTGGACTGGATTGCCATTTCCTTCTCCAGGGGATCTTCCCAAACCAGGGATTGAACCTGGGTCTCCTACATTGTAGACAGACACTTTATCCTCTGAGCCACCAGGGAAGTCCTATCTTATTTGTATCTGTTCTTTATTTCTCTCCTTCTACTAACTTTGGGTTTTTCTGGTTCTTCTTTTTCTAGTTCCTAAGGTAGGCTTGTATCACTATAAACTTCCCTCTTAGAATTACTTTTACTGTGTCCTGACTGTGAAGAAGGCTGAGCGCCGAAGAATTGATGCTTTTAAACTGTGGTGTTGGAGAAGACTCTTGAGAGTCCGTTGGACTGCAAGGAGATCCAAACAGTCCATTCTGAAGGAGATCAGCCCTGGGATTTCTTTAGAAGGAATGATGCTAAAGCTGAAACTCCAGTACTTTGGCCACCTCATGCGAAGAGTTGACTCATTGGAAAAGATTCTGATGCTGGGAGGGCTTGGGGGCAAGAGGAGAAGGGGACGACAGAGGATGAGATGGCTGGATGGCATCACCGACTCGATGGAGGTGAGTCTGAGTGAACTCTGGGAGTTGGTGATGGACAGGGAGGCCTGGCGTGCTGCGATTCATGGGGTCGCAAAGAGTCGGACACAACTGAGCGACTGATCTGATCTGATCTGATCTGATAGATTTTTAGATCATAGATCATTTTCATTTGTCTTCAGGTATTTTTTTTCTCTTTGATTACTTTATTGATCCATTGGTTGTTTCGTATATATCTTTAGCTTCCATGTATTTATTGTTTTTTTTTTCTTTTCTAGTTAATTTTTTAGAGTTGATTTCTTGCCGCATACTTTTGTGGTTTGAAAAATTGTGTGATATAATTTCAGTCTTCTTAAATGTATTAAGAGACATTTTGTGGCCTAACATGTGATCTGTCCTGGAGAATGTTCCATGTGCACTTGAAAATAATGTTTGTTCTGCGGCTTTTGGATAGGCGTCCTTTATCGATTAACTTAATCTGGCCTAATGTGTCATTTAAGGCCAGTTTTTCCTATTGATTTCAATCTGAATGATCTATGCATTGATGTAAATGAGGTGTCAAAGTTCCCTACTCTTATGTGTTATTGTCAATTTCTCCCTTTATGTTTGTTAATATCTGTTTCATATATTTACGTGCTCCTATTTGGGGTATATACATATTCACAATTTTTATATATTCTTATTGTATTTATCCCTTAATCATTATATAATGTCCTTCTTTGTCATTTATTACAGTCTTTTTTTCAAAGTTTTCTTTGTCTGATAAAAGTATTGCTATCCCAGCTTTCTTTTCATTTCTACTTACATGGAATATCTTTTCCCATCCCCTTACTTTCTGTGAGTGATTTTATAGATTTGAATTGTGTCTCTTGTGATTTTGTTTTTGCATCCATTCAGCCTCTCTGTGCCTTTTTATTGAAGCATTAATCTATTTACATTGAAAATAATTATAGATAGGTGTGTACTAACTGCCATTTTGTTCATTATTTTGGAACTGTTTTTGTAGTTCTCTTTTGTTCCTGTCTTCTTCTGTTGCTCTCTTCCCTTAAGATGACTATTTCTACTTATGTTTGGATCCGTTTCTCTCTCTCTCTCGTTTTTTGGTTTGTATCTAGCATGGATTTTTGGTTGTGGTTACCAAGAGGTTCTCAATACAGCAGCTTACATATATGTATGTGGTTATTTTAAGTTAATGATCTTTTAAGTTTGAATGCATTCAAACAACCCTGCATTCTCTCTCCCATATTTAATGTTTTTGATATTATCTTTTCAATCTTTTGGGTCTTTTTGGTTTTCATTTGTTTGTCCCAGAGGTCTCTTAAACTGTGTGTGTTTTTTTTTTTCAAATCCAAAATGGTGCTTGCCAGTGTCTGTGTCCTCCTAGCAAAATGAGCTCCTCCAAATGCTTGCCACTAGTGTCTAAACCCCAGGAAGAGTTCCACCACTCTGGGAGGTGTTCTAAGAGCAGCAACTGGGGCTGATCAGGCTTCTTTCAAATTGCTGACTCTTTTTGGAACATGAACCATGTGAGATTTTACCTGTGCTTTTAAGAGTGGAGTCTGTCTACTACAGCCCTCTGCTCTCCCATAGGCAAGCTCAGTTCAGTTGTGTCCATCTCTTTGCGACTCCATGGACTGCAGCACACGAGTTTCCCTGTCCATCATCAGCTCCCGGAGTCCACCCAAATCCGTGTCCACTGAGGCGGTGGTGCCATCCAACCATCTCATCCTCTGTCATCCCCTTCTCCTCCTGCCTTCAATCTTTTCCAACATCAGGGTCTTTCCCAATGAGTCAGTGCTTCACATCAGTTCAGTTCTGTTCATTTCAGTTGCTAAGTCACGTCCGACTCTTTGCAACCCCATGAATCACAGCACGCCAGGCCTCCCTGTCCATCACCAACTCCTGGAGTTCACTCAAACTCATGTCCATCGAGTTGGTGATGCCATCCAGCCATCTCATCCTCCATTGTCCCCTTCTTCTCCTGCCCCCAATCCCTCCCAGCATCAGAATCTTCACATCAGGTAGCCAAATTATTGGAGTTTCAGTTTCAGTATCAGTCTTTCCAGTGAACATTCAGGACTGATTTCCTTTAGGATAGAATGGTTTGATCTCCTTTCAGTCCAAGGAACTCACAGTAGTCTTCTCCAACACCACAGTTCAAAAGCATCAATTCTTTGGCACTGAGCTTTCTTTATAGTCCAACTCTCACATCCATACATGACTACTGGAAAAGCCATAGCTTTGACTAGATGGACCTTTGTTGGTAAAGTAATGTCTCTGCTTTTTAATATGCTGTCTAGGTTGATCATAGCTTTTCTTTCAAGGAGGAAGCATCTTTTAGTTTCATGGCTACACTCACCATCTGCAGTGATTTTGGAGCCTCCCAAAATAAAGTCTCTCACTGTTTCCATTGTTTCCCCATGTATTTGCCATGAAGTGATGGGACCAGATGCCATGATCTTAGTTTTCTGAATGTTGAGCTTTAAGTCAAGTTTTTCACTCCCTCTTTCACTTTCATCAAGAGGCTCTTTAGTTCTTCTTCGCTTTCTGCCATAGGAGTGGTGTCATCTGCAAATCTGAGGTTATTGGTATTTCTCCTGGCAATCTTGATTCCAGCTTGTGCTTCATCCAGTCCAGCATTTCTCATGATGGACTCTGCGTATAAGTTAAATAAGCAGGGTGACAATATACAGCCTTGATATACTCCTTTCCTGATTTGGAACCAGTCTGTTGTTCCATGTCCAGTTCTAACTGTTGCTTCTTGACCTGCATACAGATTTCTCAGGAGGCAGGTCAGGTGGTCTCATATTCCCATCTCTTTCAGAATTTTCCAGTTCATTGTGATCCACACAGTCAAAGGCTTTGGCGTAGTCAATAAAGCAAAAGTAGATGTTTTTCTGGAACTCTCTTGCTTTTTCAATGATCCAACGGATGTTGGCAGTTTGATCTCTGCTTCCTCTGCCTTTTCTAAATCTAGCTTGATCATCTGGAAGTTCATGGTTCATGTATTGTTGAAGCCTGGCTTGGAGAATTTTGAGCATTACTTTGCTAGCGTGTGAGGTGAATGCAATTATGCAGTAGTTTGAACATTTTTTGGCATTGCCTTTCTTTGGAATTGGAATGAAAACTGACCTTTTCCAGTCCTATGGCCACTGCTCAGTTTTCCAGATTTGCTGATGTATTGAGTGCAACACTTTCACAGCATAATCTTTTAGGATTTGAAATAGCTCAACTGGAATTCCATCACCTCCACTAGCTTTGGTCATAGTGATGCTTCCTAAGGCCCATTTGACTTCACATTCCAGGATGTCTGGCTCTAGGTAAGTGAGCACACCATCATGGTTATCTGGGTTATGAAGATGTTTTTTGTATAGTTCTTCTGTGTATTCTTGCCACCTTTTCTTAATATCTTCTACTTCTGTTAAGTCTGTACCATTTCTGTCCTTTATTGAGCCCTTCTTTGCATGAAATGTTCCCTTGTTATCTCTAATTTTCTGGACGAGATTTCTAGTCTCTCCCATTCTATTGTTTTCCTCTGTTTCTTTGCATTGATCTGAGGAAGGCTTTCTTATCTCTTCTTGCTATTCTTTGGAACTCTGCATTCAGATGGGTATATCTTTCCTTTTCTCCTTTGCCTTTAGTTTCTCTTCTTTTCTCAGCTATTTGTAAGACCTTGTCAGACAACCATTTTGCCTTTTTGCATTTCTTTTTCTTGGGGATTGTCTTGATCCCTGTCTCCTGTACAGTGTCACAAACCTCCATCCATAGTTCATCAGGCACTCTATCTATCACATCTAGTCCCTTAAATCTATTTCTCACTTCCACTGTATAATCATAAGGGATTTGATTTAGGTCATCCCTGAATGGTCTCGTGGTTTTCCCTACTTTCTCCAATTTAAGTATGAATTTGGCAATAAGGAGTTCATGATCTGAGCCACAGTCAGCTCCCGGTCTTGTTTTTGCTGATTGTATAGAGCTTCTCCATCTTTGGCTTCAAAGAATATAATCAATCTGATTTTGGTATTGACCATCTGGTGATGTCCATGTGTAGAGTCTTCTTTTGTGTTGTTGGAAGAGGGTGTTTGCTATGACCAGTGCATTTTCTTGGCAAAACTCTGTTAGCCTTTGACCTGCTTCAATGTCAATGTTAGATTTCTAGGTGCTCATCTTCCCAGTTCAGGACCTCCAGAGTGGGGATCCTGGTGTGGGGCTCAAAACCCTTAGTCCTTGGGGAGAGCCTCTGCCTGGTGATTATATTCCCATTTATATTCATCTCTGCCGTGGCCTTGACTATCCCATGTCTCTGTGCCTTTTCCTCATTTTGCTGCAATTCCTTCTTTTATCTTTCATTGTGAAAAATCTTTTCTGCTAGACTTCTTCTAACTTTACTTTCTGTTTGTTTTGCCAAACTTTTCTGCTCATCTTCTGGTTGTTCTCATTAATAGTTGGTCTGTAGATAGTTGTAATTTTGGTGTGTTTACGGAGGAAGTGAGCTCATGGTTTCCCTGCTCTGTCATTAACCCTATTGTACATTTTTAGAGCTTAAGTATATGCATTAGCTTTATATATTTACTATTGAGTGGGGTTCTGATGTCAATATCATGTTCTTTTTTCATTAAATATTGGGTGTTTATCCTTATCTAGGTGTCCAAGAAGGATCTCTGTTTTGAATTACTCCTCTCCTTTTGTTACCCAAATCACGTTATGTCGTCTACTTGTCTCCCGTGAATCTAAACCAAGAATGTAGCTTTGTGTTAAAATTATCTGGATTCTGTCACATGTATACTGTGTGATTTTTGGCAATTCACTTAACCTCTCTGATCGTTAGTTTCTTCTGTCAATAATAATTCAATTTCATATGATTGGTGTGAAAATTAATTAAATAATGCATGTGAAATATTTTGCATTTTGCCCAACACATTTGATAAACATTAAAAAAACAGTGTTGAGGTTTGGTTTTTCTTTTCTTTCAGAGTTCTTATTATTAATTGCAAATTGCCTCTGGTCAATGTATATGCAAATGATAACTGTTCACTTTAAGTGTTGTCTTTAGAGATTTTTCTTTCACTGCACTATGCAAAATGCCTGCCTTACTGGAAAACTATAACATGAAAAATTGCCTCTTGCTGTTATTAGACCCTGTTGTACTTCTTTCTCACCTGAATGTTTCTTAGCTGGGTACTAAGGACAGTGCTGGGCCCCCCATTTTGACGGCTGGGGTTTTTTCTTGCTGAGGGATTTTTCTTTTGGGGGCCTTTAAATAAAAATGTATGTCCATACATAGGTTCTGAGACTTCCTGGATCACAGCCTTAAATATCCCTGCTGTGTTCCATAAGCAGTTGAGGGAAGAACAATCTGAAGTCTTTGAAAATTAAAATGTATATTACCAGCTATAGAAGCACTTCTAAAGATGGTGGGTGGGGTGGATGGAGGTGATGAAATTTAAGTCAAAATAGTAAAAATTAAAATAGAAGTTAGAAGTTTGGTTAGAGTCCAGGAGAGGAGAAGAAAGAGAAGTTCCAGCAACAATAAAGACTCCATCTGCACTGTGTAAGGGGCAGAGAAAGGAGGGCAGAGATTTAATAGGAGAAAGAGGGAAAATGAAGATGGTGGCAAGAGTGATTTCAAGGGAAAGAAGCATAGAGTGTATGGCTCACACCATTAGGTGGATCTGAGAAGAACTGAGCAATGAGCTGCGCTGTCAGGCAGCTTAACTGAGTTGCAGATAGGGTGGGTGCTTGTGAGGGGGATATAAAAGCTATGCATGTATGTATAGCTCTTTGTCTTCCCTCCCCGAACCCTGACCTCCTACTATTCCGGAGAGCATTCTTTGTGTTGAGAAGGTTGGAGATTATACTAGCAGGCAGATAAAAGGGGACAGAGGTGTGTTGAGGTGAGGGTAGAGGGGTAGGATAGTGGGAGGGTGGAGCTAGGTGGGGGAGAACAAGGGGAAAGAAAAACAGGAAAAATTTAAATTAGCACCTGAAATCTGAAGTAGTGTTTTGCAAGAAGATACTTTCAAGCTGGTTTTAGAAAGGCAGAGGAACCAGAGATCAAATTGCCAACATCCGCTGGATCATAGAAAAAGGAAGAGAGTTCCAGAAAAACATCTATTTCTGCTTTATTGACTATGCCAAAGCCTTTGACTGTGTGGATCACAACAAACTGTGGAAAATCCTGAAAGAGATGGGAATACCAGACCACTGATCTGCCTCTTGAGAAACCTGTATGCAGCTCAGGAAGCAACAGTTAGAACTGGACATGAAACAACAGACTGGTTCCAAATAGAAAAGGAGTACGTCAAGGCTGTATATTGTCACCCTGCTTATTTAACTTATATGCAGAGTACATCATGAGAAACGCTGGACTGAAAGAAACACAAGCTGGAATCAAGATTGCCAGGAGAAATATCAATAACCTCAGATATGCAGATGACACCACTCTTATGGCAGAAAGTGAAGAGGAACTCAAAAGCCTCTTGATGAAAGTGAAAGAGGAAAGTGAAAAAGTTGGCTTAAAGCTCAACGTTCAGAAAACTAAGATCATGGCACCTGGTCCCATCACTTCATGGGAAATAGATGGGGAAACAGTGGAAACAGTGTCAGACTTTATTTTTTTGGGCTCCAAAATCACTGCAGATGGTGATTGCAGCCATGAAATTAAAAGACCCTTCCTCCTTGGAAAGAAAGTTATGACCAACCTAAATAGCATATTCAAAAGCAGAGACATTACTTTGCCGACAAAGATCCGTCTAGTCAAGGCTATGGTTTTTCCTGTGGTCATATATGGATGTGAGAGTTGGACTGTCAAGGAAGCTGAGCACCGAAGAATTGATGGTTTTGAACTGTGGTGTTGGAGAAGACTCTTGAGAGTCCGTTGGACTGCAAGGAGATCCAACCAGTCCATTCTGAAGAAGATCAGTCCTGGGTGTTCATTGGAAGGACTGATGCTAAAGTTGAAACTCCAATACTTTGGCCACCTCATGCGAAGAGTTGACTCAGTGGAAAAGACTCTGATGCTGGGAGGGATTGGGGGCAGGAGGAGAAGGGGACGACAGAGGATGAGATGGCTGGATGGCATCACCAACTCGATGGACATGAGTTTGGGTGAACTCCGGGAGTTGGTGATGGACAGGGAGGCCTGGCGTGCTGCAGTTCATGGAGTCACAAAGAATCAGACATGACTGAGTGACTGAACTGAACTGAACACCCTTAAAAGCCAGACATTTTAAGACAAAGGCAATTTCTAATTCTTAATGGATCAAGGCTTAGTGAACTTACCCACAGAGGTGCATTCGACAGAAGTCCCTGCAGACAGGAAGAAGGGCCTGAAGTGGAGCTCCTTTGAAAAACGCTAGATACTTGTGTGACCTGGCAGGGACAGAAGAATTCCTGCTTGCTTCCGAGAAGGGAGAGAAGGGTGTGGGATATAGCCAGGTGGCACCTCTTGGATAGGAGAAATCATCTGCCTGACAGTTCTGGGGGGACAGTCCGGCCAGGAAATGGATGGGCACTGTAAGTAGCCCTCCAAGGTTGCACAGGCTGGTGGGGGCCGGGGTGGAGCTGACTCAGCGGCAGAGCCCCTGCCCTTGGTGGCGTCCTAAGTGGCATGCAGAATAACAGTGAGATGGCAAAGATGGCAGAGCAAGACTCTCTGTCATGGTATTTTCTTAAAGATGAGAGATGATGTTGGGACTGATGGATATTGGTTTTACTAAATCAGTTTTCCAGATTTTTATTGAAATTGTGCTTCAAAGGTAAATAGCTAAAAATACAGAGGACAGGATACATGAGATTCAGCCTGTGCAGCAGGAAAAAGGAGTTAAGAGAAAGTTCAGGGTACATCCTAAGAGTGAGGCTCACAGTTTTTTATAAGCTGCAGATCAAGAAGAGGCATAGACTATTCAAAAGGAGAGAGGTATTTTTCTTCGTAACCAGGCAAATTTGTGATCTGCCAGATCAGATGTATGAATGTCATCAATACCTGCCGCACCTCCCAGCCCCACCAAGCAGTACCCCTGGGATGAGCTAGTTGCTGGGGAAAACTGTAAGTGACTAGGGGAGAGCTGCTGAGCAAGGCCACTCATGAAACATATATGTGGATGCTTCTGTAAAAGGACTTCCCAGATGGCCCAGTGGTAAAAAATCTGCCTGCCAATGCATGAGACACAGGAGATCACTGGGTGGGGAATATCTCCTGGAGGAGGAAATTAGCAACTCACTCCAGTATTCATGCCTGGAGAATCCCATGGACACAGGAACCTGGAGGGCTTCAGTCCAGGAGGTCGCAAAGAGTCAGTCACAGCTGAGCACCCACGCCGTTTTCCCTTCTGTGAAAATGTTGACCCTGGATCAGAAGGTGACTAGAGGAAGAAGAAAAGGGGAAAGCAATTTGAAGGTAGAATAAGTCATAGCTTATGCAAACATCGTCACTGATAAAAGCCAGAGAAGGGTTGACTTAATAACCTTCCTACTCTGTCAACAGTTTTATTTGCTGACAAAAAAACGGGCATCAGTGAAGGAGAGATTTATTCCTACCCTGAGTCTAATAGGACTCTCCTTTCAGGAGCACATGGGCTCTGGGTCTTTGATGAATCCATCTGCTAGAACTGCCAGCAAAGGAAAAAAAGGAGATAAAGCGCAGCAACTACAGGACTACCGCAGCAGCCTCCTCTGTGAATCACTTGACCCCCTGGGCAGAGATGGGCACCTTGCTGCTTCCAGTCACTGCAGGGCTATTGGCTTTCAATAATCATTAGCCATTTCCTGTTCACTGGATTGCATAGAACAGATTCAGCAAAGGGTTAGCTGCCTACCTACTCTAGGACTCTCGGGAGTTAACACTCATCTGGGCAGTAACTTTCCATAAGGGCAGCTGGAGGATTTTTTTTTTTTTTTGGCTAAGTAAATTGTGTGGCTCACGTTTGTAAGGGGGATGGGGTTTGGTGGATACCCAAGTGTGACAGGTGTTTATTTTGTATTAAGCTAGGATAATTTGTTATATGAAATGGCCCTGGAATATAAAAATGGCCTCAATTCAACTTTTGAACCAAATATTTGCACTTTGAAGTAATTAGCAGCTAGGACAATAACATCTGGGACATTTGTAGCATATTTTAAGGAAATTTATAGTCATGGGCTCAATGACATTTATTGAACTCTGTTAGCCCAGTTTCAAACAATTGCCCACTCTCACTCTGCTGATTGAAAAACAGTTAGAAAGAGGGCAAATGACCTGCTCTGGATGAGTGGCTTAATGGCAATGAGGATTAGAACTCAGAGACGCTGATCAGGTCCCAGGGATGCGACCTTTGAGGCATAGCAGAGGTTACATTGCCAATGCCAGCCCCTGTTTGCCATGAGTGATACCTGGAGAAATCTGTGGACTTCAAGGACATGATGTTGCTTCCATAAATAATACTTACCAGGTTCTTTATTCAGGGGTTATGGATTATTCACAGGTCATCATTGTGAGTGAAGCCATTGCACTGATCATATGGTAGTGATTAATATTACATTAATACCTAGGATAATAGAATAAATACATTTTGGCCAGAAAGGTTGTCCAAACTGAATGGATGGTGCATGCAGCTTCTAGAAAGCAGCAGATTTGCCAGTCTTCTCCTCTAGGTCTTGCAGTGAATATGTTAGGGAAGCCTGAGGACACAGATAGGGAAGAGCATAAAATAGAGCTGCCTGTCAAAGAGAACCGAGTTCTCATTTGGAACAGGAATAACTGACTCTATTATGAGCTGGAGGACTTGAGAAAGAAGCTTGCAAGGTGATAATCTCATAATCCAATGCATCACTGTGCATGAGTCCTGTCACAGGCCTTTACTCTCTTCTCTTCTCCACCTATGGAGAAAATCTGCATGCATTAGCAACTCAGTGTAACTTCATCTTACTGCAACACATAAAGATATTTATTGGTGAAACACCTCACTGGGGTGTTTTCTTAGAAAAATGAAGGCCATCTGTGCGGGCGTCTCCGGGTAGCACTTCTTTCTTGTCTTCTGTTCTGCAGAATTGCACCACTTTGTACTTGCTCACTTTCGGCACAGAAGCAATTTTGTAAATGGTGCACTCAAATGCTCTGATGAAGTTATAACTGATACAGGCACTGAGACGAAGACGCTGCACTGAAAAATGGGGCACATCAAAGGAAACTGATTCGTAATCATAAAATGTGGATGAGGAGGCAGAAGTGGTGAGTGTACTGCGGGCTGTCAGTTACCCACTTCCAGGTTTGTCCACAGCCCGAGGGAACCCTATCTTGTCAGAAGTGCTTGCGGATGCTAATCTGTCTACACTTGTTCAATGTCAAACCGTATCAGAGGGTTCAGTCTCCTTTTGGACTTCAGCAGTCACCTCCTAGCTCTGTTAGATCTCCTTTGGTCAAATGAGCTTTCATTTAAAAGCTGTCAGGCTCTTCTGTCTCTTTCCCCATGGAACGGGAAATGTGGGCATGTGCTGTTTACCGCTTTTAGCTGTGACCTGATAGATCTTTGATATGAAATTCCAGTCACCTCCCGGAAAACACACAATTCCCCACACGCCATCTTTCCGTGCCCGTCTGTCTAACAACCTTTCCTGCCTGGGTCAATGATTTTCCTTCTGGTCGTGGGATACAATTGCTTTACCTTTTCCTGTTGTAGATTTTTCTTATAAGTGCTACTCTTCTCCCTGGGTACTTTTTCCTCTTTACCTCCATGCATATCCCTTTCTCTTTTTCTCAGCAAATCAAATCCTTCTCTAAGATGAATCATCTCACAGACCTTTCAATTTCTTACTATCTGAGACTTTCTTTTTAGATGTTATTTTATATGAAATAACCTACAAATCCTACCATGACAAAATACTGAATGAACAATTTTTTTAAACCTCTCCTATAAATGCATAGATGAGTTCACAAGATGTAATCTTTAGCGAGCAAGTGAATTAAAAAGCCCTATCTGACACTGTGTGTGTGTGTGTGTGTGTGTGTGTGTGTGTGTGTGTGTGTGTGAAGGAAGGGTGGTTTCCAGAAGTCATGATAACCTGGAAATTTAGATGATAGCACCATGAGGGGACCAACGACAAGTTTTGGGCCCTATATGAGGTAGCAATTGGTACTGAAACCTTTATGGTGGGACTCTTGAAGGCAGCACCCTCCATAAAAGAGTGACTAAAAAAATCAATCTACTCACCCTCACAAGGAGTCTTCTAAAACTAAGCATGTTTGCTGCAGGTCAGTCTCTTATGAATAATTTTATAGTCGTTGCCTTGTTGTCTCATAGATTTATGGTTCAGATGTATACTGCATTGCATGATTTATGAACCCACAAGTTGAAAACCAACAGGTCAGTGAAACCCAGGAACTCATGAACACCTGGGAAAAATCAACACTCAACCCAGGTCACAGAAGTTTCCCACAAAAATGGACACTCTAAAGATGAGCTCATGATTGAAGAGTATAAAACATTTAAGGAAATAATTCACCCTGAACTAGAATTGGCAAATTGGCAAATAATTCACCCTGAACTAGAATTGGCAAAGATAATAAACAATCATCAGGATCATAACCTGAAGAAATTCAGATTATGAAATTAGATTACATATATTCAGATTATGAAATTCAGATTATGAAGATAGATTACATCCATCTATTAGACTTTTAAAAGGTGAATAAAAATGACTAAAAGAAAAAATATAGAAGAACAAGATACGGATAGTATCAAAGAGACAGAACCTCTAGAAATTTACATGTCATCATTTAAATAAAAATACAGTGAATATATTAAACCGAATATTAGATACAGCTGAAAAGTGAATTAATGAACTGAAAAAATATATCTGAAGAAAACTACTTATAATGCAACTCAATTAAAATTATGGATAATGTGCCCTTATATGTGGAATCTAAAATAGGACACAAATGAACCTATCTATGAAACAGAAACAAAATCAGAGACATAGAGAATAGATTGGTGTTGCAAAGAGGGAAGTGGGGTGAGAGAGGGTAGGAGTGGGAGTTTGGAATTAGCAGATGCGAATTGGTATCTGTAGATAATGAATAAACAACAAGGTCCTTCTGTATAGCACAGGGAACTATATTCAATATCCTGTGATAACCCATAATAGCAAAGAATATGAAAACAAATGTATATTTATCCATTTGGAATCTGTCCACAATGTGGGAGACCTGACTTCAATCCCTAGGTTGAGAAGATCTCCTGGAGAAGGGAATGGCAACCCACTCCAGTATTCTTGCCTGGAGAAGTCCATGGACAGAGGAGCCTGGAGGGCTACAGTCTATGGGGTCTCAAAGAGTCAGACACGACTGAGCGACTAACACACACACATACACATATACACACATACACACATACACATACACATATATACACACACACACACAAGTCACTTTGCTGTGCAGAAGTAGTTAACACAACATTTTAATTCAACTGTATTTCCATAAAAAATAAATATATAAGAATTACGGATGATACGAACTAGCAATAAACATAAAGAATAGACTGAGATGCTTTAACATATATGTCTAATACAAGTTCCAAATGGAAGAAATAGAGTAGAATTCTCCTTAAAAGAAATGATTACATACATTTCTTCTTTGCTGTAACTACATATCACATACATATCACTACATATCATAACTACCGATCCGTTTAGCCATCTATTCATCCATCTACCTTTTCATTAATCCTTCCTTTCTATATATTCACTCAATAAACATTTATTCAGGTATATACTTGCCTTTTATGTTGTGTTATGTGCTTTGTGCACAGAAATAAAAATCTAATCCCATACTTACACTTCCAAAAATTGCTTAATGTTGTGTAATCATCCTTAGAATGATCAGAAACTCTCAAAGGGAGGAAACTAAAGTTTAATTAGGATCTCAGTCAGGTTACCACTCAAATGCTACATTATAGTACAAGTACAAAAGAGTAAAATTATCCTGAGGGAAAATGAAAAGAGAGAAGGACATTTGTGTAGGTATATAAACGTGTGCATAAACACAGCAAGAAGAAAGTATCCAAGTGCCATGAGCCATGGTTGATGTTGCCTTCAGCAAGTACCTCCGAATGTTGGGTTTCTTACTGAAACCTTCATTCCTGAGGAATCTGAGTTCTTGATGTCCAATCTGTCTTGTAAGACTCTTCCACTAATTTTTATTCTTGACTTAATAGAGGCACCTTAGGATCAGCTGAGTTCTAGCCACACTCCTTCATGCCCCCATTTTGTAGCAGGATCAAACATCTTTTTTTTTTTTTTTTTTGCTGTTTTATCTAGTGTCTTCAATAGGACTAAATGAACACATGAATGTTGCCACCTGTCTTATGTGGGATTATTGTTAAATCCTTTGATAAAATAATTCTCCTTTGGATATTTAAAACTCCAAGTCAACAGAGTAAAAAATCATGGAAACTGGGAGTAAATATTTTGTAAGTCTTTGGGTATAATTGTAAGAGATGCCAATCTCATCCATATCTGGATGCTGGGACTCATGTCATCTAGCCAGTCCTCTTCAGAGCATTTACCATATCCTATAGGACAGCATTTCAAGCTTGAAAACTGTTATGTACAAGTTGACATGATAACTGAGTATTTAATAAGCAATTCCAGCTACATCTGGGTGATGGGGAAACAGATATGATTAGTGAATTTTTAAATGCATTGGTTTATTTCTATTTATAATAAAAGGACTTTCTTGGCTAGAAGCAATGTTGTGTGGCATTCCATGAGAATGAAAAAGCCATCTAGTGAGTCCATGGTTGGTGTTACTTGAAAAAGACGCTCCAATATCGAAGTAATATCCAAGTTCAGAATAAGTATTTGTTCCAGGGGATGTAGCAGGATTCAGCATAATCAGTCTTCCACAAGATAACTTCATGATTCAATTAAGTATTCTACCATATTGAAAGGTGTGGGCTGTTTTTAGCAGATTTGGTGGGACAATAGCCAGAAAACCATAGTGAGAATAGGTCCTACTTGATGAGTCTGTGTATTACCTCTGTCCCTGCCAATGTGGATGACTGTGCAGAACCCCAGTGAACAAGGATAGCAAACTGGATAAAAGGCTAACATACCACAGGGTAGTTGAGCTCCACCTAATTACCAAGGCTCTTCTATGCAGTAAAGGCATTATAATCAGCATCAGTATGAGATACAGATACTCTCTTTGTCATCAATCCTCTGATCCTGTCTCTTCTAAGAACTTGACAACCCACCAAGTCAAACCAATCAGGGTCTTTTGGGCAACATGGACAAAAAAATGTACTTGGAGCTCTGCCGACTGGAAATATTTCTTTCCTTTACTTCCTTTCTCTTCAGGGCCACCCCAGAGTGGGCTCTAATATCCTGGTGGTGGACCTCTGCCACAGATCTCTCTTCCATATCACCTAGTCGTAGGAAACTTTCCATGAAGCAATATGAGCCCATGAAGTGAGCTGAGGGAGAGACACCCGCTTGGGAGGTGTAGCCCTGCTAGAAAAGTGGGCAGTGTCCTTTTTCAGTTTTTCCCTTGAGGATCATCCTAAGGCTGGTCTCTAAATACACCAGCTTCTCCTTGATTGTGTAGTACACTGCTTACACTTGTAGAGCTAGCTCTATCTGAAAACTCCAAGTTTATGACAGTCAACTTAGGAAAGAACCTTTGTATGCTATTACAAGTTAATCGCTAAAGGGATGTTGCCTATAAGCTTAAATTATATTTAATGGCCCATTTCTAGGTATCCTGCCTCCCAGGGAATGAACATTAAGCTAAAGTACCTTTGTTTAGCTCACGGAAAACATCTTGACCAGGCCCATCTGTAGGCCCAAAGACTGTAGGAAGGAGGAAATTAGCACATCCTTTCTTGAGTCTGACCGGAACCAGGAAATGTTTGACTTTAACCTTCCCCCTTTAAGTATAAAAGAAGCCTAAATTCTAACTCAGGCAAGATGTTTCTTTGGGTCATGAGTCCACCATCTTTTCAGTCTGCTGGCTTTCTGATTAAAGTTGCTATTCCTTGCCCCAACAGCTCATATCTTGATTTATTGCCCTGCTGTTCAGTGAGCAGTACGCATTTGGACTCAGTAACAAACTGAGGTTGCTGATCAGCAGATGTGCTATGTTAAGCAGGACTCAGTGACAGGCAAAGAATCGTTTTCCAAAAAAGTAGCTGCACACTTAAGAGGACATGGCTTTCTTCAAAATTCTTGGGAGCCTTCACTGTGACTCTTCTGCTGGGATTTTGACACAAGCTTAATACATTATCTTAATCTGCACAGGGTATTTAAACTGCCATAACATTGAATTGGATGAGGCACAGGGACCAAAGGACAGAGCTTTTACAGTATAGCTGGGACAAGACAAAAACTCTTCTCTTGCTCTAGGCCTTATTCAAATTAAGTAGAGTTTCAGGTCATCATATAAACTTGTTACTTTGTAAATATAGTATATATAGCTTCCCAAATGCAAAAATCCCACCAAAAGTTGTATGTACATGAAACTGCAACTTATTTGGGGGATATATAAGAGGAAATCCTGTCTTGTACCAGGTTGCCTATCTGTCAAAAACTTTACTAAACTATCAGATCCTTCTAATTTTGTGACACCTACCTCCCATCTATGGAACCTATGTCTAACTTGGGCCTCCAGGCAACTTGCTATTTCATGCTCTTCAGGTTGTATTATTGTTATCATCAAAATGGTGGACCAGTGAGATGTTACAGAATAGGAAAAAGTCAAGATCCTTGAGTACTAAATTGTGGCACAGAGCTGGAAAGTTGAGATATCCTAGGGCAGATAACAAAGACATACTACTGTCTATTCCAGGGGATTCTAATGGTTTCTGGTATTTTTTTCTGCTTATAGAGATTTTAAAAAATTACTGGATCAGTAGCCGGTTACCAGGTACCATTGGCTATATTAATTTAGTCCATTAAAAAGATTATATCTGGAACAGCAGCATTTGTTGGCATCTTCAACTAACTCACGTTATGAAAATTCACTTTTACTTTCTAGAATAAAATGTATTTTGCATAGCTAAACTAGAGAATTAATTGGGCATGTTAGAATTACACTCTGCATTTTCTAGCCTTCAATGGTAGCAATAATCTCTATGCTCCTAGGGGTATAGTATGGCTTTTGACTTACTATTCTGTACAAAAAGAGAGATACACAGGCTCCAGGTGGACTTATTTTTCTCTAGCTCTTACTGTATGAATTGGAAGTCTACTGTGATTATTTTTCCAGCTTCTGAAAGGTATGCAGACATTATGTTCAGGACCTGGGGAAATAACCATTGTAATGGGCTCTGGGTCACACATACCCAACTGTGAGAGAGTCTTGGGTGAAAATTTTCTTCATAACTTATAGTTCTCAAAGTATAATGCATTGAATATTTATGTCTGTGTATATTATAGAGGGGATTTTCTCACTGGGGAAAAAGCCTAGATACTTCATGAGATATAATTATTGGTATTTGGGGACTTGAAAGAGTTCAAGGAAATCTCAAAAGATGTAGGGTAAAAAAAAAAAAAAAAAACCTGCCAAAATAGGAAAAATTGTGAGAAGTCAGCAAATAGCAAACACACGTGAAAGCAGGATGAAAGTAAGGATTTCTCCAACGTCAGGAATTGAACTATCACCACTTCCAAATAACTGCATTGGCCTGGAGTAAGCTGGGGATGGGAATTCCCTAAACCTAAGTGTCTAGATTAAGCCTGGGAGGCTTGAAGGTGGCCTAAGTGGTCACAGGTTGGTAGCCTATTCTGGATCAAGGCTGAAGGAAAGCAAATCCTTGGTAAAATACCTTCATTTTAGACTCTGGTTTTCCACTCATTGTTGTTGCTTAGATTTTTGTGACGCCATGGACTGAAGCCCACTAGGCTCCTCTGTCCATGGGATTTCCCAGTCAAGAATACTGGAGTGGGTTGCCATTTCCTTTTCCAGGGGATCTTCCTGACTAGGGATTGAACCCGCGTCCCCTTCTTCAACAGGCAGATTCTTTACCGCTGAATCAGCAGGGGAACCCTTCCACTCAATAAGATCAATCAAATATAACCCTACAGTCAAAGATTTGCCAAAATGCAAAGGAACAAGCTACATGAGTGAGACAGCCTAGATAATCTATGATGTATTAGACCCTGAAGACTTTTGACATGGGAACAATAAAATAGACTTCTGTTAAGATGTGGAGCATAAAATGATATTCTATAAAATTAAAAAAACATAGAAGATGGAATAACCTAAATGCGCAAGCTCCAAGGCACTGTTTGACACGTCTGGGCAGGGTGGTGGGGATGAATTGGGAGATTGGAATTGACATATACTCACTTCTATATAGAATAGATAACTAACAAGAACTAGTGTATTTCACAGGGAACTCTACTCAATACTCTGTGGTGACATAGAGGTGATATTATGTATACGTATAGCTGATTCACTTTGCTTTACACCAGAAACTAACAACATTGTAAAGCAACTGAACTCCAATAAAATGCATTCATACATATATCATTCTTTTGTTCTATAAATCAAAAAATAAAATGTCTGGGCACATATACAAGATTATGAAATACAATTTTTGGAAATGAAAAGTGTAATTGTTGAAAAATGAACAGATGGGTTAAAGAACAGATTTAACATAAGGTAAGAGAAATAGTTACCTGGGAGGCAAACCTGAGGGAATTAGCTAGAATGCAACACAGAGAAGTAATGAGGTGTAAAATCTGAAAGAAATGTTAAGAGATGTGGAGGTTAGGAAGAGAAGGTGTAACATCATGTTACTTCAAGTGTAATATATGGAACAATAGCAATAGTTTTCCACTCGGAAAACTCAGTAGTGGCCACAGGATTGGAAAAGGTCAGTTTTCATTCCAATCCCAAAGAAAAGCAATGCCAAGGAATGTTCAAATTACTGTACAATTGCACTCATTTCACATGAGAGCAAGATTATGCTCCAATTCTTTCAAGCTAGGCTTCAGCTGTACATGAACTGAAAACTTTAAGATGTACAAGCTGGAAACACAGAGGAAGCAGAGATCAAATTGCCAACATACACTGGATGATAGAAAAAGCAAGGGAATTCAAAAAAAACATGGACTTCTGCTTCATTGACTACACTAAAGCCTTTGTCTGTGTGGATCACAACAAACTGTAATATTCTTAGTGAGTTGGGAATACCAGACCACCTGACCTGCCTCCTAAGAAACCTGTATGCAGGACAAGAAGCAACAGTTAGAATTGGACATGGAACAAGAGGCTGATTCAAAATTGGGAAAGGAGTATGTCAAGGCTGTAT
This sequence comes from Bos indicus x Bos taurus, assembly GCF_003369695.1. Classification (NCBI taxonomy): domain Eukaryota; kingdom Metazoa; phylum Chordata; class Mammalia; order Artiodactyla; family Bovidae; genus Bos; species Bos indicus x Bos taurus. Next base: position 22,849,957 of record NC_040084.1, on the reverse strand, counting down.
ATTGCCACCCTGCTTATTTAACTTATATGCAGAGTACATCATGCAAATTGCCAGGCTGGATGAATCCACAACTTGAGATATGCAGATGATACCACTTTAATGGCAGAAAGTGAAGAGGAAATAGAGAGCTCTTGATGAAGGTGAAAGAGGAGAGTGAAAAAGTTGGCTTAAAATTCAACATTCAGAAAACTAAGATCATGGCATCTGGTCCCATCACTTCATGGCAAATAAATGGGGAAAATGTTGAGACAGTGTCAGATTTCATTTTCTTGAGCTCCAAAATCACTACAGATGGTGACTGCAGCCATGACATTGAAAAAATGCTTGCTCCTTGGAAGAATAGTTATGACAAACCTAGGCAGTTTATGAAAAAGCAGAGAAAGGTCCGTATAGTCAAAGCTATGATTTTTCCAGGAGTCATGTATGGATGTGAGAGTTCGACCATAAAGAAGGCTGAGTGCTGAAGAATTGATGCTCTTGACTGTGGTGTTGGAGAAGACTTTCAAGAGTCCCTTGGACAGCAAGGAGATCAAACCAGTCGATCCTAAAGGAAATCAGTCCTGAATATTCATTGGAAGGACTGATGCTGAAGCTGAAACTCCAATACTTGGCCACTTGATGCAAAGAGCCAACTCACTGGAAAAGACCCTGATGCTGGGAAAGATTGAGGGCAAGAGGAGAAGGGGATGACAGAGGATGAGATGGCTGGATGGCATCACCAACTCAATGGACGTGAAGTTGAGCAAACTCAGGGAGACACTGAAGGACAGGGAAGATTGGCATGCTGCTGTTCATGAGGTGGCAAAGAGTAGAACACAACTCAGTGACTGAACAACAACAACCACCACTTAGAAGATTGTCAGGAATTCAGACTCAGCATCCCTAATGAATTCTTGAATTTGAATGTGCATTAGTTAATAAACTCCCCAGGTGGTTCATATGCGCCCAGAGGTTTGAGAAACTATGTGAACAAATGCATGGTTTGAATCTCAGAGAGAGACTATAAACAGAATGGAGAAGCAATGTTCTGATAGATAGTGAATTGATGGATGACATGAATTTACTTACACCAAGAAGTTTAAATCAGAGGAAATTTACACCTCGAAAGATTGTAATCAAACTAGAACACCAAAACCCAAAAATAAATCCTAGAGAGAAAAGACAGTTAGAAATTTGATGTCTATAGTGACTTCAATGGCAACAATAGAAGTATAAAAATGTGGAATGATGTCTTCAAAGTGCTGGGCGGTGGGGGGGGGGGGGGGGGGAAGGGCGGTGGGGGTGGGGTGGGGGGGGGGGAAGATATCTTTCTTGTATCCACCAAAACTAGCTTTTAAGAATAAAGGCAAAATAAAGACATTGTCAGATAACCAAAAACAAAGAGAATTTATCAACAGATCTATACTTAGGAACTTTTGAGGGAAGCATTGAAGGAAGAAGAAACATTATTCCAGAAGGGATGCAAGGAGTAGTGAGCAAAGAAACTGATAAACTTGTAAATAAGTCTAAACAAACATGATCTGTATAAAATTGTATCTAATTTGTTAGAATTAAAGAAAGAACAGAATTAAAATGCTTGACAACTAATATTATGAAATTGGGTGGAGTAGTTAAAGTATTTTTAAATCTTTGTGTCATCTGGGTTAAGTTCAATATGTTAACCATGCACTGCACTGTGCTAGGTATTCACTATGATGTTCCAAGGAAAACCCCTAGAAGAATAGAAATGAATGGTATACATTTTCAAAAGAAAGTACAATCACCTGAAGAGTGCATAACTTCCAGTTTTACTTTAAAATAAAATTGTTTACATTGATTTTAAATGTATCTAGTATGGAATCAAAGTAAGATAGCATTTGAGAGACATCACCACTTGTTTAAAAGATATAAGAATAAGATTTTCATTAATAGCCGGAAATTTTATATTGTTCTAGTTTTCATTTTAGGCTAGGTTTGCATTTCCTCTTTCTGAGATATATATATATTTTACTGAAGTATAGTTGATTTACAATGTTGTATTAATTTGTTCTGTAAAGTGATTCAGTTATACATGCATATGTATGTATATATATATTCTTTTTTACATTCTTTTCCATTATGGTTTGTCATAAGATATTGAATATAGTTCCCTGTGCTATAGAGTAGGACCTTGTTGTTTATCCACACTCTATATAATACTTTGCCTCTGCTAATCCCAAGCTCCCATTCCTTCTCTTCCCTACCCCACCCCCTTGGCAAGCACAAGTCTATATCTGTACATTTCTCTCTTCCTTCAAAATTTATAGTAATATATAGCCGACCCTCTGTATCTGCCATTTTCTGCATCCTCAGATTCAACCAACCGTGGATCAAAAGTGGTTTTAGTCTGTGGATGTGAAACCCGCAGATATGGAGAGCTGGCTGTATTCATTGTACTTCAAGGGACTTGAGCAACTGTGGATATTGGTATCCACAGAGACACCTAGAACAAGTCACCCTCAGATGCTGAGGGACAATGGTATTTCCTGGTGGGAGGGTTTTAACTGGTCTATCACAACTCTTCCCATAATTAAAAGTGCTTCACTCAATATGTCAGCAAATTTGGAAAACTCAGCAGTGGCCACAGTTCTGGAAAAGGTCAGTTTTCATTCCAATCCCAAAGAAAGGCAATGCCAACGAATGCTCAAACTACTGCACAATTGTGTTTATTTAACATACTAACAAGGTACTGTTCAAAATCCTTCAAGCTAGGCTTCAGGAGTATGTGAACTAATAACTTTCAGATGTACAAACTAGGTTTAGAAAAGGCAGAACTAGAGATCAAATTGCCAACATTTGTTGGATAATCGAGAAAGCAAAGAAATTCCAGTAAAACATCTATGTCTGCTTCATTGACTATGCTAAAGCCTTTGACTGTGGAAAATTCTTAAAGAGATGGGAATACCAGATCACCTTACCTGTTTCCTGAGAAACATGCATGCAGGACAGGAAGCAACAGTTAGAACCGGACATGGAACAACAGATTGGTTCAAAATTGGGAATGATGTACATGAAGGCTGTATATTGTCACCCTGCTTATTTAACTTCTATGCAGTGTACATCATGTGGGATGCAGGGTAGAATGAATCACAAGCTGGAATCAAGGTTGTCAGGAGAAATATCAACAACTTCAGCTAATGCAGACGATACCACTCTAATGCCAAAAAGTGAAGAGACCCTAAAGAGCCTCTGATGAGGGTGAAAGAGAAAAGTGAAAAAGACAGCTTGAAATTTAACATTAAAAAACTAAGATCATGGCGTATGACCCCATCACTTAATGGCAAGTAGAAGGGGAATATGTGGGAGCAGTGACAGATTTTATTTTATTGGGCTCCAAAATCACTGCAGATAGTGACTGCAGCCATGAAATTAAAAGACACTTGCTTTTTGGAAGGGAAAGCTATGACAAACTTAGCATATTAGAAAACAGAGACATCACTTTGCTGACAAAGGTCCATATAGTCAAAGGTATGTGTGGATGTGAGAGTTGGAATGAATAAGCACCAAAGAATTGATACTTTCGAACTGTGGTGGTGCAGAAGAGTCTTGAAAGTCCTTTGGGCTGCAAGGAGATCAAATCAGTCAATCCTAAAGAAAATCAACCCTGAATATTCATTGGAAGGACTAATGTTTGAAGCTGAAGCCCCAATACTTTGACTACCTGATACGAAGAACAGATTGGTTGGAAAAGACCCTGATCCTGGGAAAGATTGAAGGCAAAAAGAGAAAGGGGTGGCAAAGGATAAGGTGGGTAGATAGCATCACCAACTCAAGGACATGAATTTGAACAAACTCTGAAAGATAGTGGAGGACAGAAGAGCCTGGAGTCCTACAGTCAATGGTGGGGAGGGGGGTGGGTCACAGAGTCACGTGACTTAGCCACTGAACAACAACAACAGTTTTTATTTCCTATGCCACTTTATTTTACTAAAATTTAAAATCTCATTTCCATTACACTTATTAGTGCACAGTTGATCAAAACAAGACATGTATTCCATCAGTTCAGTTCAGTCGCTCAGTAGTTTCCAACTCTTTGCGACCCCATGAATCACAGCATGCCAGGCCTCCCTATCTATCACCAACTCACAGAGTTTACCCAAACTCATGTGCATCGAGTCGGCAATGCCATCCAGCCATCTCATCCTCTGTCGTCCCCTTCTCCTCCTGCCCCCAATCCCTCCCAGCATCAGAGTCTTTTCCAATGAGTCAACTCTTCACATGAGGTGGCCAAAGTATTGGAGTTTCAGCCTCAGGATCAGTCCTTCCAATGAACACCCAGGACTGATCTCCTTTAGGATGGACTGGTTGAATCTCCTTGTAGTCCAAGGGACTCTCAAGAGTCTTCTCCAACACCACAGTTCAAAAGCATCAATTCTTCGGTGCTCAGCTGTCTTCACAGTCCAACTCTCATATCCATACATGACTACTGGAAAAACCATAGCCTTGACTAGATGGACCTTTGTTGACAAAGTAATATCTCTGCTTTTTAATATGCTATCTAGGTTGGTCATAACTTTCCTTCCAAGGAGTAACCATCTTTTAATTTCATGGCTGCAATCACCATCTGCAGTGATTTTGGAGCCCCAAAAAATAGCAAGAGAACTCCAGAAAAACATCTATTTCTGCTTTATTGACTATGCCAAAGCCTTTGATTGTGTGGATCACAATAAATTGTGGAGAATTCTGAAAGAGATGGGAATACCAGACCACCTGACCTGCCTCTTGAGAAACCTATATGCAGGTCAGGAAGCAACAGTTAGAACTGGACATGGAACAATAGACCGGTTCCAGATAGGAAAAGGAATACGCCAAGGCTGTATGTTGTCACCCTGCTTATTTAACTTCTATGCAGAATACATCATGAGAAACACTGGGCTGGAAGAAGCACCAGCTGGAATCAAGATTGCCAGGAGAAATATCAATAACCTCAGATATGCAGATGACACCACCCTTATGGCAGAAAGTGAAGAGGAACTAAAGAGTCTCTTGATGAAAGTGAAAGAGGAGAGTGAAAAAGTTGTATTAAAGCTCAATATTCAGAAAACTAAGATCATGGCATCTGGCCCCATCACTTCATGGGAAATAGATGGGCAAACAGTGGAAGCAGTGTCATATTGACCAATATAGTTAAACACACAAAGTAAAATTTTGTTGCTAATGCACCCTTTATTGGGACAGTACTGCTCAGTTTCAATGAATTTATGTATCCAAGAGTTGCTGGAAAGACACAAGATTCAGCAGTTATTGTATTCCTGTTTTGTGTTTTTTAAGATACAAATCCTGTGACTTCCCCAGTGGTCCAGGGGTTATGACTCCATGCTTCCTCTGCAAACGATCCCAGGTCAATCCCTGTTTGAGGAACTTAAGATCCAAAGGAGCCAAAAAACAAAATTTCTACTTTCATTTCCTTCCCTTGTTGAATGTTTGTAAATTATCTGTGAGGAATAAAATTAAATGGTTATGCTTTTGAGGTGCCAGACTATAGGAACACCAGTGACAGTTGCAAGTCCAAGACACTCCAAGTGAAAGAGGGATTTTACGTGGCTGAGAAATCTCCTGCCCAGCAGTGCTTGCTTTTCCAAGCATCTCTAGTGTATTCTGCAATGGCTCAGGGGGTATAGAATCCAACTGCAATGCAGGAGAGACAGGATTTGCGGGTTTGATCTCTGGGTTGGGGAGATCCCCTGGAGGAGGAAATGGCAACCCACTCCAGTGTTCTTGCCTGGAGAGTTCCAGGGACAGAGGAGCCTGGCATGCTACAGTCAATGGTGTCGCAAAGAGTCGGACACGACTGAGCAACTAAGCACGCACCAGTGTATTCCAAGCATAACACATTCCTTACTACACCCCACTCTTGAAGAATGCACTGACTTCCTCCGCTTCCGTGAATGAATTTTATCAGTCCTTGTATTAGTTTTCTATTGCTGCATAACAAATTACTACAAATCTAAAAGCTTAAAACAACATTCACTCTTGAGTGCACAGTTCTGTAGATCAGAAGTCTGGGTGGGTTCAACTACATTCTATGTAAAGATCTCACAAGGCTGAAATCAGGATCATAGCTAGGCTGGGCTGGACTCTTATCTGGAGTCTCTGGGAAATAATCTGCTTCCAGACTCACTCATATTGTTGGCAGAATCTAGCACCTTGAGGCTGTGAGTCAGAAGTTCCCTGTTTCCATGCTGGTTGTCAGTAAGAGGTGGGTCTTTGCTCCCAAAGGCTATTTGCATTCCTTTTCATGAGGCCATTTCATCTTTAATTCAGCAATGGCACACTGAGTTCTTCCCATTCTCTAAATTTCTCTGACTTCTCTTGTGCTTTTGGTTGGAGACATGATTTTAAGGGCTCGTGATTAGTTCGGGCATGCCTTGATCATCTTCCTTTCTTATCTTCCTTTCTTAAGATTAACTACGCCAGCATTTATTGCTTGTACACTTTTGGATCGCAGCCATTCTGACTGGCGTGAAATGGTACCTCATTGTGGTTTTGAGAAAAGGGAACCTTCTTACACTGTTGGTGGGAATGCAAACTAGTACAGCCACTATGGAGAACAGTGTGGAGATTCCTTAAAAAACTGGAAATAGAACTGCCATACAATCCAGCAATCCCACTGCTGGGCATACACACCGAGGAAACCAGACTTGAAAGAGACACGTGTACCCCAATGTTCATCGCAGCACTGTTTACAATAGCTAGGACATGGAAGCAATCTAGATGTCCATCAGCAGATGAATGGATAAGAAAGTTGTGGTATATATACACAATGGAGTATTACTCAGCCATTAAAAAGAATACATTTGAATCAGTTCTAATGAGGTGGATGAAACTGGAGCCTATTACACAGAGTGAAGTAAGCCAGAAAGAAAAATACCAATACAGTATGCTGCTGCTGCTGCTGCTAAGTCGCTTCAGTCGTGTCCTACTCTGTGCGACCCCATAGACGGCAGCCCACCAGGCCCCGCTGTCCCTGGGATTCTCCAGGCAAGAACACTGGAGTGGGTTGCCATTTCCTCCTCCAATGCATGAAAATGAAAAGGGAAAGTGAAGGCGCGCAGTCGTGTCTCTTAGCGACCCTATACTAACGCATATATATGGAATTTAGAAAGATGGTAACAACAACCTTGTATGTGAGACAGCAAAAGAGACACAGATGTATAGAACAGTCTTTTGGACTCTGTGGGAGAGGGAGGGGGGGATGATTTGGGAGAATGGCATTGAAACATGTATAATATCATTTAAGAAACGAATCACCAGTCCAGGTTCGATACAGGATACAGGAAGCTTGGGGCTGGTGCACTGGGATGACCCAGAGGGATGGTATGGGGAGGGAGGTGGGAAGGGGGTTCAGGATGGGGAACACATGTACACCCGTGGCGGATGCATGTTGATGTATGGCAAAACCAATACAATATTGTAAAGTAAAAAAATAAGAATAATAAATAAATAAGAAAAAAAGATCAACTACGCCAAAGAGTTGGACCATAAAGAAGGCTGAGCACTGAAGAATTGATGCTTTTGAACTGTGGTGTTGGAGAAGACTCTTGAGAATCCCTTGGACTGCAAGATCAACCCAGTCCGTCATAAAGGAAATCAATCCTGAATATTCTTTGGAAGGACTGATGCTGAAGCTGAAGCTCCAATACTTTGGCAACATGATGTGAAGAGTTGACTCATTTGAAAAGACCCTGATGTTGGGAAAGATTGAGGGCAGGAGGAGAAGGGGACGATAGAGGATGGGATGGTCAGATGGCATCACTGACTCAATGAGCATGAGTTTGAGCAAGCTCTGGGAGATGGTGAAGGATGGGGGACTGACGTGCTGCAGTCCATGGAGTCACAGAGAGTCAGACATGACTGAGCTACTGACAACAACAGCAGTGCCAAAGGACATAACATAATCACAGAAATGAAGCATCATCATATCAATAGGTTCTGGAGATTAGAGCAGAAAAGTTCTGCCTACCATAGCCTCCCTTCTTGCTTCCTCCCCAATTTCACACTCTTTGCAAGTGTAAAATACATCCATCTGTGAGAGCCCACCTATTAAAAAAACCACACCAAACCTCATACTAAATGGTGAAAGTCTGGAGGCTTTCTCCATAAAATCAGAAACAAAATAGGCATGTCTGTGCTTACCACTTCTACTGAACATTGTACTGGGGTCTAGAGATGACAAGAAAAAGAAGTAAAAGATAATCCTTGAAAAGAAAGAAGGAAAGCTATCTTTATTTGAAGATAATATGATTTTTTTGTATGTAGACTTTTTTCCTAAGGAATCCTAAAACTGTTAGAAATTATAAATGAGTTCAGGAAGGTTGCAGGATACAAGTTCAATATAGAAAATTTAGTTGTATTTTTATACTCTAGCAAGAAACAATTCAAACATAAAGTTAAAACAATTCCATTTACAATAGCATCAAAAAGAATAAATTACCTAGGAATAAATTTAACATAAAGGGTGTAAAACTTGTACTCTGAAAATTATAAAACATTGTTGGAGGAAATTTAAGAAACTTAACAAACTGAGAGATATTCCATGTTCGTGAATTTGAATATGCAATGTTAAAATGGCAATACTCTTAAAACTGACCTACAGATTCAAAGCAATCTCTGTCAAAATCCCAGCCAGATTTTTTTTTTTTTTTTTTTAACAGAAATTGACAAGTTGGGGATTTCCTGATAGTCCAGTGATTAGGACTTTGCCCTCTCACTGTTGAGGGCCTGGGTTTAATCCCTGGAGCTAAGATTTGACATGGTTCATCTAGAAAAAAAGAAAGGAAGAAAGAAATTGACAAGTTGATCCTAAACTTCATATGAAAGTGCAAAGGACCCAGAATAGACAAAATAATCTTGAAAAAGAAGAAAAATGGAGAACCCATACTTTCTCATTTCAAAACTTGCCACACAGCTGTGTGACACTGGCATAAAGATAGACATGTAATGGAATATGGTATATAGTTGAAAGTCCAGAGACAAATCTTTACCTTAATTGTCAATAGGTTTTCAATAAAGGTACAAAGACAATTCAAAATTGGGAAAGAATAGTATTTTCAATAAATGGTGTGGACACCTAGATATCCACATGCAAAAGAATGAAGCTAGGGTATTACTTCATGCACAAAAATGAACTCAAAATAGATCATAGACCCAAATATGAGAGGTATAAAATTCTAAGGAGATAACACAGAAGTAAGTCTTCATGACTTAGGTAGCCATGTGGTTTCTTAGATATAAGACCAAAAGTGTAAGCAACAAAAGAAAAAATCAGGTACATTAGAATGACATGTAAAAAAATGAAATGAAAAAAAAAACTTTGTATTTCAAAGGACATGAAGAACTTGAAAATACAACCCAGAGAATGGGAGAAAATATTTGTGAAATATATATCTGATAAGAGGCTTATATTCAGAATATATAATAAACTCCTACAACTCAACCATAAAAAGTCAAATAACCCAATGAAAAAATTTGAAGACATTTTCTTAAGACTTATTTTTGTTGTTTTAGTCACGAAGTTGTGTCCGACTCTTTTGTGACCCTGTGGACTGTAGCCCATCCAGGCTTTTGTGTCCATGGATTTTCCATGTAAGAATGCTGGAGTGTATTGCCGTTTCACTCTCCAGGGGAGCTTCCTAACCCAGAGATTGAACCTGCACCTCCTGCACTGGCAGGTGGATTCTTTCCCAGCGAGCCACCAGGGAAGCCCCTCTCTGAAAACTACATACAAACAATATATACAAGTGGTTAATAAAGCATGTGCAATTAGGCATTAGGAAAATATTAGTCAAAACCATGACCTAAAACTTCATACCCACCAAAGTGACTTTAATTAAAAAATGGGTAATAACAAGTGTTGATGAGGATGTGAGAGTAGGCAACTGTGTAGAGACAGAAAGTAGGTTAAGGGTTGTCTGTGGCTACGGTGGGGAAATACAAGTGACTGCTGATGGGTATGGGGTTTGGGGGGAGATGATGAAAACATTTTGTAATTAGGTGATGGTGATAATTGCATAGTCTGAATATACTAAAAATCACTGAGGTAGTATACTTTTTCATTTTCATTTTATTTTTGGCTGTGCTGCATCTTTGTTGCTGCATGAGCTTTCTCTCTAGTTGTGGCGAGCAGGGGCTACTCTCCACTTGCAGCGCTCAGGCTTCTTATTGTGATTGCTTCTCTTGTGCTGTACTTGGCCTTCAGTATTGTGGCTCCCAGGCTCTAGAGCACGGGCTCAAAAGTTGTGGCGCATGGGCTTAGTTGCTCTGAGGTATTTGAGATCCTCCTGGACCAGGGATCAAATCCATCTCCTGCACTGAAAGGTGGATTCTTTACCACTGAGCTACAAGGGAAGCCCAAGGTAGTATCCTGAGCGTGCATGCTCAATCGTGTCTGACTCTGTGTGACCCCATGGACTGTAGCCCGCCAGGATCCTCTGTCCGTGGAATTTTCCAGGCAAGAATACTGGAGTGGGTTGCTATTTCCTTCTCCAGTATGATAGTATACTTTGATGAAAAGTGTGAGCTTTATGGAATGTGAATTATATCTCAACAAGTTGTTATTAAGATAAAAAAAAAATTTAACCTGGTATCAAGGTGTGAGTGACTGGGGTGGATGAGGGAAGTAGAATAACAGGTTAAAAGATTATTGATTTCAGTGTTAGTGCAAGATCAAACCAGTCAATTCTAAAGTATATCAACCCTGAATATTCATTGCAAAGACTGATGCTGATGCTGAAGCTCCAGTACTTTGGCCACCTGATGCGAAGAGCTGACTTCTTGGAAAAGACCCTGAAGCTGGAAAGGATTGAAAGCAAAAGGAGAAAAGGACATCAGAGGATGAGATGGGTAGATAGCATCAGTGGTCATGAATTTGAGCAAATTCTGGGAGATGGTGAGGGACAGAAGGCCCGGCATGCTGCAGTCCTTGGGCTCGCAGCTAAACTACAACAGACTGTTGATTTCAGTGTTTGTGATGGCGATAGGGAGAAAAATGCAAGAACCATAACCAAAGGGAGACTTAAAGGATGTAGCAATTCCAATGACAAAAGTAAGAAAGCAGAGAAAAAGCTTTGTTCCTGAGTAACTCAGAAAATGGTTTGACCATGAAGAAGCAAGGAACAAGAGATAGGGGCAAACTGATGCTGAGTTTGGAGTGAGGAGTGGAATGTGAAAGAGTAAAAGAAAGATGGTCAAAAGTTGTTGCGGGACTTCCCTGGTGGCCCAGTGGATAAGGCTCTGTGCTCCCAATGTAGGGGGCCCCAGTTCGATTCCTAATCAGGGAACAAGATTTCACATGCCACAAATCAGAGTTTGCATGCCACATGTGACAGATCCCGCAGGCTGCAACTAAGATCCACACACCCAAATACATAAATAAGTAGTTTTTCAAAAAGCCACTGAGTGCCCTTCCTTAAATCAACAGCCAACATTTATTTAAAACTCGCTACATGCCAGGTACTATTTTAAGCACTTGACACATATTAATTCAATTGAAACCTTGCAGCAACTGGAGGTAGGGACTACAAATATCTCTATTTTACAGATGAAGACACTGAAGCACTGGCAAGTTAAATAATTGCTCGAAGTAGAATCTGAATGTATGCTCTGAACTTCTACACTTCTATACAGCCTTTCTAGAGTTTAACAGTAACCATTTTACAAGTAACATTCATCCCTCAATTCACAATTATTCTTCACTGACCTATCGCCTACAGACAACAAACAAATCATCATAGAGAATTTTAGTCTTAATTTATGTAATTTGGTTTTGAAATCTACCTGGAAATGAAGCAAGCCACCTTGATGGCAAAACGAACTTGCTGCCACTGGAGTTTGGCGCTTGAGGCAGATGTGAAGGGCAAGTTTAGAGGGATTCCTTTACCAGCCCTTTACCAGATCCACATCAACTCATATCCCCTCTGAGACACTGCCATCCCCTGTGAGAGAAATTCTGCTCTATTGGTCTCCCTCTGGCTCCTGTAACATATGTAGAGGATTGTCTGTCTGGAAAGCTTGAGATTTTACTTCTAGGCATTATTAGTTTTGCAGCTATCTTTCTGCCACAATTCCTAAAATGTAATTTGCAGAAGTAATTGTTTCTTTACAAATGAGGGCTCACAGTATTCCCTTGATATTTAAAATAGCTTACCCCTATCACTCACTATGAGATAATTATGTTTCCTTTATTTCATTTTTCAAAAGGAAGCTACACTCTCTGGGGTGTATTTCTATGAATGAGGGGTCTGGGGAAAGGAGTCATACACAATCTGCTGACCCAGGCAGGGGTGCATAAGAGTGTGCCTCCTTACCTGGAGATAAGGAGCCCTCATAGCCTGTGCTCAGCCCTCCTGCCTCGTTTGCGAAGCTTTTCCTGTTCTGGGTTTGATGTGTAATTCTTTGTTCTGCTTCAAGAATGTGCATATGGCACCATGACAACCCCACTGCTGTGTTTGTTCCTGGCAGGAAGGGAAGACGATCCTTTGCCTGCATCACAGGAGGGGTGCCTGCAGACCTATGTCTGCTGTGAGACCAGATGCACTGGCCATGGGGGACCAGTGCTCACTGTTGAGGATGATCTTGTTCTGTCTCTTTCCTGTGTGAGTGAAGTGTTGTTCTGTCCAGTGCCCGTGAGGGTCTCGTCTTTCTTAGCAACCCTAATACCTGCAAACCATGCAGTGGCTTGACATCCTGGGCCACTGCTTCTGGTAATGGGAGCCTCAATGCAGGAAGACTCCCTTCCTGGAGGGGGTAACAGGTGTCACTTGCTTAACAATGGCCAATACCCTACTGAAGAAGCAAGGAGACCAAATGTTAAACCTATTAGACTAATATCAAGCCTTCAAGAGCTAAAAATCAAAATCCAATAGTATTGTTTTAAAATACAGATAGCCAAAAGAAAAGCCATTTGTCATCCCATCATTAAAGCACAATCACTGATAAAGTTTAGGGGCTTATCTTTCCAGTTCTTTTCTTCCTCTGTAAATATACACTTTAAAAAGTATTAGGTGTACAGACAAGCTGTCAGGAGAGTACAGTATAGAGGTTTCCACATACCCAGTTTCTCTATTATTAACATCTTGTATTAGTATTTGTTAAAATTAATAGAATAGTATTAATATAGTCAACTAAGCTATGTACTTTATTCAGAATTCCATAGTTTTTACCCAGGATCCCGTCTCTATTTCAGGATCTCATCTAGGACACCACATTATATTAGTCATCCTTTCTCCTTAGATCTTTCTTGGCTACCACAGTTTCTCACACTTCGCTTGTTTTTAATGACCTTTACAGTTCGAATCAGGGGTACTGATCAGGTATTTTGTAGAATGTCCCTTAGCTGGAACTCCTATGATGTTTTCTCACGATTAGATTGGAATCATGAGTTGTTGAAAGGAAGACCATTCTGATTCCATCAAATCAAGGGTACAAACTATACACATGACTTTTCACTGTTGAAGTTGACCTTGATCACCTGGATTAAGTGGTGGTTGTCAAGTTTCTCTACTGCAAAGTGACTGTTCTCTCCCCATCCCCATTCTGTCCTCTTTGGAAGGCAGTCACTATGTAACCCAAACTAATGGAGTGAGAAGATGTACTCTATTTCCTTGAGGGTTGAGTGTCAGTATGGATTATTTGGGATTCTTCTGCATGGGAGATTTTTTCCTCTTATCTATCTTTATTTGTTTATCAATGTGAACCTATGAATATACTTTGAATATATATGAATATACTTTTATATACTTTGGGTTGAAATTCAATATGGCTTTATTTTCTTGCTTAATTTTCTCCAGCTTTAGCTTTGGGAGCTCTTTTAGTCGGCTCTTGTGTCCTTGCCTTTTGACATAGCCTCCCTAATTATAAGTGTGTTTGTTTATTTGTTTGAGTACTGCCTTACTTTCTGGTCCTGTAAGATGGTGTAGGCTTACCTTCAGGGTTCGATCCCTGGGTTGGGAAGATCCCTGTAGAAGAGAAAGACTACTCACTCCAGTATTCTGGCCTAGAGAATTCCATGGACTGTATAGTCGATGGGGTCGCAGAGTGCACTAGACACTACTGAGCCACTTTCACTTTCACTTCCACTTCACCTTCATGGCCTTGGTCCTAGTCAGTCATTTCTCCAAGGAACCCCGGTCCTTTTATTAGAGAAATGGTATTAGGAAGTAAGATCTGGGTGTTAGGTGTGCTTATCATTACTGGGGTGTCATTGCTTTCAGGCCCTTTCAGCTGACAGAGCAAGCGCATAACGGTTCAATTTTAGCACATGTATAGCATAATTAGAATTGTTAACTGGTACTCATATGGGAGGGAGAAGGCAGTGGCACCCCACTCCAGTACTCTTGCCTGGAAAATCCCATGGACGGAGGAGCCTGGTAGGCTGCAGTCCATGGGGTCGCTAAGAGTTGGACATGATTGAGCGACTTCACTTTCACTTTTCACTTTCATGCCTTGGAGAAGGAAATGGCAACCCACTCCAGTGTTCTTGCCTGGAGAATCCCAGGGACAGGGGAGCCTGGTGGGCTGCCGTCTGTGGGGTTGCACAGAGTCGGACATGACTGAAGAGACTTAGCAGCAGCAGCATATGGGAACCAATTTTGCTAACTATACCACAGTATTTCTATGCAGTTTCTTTTGCTTTTACTCTTATTGTTTCACTCATTTCTAAAGTTACTTAGCCAACACCTCTCCCCCTATTTCTTTCAGTGAAGTTGTTTCAAACATTTATAATACAATTGGATTCTTTTATCACATTCTGCATTCCATGCTAGAATCAATCTCCTAAGTGATTTTTTTTTAATTGCATCAGTTGAGTTTTATTCTTTGTGCTGTAAAGTTCACTGAGTTTTGACAGGAGTAGGGGCTTCCTAAATTGCACTGGGAAGTGGTAAAGAATCCACTTGCCAATGCAGTAGACCTAAGAAACTCAGGTGTGATTCCTGAATAGGGAAGACCCCTAGGTTGGGAAGAATGGTAACCCACTCCAATATTCTTGCCTATAAAATTCCATGGACAGAGGAGCCTGGTGGGCTACAGTCCATGGGGTCGCAAAGAGTTGGACACGACTGAGCAACTGAGTGCACACACACACGCGTGTGCACACACACACATTATATATCCACCATTACAATTTCGTGTAGAATAGTTTTACTGCTCTAACCCACCCGCCTCAAATCTCTGCCAATAATTGGTCTTTTGTTTTGCCTTTTTCAGAATGTCATAATTAAAATCATATAGTATATAGCCTGTTCAGACTGACTTTTTTCCCTTAACAAAGTGCAGGGAATTCCCTGGTGGCCCATGGTTAAGACTCCATGCTTTCATTGCTGAGGGCATGTGTTCTATCCCTGGTTGGGGAGCTAAGATCCTGGAAGCCATGTGGTGCAACAAGAAAAGTGCATTTAAAATACATTCACATATGTTTTATGGCTTGATAGCTCATTTCTTTTTATCACGAAATAGTATTTCACATTTTTGTCACTGAAGTATTGTTGTTTATACATTTATCTACTGAAGGACAAGTTGATTGCTTTTGATTTTCCCTTCAAAGCTGATGTAAATCTTCACATAAAGGTTTTTGTGTGGATATAAGTTTTTGGATTTTTTGAATGTGCACCAAGGCTCAGGTGGCACTAGTGGTAAAGAATCCTCCTGACAATGCAGGAGATGCAAGAGTCGCAGGTTCGATCCCTAGGTTGGGAAGATCCCCTGGAGTAGGAAATGGAAACCCACTCCAGTGTTCTTGCTTGGAAAATTCCATGGGCAGAGGAGCCTGGCAGGCTACAGCATGGGGTCACAGAGTTGGACATGACTGAGCAACTGGACATATTAGGAATGCAATTGTTAGGCTTGAAAGAAACTGCCTAACTCTCCCAAATTGCTATACCATTTTGCATTCTCACCAGGAATTAATGAGAGTTCTTGCTGTTCCACATCTTGAACGGCAATTGGGATGGTTAGTTTTTTTAATTTTAGCCATTATAACATCTGGGAGGAATATCTCATTTTTGTTTTAATTTCTACAGCTGTTGAGCATCTTTACATGTGCTTATTTGACACTTGTATACCTTCTTTGATGAGGTGTCTGTTCAGACTTTTTGCTCATTTTTTATTGGGTTGTTTGTTTTCTTATTGTTGAGTTTTAAGAGATCTTTGCATATTTTGGGTGTAAGTCCTTTATAATATATGTGAAAATATTTTATAGATATTTTCTTCCTCTCTGTGACTTTTATTTTGATTTTCTTAACAGTGCGTTTGACAGAGCAGAGTTTTAAAATTTTAATAAAGTCAAACTTTTTTTTATGAATGATGATTTTTGTCATTTTATCTAAAAAGTCATAACCAAATCCAGGGCCACATAGATTTTTCTCTTTAGTCTTTTTTTATTCCTATTTATTTTATCACATGAGATTGTAATCTATACAGTACTATAATTGCTTTTTATACTTATCAATATATGTTAATTATTGTGAATATGTGTGAATATTGTGAATATATGGGAATAATTTTTCATGTTGTTAGGTATTCTTCTGAGGCATTTGGCATTGACCTCCCAGTATTATCTTATATAGAAGTACCAGTAAGCCTTAAATCAACCTTCTAATGTTGAATAAGATTGCTGTTGTTGTTCTGTCACCCAGTCGTGTCCATCTTTTTTCGACTCCATGGACTGCAGCACACCAGGCGTCCCTGTCCCTCATCATCTCCCAGAGTTCATGTTCATTGTGCCAGCCACCTCATCCTCTGATGCCCTCTTCTCCTTCTGCCCTCAATCTTTCCCAGCATCAGGGGCTTTTCCAATGAGTCAGCTGTTCACATCCGATGACAAAAATACTGGAGCTTCAGCTTAAGCATCAATCCTTCCAGTGAATATTTAGGGATGATCACCCTTAAGATTTACTGGTTTGATCTCTTTGCTGTCCAAGGGACTTTCAGGAGTTTTCTACAGCACCACAGTTCGAAGGCATCAGTTCTTTGGTGAAGATATTCTTAGGTTTATAGAATCGTTTTAATATACACATTTCTAAAAAGTTGTTTCAGGTTTAAATTTGTTAGACTAAATAAGGAACTTTAGTCTCTGGATTGAAGAAAAAATCTATATTCTTTTTCTTCTCTCTATTTAGTGCATCTATGCTATGTGTGAGGTTCATTAGTAGTTCACACCATTAGACTTTGGAGATGCTTCAGTGAACTGGAGTCCCTGCACTTCAGGAGGCTAGTGGAAGAGTCAAAACAAAAGAGAGCTAATATGATTTCTGATAGTAATAATTATAGCAAAGGATAATATAAAAGAGAGTAAAGGAGTAATGACAGACCATGGGTACTGGGACCCAAGACAAGGAGGAGAATGAACACATTAAAAACTAATACATTGGAAGAGGGTGATGTTAGAGGGAAAAAAAATCTTGCTGAGGTTTCTGAATTGCTATAGTGGCATTAAAGGAAGAGGGACTGGAGGTTAGAGAAAATATAGAGTTTGAATTCAAAGGAGAAACAGTTCTGAGAGATGGTGATGTCCTCAATGTGATGTGGGAAGGAATAAATGGAATGACAAAGGCTATGATCAATGGAATGCTGAGGAACCAGGAGTCTAGGGCCCAGGAGGGTGATCCATATGAAGACGCACTGGCTGCTGGCTGTACTTGGAGAGCTGAGGAATAACATGAGCCATACACTCTGCAGAATAGAGTGGAGTGAATGGAGATCAGAGCTGACAGAGATGAGGACGGGCCACAGTGATACAGCCAAATGGCAAGGTTCTAAACTAAGCAGGCCTTACTATTAAGTAGGATAAAATAATGATCTGGAAGTGGAATGCATGATTTAAGAAAATGCTAACCCTACTTCAAGACCCTTGGGTATAAAGTAAGTTAGAAAGTGAGCTAGAATGATCTCCTGAAGGCTGATAATCTTTGGGAACAGCAATCTTAGTGGGGATAGGTTTTAAGACAGGGCAAAGGGATAGAAGATGCTTTTTGTGAATAGTTAACGGATGGAAGGGAGCTTGTTTTAGTGAAAAATTGGGGCAGGGAGAGGAAGCACAGAGAAATATTGAGACATGAATGGAGAACATAGAAAGTAAGATTTGCTTCTGTTTGGGGCCAGGTCCAAGGAAAACAACAGGCCTCAAGGTTTTAACAGAACCCTTGGTGTCAGTTGGAGGCAGTTGGAGGCTCAAGGTGAAGCTCATCATTGATACCTCATTGTGGCAGAGCTCATGTCAGGTCAAGTGGAGGTCATTGTTGGCAGAAGCTGTAAACAAAGCTGTACTGCTAAAATAAATGGCATAAACTAAACTGTAGGCAGTTGGTGATAATTGAAGGAGAACAAAACATTTTAGGCACTCTCAAGCCCTTCAGAAACACCCATTTATCCTCAAATAATTGATTCATTGCAAGTCACTCAGATTTTATTCAAAATAATTCCTTTAAGAAACTTTGTGTAATTATAATTCCTTCCCTACTTCCTGATAGTGTATACCTGAAAACAAGGAAACTATATTTATTTAAATATGTTTGTTGTGGAATGAATGTCTGTGTTCCCCTCAATTTCACATGTTGAAATACTATCCCCCTAGTTAGGGAATTGGGGATTGACGTGTACCCACTGCTATATTTAAAATTGATTGAAAAAAAATAGGATAACCAAGAAAAACCTACAGGGAACTCTGCCCAATGTTAAGTGGCAGCCTGGCTGGGAGGTGAATTGGGGAGAAAATGGATACATATATACATATAGCTGAGTTTCTTTGCTGTCCACCAGAAACTATCTCAACATTGTTAATTGACTATATTTTTCAATACATAGTAAAAAGTTTAATAAAATGTTTAAAAAGAAAGTTACCATATTTAAAATAGAATTTACAATCTTATCCCTCTTTAAAAAAAAAAAGCAATCTTATCCTCCAATGTGATGATATAAGGAGGGGGGCCTTTGGGAGGTGATAAGGTTGAGAGAGTAGAACTCTCATGGATGAGATTAGTGCCCTTCTTAAAGGGACTCCACAGAATTCCCTCACTTCTTCCATCGTATGAGGACACAGTGAGAAGATGACTGTCAGTGAGCCAAAAAGTGGGCTCTTACTGAACACCAGATACGCAGATGGCTTGACTTCGGATTGGGCAGCCATTTCTCCAGTGAGAAACAGAAGTTGTTGTTTAAACCATCCCGTCTATGATGCTTTTGTTATGGCAGCCTGAATGGACTAAGATCATGCTTAGTAACTTCAAAATTACCCTGACTACCCTCTCCTCGTATCATTACCTGCTGCTCCCCTCCCCTAATGGCCGTTTCCCTTGGCCTTGGTGCAAAAACAAAAAACAAAAAACCTCTTTTTTTAAAAAAAGATTTATTTATTTACCTAATTTTTGGCTGCCATCAGTCTTGGTTGCTGCACTAGTTCTCTCTAGAAAGCATGGGCTCTAGGTGTGCGGGCTTCAGTAGTTGTGTTTCACGGGCTCTAGCACAGGTGTTGTGGCGCACGGGCTTACTTGCCCCATGGCATGTGGGATCCTCCCAGATCAGGGATTAAACTTGTGTCCCTAAGTTGGCAGGTGGACTCTTTACCACCAGACCACCAGGGAAGCGCAAAGAGCAACTCATCTTCTGTGTTCTCCGGTCACGTCCCAGTATTTCTCTGTGCTTTCTCTCCCCTTCTCCAATGTGTCTGGCAATTTAGGCTGGAGGAGGACTCTGGGGCCTGAAGAAAAGCAGAGTTGGCTAACTCACTTCCACAGGGAAAGGAGTATCAGTGCCCAAGGGAAGGGTATTCATCCTTTTCCCAAAACTGGAAATGGGAAGTTACTTTTTTTAACCCATATAAGCTTTTTTAACTATAGAAGTCCTCTTCGTCCTATAGGAATGGCAGTTATTAAGCCATTTCCCAGTGCCTGAAACATTATTGTTTAGGTTCACTAAATGCTACTCCAGTGTTAGAGAAGTAATAACTTCCAAATGGATTTGCCCCATGATGTGGAAATAGTTTTGGACTTGAAAGAAGTTGAATCTAAATGTATTGTTGTTGCTAATAAAGTTGCTATGTGAGAAAAAGTTACATCGAAGATTTGTGTTTTGTGGAGCTGTTTGTCTTAAAAGAGAGTATAGCAGTAAATACAGTTTGGATATGTGTAATAATAGATAAAATAATTATTTAAAATATTATAAAGTTATATGTTTAAAATAATAAATAATTATTAAATGTGTGACTACAACATAATTAAAATCATTAAGGAATTCCTGTTATATTTAGCACAATAATATTTTATAAAAAAAAATTTTAGGAGCAACATATTATTGCCAAAGTATTAAGATATCATTTAGCAATTATTTGCCATTTTTTTAAGTCAATCAATTATATTTAAATTATTTGTCAAGAATTTGGTCTAAGTGTTGTAAATGCATTATTGCTTCCAGTTAGAATTTTCAGCTCAAAAGCTGATGGTCTTTTCAGTAATAGAAACCTTGAGAGAGTCTGGCCATTGCCTTGGCTAAGAGAAAGAAGCCTTTATAAACAAAGACAGTAGCTTCACATGTGAATGAGGACTTGAGATCTAGGAAGAAAAGTTCAGGTTCAAGTGGCCAGGAGAGAAAATCTTCAGGTTCCACAAGGTTAGTAAAAAAATTATTGTTGTTTAGAAAAAGGTGAATTGTTAAGGTAGACACCCTGTGCTAACAGGAGAAAGGAGAAATTGAAATGTGAATATGCTAAAGCTTACAGGTGCAGTTGGCTTCACTGATACTGTCTTTTGATCTGAAAGATGAAAGTACATTTGTGTGGGTGGGAATGCCCCAGGGTGAAAAAAACAAAAACAGTGAACCTGTGGTTGTGTGGTATGAGGTCCAATATGCCCAAAGAACATTCTACAAAGTGACTCAGGTTCTTGACGCTGTTGGTCAAGGAAGTAGTCAGCTTATCCAAGCATCTCAGTATAGCACTTTTGTTAAGAATAACGGAACCTGTACACAGAAATGAAAATTAGATACATATAAAGAGTCGTAAATGGTCTGGAACTGAGACTTGTCTGAATGCAATGTGTGAAATGTGTAATTCCCTCAAGTGATTGTTTGCACCCAGTAATATATATAGGGACCAAAGAATCTGAAAACAACAATAACAGTAACCTCTTTTGAACTGTTTAGGTCTTCCCTGGTGGCTCAGATGGTAATGCAGGAGACCCAGATTCGATCCCTGGGTAGAGAAGATCCCCCGGAGAAGGGAATGGCTACCCACTCTAGTATTCTTGCCTGGAGAATTCCATGGACAGCCTGGGAGGCTACAGCCCATGGGGTCGCAAAGAGTCGAACAGGACTGAGTCACTAACACTTTCACTTTCTTTTTTTTTTTCACTCTTGGAACTGTGATTTCCAGGGAAGTTCAGAAATTTAGATATATCTTATGGGTAATGGGGATGGAAGACAATGGAATTCAGGTTTCATGAAGCAGCACTGAAGATGCTTAGGGTATGATGAAGTCGTGATTTCGTGATTGCAGGCATAATACAGAGGATGTTACACACACTTGAATCTGTCTCTCTGCAGCCAGTAAGAGGGCTCCTTGGAGGAAGCATTTGTGTTCTCAGCTCAAAAGAGTCTATGGAACTCCCAGGACACCAGATGAGAGAGCTTTAAGAATCTGTACTTAGCATGGCAGAAGCCCACGTGGCATACTTAGGCCAGAAAGGGTGACAGTTCTGAACCACAGAAGCCAGCAGAGATGAAGATTGCAATCAGGTGAGGTTATTGGTTCTCTGATTGCTAATCACAGATCATATGATTGTCTAGTAACCACAGGAATGGCTTTGTGATGTGTGTGGTAGATGTCGCTATCTCTGATCCTTGTGCTCTCCAGCTATGTTCTTCCTCTCAGATCATCATTCTGTACACTATAGAATTGAGGCTGGGAGTTAGGTGAAATAGCAAAGGGTGTCAACCTCCTTCCTTTGGAAGAACAACTTGCAAATTGCAATGGAAGTTGAAAATGGATTCACCCCTTGTATAGGCCAATGAAACTTCCCATGTGACACCAATAGCTTCCTACTTGCAGTGCCTCAGGAATAATTTAGGAGCATTTCTATATAACCATTTCATGCCTGATATCATGTGGAATATTGCTTGCTCCAAATTGTGTCTCTTCCAACTAGGATATCTTTGGTCACAGAGCCTGAATTCCCTGGGGACCTGAGACAGTTTTGAGGATTGGCTCTACCCTGCTGACCATCCTGTAGTATTTACACAGATTTAATCTTTCAGTACATCCAGAGAATTATTAGTTCCCAGGGATGCTATAATGTGGTCCCTATAATTTTGTAAATCACTCGGTTAAACGATGTTAAGCAGGTTCCCTTCCTGCAAGACTTCTGAGTCTTAGTACACTAATATCAGTTGGAACAGGAAATGATATGGTATTCAGAATATATTTGAATATTTCTCATGGAATGTTCATTAACATTCCTTTCTCACAGAATTCTTATTAATAGTTTGTGGGACAATTCTGTTTCAAGGAGTACAGTTTGAAAAATACTGTTTTATAGAAATTTAAAAAAACCTTAGTATGACCTTTTGAATTAAAAAAAAAAAAGTCCTATCAATCCCTGGCAGAGCTGAGCTATTATTTCTAGGTGAAATTCCAACTTCATTAACACAATTATATTAGGCAAATTACCTCTCTGAGCCTGTGGGGACAATCTGTCACCTCCTGTTTTAAAATTCCAAATGATTCCCTTGGGAATTAACATCTAGTCCACTGTAAGAAAAACAAATTCTTCTCCATGGAAGAACTCCAACTGCTTTATTATATATTCATGGTTACATATTTTTCCTACTTTAATGAGTTTTGTTTATGAAAAAAATCACTAACTGAATTGAAAAACGACATTGCCTAGGTCTCACTGTTAAGTTTTAGAAATGTATTTTATTATAATTTGGTATAGTAGAACAGTCATTTTCCAGGAGGATAATTGTCTGAATCAGACCTTTATTCTAGTCAAATATAGGAGCAAGCAACCAAGAACTAATGTCCCCGTGGCTTGTAACTGTATGATTTACCTTCTCAGACGGTGGCTAGAAATGTGAACTTTCTGGTGCTTTAACGTTCACTAGGATAGGGAGATAGCTGGGCTTGTGGGTCTCTCTAAGGAAAATAGAATCGTATGACCTCCAGGTATTTGTGATTGCGAACAGTTGTTTCCAAAGCTGTGGATAATGTAATGTGTGATATAAAGAAGGGCAAAAAATGAGCGTGTGTTTTTTGACTGGAAGGTTGAGAGCAAGCCGTTTCGATGTGTACTTTTTGACTTGATGTTTGTGACCCCAAACTAGGGGTCTTCAAACCTGTTACCTTTAGCTGTCTAACAAATGATTACTTCATTGACCAAAGCAATCTAGCAACAACAATTTTTTTTTAATCAGGATCTCTTTTAAAATGCCACACTAAATATATGCTATTCAATCTAAATATTTTCAAAAGACTTTTTAAAGCAACAAACTCTTTGCTTTTATGAAATGATACTAGGTAGTTGGATATTGTGTTAGTTAATATGAGCTAGGTTTGCTGTGTTAACAAACAACTCCAAAATCCAATGACCTACACCCGAAAGATTTATTTTTCATCCACACCACATTAACATCATGGGTAACCTACAACTCTCTCTCCATCATCTTTGGGATCAGGCTGGTGCAATAGGGTCAATCTGGAGTATTGCCAGTTTTATTATGGAGGGAAAGGAGACAGTAACTCATGTGTTGGCTCTTAAAGCTTCTGTCCAGAAGTGACATTTATCACTTTGAATATTTTAACAGCCAAGAACAAATCACAAGATCAAGCCTTCCATCAATGGGATAGAAAAATATCGTCCTTTCCCAGATAGGAGCAGTGAATACTTTTGAATAAGAATGCATTCCACCATGGAGCCCCTGGGGTTGTTTTAGAAGGACATGGGTTATAGAGCATGAAAGACTCAAGAACTCATTGCTATCATGGAAGCCATCTGGGTGCAACTCCAGTCTAGAGCCTCTTGAGTTGGGCAGTTCAGGCCTTTGCTTCTCCTACATGCACCATTCCTGTCATGCTCCAGAGTGCCCTTGCTCCCCAAGGCAGGCTTAGAAGTATTCTGGTTGGGTCCGGACAAATGGTACAACATCATCTTTGCTTTAGAGGTTTTCTGGGCCACCAGGACAACTGTGTAGCCTGGGATGGACTGAAGGCTGGCTTTCAAGGGCCAGAAACATCCAGGTGTCAGTGCCACCTTCTTGTCATCATGGTACCAACCTTTTGCCATGGATACTCCCTGACCCATATCTATGCTCATAAAATCCTGGGTGTGTGTAGTGATAAAGACCTAAAATCTACACAGCTCTTTCTAAAGAGCCAAAGGAGCCCTTCATAAGAACAGGCCTCAAAAACTTTGTGGACATCCCAGAATTTCTGAGCTCAGGGTGGGGCAGGGAGGAAGAGGTAGGCTGAGTGAAGATGACTTTATTTCATCCAGAACCATGGTTTTATCCAGAGTGACTCCATTTTTACCTGTTTCCATAATCGAGAACTCTCACAAGATTGAGTTTGAAACCACAGCTAGGAGAGGATGAAGTCAAATGCCTGAATCAGTTAAGGAGAAGATTAAATTTAAGGAATTTTCCATTTATAGAGATCTACAGAGCCTCTTTCATTACAAGAAGATTTTATACATTTCATTTATATATTCAGCCTTTCCGTTTAAACCCATTTTCTTTATGCCTATCATTCACAGTCATCCGGAACAGAAAAGCAGCACTTTATGTGTGTCAAAAAACCTTTCTGTTCCTCTTCTGAAAGCACTTCTTTGGGGACTTTTAAGTTTTGTTGCTGTTCAGTCGCTAAATTGGTGCCCAACTCTTTGTGGCCCTGTGGACTACAGCTCACCAGGCTCCTCTGTCCTCCATAGTCTCCTGGATTTGCTCAGATTCATGTTCATTGAGACAGATGCTATCTAACCGTCTCATCCTGTGCTGCCCCCTTCTCTAAAAGTTAATATATAAGTTTTAAAGTTTATATTTATATAAAATATATAAACAAATATTTTAATATAGAGATTTATTTTTATTTATTTTGAAGCAGTCACAGACTTACAGAACATCTACAGGACAATTTCAAAGAATTGTTTTTGACCCATTTGAGAGTAAGCATCCTGTTACTTGAGTTAATTTTTTACAAACAAGGACATTTTCCTACATAAGCACAATACAACCATGGTTATTAGTTTGCTAGGGTTGACATGACAAAATATCCCAGACTGGGTGGCTTAAACAACAGCAGCTTATTTTGCTGTCAGTTCTGGAGGCTAAAAGTCCATGATCAAGGTGTTGGCAGGTTTGGTTTCTTCTAGGTCTCATTTTCGGAGAAGGCAATGGCACCCCACTCCAGTACTCTTGCCTGGAAAATCCCATGGATGGAGGAGCCTGGTAGGCTGCAGTCCATGGGGTCTCGAAGAGTCGGACACGACTGAGCGACTTCACTTTCACTTTTCATTTTCCTGCATTGGAGAGGGAAATGGCAAGCCACTCCAGTGTTCTTGCCTGGAGAATCCCAGGGACAAGGGAGCCTGGTGGGCTGCTGTCTATGGGGTCGCACAGAGTCGGATACGACTGAAGCAACTTAGCAGCAGCAGCAGCATCAGGTCTCATTTTTTGGCCGGCAGGTGGTCTTCATCTCTGTATGTCTTCACATGGCCTTTCCTCTGTGCATGCACATTGCTGGTGTCTCTCCGAAGGTCCTAATCTCATCTTCTTAATAAGCACACCAGTCCAATTGGAACACCAGGAAAGTCCCATCCCAACAACCTCATTTTCACTTAATCACCTTTTAAAGGTCCTATTTCCAAATATAGTCACTCTCATAGGTACTGGGAGTTAGAGCTTCAACATTGAATCTGAGAAGGTTTGAATTTGAGAAGGGACATAATTCAGCTCATTACAACCACCAGAGTCTGGAAATTAACAGGAATAAAGTACTATCTAATCTTCAGACTCCAGTTGCCAAATGCCCTAATAATGTCCTTTATAACAAAAGAATCCAGCTCAGAATCATGGGCTGCATTTAGTAATCAGGTCTCTTTAGTCTCATTCCATCTAGACCACTTTCTTGGTTTTTCCTTGACTCTCATGGCCTTGATACTTTTGAAGTTATAGGTCAGTATTTTTGTAGAATATCCATAAGTTTGTTTTGTCTCATATATCTTCATGATTTAATTCAGATTAAATCTTAGCAGGAGCATCACAGAAGTGATGCTTGCTTCTTCTCATTGCATTCTAAGAGGTGGTACCAACCCTGATTTGTCCCATCACTGATGATGTTAACTTTCCCTTGATTTAGGTGATGTCTGCAAGGCTTCCCAAGCTTATTTTTTTTCTTTCATGTGTGTGGGGATGTGCCCTGAGACTATGTAAATGCCAGTTCCTCATCAGATGTTCAGTTTATTTGTTTATAACTGTATTGTCTCAGGTTTTCCTAGTTCAGTGAGTTAAAATCTAGTAGCACTATTATTTATTTTGATGATCTAATTGTCTCCACTTTGGCCAGTGGGAGCCCCTTCAAGATAATTTCTCTGTCCTCTAAAAATATCTCATTTATTCTGTGAGCATTTTCTGGCATAAGTTGTTCTAGGCTCATCTTAACATTTAGTCTGTTTCAGCCCTGGAACAGGAACCCTGGTTCCTTTCATTGAGTAATTGTATTTAGATGTGTTTTAACAACAATATGCCTAAATCCATCTGTTTGAATAGTATTCTATTGTAACAATAGGATATTGTTAATAGTATTGACAATAAATATTATTGCCTCTTCATTCTTGACTTCTACAGAAACGTGTGATCTGAAGAGGTTACCACTAATCTTTTCTGTGTCTTGGCATTTTGGCTAAGATCAAGTGTAGTATCTGTTCTCATCAGCTTAAGTCTGGTATGTCCTCTATCCAGGCTTCCCAGGTGGCAATAGTGGTAAAGAACCCATCTGCCAGTGCAGGAGGCATAAGACACACAGGTTCAGTCCTGTGGAGGGCATGGCAGCCCATTCCAGGTTCTTGCCTGGAGGATCCCATGGACCAGAGCCTGGCAGGGTCTATAGCGTCGCAAAGAATCGGACACAACTGAAGTGACTTAGCACATGTCCTCTATCCAGGGCTTCCCAGGTGGCTCAGTGGTAAAGAATCCACCTGCAGTGCAGGCGACCCGGGTTTGATCTCTGTGTTGGGAAGATTCCCCTGGAGGAGGAAATGGCAACGCACTCCAGTATTCTTGCCTGGGAAATCCCATGGATAGAGGAGTCTGGCGGGCTGCAGTCCTTGGGGTCACAAAAGAGTTGGACATTCTTGAGCAACTGAGCACACACACATATAGGGGAATATACAGATGTAGTAATGTGTATAAAGGAAAGAACACAACCAGATATCTATATATAAATTAGCATAGATGAGTCCTAGTTCTGGAATTTACTTCTGGGAAAGAAATGAATCTCATTTATTTCCAACAGAAAATTAGATAAGAAATCCAATTATTTTCCCAAATCCCACTTTCATTCTTCAAATCAGTCCATTAGAGAGGTCACATTGTTCCTTTCAGAATCCACACCTTGAATTTCATAGCAGAGCCAATATATGGCCACTCCTAAAACTAAAGTATGAAATGTCATCTATTTGGAATGTGATTTTAAAACATTGGCCTTAGGGGCCTCTTCCCACACAAGGACAATCGCATCTAAGTTAAAAACACTTGACCTGAAGGGGTGCTTCCTTTTGTTTATTTTTCACTTCTTACTGAGAAAATAGTTCTGATTTTCTTGAATTCTCTTTGAGGCAGTTGGAAAAATAACATGATTATTTCTATTCTTGGTTTCAAAACTGTTCTTTTTCTCTTTCCTTCATTATGCTTCTCACTTCCTTTTGTCCTTCTCCTTCCTTGCCTGGCTCAGCTTTTTCAGTTCACATCCTCTCTGGATACAGTCAGAGTCATCAGTGGTGGAAAAATGTGACTGCCAGGAAGTCTCCATTCATTTTTAAAAGTAAATAGCTTGACAGCCTTTTAATTTACACCCTTGTCAGAGATGGCATGGAACATTTTAGCTTTGTTACTGATTACTGACATTTAACTCCATCGAACAGTGTGGAAGATGAAATCCAAAACTTCATATTGGTAAAGAGACATATTAATTTCTTTACAATATGTGTCTTTTAAAATTCTTCTTTCAGAATGAATTCTGTGGCCATAAAAATTATATGTTAACATTAAGTAGACCATAATTTTCCAAAAAATGAAGTATTCTTGTTTCTTAAACTCGCAAATAAATGATGCTTACTTCAAGAAATGTCATAAGTAATTTGCAAAAGAACATATAAAATGTAAGGTGTATTAAAATCCATATTGAATACAATTTAGTTTTCCCTGATAATTTAGGTTTGTTGTAATCAACAAATACTTAAAAAGGAAAGCAAATATTGTGGGCAATAATTGAGGTATGTAAATCTTTTTTCTTCCATTAAGATGATGACAGGCTTCTAAAAAGAAAAAGTCTTTCTTTTAGAAGCTGTGACCATGGCTTTCTAGGAATAGAATTTTTTGAGAACTCTAAAAACGTGTTTCTTCCATGCCAAAAAAAAAAAAAAAAACTACTTTTGGACAATGGGCTTGTTAGCAAAAACCTAGCAGGTATATTATCTATAAGTTCAATCTTCAACTTCTGGTGTTTGTGAACAGGTCTCTCATACTATGATGAATGAAGTCATAGACACTGCTTAAAAATGGGCAGATTTTAGAATAATTTCATTTTTGCAATTTTGGTTTCTGTGACTCAGGAATCATATTTCTCTCATATGGTGCTTGATAAATTTCAGTGTATACACTGTAGTTCATATCCAGCCTTAGCCTGGTTCTTTTAAATTGTCTAGGGACTTGTCTAAAAGAATGTTTAGAATATACTCTGTGACGCATAAACCATTTAATTTAAAGGTCAATGGAAATGTAAAAATCCAAATACACATTAGAAAGTATAATCAAATAGCAAGTCAGAATTCATTTCCTCTTATTTTTCATCCTCATTTCTTTTGAAACATAAATCAGTTCTTTAGGCTAACAAGCATTTACAAACTAACATATATTTGATGTTAGCAGTTATGCCAACATATTATCATGCATTTAGATTCTTTTAAAATTTTTACAAAGGAAGATTTTTCATCTTCATCCCTTCGGGCTATTGTAACAGAATCCCATAGACTGGCACCTAAACAACAGAAACTTATTTCTCACAGTTCTAGAAGCTGGGAAGTCTAAGATCAAAGCATTGGTAAATTTGGTGTCTGGTGAGGACTCACTTCCTGTTTCATAGATGGCCATCTTCTTACTGTGTCTTCAGATAAAAGAAGGGGCAAGGGAATTCTCTAGAGTCTCACTTATTTATAAGGGCACTAACCCTGCTCCTGAGGGCTTCACTCTCATGACCTCATTACCTCTCTAAGGCCCAACCTTCAAATATTACCATCACACTGAGGATTGGATTTTAACATATGTACTTTTTGGGGGGATACAGACATTCAGAAGTCATATTCTTTCTGATAAAGAACATTTAATATAGTCACCTGTTCACAGAAGGCTGAATAATAACTATAGCTCAATTATGACTCCTGTTTATTGAGCATGCGTGCCAAGTTGCTTCAGTTGTATCCGCCTCTTTGAGACCCTATGGACTATATAGCCTGCCAGGCTCCTCTGTTCATGGGCTTCTCCAGGCAGGAATACTGGAGTGGGTTGTTATACCCTCCTCCAGGGGATCTTCCCAGTCCAGGGATTGAAACTGTGTCTCTTTATTTCTCCTGCACTGGCAGGCGGGTTCTTTACCACTAGTGCCACCTGGGAAGCATTATTGGCTTTTTCATATATCTCTCATTTAATTCTTATGGCAGGTCTACAAGGTAAATAATATTATGTCTCTTTTATAGGTGAGGAAACTGAGGCTCACTGGGCCTTAAGTAGCTTTCCCATTATCTCACAGAAAATGATGAGATGATGGAGAAACCCAAGTCTTACTAATTAAAAAATGCATAAGAATGCTTTTCTTTACATCAACAGTCTCTGAACGAGCCTGCCAATGCAATTTGACGTATTTTCTGTCTTAGACCTGCTCTCACTACCCATGTACTGAAACATGAACCCTGATTCTGAGGCTCATACTTTCACTTTTCTATATACTCAGTAAAAATTATTCAGAATTATGTAGCGTTACTTTCATTGAACATTATAGGCCCCAATAAATATTTATTGAGTGCAGAATTGATTCTAGAGCAATACTATTTTCATGTTTTTAAAGGAATGGCGCCCCGCTCCAGTACTCTTGCCTGGAAAATCCCATGGATGGAGGAGCCTGGTGGGCTGAAGTCCATGAGGTCGCTAAGAGTTGGACACGACTGAGCAACTTCACTTTGACTTTTCACATTCATGCATTGGAGGAGGAAATGGCAACCCACTCCAGTGTTCTTGCCTGGAGAATCCCAGGGACGGGGGAGCCTGGTGGGCTGCCGTCTATAGGGTCACACAGAGTTGGACACAACTGAAGCGACTTAGCAGCAGCAGCAGCAACACCTTGGTAAGCACTGACCTGTAGCGCAGTGTGTGCTGATAGAATCTCTGGACAGCTATAATTTCCACATGTCCACAGCAATGTCTCAAAAGGTAAGACATTTATTCCTGAAATAACCACTCCTCCCAGCGAAGTAGCTTTTAAGCCACACTGGCATTTTACAAATACAGTCTCTTTCAGCCAATCATTTCTTGGGGTGTGCAAGGATCTGAATGCTGATTATGTTTGTTTAAACCACTCTATATTTTTATACCTGAAAAGGAAACTCAGTGACAGTCGCTAAAGTCATCTCAGCTTCTTTTTGAAAGGCATCTCTTCAAGGTCAAGAATTAAGAAGCTGTTTGTTCCTTTGGATATTGTTATGAGAACTTGAAGATAAATAAGCTGTGTACTGTGCAGAGATTCAAAGCAGCAGCTACATACTACATGTTCCAATGAGTCTTCTTTCTGTGATATGCTGTGAAAATTATATTTCTCTTAAAATTAGATTTCTAATAAAATGCCAATCTAATTTTTAACTAGAATTACCCCACCACACAAATCAAATTGAGACATTGAATAATACGTTTTTATTCCCCACATTGGAATGTCTTCCGTTATTTTTCATAAAGTTTTCTCATTTTCTTGCCAATAGATGAGCTTGTTGAACAAAGTAATTCTTTAGCATTGTGAGACATGTGCTTTAATTGGAAAATAAAAATAAGATATATGTTATGAAAATATGACTTCCTTTATCTTAAGGACTCATCACAGGAGCTTTTACTTCCTGAAAGACTGTAAGTGGTTGAGGATGAAGCGTGCTCTCTTGACACCTTGGAACCCAGAAAATTGCTCTCTCCCTCTCAGTTTGTATTTCTGTCCTCTGCAAGAGGTACTCCCAAAGGCTGGCAGGGCAAATTTGAAATAGGACTAACACGCTCCATTTCGAGTGGTGACCAAGGATCCTCGAGTGTAAAAGCAGACTTCGAGAGCCCATTTCATCTTGTAACAAGACTCTTCAGCTCATCCTGCGGGAATCTGGGTTGCCTTCAGAAACTCAGCTCATTACCTGGGAATGTGAAAGGTCTTGATTGACCTGTCCTGCTTCGATAGCTAATGGAACTGTCAACTCTCCTGTCACTCGGCCATCACCAGTCCTCAGATATAATAAAGGCCTTGAAGGTAATACAGGAAGTGAAGCATCCCCAAGGTCTCACTGTCTTAAAAGGGAAGCTGCTTGTTGAACTAAATACTCTCCTTCAAATGTCTGAATTCACGGCAAAGGAGAGTGAACATGAAACAGTGTTGGTTTTTTTCATCCGTGTAATTTTCTTTTCCATCTCGGTGTGTGCCTATCACTTCAATCTATGAAGTCCCAAGTGTAACAATGTAAAGTTGAACCTGGCAAGGACAGAAAAGCTAGCTCAGAGAAGGCCATGATTTGTGTGTGTGTGTTGAATGATGTGCATGGTTAACAAGGATTAGTTGTAAGGGTGCTTTGTTTAAAGGAAAGCTAAAACCTAGGTTTCAGTCAATTAATATTCAATTCAATTCAATTTATTGAACCAGTAGTCAGCATATACTGAGCTTCGAATCTTGACTGGCATTGTTCTCCCTGCTGAGGTTAGAGACAGAAGATGCTCTGAGAGGGATTGTTTATGCTCACAAAACATCCATGTTCTCATTTACATTCCCCAGAATTTCTTGCTACTGTTTGGACCATGTGACTAAGTTCTGACCAATAAGATAAAAGCAGAGATGACATAAACTATTTCTAGACTTGACCCCTCAACATACATCACATGACTCTCCAGGTCTCTCTTCTTTGCCATGTGACCTTGGAGGCCACATGTACCAGAGGGCATAGTTCTAGCTTTAGCTTTTAGGCATATGAATCATTTCACATTAATTATTTGTACATGGTAAAGTTTGTGATTCATTTTTTCTTCCATGTTGACATGGAACTGTTTCAGCACTATTTGTTGAGATAACTAAATTTTCTTGAGTTTTCATAGTCAAGAATTTGAAGGATTTTAACTTATTCAATGATTGAGACAGATAATTCTCTCAGACACTTCTTGGACAACTTGAATTCTCATAGCAATTCTAAGTAGATTTTACTTTGGAAAGTAGATTTTATTAAGACTGCTTCTGCTGCTGCTGTTAAGTCACTTCAGTCAGGTCTGACTCTGTGTGACCCCATAGATGGCAGTCCACCAGGCTCCCCCGTCCCTGGGATTCTCCAGGCAAGAACACTGGAGTGGGTTGCCATTTCCTTCTCCAATGCATGAAAGGAAAAGTGAAAGTGAAGTCGCTCAGTCGTGTCCGACTCTTCGAGACCCCATGGACTGCAGCCTACCAGGCTCCTCTGTCCATGGGATTTTCCAGGCAAGAGTACTGGAGTGGGGTGCCATTGCCTTCTCCTTTATTAAGACTATGAGTGAAATAATAAAATTATAGGGAAATAATATTTTATCACCCATAAATTGAAACAGGAATCTATGTTAATATTTATTAAACTGTGTCAACCTACCTTTGGATATGTGTAGGGGGCCACTTTCTATGATTCTGGCTTCTCTTCTGCCTAATTCTTCTTCTTCTTCTTTTTTTTTTTTTTTTTGATTAATTTATTTTAGTCGGAGGCTAATTACTTTACAATATTGTAGTGCTTTTTGCCATACATTGACATGGGTCAGCCCTGGTTGTACATGTGTCCCCCATCCTGAACCCCCCTCCTCCTCTAATTCTTATTAAAACCTAAGTTTTAATGTGACTTTCTAACATTTGAGATTTCTAACATGTGAGATTTAATGTTTTTTTTTTTTTTTTTTGACAATGCAGAAGTTCTGAGTTAAATTTTCAATTTATTTCACATAATTGTTCATGCTATACTTTTTTATTTGATCAGATTTTTAAAAACCTCATAACAACTTGTTATACTGTTTTGGTAAAATGCCTCAAATCCTCCTTTAAAATGATAAAGTATAAAGAAACAAACATTTTCAATACCTACTCTTGTTGCAGGCACTGTGTTAGGTACTAGAGACCTAAGTTAAAACTTGGTTTGTAGACTGTAAGAAAGAACATTGAAGTCTAATGAAAATTAGTAAAATGTCCCTACCCCCTAAATATATGTCAGTTCAAAGAGATTTCTGCAACCACAAATTTTGTCATAGATCTAGAAGTAGAAAAGGATTAATAGGGGTATTTAATACAGCTTTTTCAAAATGTGTTCCACGGAACAGTGTTGCAGAAGATAGTAGTAGTTTCACGAAATAAATGAACATTTCTTGCGGTGACAGAATCATGGTGCAAAGTCAATGGTGAAGAAACTGCTGGTGGCTTAGTATGATCGAGGGAGCAGTACATGTGAAGTAGGATGTCTGTTTTGAAGAAAAGCTTTTGTGGATTTGTTTGAGTTGTAGCTGAACTAGCTCTGTCGTTCCTCAAACACCAGGAAATGTTTCTTTTTCACTTGAGAAAATGACTACAGATAATTGGTATTGATACATGAATATTTAGCTGACATTTAAAGAAAAATGAATTAATTGGTCCTATTACTTCAAGGAAAACAACTTACATCATTTGTTGTCAATGATAATTTTTTTTTAAAATTTTACTGAAATATGGTTGACTGACAATGTTGTGTTAATTTCCAAAGTGATTCAGTTATATATATATATATATATATATATATAAAACTGATATATATATATGTATATGTATAATCTTTTTCATAGTCTTTTCCATTATGGTTTAGCACAGGATATTGAATAGAGTTTCTTGTTTTATACAGTAGGACCTTGTTTATCATCCTATGTATAAGAGTTTGCAATGCGAATCCCAAACTCAATCCTTCCCCCCCCCACCCCCTTCTCCCTTGGCAAATACAAGTCTTCTCTCTAGGTTTGTGAGTCTGTTTCTGTTTTGTAGACATGTTCGTTTGTGCCATATTTTAGATAACACATATAAGTGATGTCATATGGTATTTGACTTACTGTTTCGACTTATCAAATGAAAATTTGAATTTTGGAAAACTTTTATCTGCCACCACGAGCTTAATACCTTTCCAATACATAAACACTTTTCTAATGAGATTCATGGTGATATTAATTGATGTGTTTTTGATGTTACATAATGAAATCTGCCAACATTTAGAAGACTGCCATAACTCAGTGAATCAATATGCTCTAAATGTTGCAGAATCACACGTGGGTAAAAGATCCATTCAAAGAGTAAGCTAGACCAATAGATTTTAATGTAACACAGAACGAAAGTTTATGGTCGAGTTTTCTGGTTCAATATTGCAGTTAATCTTTTAGAAGTGACCACTTGTTGAATTTTGGCGTGGTGTCAAAGAGATCCTCAATTATCTCAATGCTAAAATATTTTCTCCTGTCCAGATCCTAGATCTTAAGATGCTAGATTTTATTTGTATGACTTTAACAAATACAACATAACACAATTAACTGAATGCTGAAGCAGATATAAATATCCAGGAATACAAACCCAAAAGAGATTTTGTAAAATGTTGAAAAAAAATTGATACTCTGTTAAATATTTTTCATTTTAGAAAATGTATTTAGTCTTAAAAATATATTATTTATGTGACATGTATCGGGTATACCATTGTTATTATAAATGAATTACTAAGGATAGAAAATTTATCAGTTTTAGTTTCTAAAAGAGTGAATATCAATAGAAATAACATAAACAAAAGCAATTTGTGTCCTCAATAATTTTTAGAGAAGGAAAGGGATCCTGGGACAAAAACATTTGGGAACTACCAGACTAAAAGAAGTCCACGTTTAAGTCCTTTCCTTTATGCATGTTCTGTGAAAATTGAAACCAGATTTGTATTTCTATGATATTAAAAAAATAGCCATAAAAGTCTTTGATAGTATCATAAATGTGAGAAATATGTCTTTTTCTGGTTATTTGTAGGAACAAACTTTATGGAGAATGAAAATACTGAAATGTTAAACTTGTTCTATTTTACTAAAACTACACAAATACACTATTTGTGTATCAAGTAAGAATTGTCCAAAAAGCTTAATAATATTAATATTAAAATAATGTTACTATACAGGTAAAAGTTGAGACTTAAAAAAAATAGCAGCATAAATAGAAATCCAATAGTGAGGAATACATTCGGTATACTTTCCCAAAGGCTTTTTTTTTTTAAAGGCTTTTCTTTTTTTCATAGAATTATGACACTTGACAAATGACTGCAGGGAAAATGTGCCAAATGAGTTCCCCTGTTGTTTACAGCTTGTCACAGGCAGATGCAATACAAAGAAAAGATGAATGCATCATCTTTCCACTCCAGAATGTCTCTACTCATAAAAGGGAGCTGTTCTCTTCCCAATGATAGGCTTAGATCACTATAACAGATCAATGATGTTGTGGTTGCTTGGGAAGTTTAGGGAAACAGA
Organism: Bos indicus x Bos taurus; assembly: GCF_003369695.1. Classification (NCBI taxonomy): domain Eukaryota; kingdom Metazoa; phylum Chordata; class Mammalia; order Artiodactyla; family Bovidae; genus Bos; species Bos indicus x Bos taurus. Next base: position 22,813,939 of record NC_040084.1, on the reverse strand, counting down.
ACAAAAGAAATGGTGTCCCACTCATGGAATTCCTTACAAAGTCACCCCACACTAGCCAAGGCTGAAGAAGCTCTGTTTATATTTTCTACAGAAGTCACTTTTCTAGTATTCAAATTGCCTTTTTGGTTACATACTGATACCTACGGGAGCTTTACTGCTCCAAGAATGAGTCATAGACCAGCAGCCTTCACATCTCCTAAAACTTTTTATAAATATAGGTTTTGGGGCCTCATCTTAGACATCCTGAATCAGAATCTGCATTTTAAACAAGATGTCCAGGGGATGTGTATGTTTATTCATGTTGGAGAATCACTAATGTACATCAGATGATCTCAACCATGACTGCACTTTGAAATCATCTAGGGAATTTTTTAAAATCCTGATGTTTGGGCTACACTGTGGAGGCATCAACCCACTCCAGTATTCTTGCTTAGGAAATCCCATGGACAGAGGAGTCAGGTGGGTTAGTCCATGGGGTCTCAAGAGTCAGACATGGCTTAGCAACTAAATGACCACCAGGGGTTGGTTAAGGAGGAGCAGAAGAAATTAGGTCAAAATCTCTTAGAGTAGGACACTCCATTCAGGAATAGGCCTTCTTCACTTCATTAGAGATTAACATTTGGATTTATTAGGGAAGTCCGTGGCAAAACATAATTCTTTCATTGGCAACTTTTAAAAAATACTTTTAATTGAAGTAAATCGGTATTTTAAAACCATTGCATTTTCTTAATTTGATGAGTTTGGATATAGGTATATACCTACATTGTGGAAGATTCTTAAAGAGATGGTAATACTAGACCACCTTAGCTGCCGCTTGAGAAATCTGTATGCAGGTCAAAAACCAACAGTTAGAATCAGACATGAAACAACAGACTGGTACCAAATTGGGAAAGGGGAGTACATCATGGCTATATATTGTCACCCTGCTTATTTAACTTATATGCAGAGTTCATCATGTGAAATGCCATGCTGGATGAAGCACAAGCTGGAATCAAGATTGCCGGGAAAAATATCAATAACCTCAGATATGCAGATGATACCCCCCTTACGGCAGAAAGCGAAGAACTAAAGAGCCTCTTGATGAAAGTGGAAGAGGAGAGTGAAAATGTTGGCTTAAAACTCAACATTCAGAAAACTAAGAACATGGCATCCAGTCCCATCACTTCATGGCAAACAGATGCAGAAACACTGGAAAAAGTGACAGACGTTATTTTCTTGGGCTCCAAAATCACTTCAGATGGTGACTGCAGCCATGAAATTAAGACACTTGCTCCTTGGAAGAGAAACTATGACCAACCTAGACAGCATATTAAAAAGCAGAGACATTACTTTGCCAATAAAGGTCCGTCTAGTCAAAGCTATGGTTTTTCCAGTAGTCATGTACAGATGTGAGAGTTAGACCATAAAGAAAGCTGAGCACTGAAGAATTGATGCTTTTGAACTGCAGTGTTGGAGAAGACTCTTGAGAGTCCCTTAGACTTCAAGGAGATCAAATCAGCCAATCCTAAAGGAAATCAATCCTGAATATTCATTGGAAGGACTGATGCTGAAACTGAAACTCCAATACTTTGGCCACCTGATGCAAAGAACTGACTCATTGGAAAAGGCCCTGATGCTGGGAAAGATTGAAGGCAGGAGGAAAAGGGGATGACAGAGGATGAGAGGGTTGGATGGCATGACCGACTTGATGGACATGAGTTTGAGCAAGCTCCAGGAGTTGGGGATAGATAGGGAAGCCTGGTATGCTGCAGTTCATGGAGTTACAAAGAATTGGACATGACTGAGTGACTGAACTGAATTGATGCACCCATAAAACTATCAGTACAATCAAAGTAACAGACATATCCATTACTTCCAAAGTTTTCGTGTGTCTTTTATGTGTGTGGTATGAACATGAGATAACCCTCATAATGAATTCTGAGTACACAACACAATACCGTTGACTCTGGGTACTGTATCACAGGAATTTATGTTGCATAACTGAAACTTCATGCCACTGGACAGCTCCCCATTTCCCCCTACTCCAGCCCCTGGAAACCAGCTTATCCTCTGCTTCTATTATTTTGACTATTTTCAATACCTCATTTAAGTGGAATCATGCAGTAATTGTCCTTCTGTGATTAGGTTGTTTCACTTGGCAATATACTGTCAAAAATATAGAAATGGAAAAGCTAAAGCCACTAAATCCATAAAAAGTATTTAGTAAGAGTTCATTGTATATATGAGAACAGTTTACAAACTGGGAACTTTCAAAGTTCAGGGGCATGACGTTACAGGATGGTTTATAAAGTGAAAATGAGAAAGTTGTTTAACCTTACAATGATTAGTTATTACAATGGGGATTTCCAGACAACAGGGGATTGGTTGAAAATGATTATCTTTTCACTTTTTAGGAAGTGACTTAAATTTGTTTTATGATTTTTAGGAGCATTTTCAAGAAGTAGCCCAAGTTAAGTTTCATTTGTTTTGCACAATAAGCCAAATTAAGTTTGACTTATGTGGTTTAAATGGTTTTATCTGCTCAGGGAATTTTCCATCCTGGCTTCCATTTTGTATTTAATTTTAACAATGTCCTCTATGCTCATCTATGTTATTACATATGGCTGGATTTCCTTCTTTTTAAAGCCTAGGGAATATTTCGTTGTCTGTATACACATTTTAAAAAATCTCTTCACCTGTTAATTTGGACATTTGGATGGTTTCCATAGCTTGGCTATTATGAATAATGCCACAGTGAGCATGGGACTGCAGGTATCTCTTTGAGATCTTGATTTCAATCCTCTTGGATATATACCCAGAAGAGAGATTGCTCCATCATATGGTAGGTCTAGTTTTAATATTTTGAGGAACCTTCATACTATTTTCCATAGCAGGAACACTATTCTACATTCCCACCAGCAGTGCACAAGGGTTTCAATTTCCACAGTCTTACCTATGGGATATTGTTATTGCTTATACCTATAGTATATTGTTATTGCTTATCTTTTTTATAATACCCATCTTAACTGGTATGAGGTGATATTTCATTGTGATTTTCACTTTCATTTTCTGATGATTAGTGATGTTGAACACCTTTTCATTTACTGGTTGGCCATTTGTATGTCTTCTTTGAAGAAATGTCTGTTCAGGTCCTCTACCCATTTTTAAATTGAGATTTATTTCTTTTTGTTGGTTGCTGTTGACTTGCAGGAGTTTCTTGTATATTTTAGATATTAACCCAGTATCAGATATGTGGTTTGCAAATATCTTCTCCCATTCTTTAGGTTGACTTCTCACTTTGTTTCTTTTTTCATGCAGAAGTTTTTAGTTTGATATAGTTTCACTTTTATGTTTTTGTTGTCTGCATCCAACCCAAGAAATTATTGCCAAGATCAATGTCACAATGTTTCTCTCTCTGTTTTCTTTTAGGAGTCTTATAGTTTCAGGTCTTATATTTAAGTCTTATCCACTTTGAGTTGACTTTTTTGTTTGGTGTAAGATAAGGATCAAATTTCATTCTTTTGCATTCAGATATTCAGTTTTCCCAACACCATTTGTTGAAGGGACTAGTCTTTCCTTCCTTGTGTATTTTTGGCTCTTATCAAATCAGTTGGCTTTTTACATCTGAATTTATTTGTAGGCTTTGTATTCTGCTCCCTTGGTCTATATGTCTGTTTTTATGCTATAGTGTAGTACTGTAGCCTTTTCATTTAAAATCAGGAAGTGTGAGGCCTATACGAGGCTTCCAGCTTTGTTCTTCTTTCTTAAGATCTCTTTAGCTACTCTGAGACATTTGTGGTTCCTAATGAGTTTTAGAATTATTAAAAATTTTTGTAAAAAAGTGCTTTTGACTTCTTGATGGGAATAGCATCGAATCTGTAGATTGCTTGGGTAGAATGGACGTTTTAATAATATTAATTCTTCCAACCCATGAAGACAGATATTTTTCCACTGATTTGTGTCTTTTTCGATTTATTTCATCCATGTTTTACAACTTTCAGTGTATAAGTCTTTCACATCTTTGGTTGAGTTTATTTCTAAGTATTTTATTATGTGGTTGTAAATGGAATTGTTTTCTTAATTTCCTTTTCAGATAGTCTGTTATTAGTGTAGAGAAAAACAACTGATTTTTAAAAATTTATTTTTTAATTGAAAGATAATTGCTTTACAGAATTGTGAACAACTGATTTTTGTATGTTGATTTTGTGTATGGCAACTTTACTGAATTCACAACTTTTTGTGTATACAAACATTACAGTTTTCTGTGTATAAAATCATATCATCTGTGAACAGAGTTAATTTTATTTCTTCCCTTCCACTTTGAATGTCTTCTATTTATTTTTTGTGTCTAAATGCTTTGGCTAAGATTATGTTGAACAGAAGTGGCAAGTGTGGGCATCCTTGACTTCTTCCTCATCTTAGATAAACAGCTCTCAGGTTTTCGCTATTGAGTGTGTTGTTAACTGTGGGCTCAGTCATGTATATCCTGTATCATGTTGAGGTATATTCTTCCTGTACCTAATTTGTTGAGAATTTTGATCATGAATGGAAATTTAATTATATAACGCTCTTTCTGCATCTGTTAAACTGATCATATGATTTCTATTTTTCATTCTGTTAATGTGGTATATCAGATTGATTTGCATATTTTTAAACATCTTTGCATCCTAAGCATAAGTTCCACTTGATCATGATGTATGATCCTTTTAATATATTGCTGAATTTAGTTTACTAGTATTCAGAATATTGCATGTATGTTCATTAGGGATATTAGCCTCTAATTTTCTTTTCTTGTAGTGTCTTTTTCTGACTTTGGTATCTGGATAATGCTCATAAAATGACTTTGGTATCTGGATAATGCTCATAAAATGAGTTTGGGAGTGTTCCCTCCTCTTCAGTTTTTTGGAAGAGTTTGAGAAGGACTGGTGTTAGTTCTTCTTTAAATGTTTGGTAGAATTCAGGCATGAAACCATTTGGTCCTGAGGTTTTCTTTTCTGGGAGGGTTTCGTTATTAATGCAATCTCCTTACTAGTAATTGGTCTATTCAGATTTTCTATTTCTTCATAATTCAGTTTTGGTAGGTTGTTTGCTTCTAAGAATTTATCCAGTTCTTTTAGGTTCTTTAGTTTGTTGGCATAGAATTATTCATACTAGTTTTTTTTTTTTTAAATGATTCTTTGTGTATCTCTGGCATAAGTTATAATGTCTGCTTATTCATGTTTGATTTTATTTATGTCTTCTTTTTAGTCTAGCTAAGGGGTTATCAACTTTGTTTTTTAAACTAGCTCTTAGTTTTACTGATTTTTTTTTCTATTGTTTTTCTAGTCTGTATTGATTTTTTCCCCTATTGTTTTTCTAGTCTGTGATTATTTCTACTTTAATCTTTCTTATTTCTTTCCTTTTGCCAACTTTGGTCTTAGTTTATTCCTCTTTTTCTAGTTTCTTGTGGTGTAACGTTAGATTGTCTATTTGAGATATTTCTTCTTTTTTAATGTAGATGTTTATTTTTAAAAACCTCCCTCTTAGGACTGCTTTTGATACATCCCATATATCTTGGAATGTTGTCTATTTGTTTCCATTTGTCTCAAGACACTGTCTGATTTCCATTTTGACTTCTCTTTTGATCCATTGTTTTGTCAGGAGCGTGTTATTTAATTTCTACATAGTTGTGAATTCTACTGTGATCCTCCTGTTGTTGATTTCTAATTTAATATCACTGTGATCAGATAAAATATTTGGTATGATTTCAGTGTTCTTAAATTTGTTAAGTGTCCTGATATGTAATCTATCCTCAATACTGTTTTATATGTGCTTGAGAGGAATATATATTCTGCTGCTGTTGGGTGCAATGTTCTGTCTGTGTCTGTTAGCTTCATTTGGTCTATAGTATTGTTCAAAACTGCTGTTTCTTTATAAACACTTCTACCCGGGGTTATGAAGTCTGCTACAATTATTGCATCACCATTTCCCCTTCAGTTCTGTCAATGTTCACTTTATATATTCAGATGCTCTGATGGTGGGTATATATATAACTGTTAATTTTCCTGGTAAATTAATCCTTTTACCATTATATTATATCCTTCTTCTTCTCATGACCATTTTTAACTTAAAATGTATTTTGTCTGAAGTAAATAACCACTCATGTTTTTGTTTAGTATTTGTAATGGAATGTCTTTTTCCATTCCTTTATTTTTAGCCTGTGTGTGTCCTTAACTCTAAAGTGAGTCTGCTGTAGAAAGCATATAGTTGAGCATTGTATTTTATCCATTCAGCTACTCAGTGTCTTCTGACTGGGGGGTTAATTCATTTAGTTTAAAGTAAATATCGATAGGGAAGGGCTTCTTTTGCCATTTTCTGTCTAGTAGTTCTTTTGTTTCTCTTACTATCTTCCTTTGTGTTTCATTGATGTTTTGTACTGATATTCTTTTATTACTTTTTTTCTATCTTTATGTATTTTCTGTAGGTATTTTCTGTGTGGTTATTGTGAGAATTATACAAGACATCTTATAATTTTAACAGTCTGTTTTAAGCTGATATAAATGTAGCCTCAATCACATACAAAATCTCTACATTTTTATTCCACCCTACACATACACCCTTTATGTTATTAGTGTCACAATTTACACTTTTCGTATTGTGCCTCCATTAACATGAAGAAAAATGAAAAATTTTCAGAGTTAAAAGTTTGGGCTTTGGTGTATAAAGATTTAGTTGTGTGGTGAATCTGCCTGCAATGTGGGAGACCTGGGTTTGGTCCCTCGGTTGGGAAGATCCCCTTGAGAAGGGAACAGCTACCCACTCCAGTATTCTGGCCTGGAGAATTCCATGGAGTATATAGTCCATGGGGTTGCAAAGAGTCAGACATGACTGAGTGACTTTCACTTTCACTAGAACTCTTTGGTTGCAAATAACAGATGTTGGAACTGAGTGGGGACCCATAGGATTCTCTGGCACAGAGGCTTTTCTGTCCCTCCATTTCTTATAGGTAAGACTCCAGCCTCTGTGACCTTCCCTGAGTTTGAAAGGGTGGATTCCAACAGTTGCTAATCAAGGGAGGAGCAGCCAAGAAACTACTTGAGGAAAGACTGAAGGACTGGTTCAAAATTTGCAAAGGAGTTTGTCAAGGCTGTATGTTGTCACGGTGCTTATTTAAATTATTTATAGAGTACATCATGCAAAATGCCAGGCTGGATGAAGCACAAACTAGAATCACGATTGCCAGGAGAAATATTAATAAACTCAGATATGCAGATGACACCACCTCAATGGCAGAAAGTGAAGAGGTTCTACAAAGCCTGTTGATGAAGGTGAAAGAGGAGAGTGAAAAAGTTGACTTAAAATTCAATATTCAAAAGACAAAGATCATGGCATCTGGTCCCATCACTTCATGGAAAATAGATGGGGAAACAATGGAAACAGTGACAGACTTCATTTTCTTGGGCTCCAAAATCACTGCAGATGGTGACTGCAGCCATGAAATTGAAAGACACTTGCTTCTTGGAAGAAAAGCTATGACCAACCTAGATAGCATATTCAAAAGCAGAGACATCATTTTGCCAACAAAGGTCTATCTAGTCAAAGCTATAGTTTTTCCAGTAGTCATGTACAGATGTGAAAGTTGGACCCTAGAGAAGGCTGAGCACTGAAGAATTGATGCTTTTTGAACTGTGGTACTGGAGAAGACTCTTGAGAGTCCCCTGGAAAATAAGTAGATTAAATCAGTCAATCTTAAAGGAAATAAACTCTGAATCCTCTGAAGGACTGATGCTGAAGCTGATACTTTGGCTACCTGATTTGAATAGCTGATTCATTGGAAAAGACCCTGATGCTAGGAAAGATTGAAGGCAGAAGAAGAAGAGGATGACAGAGGATGAGGTGGTTGGATGGCGTCACCAACTCAATGGCCATGATCTTGGGTGAACTCCAGGAGATTGTGAGGGACAGGGAAGCCTGACATGCTGCAAAGAGTTGAAGATCACATGGGGTTGGGGTTCAAAGAGTTGGATGTGACTTGACAACTGAACAATAACAACTCTCTAGATTTATTGAGTGGCTCACATGTGATAATATATGTCAAGTTCTTAGAGTAGTGCCTGGTTTATAATCTAAACTCAATAAATGTTAGCTATTATTATTGATAATGAAACCCATGCAGGAGACTTGGCAACATTATTACAGTATCAAGAGTTGGAGAGAAGGTTGAGTTGCCAGCTCCTCTCCAGGTCTACCCTTCAGCCTGGAAGCATGGTAACACTGCTGCTGCTGCTGCTAAGTCGCTTCAGTCGTGTCCGACTCTGTGCGACCCCACAGACGGCAGCCCACCAGGCTCCGCCATCCCTGGTCCTGTTATTAAATTAGGACTCATCTCTTTTATACAGTGCTTTGGCTGGGACTTGGGAGTGGGGAATGAAGCAAAAGCTACAGGGGCTCATAAAAAAGCAAAGATAAAAAGAACTAAACAACTTAAAGTTCACACACACAAAAAATGGGATTCAAAGAGTTATGTCTTCTTATAAAGAAATATTTTCTTTTGGAGTTCATTGTCTCCATGAGTCCCATAATCACTTTTGGAGTGCAGTATACAATAAGAATCACATGGACCAAAGAAGGAGAATGCTGGGAGGATGTTCTTTATAGGAGAGTGTATTTTTAATTGAAAACATTAGCATATGCTTATTCTCTATGAAAGCCCATTGCAGAGTCCGGGTTACCACTAATTGATTTAAACCTCAGATCTCAGTAGGAACCCACAGATGTTAACTGCTCACTGATGCACTAAAGCTTCCTAAGTTTCTCACAAAGGTTCAGAGTAATTGTAAAATATTTTCTTGAGATCCATGGATTAGTGAAGTCATTATTTGGGGAGGTGCTGTGAGGCTTGAGCTAATGCTGTAATAAAACATCTCTTTGATGAAGACATCATAGAGAAGAGACTCGTGGACAAGGAGGCTGGGGGAAAGAGAGGGCGGGACAAACGGAGAGAGTAGCATGGAAATATACATGACTACACGTAAAGCAGATAGCCAGTGGGGATTTGCTCTATCAGGGAGCTCAGACCGGGGCTCTGCGAAACCTAAAGGGATGGGATGGGGTGGGAGGCAGGAAGGAGGTTCAGGAGGGAGGGGACATATGTATACCTATGGTTGATTCATGTTGATATATGGCAGAAACCAGCACAATATTATAAAGCAATTATCTTTCAATTAAAAATAAATAAATTTTTTAAAAAGTCTCTGGGAAAAGAAAACATCTTGGTGGGTTTATGAGTTGTAGGGTAAGTTTTCAGCTGGCAAGTACAGCTAATGTTCATATAGACCCAGCAGAAGAAAGGATTCCAAATTTGTAGAATTTGAAGCTTATAAAATTTGGGAAGGTCCTCTTTAGGAAACTGATCTTAATGAACTACAGTTAGAATAATTGTACTTTTGCAAATTTTACAAAATCATATCACCATGTGAGATTCTATGACAGGGGTCACCCAGGGCTCTTGAAGTGACACATGCTTATCTAGGGCACTGAAGTTTAAGCTTCACTGAGTTGGGGATAAATCCACCTCTATTCGGTAGTGAGATTAAATGTCATATTTTTTATCTAGACAACATGGTCTGGAATTAGTGTCCTGCAGCCTATTTTTACTTACACTTTTGGCTCAGAGTGGTCTCAGCAATTTACTTGCTCACTTGCAATCCTTAGTGTCTTGGTTTGTTCTGAAAAACATGGATATAAATGTTTTTCTTCTGTCAGTGTTGTTGCAGCAATGACTATTTTTTAAAGATATTTAATATCTTTCCTTGGGAAGAAAATTGTACCAATAAACCATATTACTACATTTTTCATCCTAAATTAATCTTTTCAGTGACCTCAGACTCCGTGGAGCGGAGGCTCAAATTGGAAATCCTTTTTTTGTATCTTAAATATCCATCAATATAACAATGGAAGAGGGACAGGCCTTGTTTTGAAAACCCACAGCTTGCCCAGAAAACCTATTTGATAAAAATTGTAAATCGTTACAGAGACAGAAGTGTTATCAAATACCACATTAATAAAAACAAAAGATAAAAACTCTAGTTTTCAATCAAGCATTTGTAGGATTACTCCATCACAAATTGAATAAAATATCATTGCAAAAGTGTCTTGGTTAAAGCAAACCTGAAACATAGTGAAGCAAATAGAGACACTGGGCTTATTCAGACCAAGTATTAATTCTGAAGACAATGGCAACAGAAGCAAATGATATTAAGAAACAGAAGATATTAAGAAGAGGTGGCAAGAATACACAGAAGAACTATACAAAAAAAGATCTTCATGACCCAGATAACCATGATGGTGTGCTCACTTACCTAGAGCCAGACATCCTGGAGCACGAAGTCAAGTGGGTCTTAGGAAGCATCACTATGAACAAAGCTAGTGGAACTGATGGAATTCCAGTGGAGCTATTTCAAATCCTAAAAGATGATGCTTTATAAGTGCTGCACTCAATATGCCAGCAAATTTGGAAAACTCAGCAGCAGCCACAGGGCTGGAAAAGATCAATTTTCATTCCAATCCCAAAGAAAGGCAATGCCAAAGAATGCTCAAAGTACCACACAAGTGCACTCATCTCACATACTAGCAAAGTAATGCTCCAAATTCTCCAAGCCAGGCTTCAACAGTACATAATCCATGAACTTCCAGATGTTCAAGCTGGATTTAGAAAAGGCAGAGGAACCAGAGATCGAATTGTCAACATCTGCTGGATCATCAAAAAAGCAAAAGAATTCCAGAAAAACATCTATTTCTGCTTTATTGAATATGCCAAAGCCTTTGACTGTGTGGATCACAACAAACTGTGGAAAATTCTTCAAGAGATGGGAATACCAGACCACCTGACCTGCCTCCTGAGAAATCTGTATGCAGGTCAAGAACCAACAGTTAGAACTGGACATGGAACAATAGACTGATTCCAAATCGGGAAAGGAGTTCATCAAGGCTATATATTGTTACCCTGCTTATTTAACTTATATGTAGAGTACATCATGAGAAATGCTGGGCTGGAAGAAGCACAAGCTGGAATCAAGATTGCTGGGAGAAATATCAATAACCTCAGATATTGCAGATGACACCATCCTTATGGCAGAAAGTGAAGAAGAACTAACGAGCCTCTTGATGAAAGTGAAAGAGGAGAGTGAAAAAGCTGGCTTAAAATTCAACATTCAGAAAACTAAGATCATGGCTTCTGGTCCCATCACTTCATGGAAAATAGGTGGGGAAACAGTGGAAACAGTGACAGACTTATTTTTTTTTTTTGGCTCCAAAATAATTTCAGATGGTGAGTGCAGCCATGAAATTGAAAGACGCTTGCTCCTTGGAAGAAAAGCTGTGACCAGCCCAGACAGCATGCTCAAAAGCAGAGACATTAGTTTGCCAACAAAGGTCCGTCTAGTCAAAGCTATGGTTTTTCCAGTAGTCATATATGAATGTGAGAGTTGGACTATAAAGAAAGCTGAGCACTGAAGAACTGATGCTTTTGATCTGTGGTGTCAGAGAAGACTCTTGAGAGTCCCTTAAACAGCAAAGAGATCCAACCAGTCCATCCTAAAGGAAATCAGTCCTGAATATTCATTAGAAGGACTGATGTTGAAGCTGAAACTCCAATACTTTGGCCACCTGATGTGAAGAACGGACTTATTTGGAAAGACCCTGATGCTGGGAAAGATTGAAGGCAGGAGGAGAAGGGGATGACAGAGGATGAGATGGTTAGATGGCATCACCAACTCAATGGACATGAGTTTAAGTAAACTCTGGGAGTTGGTGATGGACAAGGAGCCCTGGCATGCTGCAGTCCATGGGGTTGCAAAGAGTCAGACACGACTGAGCAATTGAACTGAACTAAGTGTTCTGTTTTATATAGGTACCACATCTTCTTTATCCATTCGTCCATCAATGGACATTTAGGTTATTCAGTGTCTTGACTATTGTGAAATAGTGCTGCTATGAACATAGGGGTCCATGTATCTTTTTGCCCTTCCAGATATAGGCCTAGGAGTGGGATTTCTGTGTCAGATGGTAGCTCTATATGCCTAGGAGTGGGATTTCTGTGTCAGATGGTAGCTCTATTTTTAGTTTTTTGAGGAACCACCATACTGTTTTCCACAGTGGCTGTATCAACTTGTATCCCCACCAACAATGTTGGAGGGTTCCCTTTTTTCCATACTCTCCTGATTGAATAACACCCTAGTATTAAGAAGTGCCTGAAAACTTGGCACTTGTTAAGAACTGTATGAAAACCTCTCACACTATTTGAAATGGAACTATTGACTTCCTCTGTGTCCCCCAATATATTTGTCTTTTAAAAAAGAAAAAAACTAACTTGGTTTTCCCTTTCTGCCATAGCTATGGCACCTTGGGTGGGCTTTGCCAGAAATTACACCCTGAGGCAACAATTTGAGTGGAAGGGAGGGTAAGCATGGCAGGGAGTGAAGTGGGGAAAGGAAGCCAACACAGGGTGTATTAGAGGGTAACTTGTTTCTAGGAAAAGGTGTAAAGCATACCTTAGGGTTGTGTCATCGGAGGGTGAGGAGCTGTTTAATCTAATTTCCTGGGTCACTGACCGAGAGCTTGTCCAGAAGCATTATCTCCCCAAACCTGCCTCTTACCCATGCATAAGCTCCGCGTGCTCCTGTGGCCAGAGAAAAGAGCCAGGCAGGTAGAGACACAGATGTTCTCTGCAGGATGCTACAGGCCTCTGTGGGAACCCTGATGGTGAAGACTGCCAACAGCCTCTGCCATACTTGGCAAATCACAGTTTCAGTGCTGGAAGGAAGCTTTGAGTTCACCCTACAGAATCCAGTTTCTTTCATTGCAAAATGAGGATTGTCTACTAAATTCTAGTCATTTTCAGCTCTGCTTCTTTTATTCTTTCATTAGCTGTAGATCTTTCTTTACAGTTCTGGAGAAAGTAGGATCACTGTACAAAATCATGTTCTGAACATGCCTGGTAAAGTATATTTGCTAGAAGCATGAGAGGCTTACAAATACTTTGGAAATACAGAAATCCAGGTCTTTTCATTCTACACCACTATTAGCATGGGGGCTTTTCATATAAGTGTCAAAGGTGTGATGTGAAATAAGGGTGCCTGAATGAAAATGACTGCTGTTTTGAGGTAGTATAAAAGGAAATCTATAGTGAATCAAATTAAATAGAGAACTTAGCATTTAACTTGAACTTGATTTTAAAAGTAGTCTCAACTCAGGTAATTACTGAGGTTAAACAAAAAGTTAAAGGGTAGGTATTTGAAAATAGCAAGAGAATGATTTTTCTCTATTTATCTCTGAGTTCTTCTTTCTTAAAAAGGAACCAGGGAAAATCAGCAGACAGTAGGCTTTCCCTCAGTGGCCATGCTTAACTTTCAGCTTGCCTGTATTTGGTGCCTGCTTGATTTAGCAGGGCAGGAGCAAGGATGGGTGCTCAGCTTTGAGCTGCACCAGCCAGAGATACAGGCAGAAATCCCTCCCTGGCACTTGGGAAACTGCCCTGCCAGAGCCAGAAATATCCGTCAACAGCAAGGCAGGTGGTCCGGTGCTGGAAAGGGGCTGCAGCAGCTTCTGCCCGTCCTGTGAAGTCCAGCACCTTGTTCCCAGAGGCCCTCTGAGGGTTAGGCTCTAAGCCCCATCTGTAAATAGGCCTTGAATCACCACACAGCAGGCATCCATCCATCCAGCCTCTGTGTGCCTGGTGTCTTCAGGGAGCAGGATTACTCTGGGTGCACCAGACTGACAGCAACCTGGTACAGCTGCACAGATGCGACTAGTTTTGCTGATATATTTTAGATACCTTTAAGAACTAGATGGGGAAAGGTCTTTCCTATGAATCAATTGCCAGAGAATGAAAGGGGATCCTTACACTTTAATTCCTCTATGAATCATCTGGTGAATTGTTAAAATGCAAAGTCATGGACCCTTAATAGTACCTGGGTGGGGCCCATGAATCTGCATTTTAAATTTCCCTTGGTCAATTTTGAGGCAGGTGGTCTATGGATTGCTCCTTGAGGAAATACCTTGTCCTGTGGATCCATTTAGTTTTAATGAAGGGGGTGGGGTGGGAAGGTAAATGAGGCGGAATGTCCCTTCTCACCTTGCAGTAGAGAATAACAGCTGAAAAGAAACAAGTCTTGGATTTATTTTGGTTGGTTTTGGGGAAAGCACACTCAATATTTAACTATTTGAATTTACATCTCCTAGCCCCTTTCAAATGTAAAAAAAAAAAAAAAAAATCTGGGGAGACCTTTTTGAAAGATTTGTGACTGGCTTAGGCTTTTGGAAGCCCAAGGTTAAGAGTTCATGGTTTATGTGAAAGTATGGTTCCATGCAAGCCATTCCCTTAAACTGTGAGACTATGGATAGATAACGTTGCCTACTGGTTGGCTTTACTGAAGAGCAAATGGAATACTGTGGTTGTTAGACGCTAGACTATTTGTTGCTTGACATTAGGGACTGTGGTTAGTTGTCTTTACGTCTCATGTCTAGCATACTGCCAGCTTATACTCGATTGTAATTAACTAACTCAAACTCAAGTTCAGTTCATTATTGGAATAAATTAAGTACATTTTGCAAGCCCTGATGATTACACTGAGGATATTGAAAGAGTAATTTACCAGATGAGAGAGTAAGGCAAATGCAGCAAATATCTAGCATGTAAGTTGCCATTTTCTATTCTTGATTTCTTAGCAAGATATTGCTAATGAATTAAAGCACTTTTTCTTATTGGGCCAGGCTGTTGTCTCTTGATAACTTTAAACACAGTTCACCAGGAGGCAGTCAATTGACAGCTCCCAGTCAATTAGGATGGAAGTGGGGAGTGGGGAAAGGTTAAGGGGGAAAGAAGTAAGCTTTTTTTTCCTTTCAACAATTCAATACTAAGGCGTAAATAAATTAATAATTTTCACTTCCAAGAAGATAAAAATTCCCTAAAGATTACAAACAAATTTCAGCTCCCATACACACATGTCTCTAGCCCTGTTGTAGGACTTGCTGCTGCTGCTGCTGCTGCTGCTAAGTCGCTTCAGTCGTGTCCGACTCTGTGCGACCCCATAGACAGCAGCCCACCAGGCTCCCCTGTCCCTGGGATTCTCCAGGCAAGAACACTGGAGTGGGTTGCCATTTCCTTCTCCAATGCATGAAAGTGAAAAGTAAAAGTGAAGTCGATCAGTCGTGTCTGACTCTAGCGACCCCATGGACTGCAGCCCACCAGGCTCCTCCATCCATGGGATTTTCCAGGCAAGAGTACCAGAGTGGGGTGCCATGGATTATAAATAAGAATCTTAAAAACCAATTAATGGTTTTTGTTCTGGGCAAGTGCAAGAAGAGTGACAGCACTCTGCTCGTCATTTTCCAGCCCTTCTCAGCAATACTTTCAGCCCATGGGCTGCTCTGAGCACAAATAGAGGAATGGAGATACTAGAGTGGGGGAAGGAAAGACAGTCGCAGAGTAGAACCAGAGGAAGTCGTTCAGAGGAGAAGTCGTATGTGAAAGAAATAAAGAAGGTCTATGCAGGGCCAGCATGAGAGACTGTCACCAGCAGGGACCTCAGATGCCACTGGGTAGCCTCAGTGCTCCAGGCTGCCTGTTCCTGCGTTGAACTGTCATGGATCTAAATTTCCATTCTGCATAGCAGCTGCCACATTCAGAGATATACTGTGAATCTAGGAGTCAAATAGCAATAGAATTGGAGGAGAAAGGAGAACCAGGGCTACGGGATGGATAGGAACTCAGGAGAAATAGTCTGAAGTGCATCAACCCTCTGCTCCTCTCTGCCTGGACATCTCCATCACAATGGTTATTGAACAGGTCTTATTCAGAGATGAAGACCTGTTCTCTACCTTCAGGAGGGTCCCAATCTGGTAGTAATAAAAGATCTGTCAACAACAGCACCCATTAAAAAGGTGAGAAGCATCATGATATATGTCTGAGCAAAGAGCTATTACTTCTGCCTAAGGGAATTGGGGAATTTCAGCTGTGGAAAATATTTAATAATACTCCACCTTAGGAGATATTTATTTTGATAGATTGTTAGGAAGATAAATAACTTGCTGTTGAAAGAGAGATTCTATCCTCGTATAGAATTGCAAAATAGATGCAGCCTATCCCAGTGTATTGATGGATTTATTAGGAAGAGCCTGTAACACTTGAGCATGTCTTTCCTCTTAAAAATGTATGATACATGTGCATTAAATTTAATGAAGCAAGCCAAGAGACATGAATAAGTGTGCTGGTCAGTAAAAGACAAATTACTCTTTTTCTCCAAAAGGTAATCTAATGTTTGCTGATTTGAATTGAATTTCTTTTAAAAAAAGAAAAAGAAAAAGGCTTGTGACTCAAGATGACCCTAGAATGCTTGTGTTTAATATCAGTACTCTATTGATTCCTAAAGGCAAGAACTCCATAATAATCTAAAGTATGTGAAGCTATTTAATCAGTTTAAAGTTGATGGGTATTAATTTTTGCTGGTCTAATTGTTTACTGGAGCATCCTCTGAAGTCCAAGCACAGATGAAGGGAATCCATTCTTCCGTAAGAATGTGCTTATATTGCACACCTATTGCCCATCGTGGATTTTCATTAACTGGGCTTTCCAGTGGGCGGTTCTGTTTTATGTGCCCAGTGGTTGCTCTATCGATCTTCTCAGGGGGCTGGCAGGCGTTTCACAGCTTAGGATTGCCTGAAACATTTGGAAGGAATGTTTCATTTTAGAATTGTTGCCTAGATCCATTCTGTTACCTGCTATGAAGTCAGACTATCAGTCCCCAAGGAGCTTACACTAATTAAAGGGCAAGGTTCAAGAGAACATGCTTCTTGTTTCACCAAAAACCTTTTATATGAAATAATGGCCCAGAGTATAGAGACAAACAGTCCAATAGAGACTCTGTGTAATTTCAGCTTATGTGGTGAGAAGTTGAAATAGCCTTTTGGGAAGATAAACTTTAAAATGCGGTGACTGAACTAGGTTCCATAAATATGACACTAAAAAAATGTTGAAATAAGAGTTTGGTCAAAACCCATTACAGATTTAATTGAGAGTGAAACGTATATAAGAAATCGTGTGAGTTGGCAATATATACATTACAAGAAGGTCAAAAAGCATTCAAATCTAAGAAATTCAGATCATTCAGGGACTGAAAAAACAGATTTGAATCTATCAAGCAATTTGGGAGTCAACACCGGGTGATATTTTTCTTAACCCTTCTGATAAAAAAGAAGAATTTCCTTCTGGGATTATGCTGTCAGACGTGATTAGTTTTCTCTCTTTTTATATGATTGCTTACTATTTATCAATCTTTGTGCTTTTAAACTCTTCTCCAAAATATGAGCAAATGTAACATATATTCCTATTCAGAAACAAAGTAAAGTAAGCCCCTATTCTCTTTCTTTCTTCCTCTTTCTTGAATTTTTCTTACTTTTTAAAAATTGAAGTATAATTAATTTCAATATTATATTAAATTTAGGTGTTCAGTATAGTGATTTGATATTTTTATCCACTACACAGTGATCACCATGATAAGTCTAGTTACCATTTTTCACGATACAAAGCTATTACAATATTATTGACTATACTCCCTATGCTGTATATTATATACTTGTGACTTAATTTATAACTAGAAATTTGTAACTTTTAATATCTCTAACCTCTTTCACTCATTCTCCCATTCCTGCAACCACTCCCTTGGCAAACACCAGTTTGTTCTCTGAATTTGTTTCTGTCTTGTTTGTTCATTTGGTTTATTTTGTAGAGTCCACACACAAGTGAAATCACATGGTATTTGTCTTTCTATTTCTGACTTAGTTCACTTAGAATAATATCTGAGTGAAAGTCACTAAGTCATGTCTGACTCTTTGTGACACCATGGACTATATAGTCCATGGAATTCTCCAGGCCAAATGCTGGAGTAGGTAGCTGTTCCCTTCTCCAAGGGATCTTTCCAATCCAGGGATTGAACCCAGGTCTCCCACATTGTAAGTGGATTCTTCACCAGCTGGGCCACCAGGGAAGCCCAAGAATATTGGAGTGGGTAGCCTATCCCTGCTCCAGTGGATCTTCTTGACCCAGGAATTGAACTGGTTCTCCTGCATTGCAGGTGGATTCTTTACCAGCTGAGCTACCAGAGAAGCCCAATCCATATTGTCACCAATAGCTAGATTTCATTATTTTTTTTATGACTAAGTAATATTCTTGTATGTATATATATGATATGCATCACATCTTCTTCATACATTTATCTATCAATGGACACTTAGGTTGCTTCCATATCTTGGCTATTATAAACAATGCTGCAATGAACATGGGGGTGTATATATCTTTTAAAATTAGTATTTTTGTTTTCTTTAAGTACCCAGAAGTAGAACTGCTGGTTCCTATGGCAGTTCTGTTTTCATAAGGAGCCTTCATACTGCACCAATTTGCATTCCCACCAACAGTGCATGAGGGTTCCCTTTTCTCCACATCTTCACCAACATTTGTTATTTGTGTTCTTTTTGATGTTAGCCATATTGACAAATATGAGGTGATATCTCCTTGTGGTCGTGATCTGCATTTCCCTGATGATTAGCAAGATTGAGCATCTTTCATGTGCTCGTTGGTCATTTGTATGTCTTCTCTGGAAAAAGTGTCTATTTAGGTATTCTGCCTATTTCTTTGATCAGATTGTTTGTTTTTGATGTTGTGTTGCATGAGTTCTTTATATATTTTGGATATTAACCCCTTATCCTATATATCATTTGCAAATATCTTCTCCCATTCAGTAGGCTGCCTTTTAATTTTGTTGATAGTTTCCTTTGTAATGCAAAAACATTTTAGTTTGATGTAGTCCCATTTGTTTATTTCTGTTTTCCTTGTCTAAAAGGAAACAGATCCAATATATATATATATTGCTAAGACCAATGTCAGGGAGAAAACTGCCTCTGTTTTCTTCTAGGAATTTTGTGGTTTCAGGTTTTACGCATAAGGTTGTATGTCTTGACTGCACCACATCTGCTCCTCCTACCTCTCTTGTGTTTCCTTTTCTGTATCTTTTCTGCTAGTCTTCAGGTTGTTATCATAGATAGTAGATCTGTACATGGTTGTTATTTTGATGTGCCCATGGGAGGAGGTGAGATCAAGGTCTTTCTACTCTGCCGTCTTGACCACACCTCCCTCTTCCTTGAGTTTCTAAATGGACAGGTTTTTCTTTTTCAGTCGGGATGAATCAGCCTACACTATTCAGTTATTGTGTCAGAGGTAGAAGGATCGTCAAACAAAACCCTATATGAGTTAGTCTGCAATAAAATCCCATCTCTGTAATAGTGAAATAGTTTATTTTTATAACGGGCTTGGAATTTGGGGCATTAGGACTTCCGGTGCTTATATTGCAATAATAGTCATATTGGGTAAAGTTGATTGCATAATGCAAATATTATATGCATTTAGACATGTAAATTTAGACAAGTTAGTAATATTATGATTAAAAAAAATTCACCTCTGGCTTAATCATTTTTTTGAAGAGATTTCAAAGTCGAAAACCACAGGCCAAATCCAACCTATAGATTAAAAAAAAAAAGATTTTTTGAAAGTTCAAAAGACATCTTTTGG
The DNA here is from genome assembly GCF_003369695.1 of Bos indicus x Bos taurus. Lineage (NCBI taxonomy): Eukaryota > Metazoa > Chordata > Mammalia > Artiodactyla > Bovidae > Bos > Bos indicus x Bos taurus. The sequence continues at coordinate 22,794,360 of NC_040084.1, read as the reverse complement.
TTGTAGAGTGAAAGGCAAGCCTCTCTTCTGCCACTGTCCTCCTGCTGAGAGACTAAACAATGTCTTTTGTATCCTTCCATATAGTTTTTATGTACATGTTATAAACTCACATGTACATCCATTTCCCAATGAAATTTATACGCCCTGTTCTACACCACTTTTTCCTTCCTTCTTTTTCTTTCTTACCATCATATCTTGGAATTCATCCCACTTTAGCACATTTATTTCAGCACATTATTATTCTTTCTGATTCTACCATATGGATGTATCAAAATTTATTTAACCATTTCCATGTTGCTGTCCATTTTGCTTATTTCCAAATGTTTGCTATGTTTATGTAACTAGGATTTCCTTGAACAAATCCATAGATATGTGAGTATATATTATCTGTAGGATACATTTCTAGAAGTGGAATTGCTGAGTTAAAGGGTAAAGACATTTGTAATTATAAAGAGTGTTGTGTGAATTTGGCCTCCCAGCAGAAATGCATGAGAACTCCTGTTCCCTTACCATAGCCAACCCAGTGTGTTATTATCTCTCTGATCTATGCCAATATAAGTTAAAAAAGAATCTCAGTGTTGTTTTATTTAACATTTTTTTTATATTAAGAGTAAGATTTAGTGTCTTTTCATATGTTCAAGAGCCTTTTTTTTTTTTTCACTTCTGCAAACTCCTCAGAGCTTTTTAAAATTTATCTGTCGGTCTTTTACTTACCGTTGTAGAAGGTCCTTTTATTTTAGCAATCTTAGCCATTTGGAATATGTGTGTGTGTTGTTTTGTTTTTACTATTTTTTTTTCTTTTTTTCTTTGTGTTTTGGCTTTACCACGTGGAAACTTGTGTTTTGTATATTTTAAATTATCAGTTTATCAGTCTTGTGAATTTTCTGGTGGTCCAGTGGTTAGGACTTTGTACTTCTAACACAGAGGGCATGAGTCCAGTTCCTGGTTGGGAAGCTAAGATCCCACATGCTGCACCAAGTGCCCCCTCCCCCCCAAAATGTATCAGTCTTTCCTTTTATGACTTCTGGATTTTGCATCAAACTTAGAAAATTATATTTCATATGAAATCCCCCCATGGCATTTCACAAGGTATTTTTATGTTTAATTTTTTACTTTTAACATCTTAATCTATCTAGAAATGACCCTGCTTCAAGGTGTGGATATTTTTCCCATAGGGCTACCCATTTTCCTCAGCACTGTTTCCCTTTCTCATTTATTAGAATGTCACCCTCTTAACATCCTAAATCACCTAATGAATTTAGGTTTATATCTCAGCTAATTGTTCTGTCTGTTCATATATCAGAGTACTGTTTTAATTAATGAGATTCTATAATTTTATAAAAATCTAGTGATTATCGTTCCTACTTACTCCTTTCATTTTCAGAGTTTTTTGCATCTTCTCTATCTTTTTTTAATGCAAATTTCAGAATCCACTTGCTTATTTAAGATATCAACTGGCATTCTCACTGAGATATAATTAAATATTTAATTAAGTTAGGTACTGTCGACCTTCTTACAATATTGAATCATCCTAACAGTTTCATTTGTTCATACCTTCTTTTGTATTATTCAGTAGCCTTTTAAACTTTTCTTCATAATGTCTTGTCCATTTCTTGTTAATTTTATTCCTTGGTGATATGATATATAAAGTCATTTTTTCTATTATATCTTCTGTTATTTTAACATATATAAATTAGTGATTACTACTGTATTAATTTTTTTAACCCTGCTCTTTTACTGAATTCTCTTACTGTTTGCAGTTAATTAGCTTGGCTGTTCCAGATATATAGTCATATCATATAATCTGCAAAAAAAAAAAAATCACTTCCTGTTTTCTGATATTTTATACCTCTAACTCTTCTTGGCAAATTATCTTGGCCAGTAGCAGTACTAAAATGTTAAATAACACAAATGGTGGCAGGCATTACTTCTTCTTCATGCCTTTTGTGAATATGCCTCTAATATTTCACTATTAAGCATGTGGTTGGCTTTGGAGCCACATTAAGAAGGTTATCTGTCTTATTCTATTTTACTGAATGTTGTTCTTTCAAGAATGATTATTAAATTCTTTTCATATAATTTCATAATAAATCTCATATGGTTATGTTATACTTTTCTGGTAACATGCTGCCAGGTTTTGTTTGCAAATATTTTGTTTAGGATTTTTGTACTAATATTTATAAATGAGATTTGTCTCTGTTGTTCATTTTTATGCTCTTTCATCAGTGTAGTTATCAATGTTAAGCTTGCTTCACAGCAATAATTTAAATGTCTGTCAATACCTATAATTTGAGCAGGTTAAGTCATTGGGATTTGTTGGAATTATCTTGTGAATAAACTGGACTTCGTGCTTTTGTTGTTGTTTGAAGCTCTTTGACACTTTAGATTTTTTTTTCTTTCTTTTGTGGTCTGATTCTGTAAATGGCCTTTCCTAGAAAGTTATCTATTTCATAAAAGTTTTAAAATTTATTTTCATAGAATTTGCCAAATTCTATGCAAATTAGTCTCTTGTGATTCTTTACTTTCTTATGTTTCCATCTCCAGTTTATCATCTTTTTTGTATATGCAGTTTTTCTTTTGTGGTTTTCTTGATATGTTTAATTATTCACTCTTCCTCTTTCCTTGATAAAAAGTTTTTGAATTTATTTAGAAACTCTATCATGCATATGTTTCTAAATTACTAATTGCTATTATATTGTCTTTATTAATTCCCTTTATATGCTTTCCTTTTGTTAATTTTTCTAATCTGTATATGACTTTTAAAGTTAGATGCTTGTGTCATTAGTCTTTATTCCTTATTATTCAAATAGGCATTTAAGGCTATGAATTTATTTTCAGCAATGTGCTGACTGTATCTCATTTATCTTGATATGTTACATTACCATAACTATTATTTTCTAGACATTTGGAAATTTTGCATTTTAGTTCCAATTTTACTCAGTTTTAGTTCCAATTTTACTCAAGCATTGTTTAAGACAGAGTTTTAATATCTCTGGATAGAATTTTCATTTTAATGGCATCATGATTTCTACTTTTTGGATCTGCAAGTTTATTTGGGGGAGAAGGCTGAGTGCCGAAGAATTGATGCTTTTGAACTGTGGTGTTGGAGAAGACTCTTGAGAGTCCCTTGAACTGCAAGGAGATCCAACCAGTCCATTCTGAAGGAGATCAGCCCTGGGATTTCTTTGGAAGGAATGATGCTAAAGCTGAAACTCCAATACTTTGGCCACCTCATGCAGAGTTGATTCATTGGAAAAGACTCTGACGCTGGGAGGGACTGGGGGCGGGAGGAGAAGGGGACGACAGAGGATGAGATGGCTGGATGGCATCATTGACTTGATGGACGTGAGTCTGAGTGAACTCTGGGAGTTGGTGATGGACAGGGAGGCCTGGCGTGCTGCGATTCATGGGGTCTCAGAGTCGGACACAACTGAGCAACTGATCTGAACTGAATATGTTATTAATATGTAAAGTAACGCTCAAAATTCTCCAAGCCAGGCTTCAGGAATACATGAACCGTGATCTTCCAGATGTTCAAGGTGGTTTTAGAAAAGGCAGAGGAATCAGAGACCAAATTGCCAACATCTGCTGGATCATCAAAAAAGCAAGACAGTTCCAGAAAAACATCTATTTCTGCTTTATTGACTATGCCAAAGCCTTTGACTATGTGGATCACAATAAACTGTGGAAAATTCTGAAAGAGATGGGAATACCAGACCACCTGACCTGCCTCTTGAGAAACCTATATGCAGGTCAGGAAGCAACAGTTAGAATTGGACATGGAACAACAGACTGGTTCCAAATTGGAAAAGGAGTACGTCAAGGCTGTATATTATCACCCTGCTTATTTAACTTATATGCAGAGTACATCATGAGAAACGCTGGGCTGGAAGAAGCACAAGCTGGAATCAAGATTGCCGGGAGAAATATCAATAACCTCAGATATGCAGATGACACCATCCTTATGGCAGAAAGTGAAGAGGAACTAAAGAGCCTCTTGATGAAAGTGAAAGAGGAGAGTGAAAAAGTTGGCTTAAAGCTCAACATTCAGAAAACAAAGATCATGGCATCCGGTCCCATCACTTCATGGCAAATAGATGGGGAAACAGTGTAAACAGTGGCTGACTTTATTTTTTGGGCTCCAAAATCACTGCAGATGGCGATTGCAGCCATGAAATTAAAAGACATTGCTTGGAAGGAAAGTGAGGACCAACCTAGATAGTATATTCAAAAGCAGAGACATTACTTTGTCAACAAAGATCTGTCTAGTCAAGGCTATGGTTTTTCCAGTGGTCATGTATGAACATGAGAGTTGGACTATAAAGAAAGCTGAGCGCTGAAGAATTGATGCTTTTGAACTGTGGTGTTGGAGAAAACTCTTAAGAGTCTCTTGGACTGCAAGAAGATACAACCAGTCCATCCTAAAGGAGACCAGTCCTGGGTATTTATTGGAAGGACCGATGTTGAAGCTGAAAGTCCAATACTTTGGCCATCCTGTGCTAAGCACCGACTCATTTGAAAAGACCCTGATGCTGGGAAAGATTGAGGGCAGGAGGAGAAGGGGACAACAGTGGATGAGATGGTTGGATGACATCACTGACTTGATGGACATGGGTTTGGGTGAACTCCGGGAGTTGGTGATGGACAGGAAGGCCTGGTGTGCTGCAGGTCTTGGGGTTGCAAAGAGTCAGACATGACTGAGTGACTGACCTGAACTGAACTGATGTTTATATGAAATGAAAGTATTGTCTCTATTTTCAGGTTGCACAGTTTTTATTTATCAATCAGATCTCTGATATTAATTTTTATTTTATTCTACTATAACTTTGCTTATGTTTCCTCTGCACAATTTATTAATGGACTGAGAAAAGTAATGTATTTCTAGGTATTTCTTTGAATCTCCTATAATTTCTGCTCTAGTTACAATATTGGTGTATTATTTGGTGCAGAAATATTCTAGCACTTGTATCTTCAATGTAATTTTTTTATTTGGTCATAATAAATTGATTTCTTTGTCTTGTTTAATGCTTTTTGCTTTGTAGTCCATGCTGCCTGTTGTGAAAACTTTAAGTCCCACTTTTTTTGTATTCGCTTTTGCTTTTATAATACTACCTATCTCTTTGTTTTCACTTTCTGACTCAGTTTAGATTTCATATATATATGTATCATATGTATAAGATCAAACATAACTTTCTTATAAATATATTTAAATTGTGTGGACCATTTAGATATATTGAAAAGAACTTATTTTGATCTTGATTCTGCTGTATTCATTCACATAATATTTTCAGTATTAAAGAATCCTTTACTTTGTGGTCTTTTTCATTGTTGGCCTGTGTTTAGTTTTTCTGATATTAAGAAGTTTGCATGTTTGTTCTAATTGTCTTTTCATTATTTTTTTATTATGCTTTTATGTAGTATCTTTAGTTCCTCCTTGTTTTTACACTGTACTTATTAGTTTCCTAGTATATGCAATACTGAAATTAGCATGTTCTCTTTTCCTTCTCCTGCTTCTCTTTTACTTTATCAATTTATTTCAATCAATAAGATTAGTTGTTTTAATGTTTCCCTTCCCAAGTATGTTGAAACATATCATTTGACTTTATTGCCTTCTAGATCCTTTCATTTTCAGGTATGAAAGGTGAGGTAATCAAAAAACTTATCATCTTCCTTCACAATTCTGTCCAAATTTTTCTTACTGTTACCATGTTGAAATATTTTTTCTTTGGTTTACAATGAAATACATTCAATGTTCACCATCATTTCTCTTGCTCTATTTTTCCTAGCTATATTTTGATTGGATAAAACTTGTTATCCAGTCGTTTCTCAAAGAGGGATCATGGCACTATTTCCTACATTTTTCCATAGTTTTAAGTGGTTTGACTGAAACTTTTATAAAACTTGAAGAATAGCTTGACTGATATAAATTCCTGAGCTCAAAATTCTTTCTTTGAATGTATTAGGTATTGATTTACTTGTTTTGGGCAGTGGAGCCTATGGAGAAATCTGAGATCAGCCTTATTTTTTCATCTCATCATATACTCCTGTTTTGTTTTTGGCCTGGCTTCCTCCCAGATTTTTGGCTTGTTTTTGAACTTTAAGAACTTTTGTAGGATGTCTCAATTTTGATCATTCTGGATTATTCCTGGGTCAGTGTGTACTCTTTAAAGGAAAAACTCATGAGATTAGACATGTCATATTTGGTATAAAACATATTTAAAATGTAAGTTGCATTATACAAATGTATAATAAATGCTCACATTTTCCATTAGCACCGAAATTCTCATTCAGTTATTTTGCACTTGTTAATGTCTGTTCCAATAATGGATAAATATTCATAAGTCTAGTCTGTCCAATTCAACAAGTATTTGAATGCCATTTATTATGATAATAGGTGAAATGAGTCATTTGAGATCTTTCTCTGCTTTGTTTTGCCTCATCCTCAAAACAACCCTATGTGCAAATTCTGCTATTTTCCCTATTTTGCAGAGGAGGAGATTGAAGCTTAGAGGTGACAGGCAATCCACCTACAATCAAAAAAGGCAGAACCAGGATTTAAACCTAAGCCATCTGACTTTATAGTCAAAGCTCATAATCACTAGATCAGTCAATTACCTAGCTATTTAGATGCCTCACTTAATACTGAGGTATTATTTGATCTGTCATTATATCCCACTTATGCAAACTATGAGCTTGAAGTTTTTTGAGCTTTAGATCCTTCAATTAGTCAGTTCTCAACCAGAAGTAATTTTACTTTCCAGGTTACATACAGTAATGTCCAAAATGTTTTTGGTCATTTAAAGTGGGAGAAGGGGTAGTGCTATTGTCTGGGTAAAGGCCAGGGATGCTGCTGAATATTCCACAATGCGTAGGACATGCATTCATAACAATGAATTATCCAGCCCCAAATGTCAATAGTGCTGCTGCTGAGAAAATCTGAGTTAGATGGTAATGTTCCTGAGGTAATTTTCTTTTCTTTTACTTGTATCACTCCATAGTGCATTTAATATAAGATGCATAGAAACTTGACTGTTATTTTTAACAAAAATTATATTTAGGAATATTTTTTAAAGTTCTAGTACTCTTCAGAAATTCATTACTTTGGTGATAAGGACAAGCAATCAGTTGCACCTTAATGGAAATTAGAATAAGTTTTTCGAAAGTTGCTTTTTTCTTTCCCTGATGTAATTTTATATCAATAAATACTTCAGTAATAGTTGTTTCATCATTGAATTAAAGGGAGGCTGTTCATTAAGAAACTTCATGCCCATTACTGATGAAGAGCTCTAAATTAATTATTTCCTGATTCCACGGTACAGTATTTATGAAAATTAGTAAAAATTGTTCATTTTTCTTTGGGGGTGGAGAAAAGGATCATTAAAATAATGAAATTGGACAGAATTGATAGAGTTTCTATTTAAAAGACCGTTTTATTAATTAGTCTTTCTCTCCCTTCAGGGGATGACATCAACACTGATTAAAATTTGCTGAAGATAACTTTCCTTATGAAAAACATGCCTTTTAATTTTATCTTACACTTTAGCGCAAATAGAACAATCATACCCTGTAGTTATAATAAATGTGGCCCCCCTCAAAGACAAGTGTGTGCTCAGTCGTGTCCAACTCTTTGTGACCCCATGGACTGTGGCCTACCAGGCTCCTCTGTCCAGGGAATTTTACAGGCAAGAATACTGGAGTGGGTTGCCATTTCCTTCACCAGGGGATCTTCCTGACCCAGGGAGCAAGCTTGGGCCCACTGCATTGGCAGACAGATTCTTTATCACTAGCGCCACCTGGGAAGCCCAAAGACAAGTGCTGCTGCCAAAATGATAATTTAAGGATTACTGACTATGTCCTTTTCTTTCTTCCTTTTCAAATTCCTGTAAGTCATATATATGCAAAGCAAGAACTTGTAGTAAGTGCTTCTGGAGAAGGGTGTGGATGTATGTCACAGTACTCTAAGCCCAATATATTTTTTGCTCATATTCTTTTTGATTATGGTTTATTAAAAAATATTGAAATAATTCTCTGTTCTACACAGTAGGACCTTGTTTATCTATTCTGTATCAAATAGTTTGCATCTGCTAAGCCCAAACTCTCAATTCATCCTTCCCTGACCACCCCTACTGCCTTGGCAACCACAAGTCTGTTTCTGTTTCGTAGATAAGCTCACTTGTGTCCTATTTCAGCTTCCAGATATAGGTGATATCATGTAGTATTTTGACTTTCTCCTTCTGACTTACATCACGTAGTATGAACCTCTAGGTCCACCTATGTTGCTGCAAATGACATCATTTCATTATGTTTTATGGTTAAGTAGTATTCCATTATCAGAGAAGGCAATGGCACCCCACTCCAGTACTCTTGCCTGAAAATCCCATGGACGGAGGAACCTGGTGGGCTGCAGTCCATGGGGTCTCTAAGAGTTGGACACAACTGAGCGACTTCACTTTCACTTTTCACTTTCATGCATTGGAAAAAGAAATGGCAACCCACTCCAGTGTTCTTGCCTGGAGAATCCCAGGGACGGGGGAGCCTGGTGGGCTGCCGTCCATGGATGGGGTCGCACAGAGTTGGACACGACTGAAGCGACTCAGCAGCAGCAACAGCAGCAGTATTCCATTATATATATATGTATGTGTGTGTGTGTATTATATATAAAATATATTTTCTTTATCCATTCATCTGTCGATGGATATTTAGGTTGTTTCCATGGTTTCACTTGGCTATTGTAGCAATGATGAGCATGTTTGCCTGTGTCTATTGACTTAGATAGCATATTCAAAAGCAGAGACATTACTTTGCCAACAAAGGTCTGTCTAGTCAAGGCTATGGTTTTTCCTGTGGTCATGTATGGATGTGAGAGTTGGACTGTGAAGAAGGCTGAGCGCTGAAGAATTGATGGTTTTGAACTGTGGTGTTGGAGAAGACTCTTGAGAGTCCCTTGGACCGCAAGGAGATCCAACCAGTCCATCCTGAAGGAGATCAGCCCTGGGATTTCTTTGGAAGGAATGATGCTAAAGCTGAAACTCCAGTACTTTGGCCACCTCATGCGAAGAGTTGACTCATTGGAAAAGACTCTGATGCTGGGAGGGATTGGGGGCAGGAGGAGAAGGGGACGACAGAGGATGAGATGGCTGGATGGCATCACTGACTCGATGGACGTGAGTCTGAGTGAACTCTGGGAGTTGGTGATGGACAGGGAGGCCTGGTGTGCTGCGATTCATGGGCTTGCAAAGAGTCGGACACGACAGAGCGACTGAACTGAACTGAACTGACTGACCATTTGTTTGTCTTATTTGTGCTTCACAGGTGGTCCAGTGGTAAAGAATCCACCTGCCAATGCAGGAGAAGTAGGTTCAGTCCCTCGGTCAGGGACAGAGGACAGAGGAACCTGGAGGGCGACAGCCCATGTGTTTTCAGTCGCTCAGTCATGTCCAACTCTTTGCAACCCCATGAACTGTAGCCAGCCAGGCTCTCCTGTCCAGGGAATTTTCCAGGCAAGAACACTGGAGTGGGTTGCCATTTCCTACTCCAGGGGATCTTCCTGACCCAGGGATCAAACCTGAGTCTTTTTCATCTCCTGCATTGGCAGGCAGATTCTTTGCCACTGTGCCACCTGGGAAGCCCATAGATGGACAGAGGAGCCTGGTGGGCTACAGTCCATGGGGTCAACTAATTGACTGAGCATGCATGCACACATATCTTCTTTGGAGAACTGTCTATTTAAGTCTAACTCCCTTTTTGATTGGTTGTTTGTTTTTTGTTACAAATTGTATGAGCTCTTTGTTTATTTTGTAAATTAAGCCCTTGTCAGTAGCAAATATTTGCAAATAGTTTCTCCCAACCTGTAGGCTGTCATTTTGTTTTGTTTATGGTTTCTTTTGCTGTGCAAAATTTTGTAAGTTTAAGTCCCATTTGTTTATTTTTGCTTTTATATCTATTGCCTTGGGAGACTGACCTAAGAAAACATTGGTAAGGGTTGTGTCAGAGAATGGTTTGCCTATGTTCTCTTCTAGGAGTCTTTTGTTTTCTTAGGATTTATTTATTTATTTTTGGCTGTGCTAGGTCTTCTTTGCTATGCACCAGCTTTCTCCAGCTGCGGTGAATAGGGGATACCCTTCATTGTAATGCTCAGGCTTCTCATTGCAGTGGTTTCTCTTACTACAGAGCACAGGCTCTAGGCATGCGAGTTTAAGCAGTTGTGGCTTGCAGACTTAGTTGCTCTGTGACATGTTTAATCTTCCTGGATTAAAGAGATCAAACCCATGTCCCCTACATTGGCAGGTGAGTTCTTAACCACCAGCCAGCAGGGAAGCCCTCTTCTAGGAGTTTTACAGTGTCATGTCTTATATTTAAGTCTTTAAGTGATTTTGAGTTTATTTTTGTGTATGATGTGAGGGTGTGTTCAACTTCACTGATTTATATGCAAGCGGAGTATTTTTTAAAAACGAGGGCTTCCCTGGTGGCTCAGTGGTAAAGAATCCACCTGGCAATGCAACTGAACTTGAGTGCCACAACTACTGAGCCTGTGCTCTAGAGCCCGGGAGCTGCAGCAACTGCTGAGTCCACGTGCTGTGGCTACTGAAGCCTGCACATTCTAGAGCCAGCACTCTGCAAGGAGGGAAGGCACCGCAATGAGAAGCTCATACACCACAGCTAGACAGTAGCCCTGGCTCGACACAACTACAGAAAAGCCTGGGCAGCAATAAAGACCCAGCACAGTCAAAAATACATAAATAAATGAAATCATAAACAGTGGATTAGCAGTACACCCAACTAGGAAGTTTATTTGGCACTATGGACAGGGGAGCCTGGTAGGCTGCACTCCATGGGGTCGCTAGGAGTCGGACACGACTGAGCGACTTCTCTTTCACTTTTCACTTTCATGCATTGGAGAAGGAAATGGCAACCCACTCCAGTGTTCTTGCCTTGAGAGTCCCAGGGACGGGGCTGCCTGGTGGGCTGCCGTCTCTGGGGCCGCACAGAGTCGGACACGACTGAAGCGACTTGGTAGCAGCAGCAGTGTTTAAAATGAAAGTCGCTCAGTCATGTCGGACTTTTTGCGACCTGATGGACTGTATAGTTTCTCCAGGCCAGAATACTGGGGTGGGTAGTCATTCCCTTCTCCAGGTGATCTTCCCGACTCAAGGATCAAACTCAGGTATCCCGCACTGCAGGCGGATTCTTTACCAGCTGAGTCACCAGGGAAGCCCAAGAATACTGGAGTGGGCAGCCTATCCCTTCTCCAGGGGATCTTCCTGACCCAGGAATCGACCCGGAGTCCCCTGCGTTGCAGGCGGATTCTTTACCAGATGAGCTACCAAGGAATCTACTAGTGTTCAAAACTATTTGCAATTCCCCTATAATACAATACCAGCAGGTACCAGTCAAATATTTGGAAAGTTTTAAAAACATTTTCGGGCAATGATTCCTGTTGTAGGTTTTCATGAGCTTACAGAAAAAAAAATTTAATTGGTGATATATCTTTCTTATCTTAATGAGCTCTCTTAGTATTGGAAAGAAACTGATTTAGGAAAGATAAATTGTGCATTTGAGAACAAATAAGGAGCATAACTAAGGTATTTATCAGTATGAATTCCTCCGAGGACAGGTAAATGCTTTTCACAACAAGTTCTCCAGCTAAAAGTTCCCATCAGCAGCTGTTCGGTTGTTAATTGTCTTTCTTCAAAAAGTAGTCCCAGAAAGGTTTCATGGCGCCGGCGTTCTTTCTGTGTGTCTCCTCCATCCACATTCAAAGGCATCCTTAGAACACCTGGAGGACAGTATGACAGATAGCACAGTCCTTCTGGTACCTGCTCTTCCATGTGTCTCTCTGTGTCTTCTTAATTAGGATGCAAAGTAAAAGTGACAGAGCTGTTGCTAGTGAACAGGCAGCAGCTGGCACCTCCATGCGAGGGGGCAGGCTTAGCGATCACGGATAGAGACTCATAATTCATCCACCCTGACAAACAGGAACACCTTAAAAATGGAATGTTACAAGGTTCTTTGCCAGTCACACAGAACTCCCTTGCTATATTTTGCAGTTTCGTGTGATGAGAAGAAACGGGGTGACTCGGGTTCCACCAAATCTCTAACTTCTGAAGCACTCAGGGTGGAGTTAAGGGGAGCCTAGTTTCCTCAGGAGACAGCGGGGCAAATTGAGACATTTCTTTGGAGAAGATAACTTGAATATAATGGAATAAAATGTCTTAATGTAGAAGTTCAGTGTAGACATTCTTGATGATGGAGTTAATTGCACATTTTAAGTAATTAGAATTGTTAAACATGTGAAGGGCAGAAAAATTGACAAGATACTTGAGTTATGGTGCCAAAATGCTGTTGGTAAATTTTATAATCAGATCATGAAAAAGTCTGCAGATTAGAAACTTACATCTTCCCTTTTATTTGTAAGAAGACTGTAGTAGAGAAAGAAAATGGGACTTTTGTGCTGTATTCATGGAACTCTTAATATGTACAACCAAAACGTGAAAAATCAATGTTGTCAACTGGTGAAAATTAATCAAATTGTGTACTTTTCTGTGTATATATAATTTAATAAAACCTTTGAAAAATTCACTTAGCTGTTTCATTCTTACAATACCCACTGAGCAGAGTGACTTTTGCTTCCTTTTAATTCACCAAATTGTTTATTAAAATGAATTGTTTACTACTGAGGTGTGCTGTTTATACTGGATAGCACACAGCTCTGAAATCCCACTGTTCTTCCACTTACTATTAGCTATATGCAGGTTTGGGCAAGACCAGTTCCCCAATGGCTCAATGGGTAAAGAGACTCTCTGCAATGCAGGAGATGCAGCAGACATGGGTTCAATCCTTGTGTCAGAAAGATCCCCTCTAGGAGGAAAATGGCAACCCACTACAGTATTCTTGCCTGGAGAATCCTATGGACAGAGGAGCCTGGTGGGCTACAATCCAAAGGGTCATAAAGAGTGGGACATGACTGAGTGACTAAACACAGCACAATAATCTTTCTAAAGTTGACTTTCTCCATTTGTACAATGGGGCTAATAATGTTTGTTTTGTAGGATTGTCTGAGGATTAGAGATCCCAAGCTCTCAGCCTTGCATCTGGCAGGTGGTAAACCCACCATAATTGGTAGCCAGTAGGATGATTATGGTGATGATTGATGGTGATGATAATGTAGCCTGTAGTCCTGTAGGAAATAGAAACAAAACAAGTTTAATATAGCAGAAAAACACTTTCATGCAGTTGTTCAGAAAATATATATTGAATACTTACCTCCTGTAAATCCTTGTGGTAGTAATTTCAGAAGTAGATAATCAGAACTAGTTTATTCTGGCTGGGTGAGATCTTGTCCCAGACCTGGTATCTGATGTTCTCAGGCTGTATTCTAGGTATTGGCTTATGCTCAGTTTCTTAACTCTGTAACACTAAGAGGGACTGTTCTCTGTCTTGAGCTTATGGATAAGCCTTTGTCAGAGTCTCTCCCAGGCCAGAAAGAGAGCCCTGGAATCATGGCTCCAGTGACCCTCAGATTTCAGATACTCCCTGCTGCCTGGGCTCAGCTATTGATCCCCCATCCCCCTCCCACCCTCAGTTGATGGGACTGTGTTCAATATCAGGTCTTCCAAAGCGTACCCATCCCTCAGGCTCCTTTAAACACATCCATTAGACTGTAGGTTGTTTCCCAGTTCTAATCTACTCCATTACTCCAGCCTCCATTTCTGCCCCAATTAAAAATACTCCCTCTTTCTTATGTGCCCTTGAGCCTCTTAGGAATTTTGTGCTCACCTCTCAAGGCCCAGAACAAACATTGCACTCTGATGAGATCCCGTCTCACCATTCCAGGCCAAGATTTTCTTTCTTTCTTTTTTCATGCTCAGAATAATGTTCATACTTAGTTCAAACCAAATTCTGTTTCAAACTTCTATCTTTGTGCTGTGTCACATTGAGGGCAAGGGAGAAAATGCTTCCTCTACTAACTTTCCTTCATCCCAGGAGTACACGACAAATTTCTTGCCCATCTTCTACACCGGACCTGTGAGTCTGTTGGGCCCAGCCAGTGTTTACACCGTGACTTCCTTTGTGCTCTTCTATTTAAAGTTGTTCCAGTGGTATTCCCATGATATCTGTACTTTCATATCTCTATCTCAAGTGTTTTATGACAGGGGGACTGAACCCTAATACAGGAAAATGAACAGGCTGTGTAAAGAGACTGGATTGGGAGTCACAAGAAATCTAGTCCTAGTTCTTCATGTGTGACCTTAGGTAAGTCTTTAATCTCTTGGCACCTCGATTTCCCATCTATTTCTTGGTGTCTAGAGATAAAACAGATTAAAGTCTGGTACGATGGTCAGAACATAGTAGCTCTTTAATAGGTAGTAGAGGTTGTATTTACCAATGTTGTGATTATAATTACTGTGCCTCTGATTCTTTGCTTTTCCACTAAACACATAGTTGCAACCTTGGTATTTTCTTTTCTAAATCTTATTAGACCTCTCACCCTCTCTCCATTCCCAAAGCTCTGCTGCTGCTGCTAAGTCACTTCAGTCATGTCTGACTCTGTGCGACCCCATAGACGTCAGCCCACCAGGCTCCCCCGTCCCTGGGATTCTCCAGGCAAGAACATTGGAGTGGGTTGCCATTTCCTTCTCCAATGTATGAAAGTGAAAAGTGAAAGTGAAGACACTCAGTCGTGTCCGACCCTTAGCGACCCCATGGACTGCAGCCTATCTCCTCTGTCCATGGAATTTTCCAGGCAAGAGTACTGGAGTGGGGTGCCACTGCCTTCTCTGGTTATGAAAGTTATTTACCCCAAATTTTTCAAAGACAAGTTAGTATTTTCAAAGGAGACCATTATTCAATGAGAGGGGGTTAACGTTTTCTTTTTTAACTTTAGGAAAACCATGATCTTACATATTGATACAATTTATAGGATTTGAACCTTGAATTTCTTTCCTTCGTTTCATTCCTGAAATAGGCATGGGCTCTGGGCTGATAGAATTCTCTATACCTCTCAGAACCTATGTGTTTTTCTCCCTTGGCATGGCCACAGCATCATCATCTCCTCCGATGCAGAGCTGGGCTTCAGTGGATTCCTCTCTTGGGCCCAGTGAGCTGGTATTGACCTCCTGGATGAAGGCTGTTCCAACCAGGACAGCCCCCACGTCACTAGCAGTGATGGGCTAGGACAGTGAGCACCAGCTTGTCGGAACTCATCCACTCCACTTTCCTATTCCACAAAGTCCACACTTTGTAGGGGCCATCCCACTCTTTCTTACCTCTAATCTGAGTGAGTCTCTGGTTAGACAATTTGCTAAGCAGAAGTGATAGCCAGGTCCCCATCCCAAGAAATAATCATACTCTTCCCAATCAGTGCCCAATCAGGCTCTGTCCCAATGCCATCACCTGCCCATGAAATCTCTAATGGACTGTACCTGGGAAATTGATCTTAAATAATTCTGGTTCTCATAAGCTATACCGATAACTCTGAGGAATCCTTTTCCTTCTCAGTTCAAAAAACTGACACTGCTGTTCAATTTTTACTTGATCCTAGTGTCTGCTGGCAATTTACGGATACTTCTTAGTAATAGGTTGTTGTCATTGTTGTTCAGTTGCTCAGCTGTGTCTGACTTTTTGCGACCCCATGGACTGCAGCACGCCAGGCTTCCCTGTCCTTCACTGTCTCTTGGAGTTTGCTCAAACTCATGTCCACTGAATCAGTGATGCCATCCAACCGTCTCATCTTCTGCTGCCCTCTTCTCCTTCTGCCCTCAATCTTTCCTAGCATCAGGGTCTTTTCCAATGAGCCAGTTCTTTGCATAAGGGGGCCAAAGTATTGGAGCTTCACCTTCAGCTTCAGTCCTTCCAATGAATATTTAGGGTTAAGAAGAGCTTTACCTCACTCAGTCTCAGTCCTTTTTTCTCTTTCTCAGCTTGAGCCAGAACCCTTGTTCCTATAACCTGCCAAGCTTTGTCCTACTCTGGCTCCTGCAGGTACTGTGGGTCTTAGCTGTGGATCTTCAGCAACAATTACTGAGCAGCAAATGTATTTCTCCAAAAAGAAAATAGTTTGCAAAATTCAGCCATGACACAGTCCCTGGGGTAGTAGATTCCCACAACGAAGATGCTCTTGAAGGTCTCTGTTCAGAATGATTCAGGTGTCCAGGGATTGGTCAGGGCTCCCAAACATGGCTTCTATTCATTTCGTTTTCAATTCTTAAAAAAAAAAAAAAAAAAAATTGCTCTAGAAGTCCCTCATCCTCACCACTTTGGAAAACAAGTATGAATTGTGCTAATGTCTCCCTTCACTTGAAACAATGATCGTTTAATTCAGTTTTAATGTCACTTGCTCCTTTGAATGATTTGCCACTTCTCCCTTGAGTCAGGACCCGCAGCGTCTCAGCTTCCAGAATCCAGGTAAGGCTGGGCTGAGTGATCTTAGTCTCAAGCTCTGCCTCCTTCGCCATGTGCTTTGTCCTACATATCCTTTCTCTCTGACATCTGCATTACCTTTTTGGCCTGTTTTCTTTTTTATTTAAATTAGTTTGTTTATTTGGCTTGCACTGGGTTTTAGTTGCGGCACGTGGGATCTTTGGAGCATCTAGAATCTTTAGTTTTGGCATGCAAACTCTTGGCTGTGGCATGTGGGACCTAGTTCCCTGACCAGGGATCAAACCCAGGCCCCTGCATTGGGAGGGTGGAGTCTTAGCCACTGGACCGCCAGGGAAGTCTCGGCCTATTTTCTTTATTCCTACAGGAGCTAAGCAAACCTGTTCTTCATTTCCCACACTCTTTCATTTTCTCATTTCTTCTGGTTGTGGGAGAGTTTGCCTCTTGTCTAATCCCCTCTGCCAGGTCTGTAGACCTCACTTCTCTCAACCGTGGCTTGAAGCTGACCTGTTTCAGGAAGAGAAGAGAATGGCCACAGCTAACAGTCTGGTAGTGATGGATGTGCAGTTCACAAAGCACTTCTAAGAAGTTATCAAACGAACGTCACCTAGAATCACCTCACTCTTCTCGCTAGTGATTCCCCAGAAGTTAAACTTCAGCCCTGTTGTTGCTTGAATGTAGAGATATTATCTTCTGGGTTCTCTGCTATTTCTTTCTGTGTGTAAACTCTTCCCACAGAAATGGTTAAGTTTCGAGACAGCAGTAATTGTTTCGTTTCTTTTGGAAAAGCTGCCATTTTCCACTTAATTAGCATCCTTTTTAAATGGGGGTGGGGAAGGGAGGTCAAAACAGGCAGTGAATAGGTAGTGACTGACGGTGGAAGGTGTGACACTGATGCCTGTGTGCCTCGCTCGGTCAGGAGGAAGAGACGAATCTGCTTCAGGAGGAAGAGATGAGCCCGCCTCAGTGACGGGCGCCCCGAGCCCCCTGACCCGCCCTGCCCCCCCACCCTCAGCCTCAGTTCTACCCACCCCGGGCTGAAGCCACGCCTTGTGCAGCCACATTGCAGCCTGAGGGGAAAGGGAAAATCAGTCACACTGATCCTGTCTTTGTTAAAATTTTGTTATTATTTTGTTTATTGTAGACTTTTTGTGTTAATTATGGTTTTTAAAAACGCGACATCAAAGTATTATCTATTTTGATTATTGCATGTTTTGGTAACTCGCCTGCCTCACCCTCATCCTAGTCTTATGCTGAAGCCCCACCATCACACATGGGAGACTTTCGCTTGCGAGTTACGTGTCTACTAAAAGGACTCTGACTCCTTGGAAAAAGAGCTATGACAAACTTAGACAGCATATTACAAAGTAGAGACATCACTTTGCCGACAAAGGTCCATGTAGTCAAAGCTGTGATTTTTCCAGTAGTCATGTGCAGATGTAAAAGTCAGACTATAAAGAAAGCTGAGTGCCAAAGAATTGATGCTTTTGAATTGTGGTGCTAGAGAAGACTCTTGAGAGTCCCTTGGACAGCAAGGAGATCAAACCAGTCAATCCTAAAGGAAATCAACCCTGAATATCCATTGGAAGGACTGATGCTGAAGCTGAAGCTCCAATCCTTTGGTCACCTGATACAAAGAGCTGACTCACTGGGAAAGACCCTGACTGGGAAAGAATGAGGGGAGAAAGAGAAGAGGGTGACAGAGAATGAGATGTTTGGATGGTGTCACTGACTCATTGGACATAAGTTTGAGCAAACTCAGAGAGATAGTGAAGGACAGAGGAGCCTGGCATGCTGCAGTCCAGGGGGTTGCAAAGAGTTGAACATGACTTAGCAACTGAACAACAACAACAGAAAGGATAAAGTAGAGATGCACAGACTTGGAGCAATAGCTCTGGACCCTCAGGAAACACCACACTCACTTTTACCTGGAGGGAAAACACAGATTGCTGGGCCTGTCCCCTGAGTCAGCAGCATCTGCATTTCTAACGTCCCAGGGGAAGCTGCTACAGCTGTTGTGGGGACCACATCTTACGAATCACTGATGTGAGATTGCTCAGCCTGGGAGAGGTGAGCATTCAAGGTTGGTTCCCTTTAGTCTTTTAATTAGTTTTTTGCTTTTTCAAGTTTTTGACCGAACCCTGTAGCATGCGGGACCCTAGTTCTCGACCAGGGATTGAACCCACTCCCCCTGCACTGGAGAGCACAGCCTTAACAACTGGACTCCCAGGCAAGTCCCTCTTCTTTCTCTCTTCTTTTTTTCCTTTTCTTTCCTTGTGTATATGTGAAAATGAAGCAGTAATAACATAGTAATGAACCCAACACATCTAACCTTAAGTAAGAGTTTTTTAGTTTTCTATGAAGACTTTTTTTAAAGAAAAAATTATAATAATTTTCTGAAAGAACATTATAATATGTTTTTAAAGTGTAGATTCTGCTATGTTTGGCTCAGTGGTAAAGAATCTGCTTGATAATGCAGAAGCTGCAGGAGACTCAGGTTCAATCCCTGGAATGGGAAGATCTCCTGGAGGAAGAAATAGCAACCCACTCCAGTATTCCTTTTGAGATAATCCCATGGACAGAGGAAGCTGGCAGGCTACAGTCCATGGGGTTGCAAAGAGCCAGACATGACTGACAGCCCACTCACTACTGTGTTTACACAAATTAACAAACTTTGTTTTTAGAGTAGTTTTAGATTTATAGGAAATGAGCAGAAAGTACAGAATTCCCATATAATACTCTCCACACTGCCCAAATAGTTTCTCCTAATAACATCTTGCTTTAGTATGGTACATTTGTTACAATTGAGGATTCAGTATTAATATTGATACATTATTATTGACTAAAATCCATAGTTTACATACAGAGTCCCTTCTTGTACATTCAGTAGGGCTTTTTTTTTTTTTTAACATTTATTTCTTTGGCTGTTCAGTTCAGTTCAGTCACTCAGTCGTGTCCCACTCTTTGCGACCCCATGAATCATAGCACGCCAGGCCTCCCTGTCCATCACCAACTCCTGGAGTTTACCCAAACTCACATCCATTGAGTCGGTGATGCCATCCAGCCATCTCATCCTCTGTCCTCCCCGTCTCCTCCTGCCCCCAATCCCTCCCAGCATCAGAGTCTTTTCCAATGAGTCAACTCTTCGCATCAGGTGGCCAAAGTACTGGAGTTTCAGCTTTAGCATCATTCCTTCCAAAGAAATCCCAGGGCTGTTCTCCTTCAGAATGGACTGGTTGGATCTCCTTGCAGTCCAAGGGACTCTCAAGAGTCTTCTCCAACACCACAGTTCAAAAGCATCAATTCTTTGGTACTCAGCTTTCTTCACAGTCCAACTCTCATATTTGGCATGCAGGATATTTAGTTGTGGCATGTGAACTCTTAGTTGCAGCAAATGGGATCTAGTTCCATGACCAGGAATAGAATCTGGGCCTCCTGCATTGCGAGCACAGAGTCTTAGCCACTGGATCACCAGGGAAGTCCTCAGTTCAGTTCAGTTGCTCAGTCGTGTCCGACTCTCTGTGACCCCGTGGACTGCAGCACGCCAGGCCTCCCTGTCCATCACCAACTCCTGGAGTTTACCCAAACTCACATCCATTGAGTCGGTGATGCCATCCAACCATCTCATCTTCTGTCATCCCCTTCTCCTCCTGCCCTCAATCTTTCCCAGCATCAGGGTCTTTTCAAATGAGTCAGCTCTTCGCGTCAGGTGGCCAAAGTATTGGAGTTTCAGCTACAACATCAGTCCTTCCAATGAACACCTAGGACTGATCTCCTTTAAAATGGACTAGTTGGATCTCCTTGCAGTCCAAGGGACTCTCAAGAGTCTTCTCCAACACCACAGTTCAAAAGCATCAATTTTTTGGCACTCAGCCTTCTTCACAGTCCAACTCTCACATCCATACATGACGACTGGAAAAACCATAACCTTGACTAGACAGACCTTTGTTGACAAAGTAATGTCTCTGCTTTTGAATATGCTGTCTAGGTTGGTCATAACTTTCTTTTCAAGGAGTAAGCGTCTTTTAATTTCATGGCTGCAATCACCATCTGCAGTGATTTTGGAGCCCCCAAAAATAAAGTCAGCCACTGTTTCCACTTTTTCCCCATCTATTTCCCATGAAGTGATGGGACCAGATGCCATGATCTTTGTTTTCTGAATGTTGAGCTTTAAGCCAACTTTTTCACTCTCCTCTTTCACTTTTGTCAAGAGGCTCTTTAGTTCTTCTTCACTTTCTGCCATAAGGGTGGTATCATCTGCATATCTGAGGTTATTGATATTTCTCCTGGCAATCTTGAAGTCCCCAGGAGGTTTTGACAAATGTATAAAGCCCCGCAACCACCATTACAGACAGTATCATACAGAATACAGTTGACCCTTGAACAACCCTGGGATTAGGGGCACGATCCCTTGTGCAGTTGAAAATCTACAAGTTAGCTCTCTGTATATGCAGTTCCCCTGTATTTGCAGTTCCACATGTCAAAGATTCAACCAACCTCTGATCCTGCAGTACTGTAGTATTTATTATGGGAAAAAATCTACATATAAATGGACTTGTGCAGTTCAAGCTCATGTTGGTCAAGGGTCAACTGTAGTTTTAATGTCTTAAAAATCCCTTGTGTTCTATCTATTCATCCTTCCCTCCCTCTCTCCTCCTGAACCTTTAGCAATCACTGATCCCTTTACTGTATCCATAGTTTTGCCTTTTCAGAACGTCATGGAGTTGGAGTCGTACATTTTGTACCCTTTGCAGATTGGCTTCTTTCACTTACAATATGTACTGCAGGTTCCTACATGTCTTTTTGTGTCTTGATAGCTCTTTTTTTTAATTGCTGAAAATACTTTATTGCACTGATAGACCTCAGTTTGTTTATCTATTTGCCCACTGAATAACATCTTGGGTGCTCCCAAGCTCTGGCAGTTTTGAAAGAGCTGCTTTCCCTCGAATAGCCAAAGCGATCTTGAGAAAGAAGAATGGAACTGGAGGAATCAACCTACGTGACTTCAGGCTCTACTACAAAGCCACAGTTATCAAGACAGTATGGTACTGGCACAAAGACAGAAATATAGATCAATGGAACAAAATAGAAAGCCCAGAGATAAATCCACGCACATATGGACACCTTATCTTTGACAAAGGAGGCAAGAATATACAATGGATTAAAGACAATCTCTTTAACAAGTGGTGCTGGGAAAACTGGTCAACCACTTGCCAAAGAATGAAACTAGAACACTTTCTAACACCATACACAAAAATAAACTCAAAATGGATTAAAGATCTAAACATAAGACCAGAAACTATAAAACTCCTAGAGGAGAACATAGGCAAAACACTCTCTGACATACATCACAGCAGGATCCTGTATGACCCACCTCCCAGAATATCGGAAATAAAAGCAAAAATAAACAAATGGGACCTAATTAACCTTAAAAGCTTCTACACATCAAAGGAAACTATCAGCAAGGTGAAAAGACAGCCTTCAGAATGGGAGAAAATAATAGCAAATGAAGCAACTGACAAACAACTAATCTCAAAAATATACAAGCAACTCCTCCAGCTCAACTCCAGAAAAATAAATGACCCAATCAAAAAATGGGCCAAAGAACTAAATAGACATTTCTCCAAAGAAGACATACAGATGGCTAACAAACACATGAAAAGATGCTCAACATCACTCATTATCAGAGAAATGCAAATCAAAACCACTATGAGGTACCATTTCACACCAGTCAGAATGGCTGCGATCCAAAAGTCTACAAATAATAAATGTTGGAGAGGGTGTGGAGGAAAGGGAACCCTCTTACACTGTTGGTGGGAATGCAAACTAGTACAGCCACTATGGAGAACAGTGTGGAGGTTCCTTAAAAAACTGGAAATAGAACTGCCTTATGATCCAGCAATCCCACTGCTGGGCATACACACTGAGGAAACCAGAAGGGAAAGAGACACGTGTACCCCAATGTTCATCGCAGCACTGTTTATAATAGCCAGGACATGGAAGCAACCTAGATGTCCATCAGCAGATGAATGGATAAGAAAGCTGTGGTACATATATACAATGGAGTATTACTCAGCCATTAAAAAGAATACATTTGAATCAGTTCTAATGAGGTGGATGAAACTGGAGCCTATTATACAGAGTGAAGTAAACCAGAAGGAAAAACACCAATACAGTATACTAACGCATATATATGGAATTTAGAAAGATGATAACAATAACCCTGTGTACGAGACAGCAAAAGTGACGCTCATGTATGGAACAGTCTTATGGACTCTGTGGGAGAGGGAGAGCGTGGGAAGATTTGGGAGAATGGCATTGAAACGTGTAAAATATCATGTATGAAACGAGATGCCAGTCCAGGTTCAATGCACGATACTGGATGCTTGGGGCTAGTGCACTGGGACGACCCAGAGGGATGGTATGGGGAGGGAGGAGGGAGGAGGGTTCAGGATGGGGAGCACATGTATACCTGTGATAGATTCATTTTGATATTTGGCAAAACTAATACAATTATGTAAAGTTTAAAAATAAAATAAAATTAAAAAAAAAAAAAGAAAGTGAAAAAAAAAAAAAAGAAAAGAAAGAGCTGCTTTAAACACTCATGCATAGATTTTATATCAACCTAAGTTTTCAATTCATTTGGGTAAATACCAAGGAATTGCGATGACATTTTAAAGTTTTATTTACTTATTTAACTGTGCCAGGCCTTAGTTGCGGCACTCGGGATTTTTGATCTTTGTTGTGGCATGTAAGATCTTTAGTTGCCACATTCAGGATCTTTTAGCTTCCTGGGTGGTGCTATGGTAAAGAACTGACCTGCCAATGCAGAAGATCTAAGAGACGTGGGTTTGAACCCTGGATCAAGAAGATCCCCTGGAGAAGGACATGGCAACCCACTCCAGTATTCTTTCCTGGAGAATCCCATGGACAGAGGAGCCTGGTGGGCTACAGTCCATAGAGTTGCAGAGAGTCAGACATGACTTAAGTAACTTTGTAACTTAAGTAACTTTGTAACTTAAGTAACTTAAGTAACTTAAGTAACTTTGCAGTAACTTTGTGGCATATGGGATCTAATTCCCTGACCAGGGATCAACCTGGCCCCCCTGCACTGTGAGTCTTAGCCACTGGACAATGAGGGAAGACACTGAAACAATTTTTAAAACCTCCCATCACTGTGTTTCCCATAGGGAAATAGTGGCATGGAATACAGTCCTCAAACTGAATACTACTGTTACAGGGACAACTGCCCACTACTTTTTAGGGAGTAATTTAGTTTATTCATATGAAGTGCTCAGAGAAGTGCCTGGCAAAGATAATCATTCAGTAGAGGTTGTTGGTATCATTATTATCATCATCTTCATAACTGTTTCTAGGTTCCAGACCCCATGTGAAGAGTTTCATATACTTTGTCGTTTCAAAGAACCTGGCAAGTTTGGACTCCTTTTTCCTGCTTTACATGCAGATAGCTAAAGCTTTGTAACATGTCCATTGTCACACAAGTAGAGTGGCAGAAACAAGATGTAAAATCAGGCCTTTCTGAAGCTTTAAAAACAATTCCATTGCAAGGGGAAGGAGTTCACTAAGAAATATTAGAAAGAAAGGAAAATACTGATAATTAAATGTTGGGGTTTTTTAAAAGGCATTATTTAAAAAAAACAAACCCAAAAGATTAATTTTATCAACACTTGTAAAAAAAATTATCTTACAATTACATGGTATAATCATGGGTCTAAATATTGTAAATAGTTAATTATGCATATTTGTACAGGTTACAAAATGAGTTGTAATTATTCCCATGATATACATAAGTGATAAGTGACTAAATGCTGCTTGAGAAACATAATGGAATAATTTTTCAAGTTCAGTATCTTTATTGAAGCAAGGGAATTCCATGTTAATTCTTTTAAAAAATTTTTTATTTGTTTTAATTGGAGGCTAATTACTTTACAATATTGTAGTGGTTTTGCCATACATTGACATGAATCAGCCATGGGCGTACATGTGTTCTCCATCCTGAACCCCCCTCCCACCTTCCTCCCCATCCCATCCCTCAGGGCCATCCCAGTGCACCAGCCCTGAACACCATGCCTCATGCATCGAACCTGGACTGGTGATCTATTTCACATATGGTAATATACATGTTTCAATGCTATTCTCTCAAATCATCCCACCCTCATCTTCTCCCACAGAGTCCAAAAGACTGTTTTATACATCTGTGTCTCTTTTTCCATGTTACTTCTTATTCTACTTGGGAAGAATAGAATAAATTCTATTTATTTATATAGATAAATATAACATATTATGTGGATATAAATCTATTATATTTATATATTATATAATATAATATTTATATAGAATAAACTTCTGCCACACCCAAAGACTAGCATTTTAATTATAGCTGCACCTTTCTAAAAGGTGTTGCCTGTCTCTACCACTTTGTGAGATTAATACATTTCTTTACTATTTTTCTCTTACAGTTCAGGGAAGTCCATCTTCTGAACAATGCAGTATCTAAATATGGGTTCTAAAATAGAAGAGTGTGGTTTAAAATACTGTGTTTACCCTTTATTACCTGGAAAATCCCATGGACGGAGGAGCCTGGTGGGCTGCAGTCCATGGGGACCCTAAGAGTTGGACACGACTGAGCGACTTGACTTTCACTTTTCACTTTCATGCATTGGAGAAGGAAATGGCAACCCACTCCAGTGTTCTTGCCTGAAGAATCCCAGGGACGGGGGAGCCTGGTGGGCTTCTGTCTATGGGGTCGCACAGAGTCGGACATGACTGAAGCGACTTAGCAGCAGCAGCAGTAGCAGCTGTGTCTTCACATGAGACATATTACTTATAGGCCTTTTTCTTGTGTACAGTGCTGATAAAATGGTATCTGACTAATGGACTGTCATGAAGCTAAAGTAACAATATATAAATACACACACACACACACACACACACACACTTAGGATGTGTCTGGTCTGGAACATAAAGAGGAATCAGTACATGTTGCAACTATAATCAGGGCTAGAATCTCATAGATGCTCTGAAAATACTGAATCAAAGACTCAGTAATTTGGGGAAGTGAGCATGAATGTATATGGAAACAAGAAATATTTCATATCAAAACTGTCCACTAAGTAATTTATTTTTTAGATTCATTAAATACTTCTTAGTCAAATGTTTATTTCCAGAAGTTTTGTACTGTTCTGGGAAGACCAAAAAAAGTAAGACAGATCCCTTGCCCTCATGGAACTCACTTTCCAGAAGGAGAAGAGAGACATGTAAACACAGAAACTAATAAGTGGTACACTGAGGACTGTAAAAAGGTAGAGTAAGTCCTCTGCCTATGAGCCTTCAAGTTGTGAACTTTCAAAGATGCGAACATGCACGTCAGCCCCTGGGTGCCAGCTGTTGTACGTACTATTGCACTTTTCAAGGTACTATTCAGAAAACGAAGATCATGGCATCTGGTCCCATCACTTCATGGGAAATAGATGGGGAAACAGTGGAAACAGTGTCAGACTTTATTTTTTTGGGATCCAAAATCACTGCAGATGGTGATTGCAGCCATGAAATTAAAAGATGCTTACTCCTTGGAAGGAAAGTTATGACCAACCTAGATAGCATATTCAAAAGCAGAGACATTACTTTGCCAACAAAGGTTCGTCTAGTCAAGGCTATGGTTTTTCCAGTGGTTATGTATGGATGTGAGAGTTGCACTCTGAAGAAGGCTGAGCGCCGAAGAACTGATGCTTTTGAACTGTGGTGTTGGAGAAGACTCTTGAGAGTCCCTTGGACTGCAAGGAGATCCAACCAATCCATCCTAAAGGAGATCAGTCCTGGGTGTTTATTGGAAGGACTGATGTTGAAGTTGAAACTCAAATACTTTGGCCACCTGATGCGAAGAGCTGACTCATTTGAAAAGACCCTGATGCTGGGAAACATTGAGGGCAGGAGGAGAAGGGGACAACAGAGGATGAGATGGCTGGATGGCATCACCGACTCAATGGATGTGAGTTTGGGTAAACTCCAGGAGTTGGTGATGAACAGGGAGGCCTGGAATGCTGCAATTCATGGGGTTGCAAAGAGTCTGACACGACTGAGCGACTGAACTGAACTGAGGGTAACCTTGTTGGACTTCCGAAGGCAAAAAGAGAAGAGGGCAGCAGAGGATGAGATGGTTAGATAGCATCACCAACTCAGTGGACATGAATCTGAGTAAATGCTGGGGTGTAGGGAAGGACAAGGAAGCCTGGCATGCTGCAGTCCATGGGGTCACAGAGAGTCAGACACAACTTAGCAAATGAACAACAACAAACAATTGGACTTACAAATGTGCTCTCAGAATGGAACTCATCCGTAAGTAAGGGACTTACTGTACAAACACTGAGTTACTAGATATTTTTGGTCTCCAGAGGCAGGGAGCTATATAAGAGAAATTAACCTGCTCAGAGTCACCTGGTAAAATCTATTTGCTGCTGCCTTCACATCAGGGCAAAATGAAGCCTTAAGGAGATAGAGTCATTATTCCTGGTTACCTCCAGGTCCTGGACATGGTGCAATTCTAATTTCAGTTGTCGATATCACTGGCCAGAAAAAAGCATAGTAAACAACTATGCTTTTTGTCTCCAAGGCCACATTTCAAACCTTCATTAACCAGAAGAGCCACACAACTCCTAGTTACATTGAAAATTAATCGAAGAATTTGATATGGAAATGAGAAGATGAGAACTACAGGCTAATGTGAGAGCAACTCAGGGCTCTCAAGAGGCTGGTGCTATCCTTGTACAAACACTGAGCTGCCTCCGTGAATTTCCTTTGAGCTGTTTTCCTGTGTAACACATCTTTGGGACCCTTGGGTCCTAGCAAAGTCTAGTCACACAGACTCTTGTCAAAAGTTTGTTGAATCTAAGTGAATTGAATGATTAGAGTTTAAAGACTTGCCAAATACCGAGTTGGCCCACAAAAATCCTTATCTTAATTGAAACATGAGGCTTATGCTACAGAAGTGTCAATGCCCAAGAAATTCACTATTCTTAAAGGGCTCTAAACGAATGCTCCAGAACGCACTGCTGGCTAAATAATAGCATTCTTCTTTTTTGATAGAATAATGCTAGCAACTTTCTATCCATTGGAAGGATATTTTAATTTTTTTCTTTCAGAAGCAATGAATAGCATATTGCTCAATTGTCCACTTTTCTTGATGGAGTTCTGCTTATTTGAACCATGAATTTGTGTTATTTTTGATGTTTAAATTATAAAATAAGGAAGTGCATAATGAAACTATTTTCCCTCCTCCACCTACTGCTCCCTAGTCTGACCTCTTGGTGTACATCTTTCCAGGCTTTTTATGCATAAACTCACATCTAAACGTATGCTTTTGTATTTAAATGATATTTTAACAAAAAACTGATCATATTACATATTTACTCTCTGCAACTGAGAGGCCTTTTGCTTAGGACTCAGTCTTTGTATACAACTCCTAATGTAACTATATACTTCTTTCATTATTTAATTTTTAAATTATTATTATTTTATTTTGCCTGCATGGGCTCTTCACTGTGGTACGTGGGCTTTCTCTAGTTGTGGTGCATGGGCTTAGTTGCCCCACAGCGTGTGGGATCTTACTTCCTCAGTCAGGTATTGAACCCATGTCCTGTGCATTGAAAGGTGGATTCTTAATCACTGGACCATCAGAGAAGCCCCTATACATATATTTCTAAGTTTATCTTCCCTACCAGACTGTCAGTCCCTTAAGAACTGTTACTCTCCAATGTACACTCACATGGTACTTAGCACAATTCTAGGCCCATCAGAGTCCCTTGACTAATATTGATTAAGTGAATGAAAAACATTGTCACTGTCATCACATTATGGACATCCTTTTATGAGTGCCTTGAACTCCCCTCTGTCCTTCTGACATCCTCCAGGATCCCGTTGCACAGACACGTTACTGCCTATTGGAGAAGATACTTTCAATTCTCTGTGGTGAGCACCCATCTTCATCTCTTCTCAGTTTAAACTAGGGCTTCCCTGGTGGCTCAGAGGTTAAAGCGTCTTCCTGCAATGCGAAAGACTGGGGTTCGATCCCTGGGTCGGGAAGCTCCCCTGGAGAAGGAAATGGCAACCCATTCTAGTATTCTTGCCTGGAGAATCCCATGGATGGAGGAGCCTGGTGGGCTACAGCCCATGGAGTCTCAAAGAGTCGGACACGACTGAGCGACTTCATTCACTTCACTTCACTTTATAAAAGTTAAAATTTTATTTAGGCATGTCGTGGTCCATTCAGACTACTGTAACAACCAGTGTAGTTTATAAAAAACAAATTAATTTTTCACAGTTCTGGAGGCTGGAAGTCCAAGGCCAGGTTGAGATTATGGTCTGGTGAGGGCCCTTTTTGGGTTGCAGGCTTCTCACTGTGTCCTCATGTGGCTGAAGGGCTAGGGAGCTCTGTGGGATCTCTTTTGTAAGAGCACTAATCCCATTCGTGAGGGCTCCACCCTCATGACATATTCACCTTCTGAAGACCTCACTTCCCAATAATAATAAATAAACCCCTACCTTTGAGAGTTAGGATTTCAACACATGAATTTTGGAGGGGATACAAACATTCAGACCATAGCAACATAGTAAAAACTTATTCAAAGCTTATGCTTTGAATTTAATTCTCTTTCTCAAAGAGAATACTAGTGCTACTTTTGACTACTTTTGTTTTATATTTATTGTTTTATCTATTTATTTTATATTTATTATTTTTATATATATTTATTTTTTATATTTTATACTTTTGTTTATATCTTTTGGTTCATCCTTTATAATTTAAATAAGGTATTATGGTTCATAGCTCATAATTCACAATTTGGATGGCACCTTTTAATTCTCAACTATGGAATATGAGGAAGTTATTATATATGTACCTCAACCACAATCCCCTCAATTTTCTGCTTTCAAAAAGTTTTATTCTTATTTTTTATGATGAATGTATACATTTACAATATGATCGATAGCTAGAAATCAACATTCCCTGATTTATCTTTAGATTGACCTAAAATTTGAAACTCAAATAAAAATAGCATTTACAATATTAAAATATGCTTTATTGCCAAGTTTTCTTTTTGCTCTAGAAAAACAAAATCTGTGTCTCTGAACTCTTAACTACTGGGAAAAGAATACCCAAATTGACCCTCCAAAAAATGGATTTGAATCTTCAGTTTTATTTTCATTGTTTAGGAAATACTCAGTTGCCATGATTTCTTGGATCTCATGTCATATTCTTTCTTGTATCCCTTTCTTGTTTTGCTAAAGTTTTCCTATTTATTTACTTTTGGCTGCGCCGGTCTTTGTTGCTTTATGAGGGTTTTCTCTAGTTGTGTTGAGTGGAGGCTACTCTTCCCTGCAGTGCAGCAAGCTTCTCACTGCAGTGGCTCCTCTTGTCGTGGAGCACAGTCTCTAGGCACATGGACTTCAGTAGTTGTGGCACACAGGCTTCACTGCTCTTTGGCAGGTGGAATCTTCCCAAACCAGGGATCCAACCCACGTCCTCTCCATTGGCAGGTAGATTCTTACCCACTTTGCCACCAAGGAGGTCCTGAAGTTTTCATATGAGATATCTGAATGTAAACTTTCTGAACCTGTATACAGTTGAAAACTTTTTATTCTCATCAAATTTGATAACTCATATAGGTATAAAATTCCAGGTTGAAAATTATTTTTTCTTGACCTTTGGAGTTGTTGCAACTTGGTACTTTAGTAACCAGTGTTGCCAGTTTATTTCTCATTTCTTTGTAGGTAGGTGTGCATCTTAAAAAAAATTTTTTTATTAAAGTAGTTCATGATTTCCTCCAAATTATTGCTGTTGATTGAGAGTCAAGTAGCTCTAAAAATCTTACTAAGTAACATGTTTTACTGCCACTTCTTGTTTTTTGTTTGGGGAATTATCTATTAACTTTTTATCATGGAAATTGAAGATCAATCATTCTTTCATTAATTCTACATGCAGTCTTCCATTCCTCTTGTCTTTCTGATGAACTTAAGCACAATTTTGTTTCAATCAATTCTATATTTTTATGATTATGCCCATGTTAACTTTATTTTAAAATATTGCACATCTTTTTGCTCTCACTGGACTTATTCATTCCTTTTTCATTTTAGTTTTAAAAATACATTTATCCTTAATTTAAGCTCAAACTTTTTGCAAATTATTTAAATATCCTTTATACATAGATTTGTGTGCATGTGGTATACTATCAATTTTGTCTCTTTGGAGAATTCTTTACTGGAAATTTCTGAACTTCTCTAATTTGGACCTATGTCTTCCCAGGCTTGTTGCCTAGCTGGTTCTCCTCTCACCATCACTTTGGGAATTTCCTCACCTCACTTAGGTTCAGTTTCCTGTTCCAGGATCTCACTGACTTGTTTCACATATTCATTCTGGAGGAATACCTCCTCCAGTAGCTTCCTGAGAAACAGTACATCATGCATTGAATACACATTTTGACATGTTACATTTCTGAAAACATCTTCATTCTGTCCTCATACTTAATTGAGTATTAGCTAGATTTGAAATTAATCCTGTGTTGGAATCCATTTCTTGCAGACTTTTTGAAGGCATTTCTTTATTCTCTTTAAGTTTCCACTTTGCCTTTGAGAAAGCTGATGCACTTTTGATTACTATTATTATTATTACTTTGTACACAACCATTTCTACCCTCTGAAAGTTTTTAGAATCATCTTTGTTCCCAGTGTTTTGACATTTATCCATCATATATGTAATTTTTAATATATGCCTTTTTGCTCTGGAACTCCTTATTAAAGCATCCTAATCTTATTCTATGGATGTAACATTTTGTTATTTCTGCAAAAATATTCATGACAGTATTTTTTTAAAGTTTTCTTTAAAACAGACTGTTTCTCCCAACTTTATTCATTCTGGATGTAGCTTTGCTCTTTCCTATTAGGCTTTCCTCAGATGTATATTGATCCCTGGTTCTATGTTCTTTTAAGAATGGGGCATTTTAGTGATATTGATCAGACAGTTCAATTCCTAGGTCTGTTCTTTGGGGCCGTTCTAATTTCCCAGAGGATCTCCTAGTTTTTTGTCTGAGGATTAAAACATTACTGAAAACATTCTGAGATCCGTTTGGGAACAGGGCAAGTAGTCTCAAGATTCTGCATGCACCTCGAATTTCACTCATTCCTCTGTTTTTCATAGAGTAACCCATCCCTCAGCTGAATCTTGTTCCTCTCAATAAAGAGACTGTTTTAGCCTCAGGTATGCTAAGTCATAGGAAATAGATGGGGAAACAGTGGAAATAGTGTCAGACTTTATTTTTCTGGGCTCCAAAATCACTACAGATGGAGACTGCAGCCATGAAATTCAAAGACGCTTACTCCTTGGAAGGAAAGTTATGACCAACCTAGATAGCATATTCAAAAGTAGAGACATTACTTTGCCAACAAAGGTCTGTCTAGTCAAGGCTATGGTTTTTCCTGTGGTCGTGTATGGATGTGAGAGTTGGACTGTGAAGAAGGCTGAGTGCCAAAGAATTGATGCTTTTGAACTGTGGTGTTGGAGAAGACTCTTGAGAGTCCCTTGGACTGCAAGGAGATCCAACCAGTCCATTCTGAAGAACAGCCCTGGGATTTCTTTGGCAGGAATGATGCTAAAGCTGAAACTTCAGTACTTTGGCCACCTCACGCGAAGAGCTGACTCATTGGAAAAGACTCTGATGCTGGTAGGGATTGGGGGAAGGAGGAGAAGGGGACGACAGAGGATGAGATGGCTGGATGGCATCACTGACTCGATGGACGTGAGTCTGAGTGAACTCTGGGAGTTGGTGATGGACAGGGAGGCCTGGCATGCTGCAATTCATGGGATCGAAAAGAGTTGGACAGACTGAGCGACTGAACTGAACTGAACTGAAAGCAAATTCAGCAGGTAGGAAACCTAACACTATTTTGGGGCAGATGGTGGTGAAAGTCAAAGTGAATAAAGAAATAAAGAAACTTTTTGGCAAAGTGATGCCTCTGCTTCTTAATGCACTGTCTAGGTTTGTCATCAGAGAAGGCAATGGCACCCCACTCCAGTACTCTTGCCTGAAAATCCCATGGACAGAGGAGCCTGGTAGGCTGCAGTCCATGGAGTTGCTAAGAGTTGGGCACGACTGAGCGACTTCACTTTCACTCTTCACTTTCATGCATTGGAGAAGGAAATGGCAACCCACTCCAGTATTCTTGCCTGGAGAATCCCAGGGACAGAGGAGCCTGGTGGCTGCGGTCTATGGGGTCTCACAGAGTCAGACTTAGCTGAAGCGACTTAGCAGCAGCAGCAGCAGCAGCAGGAGGTTTGTCATAACTTTTCTCCAAAGGAGCAACAATTTCAATTTCATGGTTGTAGTCACCATCTGCAGTGATTTTGGAGCCTAAGAAAATAAAAGCTGCTACTGTTTCCATTGTTTCCCCATCTATGTGCCATGAAGTGATGGGACTGGAGCCATGATCTTCATTTTTTGAATGTTGAGTTTTATGTCAGTTTTTTCACTCTCCTCTGTCACCTTCATCAAGAGCCTCTTTAGATACTCTTCATTTTCTGCCATAAGAGTGGTGTCATCTGCATATCTGAAGTTATTGATATTTCTCCTGGCAATCCTCATTCCAGCTTGCAATCCATCCAGCCTGGCATTCCCTGTCCATAACCAATGCCCGGAGCTTTCTCAAATTTGTGTCCATTGAGTTGGTGATGCCATCCAACCGTCTCATGCTCTGTTGTCCCCTTCTCCTCCTGACTTCAGTCTTCTGGGCACCAGGGTCTTTGACAGTGAGTCAGTTCTTCACATCAGATAGCCAAAGGATTGGAGCTTCGGCTTCAACATCAGTCCTTCAGGATTGATTTTCTTTAGGATTGACTGGTTTGATCTGTTTGCAGTCCAAGGGACTCTCAAGAGTCTTCTCCAACACCACAGTTCAATAGCATCAGTTCTTCAGCACTCAGTTTTCTTTATGGTCCAACTCTCACATCCATACATGACTACTGGGAAAACCATTGCTTTGATTATATCAACCTTTGTTGGCAAAGTAATGTCTCTGCTTTTTAATATGCTGTCTAGATTGGTCATAGTTTTTCTTCCAAGGAGCAAGCATCTTTTAATTTCGTGGCTGCAGTCACCATCTGCAGTGATTTTGGAGTCCAAGAAGATAAAGTCTGTCACTATTTCCAATGTTTCCCCATCTATTTGCCATGATGTGATAGGACTGGATGCCATGATCTTTGTTTTTCGAATGTTGAGTTTTAAGCCAACTTTTTCACTCTCCTCTTTCACTTTCATCAAGAGGCTTTTTAGTTCTTCTTCTTTCTGCCATATAAGGCTGGTGTTATTTGCATATCTGAGGTCACTGATATTTCTCCCAGCAATCTTGATTCCAGCTTGTGCCTCTTCCAGCCTGGCATTTCTCATGATGTACTCTGCATATAAGTTAAATAAGCACGGTGACAATACACAGCCTTGATGTTTTCCTTTTCCAATTTGGAACCAGTCCATCGTTCCATGTCTGGTTCTAACTATTGCTTCTTGATCTGCATACAGATTTCTCAAGAGGCAGGTAAAGTGGTCTGGTATTCCCACCTCTTCAGGAATGTTCCACATTTTGTTGTGATCCACACAGTTAAAGCCTTTGGCGTAGTCAAAGAAGCAGAAATAGATGTTTTTCTGGAACTCCTTTGCTTTTTCTATGATCCAACGGATGTTGACAATTTGATGTCTGGTTCCTCTACCTTTTCTAAATCCAGCTGGAACATCTGGGAGTTCTCAGTTCACATACTGTTAAGGCCTCGCTTGGAAAATTTTGAGCACTACTAGTGTGTGAGATAGTGCAACTGTGTGGTAGTTTGGACCTTCTTTGGCATTGCCTTTCTTTGGGGTTGGAATGAAAACTGACTGTTTCCAGTCTTGTGGCCATTGCTGAGTTTTCCAAATTTGCTAGTGTGTTGAGTGCAGCACTTTCACAGCATCATCTTTCAGGATTTGAAATAGCTAAGCTGAAATCCCATGACCTCTTTTACCTTTATTCATAGTGATGCTTCCTAAGGCCCACTTGACTTTGTACTCCAGGATGTCTGGCTCTAGGTGAGTGATCACACCATAGTCTTTATCTGGGTCATTAAGAATTTTTTTGGTAAAGCTCTGCTGTGTATTCTTGCCACCTTTTCTTAATATCTTCTGAATGGATTTAGTGCTCTCTAGATATGAGGAGATGCAAGGATTGAGATCATAAAATCTGTTCCCGAAAACATTCAACTATCTGAAGACCTGTGCCACCAGATTCCCTGGTGAAGAGAGTGCCTCACTCCACCCTGAATTCCCTCAGAGGTTGTTGAAGGTCAGCACCATGGGGTTCAAGCTCCATAGAGACAGATGGCAGATACCTTTGTTGTTCAGTCATTGGCAATGTTCTTCTCAAGGGCCAATTTGTAGTTGACAATCTTTTAGGATTTGAAGTAGCTCAGCTGGGGTTCTGTCACCTCCACTAGCTTTGTTCCTAATGATGCTTCCTAAGGCCCATTTGACTTTGTACTCCAGGATGTCTGGCTCTAGGTGAGTGATCACATCATCATGGTTATCTGGGTCATGAAGATCTTTTTTGTATAGTTCTTCTGTGTATTCTTGCCACCTCTTCTTAATATCTCCTGTTTCTGTAAGGTCCATACCATTTCTGTTCTTTATTGTGCCCATCTTTGGATGCAATGTCCCTTGGTATCTCTATTTTTCTTGAAGAGACCTTTAGTCTTTCCCCTTCTATTGATTTCCTCTATTTCTTTGCACTGTTCACTTAGGAGGACTAAGTGAATGCGAATCAGACAGTGTCAGCCAAGGAGACTTAATGAAGCCCATTTCCTACAAGGTGTGCAGGCAGTGGGTGGGGA
Source organism: Bos indicus x Bos taurus (assembly GCF_003369695.1). Classification (NCBI taxonomy): domain Eukaryota; kingdom Metazoa; phylum Chordata; class Mammalia; order Artiodactyla; family Bovidae; genus Bos; species Bos indicus x Bos taurus. The sequence goes on along the minus strand of NC_040084.1, from coordinate 22,759,067 downwards.
TGGGTGGGTGACTGGGGGTCAGTGGGGGACTGGGCAGACACAGGAAGGATTTGTCCCCAGGAGCCCCACAGAGTATCTTCTCGGCTTCATCATTTGACACACCTTGAAGTTTTTACTGAGCACTACTTTTAGATGTTGTTTTCCCTACTTTTTCTTCTTTGTTTGTTTGGCCATATTTGCTTTCTTTCCTGCTGTTTCCTTCAGCCTTTCTATTCTTCTGTTTGATTCCTTTCTTGCTAACACTGTTATAGGTCCATTTAAAAAACAACCAACTTTTCTTCCTTTGCAATAAGACACAAGAGGAGGAAAGGTAGTCTGGTGTGTGTCTTTCATCTTGAATCCAAGTGCTATTCTGTGAATTGCCACACTTTTCAGCAAATGTCGGAGTGTTATTTGTGGCCATTGGCAACAACACAGCATTTTATCCCTGCCTATGGCACTGAATCACAGCTTTGTTATTTTGGGGGGGGGGTTCATTTATTTGTTTTTAATTTGCTCACATTTCTGTGACTCACAGTTTCTTTTTTCTGTGGCTAATCACACAACAGAGTGGATATTTATGAAACTCAGCCACACATTCAGACCAGAATATTGGCACTTCCCAAACTTCTGCCATAAGGGTGAGCAGCGGGTTCTGTTTCCAAGCTAGGCTGCTCGGTGTCTCACAACGCTGCACATCCTGTTTCTCTCCAGTTCATAACTAGGAAAACATGATTCTTTCAGGAAATTTTTCTTGTGTCTCTCCAAGAGCAAATACAAAGTCTAGGATTAAATAAATCTCTTTAGTTCAAGCTAAGATGGAAAAGAGCAAAAAGAGAGAGAGTGTAAAAAATTCAGACTGATCTCATTTATTAGATTAGAGCCACTCACTGATTTGAAAAGGCCCATTTTAGAAGAGAGTGAAGCAAGCTCTATTAATGGATAGCATTCTGTGTAGTAAATACTGCAGCCTATGTATTATTAACGCTTGCCTTTTATAAATAGAGTTTGCATAGAAGTGAACTTATGACTGAAAATAGTTGTGTAGTCACTTTTACTCAATAGTTAAAAGGGTTTGGCTATTATGTGTCAAGCTGGGGAAGATTTGGGGGGCTACAGAGGATTCGTGCAGATATATTCTGTCTGCTTCCAACCAAGTAAAGAGGGTCTTTCTCTTGCCTGAAATGTCATAATCTTAGATTAATCAATGTGGAGCACATTTCTATAAGTAAAGATAGTCAATCTGAAGAGAAATATAAATAGCTTCTGGAAAGCTATTATCCAGATTCTTAAAACTATAGTTTCAGCTCTAACTTTTTTTACAAAAGACATTGATTTCACATCTGTAATTATGAAGGTGTATAAATAGCCCCCAAATTAAAGCATAGTACTTTCTTTATTCCTTCCACTTGGGAGATTGAAGTAAACTTAACCCCAGGGCAAGGCCTCATCTATAATACACTCGTCACTGTGCCTGCTTGGCTCAATATAGATCCAAAAGAATTGAATCTGTCTTTATAGTCTTCTGGAAGATGTCTGCAGCTAGGTGCTAACCATTAGATGAATTTAAACCTACAGAATATTGAATCTGGCAGTTTTGCTCTCTCTTTTTTTTAAATTGAAGTATAGTTAATTTACAAACTTGTGCTAATTTCTGCTATACAGCAAAATGATTCAGCTATACATAAATACATTATTTTTTCATATTCTTTTCCATTATGCTTTATCATAGGGTACTGAATATGGTTGCCTGTGCTATACAGTAGGACCATATTTTTTTTATCCATTCTATATGTAATAGTTAGTATCTGCTAATCTTAAACTCCCAATTCATCCCTCCCCCAGAGTTGTGAAAACCACAACTGTGTTCTCTATGTCTGAGAGTCTGTTTCTGTTTCATAGACAAGTTTGTTTCTGTCATAGTTTTGACTCCACATATAAGTAATATCATATATTCATCTTTCTCTGTGTTATTTACTTGACTCAGTATGATAATCTCTTGTTCCACCCATGTCGCTGCAAATGGCATTATTTCACTCCTTCTTTATCCATTCATCTGTCAGTGGTCATTTAGGGTGCTTCCAGTAGTCATGTATGGATGTGAGAGTTGGACTATAAAGAAAGCTGAGTGCTAAAGAATTGATACTTTTGAACTGTGGTGTTGGAGAAGACTCTTGAGAGTCCTTTGGACTGCGAGGAAATCCAACCAGTCAATCCTAAAGGAGATAAGTCCTGAATATTCATTGGAAGGACTGATGCTGAAGCTGAAACTCAAATACTTTGGCCACCTGATGCAAAGAACTGACTCATTTGAAAAGACCCTGGTGCTGGGAAAGATTGAGGGCAGGAAGAGAAGGGGATGACAGAGGATGAGATGGCTGGATGGCATCACTGACTCAATGGACATGAGTTTGAGTAAACTCTGGGAGTTGGTGATGGACAGGGAGGCCTGGCATGCTGCAGTCCATGGGGGTCACAGAATCAGACACAACTGAGCAACTGAACTGATGTTGTGGCTCTTCTGAATAGCACTGCTATGAACATAGTGGATGCCTATATCTTTTCAAAGATAAGATTCCTATGTCTTTTATAGTTCCCCCCCTCAGGAGTGGGATTACTGGATCATATGAAAACTCTGTTTTTAGGTTTTTTTTTCTTTGAGGAACCTCACACTGATTGCTGGGAGAAATATCAATAACCTCAGATATGCAGATGACACCACCCTTATGGAAGAAAGTGAAGAGGAACTCAAAAGCCTCTTGATGAAAGTGAAAGTGGAGAGTGAAAAAGTTGGCTTAAAGCTCAACATTCAGAAAACAAAGATCATGGCATCCGGTCCTATCACTTCATGGGAAATAGATGGGGAAACAGTGGAAACAGTGTCAGACTTTACTTTTTGGGCTCCAAAATCACTGAAGATGGTGATTGCAGCCATGAAATTAAAAGATGCTTACTCCTTGGAAGGAAAGTTATGACCAACCTAGATAGCATATTCAAAAGCAGAGACATTACTTTGTCAACAAAGGTTCGTCTAGTCAAGGCTATGGTTTTTCCTGTGGTCATGTATGGATGTGAGAGTTGGACTATGAAGAAGGCTGAGTGCCGAAGAATTGATGGTTTTGAACTGTGGTGCTGGAGAAGACTCTTGAGAGTCCCTTGGACTGCAAGGAGATCCAACCAGTCCATTCTGAAGGAGACCAGCCCTGGGATTTCTTTGGAAGGAATGATGCTAAAGCTGAAACTTCAGTACTTTGGCCACCTTATGTGAAGTGTTGACTCATTGGAAAAGACTCTGATGCTGGGAGGGATTGGGGGCAGGAGGAGAAGGGGACGACAGGATGAGGTGGCTGGATGGCATCACCAACTCGATGGACATGAGTCTGAGTGAACTCTGGGAGTTGGTGATGGACAGGGAGGCCTGGTGTGCTGCGATTCATGGGGTCTCAAAGAGTCGGACATGACTGAGCGACTGAACTGGACTGAACACTGTTTTCCATAGTGAGAGTACCAACTTACATTCCCATCCACTTTTTCTCTCCTGTGCTCAAATCAGAAATACCCTATGTGACCTCCATTTATGTCACTCACCACCAAACCAATACTAAGGATGGGCTACCAAGTCAGGTTAAAATAAATCCCACCTTGAGCCTTTTTAAATTAACTGACCCAAGACAGTATTAAAGATCACAAGAATTTGAAATAAAATAAGGGGGCAGATCTCTGTTTGGTTGTGACTTCTCAATAGACAGTGGTCCTATTGGTTTTTAATGTCCTGATTTTCCCAGGATTTTATGTATTTTCATCTGGCTGATGAAAGAACAAGATCACAGTCATTAGTACTGTGGCAGAATATTCCTGGCAGCTCTCCTACCATAGAATGGAAAGGCTTGTTTGTCTCTTTAAGAACACAAGTTTTCAAACAAACCTAGGGATTTCTGGGAGTTATCTGAGGGGATTTAGGGGAATATGGAGCAGGTTGGTCATTGGAGAGAAGACAAACTGGCTGGAGGCCAGACCCTATCTCGTCCCAAACTCACAAGCCTTCATCATCATGTACACCCAAATTTTACTGAGAGACTATGCTTCAACATAAGATTTCAGTTTAATAAAGCTTGTCTTCCTTAGTACAAAATAACTAAACCCCTTTATGTTTGGAAACTGGTGCTTTCAAAGAAAATGTGTGGTTCTTTGCTTTCTGAGAATGAAGTTATGTCTAAAAATTTTGAGATCTTCTAAAGGAAAGATCAGTCAGATGAACTGAAAACACCCATTCTCTGAATGTGACTCCAGGGATATGGGGTGGCATGAGGGCTGTGAGGAAATTGGAAGCCACGTGTCTTGCCTTCAAGAAGTGGACACGTCTGGCTTCAGATTCAATTCAGATTCAGATTCAACCATCAGTTACATTTACATGCATCTTGTACATCTTGCTGTGAGTTTTTATGCATTGCATTTTACCCTTTCCTCATAGCACTTTAGAGGTATGTATTATTATCCTTATAATTGAGGAAACAAAGGCTCATGGAGGATAAATGTTTTGTGCAAAAACGCATAGCTCATAAGTAACAGAGCCAAGATTTAAACCTATCTCTTCATAGTTTTCTAGTTTAATATGATTTAGCTCTTAGACTTTAAAACTCTGAGGGTTTATATAGTCCATCCTATTTCCATATTATTTGCACTGTTTGTGATTAGAATTATATTATTATCCTTCAATAGGTGAATGGATAAACTGTGATACATTGAAATCCAAACAATGGAATATTATTTGATGCTAAAAAGAAATGAGCTATTAATTCATGAAAATACATGGAGGAAACTTAAATGGGTATTACTAAGTGAAAAAATGGGCTTCCCTGGTGGCTCAGCTGGTAAAGAATCTGCCTGCAATGCAGGAGACCTGGGTTCAATCCCTGGATTTGGAAGATCCCCTGGAGAAGGGAACAGCTACCCACTCCAGAATTCTGGCCTGGAGAATTCCATGAACTATATAGTCTGTGGGATCACAAAGAGTTGGACATGACTGAGCAACTTAAAGTTGCTACTCAAAGGGTCCTACTCTTTGTGACCCCATAGACTATACAGTCCTTGGGATTCTCCAGGCCAGAATACTGGAGTGAAAGAAGCCAGTCTGAAATGGCTATGTACTGCATTGTTCCAAGGCAAAACCGTGAAGACACTGAAAAGATCAGTTGTTGCCAGAAGTTGGAGGTGGGGAGTAGGCGGGATAAGGATCAATAGGCAGAGCACTAAGGCAGTGGAAATACTCTGTATGATGCCGTGACGGTGGATATATATACATATACATACATGTGTTTGTCCAAACCCATAGAACATACAAGCCCTAGTGTGAACTATAGTGCAAATATAGACTTTGAGTGATTGTGACTTGTCAATGTAGGTTTATCCATTGTAAACAATCTACCACTCTCAGGGGGGATGTTGATCGGTGGGGAGGAAATAAAATTCTATGTACTTTGAGTAAGTCACTTATATAGTGATTCCACAAGGATGCCTTTGGATTTCCAAGGCCTTCCTTTCCTTACAGCAACAAGGCATTAAAACCTGGGCATTTCTGGGAAGTCAAAATATAAGGATACCCAGGTTTGAGAATTCAAGGGAATATTCGAGGGGATCCAAGAAACTACTTGTAACTCCTCTCCCTCAACTTCTTCATTTTAGGAGTTTTCAAATGGGTCCAGTATAAGTTAATGCATTTTAAAAGGGCTGATTTTAACCTGAAAGCAGTTGTCTATCTAGTTTGTAAGCAAGTTGTAATAAAAGATAATTTTTATTTATGAGTGTTTTGTTTAGCTTCTTGAACGTTTTCTGATTTCTCAATATGATTATATTTGATAATGTCTTTGTGTGTATTTTCTCAAGTGCTAAGATAATAACTAGCCAGACTGTATTCAGAAAAGTTATACATCAAATATGTTGTACCAAATGATGGTGCTTTCTCAGCACTATTCAGTATTATTGTGTGTTCTTGCATCTTTTAAAAAAAGTATTCTTATTTTGTATTCTTATTTTGAATTTATGAAACACTGAGCACAAGCTGGCTTGTGAAATATAAGAGGTACTGCAAACATTTCTTTGAAGAAATGAAAAGCCTGACTCAGCAATGGTGCAGCAGAGTTGGAATCACATGGAGGCTGAATTTATTTTCTCTCTCCTCTACCATTATTGAATAGTCTGTGCTTTGTTCTTGAATGTCCCTGAATGTCACTGCAGATTTTTTATCCCTAGCCTACCTACAATTTTCTTAGACAAAAAGATTATAGTTTAATATACGTACATACATATGTGTATGTTACATATGTACGTATTGTATAAAAATATGAATTGTTCAAATCGGACCATAGTTTCCTGGGCAGCATGTGATGGTGGGAATCATGTCAGTTCTTAGCTACCAGATCCAGAAAAATAAAGCCCATATCATGGAATCATTATCTGTATTACTAAGAAATACGTATCTTGGGTTGGTAAAAAGTGCCTTGGGTTTAAGGTTCTGTTTCTTATTAATTGAATGGCCTCGGGCAATTCCATCCTCCCTTTATGCCGTAATTTCCTCTTATGTAAAATGGTAGTATTAGTCCATAACTTAGAGGGACCTAATACTGCGGCTAAATGAGTGCTTTCTCCATGCCAGTCCCAGTGGAAAAGCCTCTAATATGTTAGAAGATTTAATCTTCCCAACAGTTCTGCAAGGTAGTGTTCTTAGCTGACTTTCATGGGTCTCAGAGAAGTTAGTCAGCTTTGTCCAACGGCACATGGCAGGGAGTCCTGACTGAGATTCAAACACAGACTCCTCTCTCTGGGCTCCCAAGCCCATGTGTCAGGGCAGCTGTGGAATTGCCTTAGAAACTGGAAAGGTTTTCATGGATAAGGTATTTTCTTTGGGGGAAGGAGGGTAAGGAAGGTGGAACAGGGGTGGACAGGACAGGAGATGAGAGAAGAGATCAAGGAGCAGGCAGACGTGAGCAGGGGCTCCCGTTTCTGAGTTCACGTTCTGCAAATGAGCCTGCCGGAGGACTAGGGGATGGACAGTCCTGCTCACATATCAAGTGCCCGCAGTGTCTTAGGAGTTTCTCTCAGCACATTGTGTGCACTTCGGTAGGCAGTTAGCCCCTTTGGAAAGGATGCTAAATTCTAGGTGCCTGGATCCCACCCTGCTGGGCCCCAATCTGCCAGCTTTAAGCTGAGGGTGTCAACTGCTTCCTCTGAGAGTCCAGACAGGAAACAGAACCCATGGAAAAGGAAACATTCACAAAGGTCCTGCTCACATGGGAAAGTTATTCATCAGAGCCTGTGTATGAGGAGAGAGTGTTCACTGCTGCTTCCAGAAGGCCAGGCCTGGCCCAGTGTGGAATCTTCACACAGTGGATAATTTCCAAGGGCCTTTTCCCATGGATATTTGAAGTTCTAATGTATAGCTAGAAACTGGTCACCTGAGCAAAATATTCTAAAGATCCTTGCTGCTGCTACTGCTGCTGCTAAGTTGCTTCAGTCATGTCCGACTCTGTGCGACCCCATAGACGGCAGCCCACTAGGCTTCCCCGTCCCTGGGATTCTCCAGGCAAGAACACTGGAGTGGGTTGCCATTTCCTTCTCCAATGCATGAAAGTGAAAAGTGAAAGTGAAATCGCTCAGTCGTGTCCGACTCCAGCGACCCCATGGACAGCAGCCCACCAGGCTCCTCCATCCATGGGATTTTCCAGGCAAAAGTACTGGAGTGGGGTGCCATTGCCTTCTCCGAAAGATCCTTGAGGACTACTATATTAAAACTTTCCTATGATCTGCATTAATATTCTTAGTTTTCTTATACTTTATTGATTATAAATAAATAATGAATATTCTTGGAAGTTTTCTGATTTCTTAATATGATCATATTTGATAATGTCTTTGTGTGTATTTTCTCAAGTGCTAAGTTAATAACTAGCTGGACGTATTCAGAAAAGTTCTTTTCTGGATACACCCAAGTGCTCCAAAAGGAAGTGACTTCTTGAAAAATAATTTCCATTTATAGAGGGGGAAGAGGAGGACTTTTGTCTCTTTCCATTGCAGGTCAGGGCTTGTCTCTTTCCGTTGCAGGTCAGGGCTGCATGAATAAGGAAGCCTTAACAAGCTGAGTGATCAGTCACCAACAACTGGGTACTTTAGTGTTCCCAGAAAACTATACCTGAAACTGTGGCACTTTACAGAGACCAGGAAGTGTCCTATAAAAACAGTAACCAATCACTGATACTTACATAGTGTTATTGGGTTAATGTTTTCACAAGTCTCATGTAATTCTACCTTCAGCATTTAATATGATTTTTTAAAGGTAATAGCTAGCAAAGAAAGGCAATGCCAAAGAATGCTCAAACTACTGTACAATTGCACTCATCTCACATGTTAGTAAAGTAATGCTCAAAATTCTCCAAGCCAGGCTTCAGCAATACGTGAACCATGAACTTCCTGATGTTCAAGCTGGTTTTAGAAAAGGCAGAGGAACCAGAGATCAAATTGCCAATATCCACTGGATCATGGAAAAGCAAGAGAGTTCCAGAAAAACATCTATTTCTGCTTTATTGACTATGCCAAAGCCTTTGACTGTGTGGATCACAATAAACTGTTGAAAAATTCTGAAAGAGATGGGAATACCAGACCACCTGACCTGCCTCTTGAGAAATCTGTATGCAGGTCAGGAAGCAACAGTTAGAACTGGACATGGAACAACACATTGGTTCCAGATAGGAAAAGGAGTACATCAAGGCTGTATATTGTCACCTTGCTTATTTAACTTCTATGCAGAGTACATCATGAGAAACGCTGGACTGGAAGAAACACAAGCTGGAATCAAGATTGCCGGGAGAAATATCAATAACCTCAGATATGCAGATGACACCACCCTTATGGCAGAAAGTGAAGAGGAACTCAAAAGCCTCTTGATGAAAGTGAAAGTGGAGAGTGAAAAAGTTGGCTTAAAGCTCAACATTCAGGAAACAAAGATCATGGCATCCGGTCCCATCACTTCATGGGCAATAGATGGGGAAAAAGTGGAAACAGTGTCAGACTTTATTTTTTGGGGCTCCAAAATCATTGCAGATGGTGACCGCAGCCATGAACTTAAAAGATGCTTACTCCTTGGAAGGAAAGTTATGACCAACCTAGATAGCATATTCAAAAGCAGAGACATTACTTTGCCAACAAAGGTCCATCTAGTCAAGGCTATGGTTTTTCCTGTGGTCATGTATGGATGTGAGAGTTGGACTGTGAAGAAGGCTGAGTGCCAAAGAATTGATGCTTTTGAACTGTGGTGTTGGAGAAGACTCTTGAGGGTCCGTTGGACTGCAAGGAGATCCAACCAGTCCATTCTGAAGGAGATCAGCCCTGGGATTTCTTTGGAAGGAATGAGGCTAAAGCTGAAACTCCAGTACTTTGGCCACCTCATGTGAAGAGTTGGCTCATTGGAAAAGACTCTGATGCTGGGAGAGATTGGGGGCAAGAGGAAAAGGGGACGACAGAGGATGAGATGGCTGGATGGCATCACTGACTTGAGGGACGTGAGTCTGAGTGAACTCTGGGAGTTGGTGATGGACAGGGAGGCCTGGCGTGCCGCGATTCATGGGGTCACAAAGAGTCGGACACAACTGAGTGACTGAACTGAACTGAGCATTCTTTGAGTCATATTATGCGTCAGGCAGTTATAAACCCAATAATCAATTATCTCATTCATCCCCGAGACAACGTTATGCTGCTTCCATTTCACAGATGAGAAACTGAGGCTCAAAGCTGTTCATGATTCCCCAGGTAAGACATCAGAACATGGCAACTTTCTAGCTCTTCACATCCACAGCAGGAGGCTCTGGTGGAATCATCACCCAAGAGACTAATGCACACTTCTGTACTAGGCTTGTCTTGGAGGATATTGCTCTTTAACCTGCATCACCCTATGTTCTGGGAACTGTCGGTTCTGTGGGGTGCCAGGTGTTGCAAGGAAAAAATGCTCTGTGGTCAAGTGAGTTTTTGCACTGTTGCATTACACAAGCTTTGTGGGCTTCCCAGGTGGTGCTAGTGGTAAAGAATACAGCTGCAATGCAGGGGATGAGGGTTCCATCCCTGGGTCTGGAAGAACCCCTGGAGAAGGGAGTGGCAATCCATTCTAGTATTCTTGCCTGGAGAATCCCAAGGACAGAGGAGTCTGGCGGGCTACAGTCCATGGGGTCACAAAGAGTCAGACATGACTGAAGTGACTTAGCATGCACATCAGCAAGCTTTTTACATTTTGAAAAAAAAAATACTTTCTAGGAGGCTTATTTCCCTAAACATAGTTTGGGTGGATGCTGATCTGGGTTATGCTCCCCAGGAAAGATGTTCCAGGGACTTCCCTGGGAGTCCAGTGGTTATGATCTCACTTCCAAAGCAAGGGGTGCAGCTTCAGTCCCTGGTTGTGGAGCTAAGACCCCCACAGGCCAAGGGGCCAAAAAACCCCAAAACATAAAACAGAAGCAAGATTGTAACAAATTCAATAAAGACTTAAGAAAAAAACAAAGGCTCTAAAGGCAGAGTTAGAAGGTGAGTCTCTTTGGTCTCTTAGGTTCTATAACCCATTCCTCTTTCTATCCTGAAAGATAGTTGGAAAAATCCTGAAATGAAAGCTGCTTCACATAGAAAAAGCAGATTAAAAAATATTGCTGCTCAGAGCCACCCCATGTATCTGTTGTCTTCCCCAGCTCCAACATCAGCTTCCATGTTCTGGGTCAGAGCACCACTCAGAGCTCACCTGACCTCCCCAAGGTGGTGCCATCGTGGGACAAGATGTGGGAAGGGGGAGATAACCCACAGATGGAGTCTGAAGGGGTTTCAGACTCCATCCCACCCCTGCCACCCTCCAGCACTGGGACTTGGGTAAGTTATTTACCCTCTGGGCTTCTATTTCAATATCTACAAAATAGAAATAGTAATACTTTCTTCATGTGGTGTTTGTGCAGATTAAGATTTATTTAGCAAGGCAGCTAGTATGAAGTCTGGCACAGAGCCCCGTGATCAATAAAGGTAGCAACCCTGGCAGGCTAGAACAAGAGCCTTCAAAATAAAAGCTGAACTGTGCTGTGGTCTTGGCCCTGGCATTTAAAAGGGGCTTAGTAAATATTTGCTTTGCTGGCTCCTTCTTGCGTGCAGTGTACATTGAGTGATATTCAGCAGTTTTTATATTAGCCACCAATCTCCATGTTGTCGCTTAGCCAAAAAAGTTAAAAACATAGTGTATTTTTCACAGACAGCAGTGGGTTTGTATAGGGCAGTCCTTAGGGGAATCCTTTTGTAGGTCCTTGTATGTGATTCTAAGTGGATTTAGGAGAAACATGAACTAGAACAACCATCCCCTCTAATTCCACAGCCTGGCACCACTTGTACGCACCTTGCATCTTCACTGCCAAACCACCTGTCAAGGTGAAATCTCACTCGAACATGGAGCTTCATCCCACTCAGCGGCTTTAGAGAAGGGGCCCGAGCCCTTCTCCTCAGGACACACCTTCCAGTCTCTGACAGCAGCTGTCATGTCCTCCCCATGACCTCTTTCCCGTGTGTGTGTGTGTGTGTGTGTGTGTGTGTGTGTGTGTGTGTGTTAGTCGTTCAGTCGCATCCAACTCTTTGTGACTCCATGGATTGTAACCCACCAGGCTCCTCAGTTCATGGAATTCTCCAAGCAAAAATACTGGAGTGGGTACCCATTCCCTTCTCCAGGGGATCTTCCTGGCCCAGGGATTGAACCCTTGTCTCCCGCATTGCAGGCAGATTCTTTACTATCTGAGCCATCACGGAAGCCCTCCTCCCCATGCGTAGATACAGATGACAAGAGAAAGACATCTGGATTGTTAGAATGAGCTTCTATTTACTCTACTGCCAGTACTTAGGTCTGTATCAGAGGGATTTTTCCAAAATACAGAGAAAAACTCCTGGCTCTACTGTATCCCAAAGCCTGCTGAATGAACCAAATTCCTTGGCAAGGCCCTCAGAGCAGTCACAACCTATCTTTCAAGTTATTCTCTCTGGTCTCTCCTCCCCTATCAGCTCTAGTAGATCCACTCTCTCATCAGAGTAAATTCACTCTCTCTTTTCTCATATGATATCTGGTTTTATATCTTCGTGTCTTGTTCAAAGTATTTCTTTGGCATGAGTATTTGATTCCCCTGGTCTTTCATGCATGCTCCCTCCATTCTCAAGGCTCAGCTGAAATGTCACATCCTGCAACTTCTCTAGGCAGTTATTTACTTCTTGCTGTGCCTGCCCATGGCCTGTGAGTACATTACTGCAAATGTAGGACTTATGACACTCTGAATCAGTAATTCTGTTTATAATTGGTCTATCTCACCTGCAAGGTATGGGTCGGGACTTACTCATCTTTGTGCCCCCAAGCCCTTGGTGCAGTGTCTGAGGCAATTGGTAGATGCTTGATAAATGTCTGTCAAATAAATGAATGGAGCATAGAGGAGTGAAAGAATCTTTCTGCCTTGTGAATTGACCACCAGCCAGGAGCTCATTGGAGTTGGGAGAGGCTGGTAATTTGAGACTCTCCTGTTCTGAGTGGAGTCATTCATGTTGGAATAGTCGTGTCCCAGATCCAGCAATACCAGGAGAACCTGTGGATGAAAGTGAAATTGCCGGCTGAAACCGCACACCTCAGACTGAGACTTGCACCAAGTCATACCTCAGATTGGGGCCTGAAACAAGTTACACCTCAGATGGGATTGGAACCCAGCCCAAACTCAGATTGGAATTTGAGCCTGCAGGCTAAGACTCAACCTACTCTCTTTTAATTAAAATTACACACCCAGTCTCAGAACTTAACTGAAGATCAGATTCTTTATGTCTCAGCACAGAAGGGATTGAGCAGAGGCAAAGTAATAGGCAGGAAGTATATTTATTGAGAGAGATACATACTCCACAGACAGAATTCAGTCCATCCCAAAAGGCAAGAGTTGTCCCCAAATATGAGGTGGTTAATTTTTATGAGCTAGGTAATTTCATAGGCTGAGTGGGAGGATCGTTCCCAGTATTTTGGGAAGGGATGAAGTTCTCTAGGAATTGGCCCACCACCCACTTTTTTGGCCTTTTATGCTCATCCTCAGAACTGTCATTGCATCTGTGAGTGTCTCATTTAGCATATCCTAAGGCTTCAGCAATATGTGAACTGTGAACTTCCTGATGTTCAAGCTGGTTTTAGAAAAGGCAGAGGAACCAGAGATCAAATTGCCAACATCGGCTAGATCATGGAAAAAGCAAGAGAGTTCCAGAAAAGCATCTATTTCTGCTTTATTGACTATGCCAAAGCCTTTGACTGTGTGGATCACAATAAACTGTGGAAAATTCTGAAAGAGATGGGAATACCAGATCACCTGATCTGCCTCTTGAGAAATTTGTATGCAGGTCAAGAAGCAACAGTTAGAACTGGACATGGAACAACAGACTGGTTCCAAATAGGAAAAGGAGTTTGTCAAGGCTGTATGTTATCACTCTGTTTATTTAACTTCTATGCAGAGTACATCATGAGAAACGCTGGACTGGAAGAAACACAAGCTGGAATCAAGATTGCTGGGAGATATATCAATAACCTCAGATATGCAGATAACACCACCCTTATGGCAGAAAGTGAAGAGGAACTCAAAAGCCTCTTGATGAAAGTGAAAGAGGAGAGTGAAAAAGTTGGCTTAAAGCTCAACATTCAGAAAATGAAGATCATGGCATCCGGTCCCATCACTTCATGGGAAATAGATGGGGAAACAGTGGAAACAGTGTCAGACTTTATTTTGGGGGGCTCCAGAATCACTACAGATGGTGACTGCAGCCATGAAATTAAAAGACACTTACTCCTTGGAAGGAAAGTTATGACCAACCTAGATAGCATATTCAAAAGCAGAGACATTACTTTGCCAACAAAGGTCCGTCTAGTCAAGGCTATGGTTTTTCCTGTGGTCATGTATGGATGTGAGAGTTGGACTATGAAGAAGGCTGAGTGCCGAAGAATTGATGGTTTTGAACTGTGGTGTTGGAGAAGACTCTTGAGAGTCCGTTGGACTGCAAGGAGATCCAACCAGTCCATTGTGAAGATCAGCCCTGGGATTTCTTTGGAAGGAATGATGCTAAAGCTGAAACTCCAGTACTTTGGCCACTTCGTGCAAAGAGTTGACTCACTGGAGAAGACTCTGATGCTGGGAGGGATTGGGGGCAGGAGGAGAAGGAGATGACAGAGGATGAGATGGCTGGATGGCATCACTGACTCTATGGACGTGAGTCTCAGTGAACTCCGGGAGCTGATGATGGACAGGGAGGCCTGGTGTGCTGTGATTCATGGGGTGGCAAAGAGTCAGACACGACTGAGCTACTGATCTGATCTGATCTGATCTGAATATATTATAATGAGTGTACAGTGAGGCTCAAGGTCTACAGGAAGTTGAATCTTCCGCCATCTTGGACCTAGGAGGTTCCCACCAGTTTTTGTCATGTCCTCAATGGGTATATCATGTTTTTTAATGGTTATGCCCCACCCCCTTCCCTCCTGTCTCATTAGTATGAAATGAAAGGAGGGAATGATTGTGTCCTCTGCTCCTCACCTTGCTGGTAGGAGGAGGTAGAGGGCCCAGCTCTGTGACCTGAGGATGTGCGCAAGAGTGTTCACCTCAAGAGTCTGGAAACCTCTTGCCACTCAGATTTTGGGGCTCTCTTACCCAGTGTAGCTCATTCCTGTGAGTTTTCAAGGACTTGAAAAGTGAAGTGAGCCCCCCAAAATATGAACCAGTCAGAGCAGACAGTTCAGCTGAGGAAGGTGGAGTATTTACAGGGAGGCAAACCTCCTAGGTTGATGCAACCTTGGATCTATCTATATGTCTGTCCCGGTTTTTGGTCAGGAAGAACATCACTTTTCAGCAAGACCAGCTTCCTGTAGGGCTTCCCTGGTGGCTCAGCTGGTAAAAAATCTGCCTGCATTGCAGGAGACCTGGGTTCGATTCCTGGGTTGGGAAGATCCCCTGCAGGAGGGCATGGCAACCCAATCCATTATTCTGGCCTGGAGAATTCCATGGATTGTACAGTCCATGGGGTCGCAAAGAGTCAGACATGACTGAACAATTTTCACTTTATTTCACTTTAACTTCGTTTAAGTCTCCTCAGCTGAGTCTGCTAACTTCAGCAAGTTTCCTTGGTGGTGGAGGAGTCAGGGACCAGAAAACAGGTTCACAACCCAATTAAAGGATCATGGAATAAGCCGGCGCCAGCTGCTGGGGAACAAAGCAGGTTTGCAGGGACCTGAGGGCCCCGGAAGAAATCAGGACAAAGCCATTTCATTGCAAGTCTGTAAATAAACGTTTTCATTTGATGAATAGGCATGACTCCAAGGGGTCAAGCCCAGGGATTTGTTACCTTGGGGGTGGCTGTGGAATTTTCTTTCCTGGAGATTTTCACAGCAGGTTACATTTTTGTCTGTCTAGAGTCGTTCAGCTCTGAGCCATCCTGGGAGTGGGGCGGGAGTGGCAGCTTCCAGAGATTAGCCTCCCTTAATTATGGACGCTCCTCTAGAGAAGGGATGAGGGGAATTGTGCGTGATCTATAGGTTTATTTTTATCACCAGCAAGTATTCCTCTTGTTAGCCATAGAGGAACAACTTGTTCTCCATGGTGATTCAGAGATCTTGGGATTCAGTGTGTTAAATGAGCCCCTTAATCAGTATCCAGAATAGCATAAGAGTTCCGGAAGATGAACAGATAGATATAAACCCCAGAAGTTGAACTCATCCAGTAGGCTAAAAACAGCTTTTAAAAAGCCTGAATAAGTAAGGTTATAAACAGGTTGTTAGAATAAGTAACTGCACGTTTAATGTGAGAAGCAGCATGCTGTGGCAAATTCACTCTGGAGCCAGATTTTAAGTTCTCATCTTAACTCTCCCACTCACTAGCTGTGTGGCCTTGGGAAAGTTCCTTAACTTCTCTGTGCCTCAGTTTCCTTCTATGAAAAGAAGAAAATAGCAGTTCCTGCTTCATATGGACATCGTAAGTATTAAATGAGTTCATTCACGTAAAGCACTTAGTATAGTGCCTGCATATGAATAGTATGAATTAAAGTATGTTAACGGTTACTGTGTTTGCAAAAATATTCATATATACTATACCTCTAGTTGTTCTTGTTCTAGTTGTTTGAGCTATAACTGATATATGTAACATTGTATACACTTAAGGGATACAGCATAATGGTCTGACTTACATGTATGGTGAAGTGATTACTACAGTAAGTTTAGTTAACATCTATCATCTCCTAAAGCTATAATAAGGAAAAAGAAGACAAAAAAGAAAAAAAAAAAAAAAGATTTTCCCTTGTGATGGGAACTCTTAGGATTTACTCTCTTAACAACTTGCATATACATCACATAGCAGTGTTAGCGTCAGTCACCTTCAGGTACATTGCATCCCTAGTATTTATCTTTTAACTAGAAGTTTGTATCATTTGATACATTCTTCCTATTCCTACACCCTTCACCTGCTGCTTGTGATCACAAATCTGACCTCTTTTTCTATGAGTTTTGTTTTTAGATTCTACATATAAGAGATATCACGTAGTATTTGTCTTTTTCTGCCTAACATTTCATTTACCATGACGCCCTCAAGGTCCATCCAGTTCAGTCCAGTCACTCAGTCACGTCCAACTCTTTGTGACTCCATGGACTGCAGCGCGCCAGGCTTCCCTTTCCATCACCAACTCCCAGAGCTTGCTCAAACTCGTGTCTGTCAAGTTGGTGATGCCATCCACCATCTTATCCTCTGTCGTCCCCTTCTCCTCCTGCCTTCAATCTTTCCCAGCATCAGGGTCTTTTCTAGTGAGTCAGCTCTTCACATCACATGGCCAAAGGATTGGAGCTTCAGCTTCAGCATCAGTCCTTCCAATGAATATTCAGGACTGATTTCCTTTAGGATTGATTGGTTTGATCTCCTTGCAGTTCAAGGGACTCTCAAGAGTCTTCTACAACACTACAGTTAAAAGCATCACTTCTTTGGCACTCAGCTTTCTTTATGGTCCAGCTCTCACATCCATACGTGACTATTGGAAAAACCATAGATTTGACTATATGGACCTTTGTTAGCAAAGTAATGGCTCTGCTTTTTAATATGCTGTCTAGGTTGGTCATAGTTTTTCTTCCAAGGAGCAAGCATCTTTTAATTTCATGGCTGCAGTCACCATCGGCAGTGATTTTGGAGCCCAAGAAAAGTCTGTCACTGTTTGCATTGTTTCCCCATCTATTTGCTGTGAAGTGATGGGACTAGATGCCATGATCTTTATTTTTTGAATGTTGAGTTTTAAGCCAGCTTTTTCACTCTCCTCTTTCACTTTCATCAAGAGACTCTAATTCTTCTTTGCTTTCTGCCATAAGGGTAGTATCATCTGCATATCTGAGGTTATTGATATTTCTGTCTGCAATCTTAATTCCAGCTTGTGCCTCTTCCATCCCTGCAGTTCACATGATGTACTTTGCATATAAGTTAAATAAGCATGGTGACAATATACAGCCTTGACATACTTCTTTTCCAATTTGGAACCAGTCCACTGTTCCATGTTCTAATCCAGTTCTAATTGTTGCTTCTTGACCTGCATACAGATTTCTCAAGACGGAGGTAAAGTGGTCTGGAATCCCATCTTTTGAAGAATTTTCCACAGTTTGTGTTATCAACACAGCCAAAGGCTTTGGCATAATCAATGAAGCAGATGTTTTTCTGGAATTCTCTTGCTCTTTCTATGATTCAATGGATGTTGGCAATTTGACCTGTGGTTTCTCTGCCTTTTCTAAATCCAGCTTGAACATCTGGAAGTTCTCAGTTCACATACTGTGGAAGCCTTGTTTGGAGAATTTTGAGCATCACTTTGCTAACCTGTGACATGAATGCAATTGTGTGGTAGTTTGAACCTTCTTTGGGCTTCCCTTTCTTTGGGATTGGAATGAAAACTGACTGTTTCCAGTCCTGTGACCACTGCTGAGTTTTCCAAATTTGCTGGAATTTGAGTGCAGAATTCCGCTTCATTGAATGCAACACTTAAACAGCATCATCTTTCAGGATTTGAAATAGCTCAACTGGAATTCCATCACCTCCACTAGCTTATTAGTAGTGATGCTTCCTAAGGCCCACTTGACTTCACACTCCAGGATGTCTGGCTCTAGATGAGTGATCACACATCATGATTATCTGGGTCATTAAGATCTTTTTTGTATAGTTAGTTCTTCTGTGTATTCTTGCCACCTCTTCTTAATCTCTTCTGCTTTTCTAGTATCTCTTATGCTTCTCTAAGGTCCATGCCATTTCTGTCCTTTATTGTGTCCATATTTGCATGAAATGTTCCCTGGTATGTCTAATTTTCTTGAAGAGATCTCTAGTCTTTCCCTTTCTATTGTTTTCCTCTGTTCCTTTGCATTAATCACTTGGGAGGGTAAAGCGTCTGCCTGCAATGCAGGAGACCCGGCTTCAATCCCTGGGTCCAGGATATCCCCTGGAGAAGGAAATGGCAATCCACTCCAGCACTCTTGCTTGGAAAATCCCATGGATGGAGGAGCCTGATAGGCTATAGTCCATGGGGTCGCAAAGAGTTGGACGTGACTGAGCGACTTCACTTTCACTTTCTTATCTCTCCTTGCTGTTCTTTGGAACTCTGCATTCTGATGGATATATCTTTCCTTTTCTCCTTTACCTTTCACATCTCTTCTTTTCATAGCTATTTGTAAGGCTTCCACAGACGGCCATTTCGCCTTTTGGCAATTCTTTTTCTTGGGGATGGTTTTGGTCACTGCCTCCTGTACAGTGTTACAAGCCTCTGTCCATTAGTTCTTCAGCAGTCTATCAGATCTAATCCCTGGAATCTATTTGTCGCTTCCACTGTATAATCATAAGGGATTTGATTTAGGTCACATCTAAATCAATGGTCTAGTTGTGTCCCCTATGTTCTTCAATTTAAGTATGAATTTTTCAATAAGGAGTTCATGATCTGAGCCACAGTCAACTCCCAGTCTTGTTTTGCCTTACTATGTAGAACTTCTCCATCTTTGGCTTCAGAATATAATCAGTCTGATTTCGGTATTGACCATCTGGTGATGTTCATGTGTAGAGTTGTCTCTTGTGTTGTTGGAAGAGGGTGTTTGCTATGACCAGTGCATTCTCTTGGCAAAACTCTGTTAGCCTTTGCTCTACTTCATTTTTTACTCCAGTGCCAAACTTGCCTGTTATTCCAGATATCTCTGTGGTTGCATATAGCAGAATTTCCTCTTTTTTTGCCTATATATACATGGAACAACAGACTGGTTCCAAATAGGAAAAGGAGTACATCAAGGCTGTATATTGTCACCCTGCTTATTTAACTTATATGCAGAGTACATCATGAGAAACTCTGGACTGGAAGAAACACAAGCTGGAATCAAGATTGCTGGGAGATATATCAATAACCTCAGATATGCAGATGACACCACCCTTATGGAAGAAAGTGAAGAGGAACTCAAAAGCCTCTTGATGAAAGTGAAAGTGGAGAGTGAAAAGGTTGGCTTAAAGCTCAACATTCAGAAAACAAAGATCATGGCATCCGGTCCCATCACTTCACGGGCAATAGATGGGGAAACAGTGGAAACAGTGTCAGACTTTATTTTGGGGGGCTCCAAAGTCACTACAGATGGTGACTGCAGCCATGAAATTAAAAGACACTTACTCTTTGGAAGGAAAGTTATGACCAACCTAGATAGCATATTCAAAAGCAGAGACATTACTTTGCCAACAAAGATCCGTCTAGTCAAGGCTATGATTTTTCCTGTGGTCATGTATGGATGTGAGAGTTGGACTGTGAAGAAGGCTGAGCGCCGAAGGATTGATGCTTTTGAACTGTGGTGTTGGAGAAGACTCTTGAGAGTCCGTTGGACTGCAAGGAGATCCAACCAGTCCATTCTGAAGGAGATCAGCCCTGGGATTTCTTTGGAAGGAATGATGCTAAAGCTGAAACTCCAGTACTTTGGCCACCTCATGCAAAGAGTTGACTCATTGGAAAAGACTCTGATGCTGGAGGGATTGGGGGCAGGAGGAGAAGGGGACGACAGAGGATGAAATGGATGGATGGCATCACTGACTCGATGGATGTGAGTCTGAGTGAACTCCGGGAGTTGGTGATGGACAGGTAGGCCTGGAGTGCTGCGTTTCATGGGGTCGCTAAGAGTCAGACACGACTGAGCGACTGATCTGATCTGATCTGATCTGATGAACTTGAGGGTTCAGATTTTTTTTCAAGTGTATTCTATTTGTTTCCTTTGGCTATATTCCCAGAGGTAGGATTTTTGGATTGGATGGTGCTCCTGCTTTTTGTTTTTTGAGGTGACTGTATTCTGTTTTCCATAATGGCTGCACCAATTTGCATTTCCACCAATACGGCAGAAGGGTTCCCTTTCTCCACACCCTCACCTGCATCTGTTATCTCTCATCTTTTTCTTGATAGCCATTCTAATTGTTTTTGTGTGGCCAAATTTTATTTGACTGTGTTAAACATATGGAAATGAATATCTTACAGATTGCCACCCTGAGTAAAAAAGTCCTAGCCATGACTAGGTGATTTGTCAAGTTAATATAATTAACATAATCAGTAAGAATTTGTTCAGATACATCCAACTTCTTCGGATAGATTCTGAAGCTTTACATACCATTTCTTCCCTTTTTGCCTCACACAGCCTCAATTGTCTGTTCTATCTGGAATCCCTCACTCTCCTAACATGTTTCTCTGCTTATCTAACTCTCGGCTATCCCTTGTGCCATGCTTTCCTCAGTAGCTCAGTTGTGTCTGACTCTCTGTGTCCCCATGGACTGTTGCCCATCAGGCTGTTCTGTCCTGGGATTTTACAGACAAGAAGCTGGAGTGGGTTGCCATTTCCTCCTTCAGGGATCATCCTGACCCAGGAATTGAACCTGCATCTCTTGAATCTCCTGCACTGGCAGGCAGATTCTTTACCACTATGTCACTTGAGACACCTCTCCTATCCTTCAAGAGCCTGTCAAATCCTGTTTCTTTGAACATGGATTTTTCTTCTTTTTTTGGACAGAGCAGCATGACTTGCTGGACCTTATTTCCCCAACCAAGGATGGAGCCCAGGCCCCAGCAGTGAAAGCACTGAGTCCACCAGGGAATTCCCTCCTCCTCCTTTATCTCTAATAATCTGCCACACACCTTTTAGGGTACTTATCTCTTTCTGTATTGTTTCATAACATATTTGTGCTTTTTTTCTGATTTTTTTCCCTACTTTTGTAAATGTCTTATATTTTCCATATCCCCTAGCATAAAGCTTTCTGTATCATGAGTGCTTGAAACCATGTATAGAACTAAACTGAAATAAATCTTATAATATAATGTTTGCTGTGAAAAACTTCTGTTCTGGGGACATCCATGTTGAGTCCAACCACCTATGCTTCTGGTATTACTAGGTATCCCTAGGCATTACTAGGAATAGTGGTTGAACAAAATATTTATTCTCATGTGAAAAGTGAATGTTCATGGAAGAGGGCAGAAAGCTTTGCACTGAGGCACAAATGTGATACTGTATCACATTCTGGTCAGTGTATTTTAACAGATACGCTCCAAGTAGGATATAGTAAAGGCTGGTGTCTTGGGGGAGTGAGGGGTTTATCTCTAAATGAAGAGGTGTGATAACCAAGGATGTACAGCCTGGGTCTTCAACCAGGTTCTCATTGCCTATTTGAAGAGTTGTCATGGTGATAATGAGGGAGTTAGACTCTGAAATGCTTCAGAGGACAAAACTAGGACCAGTGGGTGGAAATTACCAGGAGGCAGATTTCAGCCCGATATTAGAACATTCTAATAACTGTCACTCTTCATCAGTGGAAGGGGCTGCCTGAAACAGTGGTAAGCTCCCCATGTGGAGGTTTTTGAACACAGGCTGAATAAATCCCTGGCTGTGGGAGTGTTGTGGGGAGTGGAGGGGAGGGGTGGTGTTGACCTCCAAGACCCCTTCAGCTCCGAAGATTAATTGATTTTATGGAAATCTGTATTTGTGCAAAGGATGGTGGGTTAAATATCCTGCATTGCACTGCATTTTAGAGGCTGGCTGAGTTAGGAATGAAAAAAAAAAAGTTAATGGCTTATTTCTTTGCTTTTCCCAAGGAAAGGGATATAAGCTTTCATTTAGGGATTTTATAAAATCTGTTCAGTTTGAATTTCTTGTCTCAAGGCTTAAGTGCAAGAAGGTGCTTGTCCAGCTTTCTATTTGGTAACAGGCTAAACTATATTGCCACGGATTCTTTCCTATGAATCTTGTTTTGAGTCCATTCTTATAGGCTGCCCTTGATGCCAGGACTGTATTTCTGTGGCTTGATAATTCCTGCAAAGATGCTTATGCTCTGATGTTGGGGGAGGGAAGAGGTATTTGTAATCTCATACTAACCTGAGTTTCCTGAGTGACTCAATATTTTCACACACTTTCTACACTCCTGTGAATAACGGCATTGCTGGCTTGCTCCCATGATGTTAATATATTCATGTGTATTCTGTTTAGGACGAAAATAAAAGTGTAGTGTGTTGGCTGAAGAGGTCCCTTCATTTCCTCCTCTGTCTCTCCCGGGCAGAACCAACTCTTTCCTGCCCTTGATAAAGACTACGCTTGCATTTTCCAAGTAATTAGCAAGGAATTCTTTCTGCGTTTTTTTTGGGTGCTTGCAATTTGTAGTCACACCATCTGATGCAGAGCTTGGGTTTATACCTCATATTGACTGTTTCCTTCTTAACAAGTCATTCATCCTGGAGACTTCTCTTAGCCTTTTTAACATGGTACCTCATTTTGGTGATGGAGTCTTCTGCCTTGTGAAACTCAGGCTGCTGGGAGACTGTACTATGGTCAGAAAAAAAGGGGAGAGCTTGGGGGACAGTGGGAGGAGAATGCTTCCTCTGGAATCACTGGCATACCTTTATAATGCCATTCTCTCTGATTGTCATTGCCATGAAAGGACAAATGGTTCAATATGGCTGTTTGTGATACAGGTGATATTTGGACTTCAGTTATTCCAATGATCACTTCCTTAAGGTCAATGCAACATACATGAGAGTTTTACAGCTCATAGCATCTGCCCATTGACACTATCCAGGTCACATTTATTCTGTTTATCCTATGAGCATTCACCAAGAGAGACTGTCATCAATTGCCAGAGTCTGAATTATTGCTTGGGGTGGGGTGGGTGTAGGATTTTGAGGAAACAACAATGGTGTCAAGGTGTAGAGTCCCACTTGGAGTGTGGGTCTTCCTCTGGGTGTGATTCCCAGTGGGAGCTCCCGGTTGCCCAGCTCAGGAAACTTCCCTAAAAACACTTTACCCTGCAGGGTCAGACTGCTGGGGTGGGTGGGGGGTGTGGTGGGGAGGGAAGACCTGCCCCCACCCCTGTTGGTCTCTGGAGGATTCTTTCTCACACATGTTCTCTCTCTCCCTCCCTCTTTGTCCTCTGCCAGCCCTTTTTTTTTTTTTTCCTGTTCCTCTGTTTTGTGTGATGATTTGGAGAGATTCACAGACTTCTCCAGCAAGACACCATTTTGTCCCTCTCAGAAAGCTCCTTGCATTGGTCAGAGTTGCAATATGTATGGTTGTAATATACATAAAAACCAATACATGTATATTAATAAATGTGTATTTATAGGGTTGGCCAAAAAGTTGGAGTTTTTCCATAAGATTGAATAAACCTGAATGAACTTTTTGGCCAACCCATTAATATTATGTGTATGTATGTTTATATTTATATAATGATTATATATCATGTGAATATATATATGTATGTGTGTGTGTATACATGCTTCCCTGGTGGCTCAGTGGTAAAGAATCTGCCTGCCAGTGAAAGAGACCCAGGGTGTCTTTGATTTCTGGGTCAGGAAGATCCCCTGGAGAAGGAAATGGCAACCCACTCCAGTATTCTTGTCTGGGAAATCCCATAGACAGAGGAGCCTGGTGAGCTACAGTCCATGGGGTTGCAGAGTCAGACATGACTTAGCGACTAAGAAACAACAACAATAACAACAACATATATATATGTTATATAAGATTTATTATAGGAATTGGGTTCTGCAATTACAGAGGCTGAGAAGGCCCAGGTCTACGGACAGCCCTCTGGGGAACTAGGAACTCTGTGGTGTGATTCAGCATGCTACAAGGCCTGAAAACCAGGACTCCCTTCCTAGGTCTGAGGACAGGAGGATATGGAGTTTAAACAAAGAGCTCTTTGTTCCATTCAGACCCTCAGTGGGTGGAATGATGTCCTCCTGCCTTGGAGAGCTGTCTCCTTTTCTCAGCCTACCATTTCAAATACTACTCATTGCTGGAAATACCCTCACAGACAAATCCAGAAATAATATTTTACCAGTTATCCGGGCATTCTTTAGCCTAGTGGAGTTGACATAAAATTAAACATCACACCATTCTTCCCCTCTAGGTTGAAATCATTCCTTCTTTGGATTCTTTCTTTGGGTTCCAGGGTTTCAGATCATAATTTTCTTTGGGCAGACTACTTCTTTGATGACTCCAGTACATTTTTATAGTTTGTTCATCTAATCTCCCCTTCTTATGTGGTCTTCAAGCGCTGTATCCTTAGCCTTTTTGTCCATATTTTTCTGGGCAATCTTTACTCACTATTTTAAAATATTTTTGTCTTTGGTTAAGATTTCTCTGATAAAAATCAAATTCCTAGAACTCTGCTAGACATCAGACCTTTGTTTCTGGTTGCTAGTCATATATACAACAGGTGAATTATATTTGGAAAATTTCAAAATAAATC
This sequence comes from Bos indicus x Bos taurus, assembly GCF_003369695.1. Lineage (NCBI taxonomy): Eukaryota > Metazoa > Chordata > Mammalia > Artiodactyla > Bovidae > Bos > Bos indicus x Bos taurus. The sequence continues at coordinate 22,734,279 of NC_040084.1, read as the reverse complement.
TCTTCAATTTTCCATGAAAAACTATTTTACCCTAATTCAACTGGCCAGAACCAGTTTCTCAAAACCCACAAAGTTATTCTAACTTCTTGTCTAGACTCCTGTATTCTGAGCCTCAAACTTCTGTAAATTCTAGCATTGCTATGATCTGAATGTTTGTGTTCCCCCCAAATTCATATGTTGAAAACCTGATCCCAAGTGTGTAATACTATTAGGAGGTGGGGATTTGAAGAGGTGATTAGGTAATGAGGGTAAGACCCTCACCAAAGGGATCAGTGCCCTTATAACAGAAATCACAGAGGATGTAACACACAGCGTGGTGACTATAGTTTACAATACTGTATAGTAAATCTGAAAGCTGCTGAGTGAGTAAATCTTAAAAATTCTCATCACAAAAATTGTTTTTTGTAACTTTGAGGTGATGGATGCCAACTAAACTTATTGTGCTAATCATTTCACAATATATACATACCAAATTGTTACGTGGTATACCTTAAACTGGGCTTCCCTGGCAGCTCAGATGATAAAGAATCTGTCTGCAATGCAGGGGCCTGGGTTCAATCCCTGGGTCAGGAAGATCCCCTGAAGAAGGGAATGGCTACCCACTTCAGTACTCTTGCCTGAAGAATTCCATGGACAGAGGAGCACTAATACAATGTTACATGTCGATTAAATCTCAATAAAATTGGGAAAATAATTTTTTAATTAAAGTGTAACAGAAAAAAAATCTTCTGTTCAAATTAGTATTATGTAAACAATCAAATTAATATTGCCTAAACACCATTAGGATAAATTAGACCTTTATGTGTTTTGAATAAATGTATTTATAAGAAAAGTTTAGTAAGCTGTTACATTTTTATAAAAAATTGAGCTTGTCCCAGTGTATAGCAACATAATTTTATAAACATCATTAATTTTTCACATTAACAATTGCTTTTGCAACTTATGTAATTGAGCAATGCTTCAAAAGCATTGAAACAACCAAAGGCAAAGGAATTTAGCAGAAAAATAAAGCAGTAAATTTATTAGCACAAGATGAATTCTTGTCTTCAAGAAAATTGCTATATATATATGGGATCAGTCTACTCTATAACATTCCTGGGAAATTTTTTGTCACTTTGAAATGCTTTTTCCTGTGCTTTCAATTTTTCTGGCAAGGAAAACACTGTTCAGAAACTCACTCACACCAAAGGAAAAATACATTTCTGATCTTTTTGTTTCCTGAGTCAAGAGGAGCTTATATGTTCCTCTTTGACTTTCTCTTTTCTTGAAGATTTATTTGTAGCCCCAACTTCCTCATATCTGAATCAGTTTTTCTAAGGCAGACCTTGTTTTCTTTTTTCCCCATTACATACATACAATACTTTTTAAATATATGAACTTCTTTCTTTCATCAATGTTATTGCTGTTATTCAGTCGCTAAGTCTTGTCCAACTCTGTGACCCCATGAACTGCAACACACCAGGCTCCCCTGTACTTCACCATCTCCCAGAGTTTGCTTATGTTCATTGAGTCAGTGATGCCATCCAACCATCTCGTCCTCTGTCACCACTTTCTCCTGCCCTCAATCTTTTCCAACAACAAGGTCTTTTCCAATGAGTTGACTCTTCACATCAGGTGGCCAAAGTATTGGAGCTTCAGCTTCAGCATCAGTCCTTCCAGTGAAATATTTCATCAGTATTTTGGTATATAAAAGCAAACTTTGATCACTAGCATTGTTATGACACTTCATTTATTTTTTCCCACTACATTTTTCCAGTAAGTTAAAAATTCAGACTGGTGGGCTCTGGCTTTATTCTGAAATAATTTAGTCCAATTATTGCTCATGATTCCTCTATTTTCTATTGTTTAACTAAGAAGGTTTGTGCTCAAGTATGGGCTCGGTTGCTCAATCGTGTCCGACTTTGCAACCCCATGGACTGTAGCCTGCCAGGCTCCTCTGTCCCATGGAATTTTCCAGGCAAGAATAGTGAAATGAGTTGCCATTTCCTCCTCCAAGGGATCTTCCTAGTCCAGGGATTGGATCTGCATCTCTTGCGTCTCCTGCATTAGCAGGGGGATTCTTTACCACTATCGCTACCTGGGAAGCCTGAGAAGGTTTGATTTGTACCATCTTTGGAACATGAAAAATGATATTTACAGGCTAGTTGTCCTGTTATATATCTTTAAAATGATTTTAATCTTCATTGTCTTTATGTGTTATTATTTAAAATTTTCTTTAAGTCTTTCTTTTATTTATCAACTTTAAACTATTTTATTTTTTTGTTAAAGAAAATTTGATAAAGGTATAAACCATTTTCTCTTTAAAGTTGTAATCTAGTGCCATTTTGAAGTTAAGGAAAGGAAAGTTATTCTAAAATGTTTTGCAGAGAGAAGAGTATTTTCAAATAGATAAGCCAAATTAATTCCAGAATGCAAATCAGCCACTAGAAAAATTTAAACATTCAATATTGCTTTTTTAGAAATCTGAAAGCCTAATGTTAAAATGAGAAGTGGGGTCAGAAGTTCAAATCTTCTCTTAAAAAAATGGGGATATTTAACATTTTTTTTAAAATGAAAGGAACATCTAATGAGCCTTGTTTATAATATATACATAAAGAAATGCATCAAATTTTTGCAAAATCTAAGTCATGCAATCATTTTATATGCAAGAATGCTAATAGAGAAGATTGGCTACTTCTTCAAATTCAGTTAGCCTGACCCTTAAAAGCTTCAGGGCCCGCTCCTTCTCAGAAACTTGACTAAACCAAATTTTAAATGCCAGCTTGCACTCAGGAGAGAGCAACTGACCTTGTGGATATGCTTGTAATTTCTTTTCTAGTAGTTGTAGGCATAGCCAGATGTGCCTTTCTTCAGATCTTTAGAATATCTGTATCAGATCAGATTAGATCAGTCGCTCAGTCATGTACAACTCTTTGCGACCCCATGAATCGAAGCACGCCAGGCCTTCCTGTCCATCACCAACTCCCGGAGTTCACTCAGACTCACGTTCATCGAGTCAGTGATGCCATCCAGCCATCTCATCCTCTGTCGTCCCCTTCTCCTCTTGCCCTCAATCCCTCCCAGCATCAGAGTCTTTTCCAATGAGTCAACTCTTTGCATGAGGTGGCCAAAGTACTGGAGTTTCAACTTTAGCATCATTCCTTCCAAAGAAATCCCAGGGCCGATCTCTTTCAGAATGGACTGGTTGGATCTCCTTGCAGTCCAATGGACTCTCTCAGGAGTCTTCTCCAACACCACAGTTTAAAACCATCAATTCTTCGGTGCTCAGCCTTCTTCACAGTCCAACTCTCACATCCATACATGACCACAGGAAAAACCATAGCCTTGACTAGACGGACCTTTGTTGGCAAAGTAATGTCTCTGTTTTTGAATGTGCTATCTAGGTTGGTCATAACTTTCCTTCCAAGGAGTAAGCGTCTTCTAATTTCATGGCTGCAGTGATTTTGGAGTCATATATACATATATACAACATATAGTCATATATACAACAGGTGAATTATATTTGGAAAAATTTCAAAATAAACCTCTTCAATTTTCCATGAAAAACTATTTTACCCTTATTCAACTGGCCAGAATCAGTTTCTCAAAACCCCAAATTTTGGGTTATTCTGACTTCTTCCCTAGACTCCTGTATTCTGAGCCTCAAACTTCTGTAAATTCTATTGCAGTGATTTTGGAGCCCAGAAAAATAAAGTCTGACACTGTTTCCACTGTTTCCCCATCTATTTCCCATGAAGTGATGGGACCAGATGCCATGATCTTTGTTTTCTGAATGTTGAGCTTTAAGCCAACTTTTTCACTCTCCACTTTCACCTTCATCAAGAGGCTCTTTAGTTCCTCTTCACTTTCTTCCATAAGGGTGGTGTCATCTGCATATCTGAGGTTATTGATATTTCTCCTGGCAATCTTGATTCCAGCTTGTGTTTCTTCCAGTCCAGCGTTTCTCATGATGTACTCTGCATATAAGTTAAATAAACAGGGTGACAATATACAGCCTTGACGTACTCCTTTTCCTATTTGGAACCAGTCCAGGTACATTATTTTATACTGATATATTACTATAGGGAAACTTTTTATTATTAACTTAGGTATAGTTGATTTTCCTCCAGTATTGTGTTATTTCTTGTGTATAGCAAGTGATTCAGTTATACATCACTATACATATTCTTTTTCATATATATTCCATTATGGTTTATTACAGGATATTGAATATTGTTCCCTGTGCCATATAGTAGGACCTTGTTCTTTATCTGTTTTATATATAGTAGTTTGTATCTGCAAACTCCAAACTCCTAATTTATCCCTCCCCACCCCTTTTCCTCTTTGGTGACCACAAGTTTGTTTTATATGTCTGTGAATCTGTTCCTGTTTCATAAATAAGTTTGTGTCACATATAGATTCCACGTATAAGTGATATCATATGGTGTTTGTCTTTCTCTTTCTGACTTCACTTAGTGTGATAATTTTGGGGTCTGTCTGTGTTGCTGCAGATGGCATTTTTGCATTCTTTTTTATAGCTAAGTCATATTCCATTGTATATATACCACATCTTCTTTATCAATTCATCTGTCGATGGGTACTTAAGTTGCTTTCATGTCTTGGCTACTGTAAATCATGCAGTTATGATCACTGAGGTACATGTGTCTTTTTGAATTAGAGTTTTGTCCAGATATATGTCCAAGAGTGTGATTGCTGGTTCATTTGTGCATGCTAAGCCACTTTAGTAGTGTCCTACTCTTTGGGACCCTACAGACCGTATCCTGCCAGGCTTCTCTGTCCATGGAATTCTCCAGGCAAAAATACTGGAGTGGGTTGCCGTGCCCTCCTCCAGGGGCTCTTTCCAACCCAGGGATTGAACCGCCATCTCTTACATCTCCTGCACTGGCAGGCAGGTTTTCACCATTAGAGCCACCTGGGAAGCCCGCTGGATCGTATAGTAGCTCTGTTTTTGTTTTTTAAGGAACTTCCATGTTGTTCTCCACAGTGGCTGCACCAATTGACATTCCCACCATCAGTGCAGGAAAGTTTGTAGGCAAACATTGTGAGCTTTGGATTCACAAAAGAGATGAGACAATATGTAGTTTAGACAGGGGGGGAGTCATGATGGGGCCACAGCTGCTGCTGCTGCTGCTAAGTCGCTTCAGTCGTGTCCGACTCTGTGCGACCCCATAGACGGCAGCCCACCAGGCTCCCCCGTCCCTGGGGTTCTCCAGGCAAGAACACTGGAGTGGGTTGCCATTTTCTTCTCCAATGCATGAAAGGAAAAGTGAAAGTGAAGTTGCTCAGTCGTGTCCGACTCTTAGCGACCCCATGGACTGCAGCCTACAAGGCTCCTCTGCCCATGGGATTTTCCAGGCAAGAGTACTGGAGTGGGGTGCCATTGCCTTCTCCTGGGGCCACAGAAAGCTAAGTAAAAAAGAAGGCAGTGATGTAGAAAAGTGTTGATAACACTGTTTTTAGAATTATTTTTACACAGACTCCTGATTTCTCCCCCAAACTTACTCCTTTCTTTCCATCCCCTCACTGATGGACTCTGCTTCACTAACATTTGATTCCTCAGGCCCAAAACTTTTCTGAGCCATCATTTAAAGCATTCTTTCTTTCATATCCCAAATGCAATTCACCAGCAAATCCGGTCAGCGTTACATTCATATCACAGATTTGACCACTTCTCAACATGTTCACCTCCACCACCCTCATCACCAAAATCTTTTTCGCCAGGACTGTTAAATTGCCTCCTAAGTAGTATTCCCTATTTCTGCTCTTGTTCACTTATTGCTTTCTTGTGCCACGCAGCAGCCAGAATGATCATTTAAAAAGGTAAATCAGATTATTCCCCTCCCTTGTTCAAATCTAATACACCTTCCCATCACACTTGGTATGAGGCCCCACATCAGCGGTTCTAAAGCAAGTCTGCACATTAGAATCACCTGGGGAGTGTTGACAAATCACTGTTGATTGGGTACCACCATGAGTCAACAAGCTCAGACCTCTGGGGTCAGGACCTAGAATCTGTGAGGTGTTTTTGTTTGTTTATTTTTATTCATTTATGTGCTGTGCCAAGTCTTAGTTGTGGCACTCAGGATCTTCAATCTTCGTTGCAGTATGTGGTATTTTTTTTTTTTTTTTTTTTAAATCTCGGCATGAGGGATCTAGTTCCTGGACCAGGGATCAAACTACTCTGCATTGGGAGTCTGCAGGGTTAGCCATTTAGACCACCAGGGAAGTCCCTCTGTGCGATTTTAAAGCTCCCCAGGTGTTTCAGAGGTGAGGGGTTGCAAGTCTTCTCTGGCTACCTCGCCAACCCCATTGTCTGCCACCCTCCCCGCTGCATGCCCACTTTGACTTCCTTGTTGCTCCTCAAGCCTGCCAAGGATATCTAGGACTCAAAGCATTTGCAGCTGCTGCTGTTCCCTCAGCTGGCTACAATCATAACCTCACCCCATTCAGATCTCTTCTCAATAGCACCTTCTCAAAGGGGTCTTTCCTGACCCTCATCTTGCTCTATACCATTGCCCTATTTAGTTCTCTTAAAGAAAATTATATTACAACTACTTGTTTGTTGATTTTCTCCCCCTGCTGTCTCACTGCTAGATTGTAAAATCCAGGAGGCAAAGACTGTCTTGTTTGTTCACTGCTGTGTTTCAAGTTCATAGCACAGTTCATAAACCAGTTCCTAGACATTGTAGGGACTTAATAAATATGAATTATTGCAGCCATGAAATTAAAAGATGCTTACTCCTTGGTAGGAAAGTTATGACCAACCTAGATAGCATATTCAAAAGCAGAGACATTACTTTGCCAACAAAGGTCCATCTATTCAAGGCTATGGTTTTTCCAGTGATCATGTATGGATGTGAGGGTTGGACTGTGAAGAAAGCTGAGCGCCGAAGAATTGATGCTTTTGAACTGTGGTGTTGGAGAAGACTCTTGAGAGTCCCTTGGACTGCAAGGAGATCCAACCAGTTCATTTTAAAAGAAATCAGTCCTGGGTGTTCTTTGGAAGGAATAATGCTAAAGCTGAAACTCCAGTACTTTGGCCATCTCATGCGAAGAGTTGACTCATTGGAAAAGACTATTCTGGGAGGGATTGGGGGCAGGAGGAGAGGGAGATGACAGAGGATGAGATGGCTGGATGGCATCACTGACTCGATGGACGTGAGTCTGAGTGAACTCCGGGAGTTGGTGATGGACAGGGAGTCCTGGCGTGCTGAGATTCATGGGGTCTCAAAGAGTCGGACACGACCGAGCGACTGAACTGAACTGAACTGATTGTTCTTTAAAAAAATTTTTTTTAAACTTATTTTAGTGTGCTTGGCCAATGGCCAAAAGGATGTCACTGCCCAGGATCTGTGGTTGGAAAATCTGGAGATTTGGCTTTTCCTCCTACTGGTTTTTTTTTTTTTTCTTTTTTTTTCTGTAGCTCAGACTTTAAAAGCAAGTTGAAAATACATTCTTTAGAATATTTATCATTTGCTGTTTCTTTTTCTTTTTTTTTAAATTTTATTTTATTTTTAAACTTTACATAATTGTATTAGTTTTGCCAAATATCAAAATGAATCCATCACAGGTATACATGTGCTCCCCATCCTGAACCCTCCTCCCTCCTCCCTCCCCATACCATCCCTCTGGGTCGTCCCAGTGCACCAGCCCCAAGCATCCAGTATCGTGCATCGAACCTGGACTGGCATCTCGTCTCATACATGATATTTTACATGTTTCAATGCCATTCTCCCAAATCTTCCCACCCTCTCCCTCTCCCACAGAGTCCATAAGACTGTTCTATACATCAGTGTCTCTTTTGCTGTCTTGTACACAGGGTTATTGTTACCATCTTTCTAAATTCCATATATATGCGTTAGTATACTGTATTGGTGTTTTTCCTTCTGGCTTACTTCACTCTGTATAATAGGCTCCAGTTTCATCCACCTCATTAGAACTGATTCAAATGAATTCTTTTTAATGGCTGAGTAATACTCCATTGTGTATATGTACCACTGCTTTCTTATCCATTCATCTGCTGATGGACATCTAGGTTGCTTCCATGTCCTGGCTATTATAAACAGTGCTGCGATGAACATTGGGGTACACGTGTCTCTTTCCCTTCTGGTTTCCTCAGTGTGTATGTCCAGCAGTGGGATTGCTGGATCATAAGGCAGTTCTATTTCCAGTTTTCTAAGGAATCTCCACACTGTTCTCCATAGTGGCTGTACTAGTTTGCATTCCCACCAACAGTGTAAGAGGGTTCCCTTTTCTCCACACCCTCTCCAACATTTATTATTTGTAGACTTTTGGATCGCAGCCATTCTGACTGGTGTGAAATGGTACCTCATAGTGGTTTTGATTTGCATTTCTCTGACAATGAGTGATGTTGAGCATCTTTTCATGAGTTTGTTAGCCATCTGTATGTCTTCTTTGGAGAAATGTCTATTTAGTTCTTTGGCCCATTTTTTGATTGGGTCATTTATTTTTCTGGAGTTGAGCTGTAGGAGTTGCTTGTATATTTTTGAGATTAGTTGTTTGTCAGTTGCTTCATTTGCTATTATTTTCTCCCATTCTGAAGGCTATCTTTGGTTTGGTTTTGACTTTGAAATTTCCCTGCAGTTGTTTGGCCATGGAGCCTGCCAGTCAGCATAGACGGCACACTCTAGGGCCTGATGAATGGCCGGATGACCTGGTTCAGCAGGCTTTGGTTGGAAAATTCCAACAAATCTCAGGCTTGTTGGGGCGGGGCAGGGGCGGAGAGTCAGATTAGCCTGAAATCAGCCCAGTTGGGCAGGATCTATGAGGCCAGTAGTTGCTGCCGCCGCCTCTGCCATAGTTTTTCCAGAACTTATGCAGGAGTTGCCAGCCCCAGCGAGGCTGTAGGGAGGACCGGAGAGAAAAAACATGAAGCTTTAAATCTGCTCGTTGCCCAGTTATTTCAAGATTGTGTTCAAAATGCAGATGAGGTAAAATAGAAATTAGTTATATTTGTTTGTTCATATTGAGACATTATTGACATAACATTGTATTCTTTCACGTGTACAAAGTAATGATTTGGTATATGTAATATTGCAAAAGATCACCACAATAAGCCCAGTTAACCTGCATTACCACACATGGTTACACATTTTTTTTGTTTCTTGTGATGAAAACTTTCAGCAACTTTCAAATATGTGATACAGTACTATTAACTGTAATCACCAGATTGGTCGTTAAATCTCCGGGAGTTACATGTTTTCTCACTGGAAGTCTGTGCCTTCTTAAGACCCTCCTTCACCCATTTTGCACCCCTCTACCCCCTCAACCACAAATCTGTTCTCTGTATCTATGAGTTCTATTTTTTATTTTTTAAAGTTTCACATATGCATGAGGTATATGGTATTTGCTTTTTCTGACTTACTTCTCTTAACATAATGCCCTCAGGGTCCATCCATGTTGTCAAAAATAGCAAGATTTCCTCATTTTTTATGGCTGAATAATATTCCATTTTGTGTATACATAACACACTTTATCAAGATTGACAGGAGAAATATCAATAACCTCAAATATGCAGATGACACAGAAAGTGAAGAGGAACTAAAAAGCCTCTTGATGAAAGTGAAAGAGGAGAGTGAAAAAGTTGGCTTAAAGCTCAACATTCAGAAAATGAAGATCATGGCTTCTGGTCCCATCACTTCATGGGAAATAGATGGGGAAACAGTAGAAACAGTGTCAGACTTTATTTTTTTGGGCTCCAAAATCACTGCAGATGGTGACTGCAGCCATGAAATTCAAAGACACTTACTCCTTGGAAGGAAAGTTATAGCCAACCTAGACAGCATATTGAAAAGCAGAGACATTACTTTGCCAACAAAGGTCCATCTAGTCAAGGCTATGGTTTTTCCAGTGGTCATGTATGGATGTGAGAGTTTGGATGGTGAAGAAAGCTGAGCGCCGAAGAACTGATGCTTTTGAACTGTGGTGTTGGAGAAGACTCTTGAGAGTCCCTTGGACTGCAAGGAGATCCAACTAGTCCATTTTAAAGGAGATCAGTCCTGGGTGTTCTTTGGAAGGAATGATGCTAAAGGTGGCCAGTACTTTGGCCACCTCATGCGAAGAGTTGACTCATTGGAAAAGACTCTGATGCTGGGAGGGATTGGGGGCAGGAGGTGAAGGAGACGACAGAGGATGAGATGGCTGGATGGTATCACCAACTTGATGGACATGAGTTTGGGTGAATTCCGGGAGTTGATGATGGACAGGGAGGCCTGGCGTGCTGCAATTCATGGGGTCACAAAGAGTTGGACACGACTGAGCAACTGAACCTAACTGAACACACTTTATCCATTTATCCATGGATGAACACTTAGCCCTATTGTGAATAATGCTGCAGTGAAAGTGAGGGTAAATATACCTTTTTAAATAACTTTGATTGGAGTATAGTTGCTTTACAATGTTGTGTTAATTTCTTCTGTACAGCAAAGCGAATCAGCTTTCCATATATACAACACCCCTTCTTTTTTGAATTTCGTTTCCAGGACGGTCACCATAGAGCTTGAATGGAGTTCCCTGTGCTATACGGTAAGTTCTCATTAGTTATCTATTTTATATATAGTAGTGTATATATGTGGAGAAGGCACTGGCGACCCACTCCAGTACTCTTGCCTGGAAACTCCCATGGACGGAGGAACCTGGTAGGCTGCAGTCCATGGGATCGTTAAGAATCAGACACAACTGAGCGACTTCACTTGCACTTCTCACTTTCATGCACTGGAGAAGGAAATGGCAACCCACTCCAGTGAACTTGCCTGGAGAATCCCAGGGACGGGGGAGCCTGGTGGGCTGCCGTCTATGGGGTCGCATAGAGTCGGACACGACTGACGTGACTTAGCAGCAGCAGCAGTGTATATATGTCAATCCCAGTCTCCCAATTCCTCCCACCACCACCCCTTTTTCCCTTTTGGTGTCCGTACACTTTTTTCTCTGCATCTATATATCTGTTCCTTCTTTGCAAAAAAAGTTTATACCGTTTTTCTAGATTCCACACATATGCATTAATATACCATATTTGTTTTTCTAACTTCACCCTGTATGACACTCTATAGGTCCATCCACGTCTCTACAAATGACCCAGTTTCATTCCTTTCTATGGCTGAGTAATATTCCATTATGTATTTAATATTCCACATGTACCACAACTTCTTTATCCATTTCTTTGTTGATGGACATTTAGGTTGTTTCTATATCCTGGCTATTGTAAATATTGCTGCAAGGAACACTGGGATGCATGTGTCTTTTGAATTATAATTTTCTTTGGTTATATGCCCAGTAATGGGATTATTGGGTCATATAGTAGTTCTGTTTTTAGTTTTTTAAGAAAATTCCATACTGTTCTCCATAGTGGTTGTATTAATTTACATTCCCAGCAGTAGTGCAAAAGGGTTTCCTTTTCTCCACACCCTCTCCGGCATCTATTGTTTGTAGACTTCTTGATGGTGGGCATTCTGACAGATGTGAGGTGATTTCTCTTTGTGGTCTTGATTTGCATTTCACTAATGATTAGTGATATTGAGCATCTTTTCATGTACTTGTTGGCCATGTGAATGCTTTCTTTTGAGAAATGTTTATTTAGATCATCTTCCCATTTTAAAAATTGGATTATTTGTCTTCTTGCTATTGAATTATATGAGTTCTTTATACATTTTGAATATCAGCCTCTTATCTGATACATAATTTGGAAATATTTTCTCCCACTTGGAAGGTTACCTTTTCATTTTGTTGATGACTCCCTTTACCGTGCGACCTTTTTGTTTGCTGTGGTCTTATTTGTTTATTTTTGCTTTTGTTGCCTTTGCTTTTAGTGTCAAATCCAAAAAAATCATTGCCAGGAAAGATGTCAAGGAATTTAAAGCCTGTTTCCTTGCAAGAGTTTTATGGTTTCAGGTCTTACGTACGAGTTTAATCCATTTTGAGTTAATTTTTATACATAGTGGTCTAGTAGCACGTGGCTCTCCAGTTCTTCCATAACAATTTATTGAAGAGATAGCCCTTTTCCCAGTACATTCTTGAGACTTCTGTTATAAATTAATTTACCATGTGTGTATGGGCTGATTTCTGGCTTTCTGTTCTATTCCATTAATCTATGTGTCTGTTTTTATGCCAGTATCATACTGTATTGATTACTATCAGATCAGATCAGATCAGTCGCTCAGTCATGTCTGACTCTTTGCGACCCCATGAATCGCAGCACGCCAGGCCTCCCTGTCCATCACCAACTCCCGGAGTTCACTCAGACTCACGTCCATCGAGTCAGTGATGCCATCCAGCCATCTCATCCTCTGTCATCCCCTTCTCCTCTTGCCCCCAATCCCTCCCAGCATCAGAGTCTTTTCCAATGAGTCAACTCTTTGCACGAGGTAGCCAAAGTACTGGAGTTTCGACTTTAGCATCATCCCTTCCAAAGAAATCCCAGGGCTGATCTCCTTCAGAATGGACTGGTTGGATCTCCTTGCAGTCCAACGGACTCTCAAGAGTCTTCTCCAACACCACAGTTCAAAAGCATCAATTCTTTGGTGCTCAGCCTTCTTCACAGTCCAACTCTCACATCCATACGTGACCACAGGAAAAACCATAGCCTTGACTAGATGAAACTTTGTTGGCAAAGTAGTGTCTCTGCTTTTGAACATGCTACCTAGGTTGGTCATAACTTTCCTTCCAAGGAGTAAGTGTCTTTTAATTTCATGGCTGCAGTCACCATCTGCAGTGATTTTGGAGCCCAGAAAAATAAAGTCTGAGACTGTTTCCACTGTTTCCCCATCTATTTCCCATGAAGTGATGGGACCGGATGCCATGATCTTCGTTTTCTGAATGTTGAGCTTTAAGCCAACTTTTTCCCTCTCCTCTTTCACTTTCATCAAGAGGCTTTTGAGTTCCTCTTCACTTTCTGCCATAAGGGTGGTGTCATCTGCATATCTGAGGTTATTGATATTTCTCCTGGCAATCTTGATTCCAGCTTGTGTTTCTTCCAGTCCAGCGTTTCTCATGAGGTACTCTGCATGTAAGTTAAATAAACAGGGTGACAATATACAGCCTTGACGAACTCCTTTCCCTATTTGGAACCAGTCTGTTGTTCTGTGTCCAGTTCTAACTGTTGCTTCCTGACCTGCATACAAATTTCTCAAGAGGCAGATCAGGTGGTCTGGTATTCCCATCTCTTTCAGAATTTTTCAACAGTTTATTTTGATCCACACAGTCAAAGGCTTTGGCATAGTCAATAAAGCAGAAATAGATGTTTTTCTGGAACTCTCTTGCTTTTTCTATGATCCAGCGGATGTTGGCAATTTGATTACTATAGCTTTGTAATACATTTTAAAATCAGAAAATGTAATTTTTGCAGCTTTGTCATTCTTTCTCAAGATTACTTTGGCTATTTGAGTTCTTTTGTGATTTTATATGAATTGTAGGATTGTTTTATTTCTGTGGAAAAATACCTTTGGAATTTTGATAGAAATTGCATTGAATCTATAAATTTCTCTGATAATATGGATATTTAAATAATACTAATTATTCCAAGCCATGAGCATGGAATATCTTACAATTTATTTGTTTCTTCTTCAGTTCTTTTAATCAGTGTCTTATACTTTTCAGTGTATAGTCTTTTACCTCCTTGATTAAATTTATTTGTAGATACTCTATTCTTTTTGATGCAGTTGTAAATGGGGTTGTTTTCTTGATCTCTGAGATTTCATTATTAGTGTATTGACACACAGCTGATTTTTTAAAACTTTTAATTTTGCATTGGGCATAGCCAATTAACAAAGAGTGTTTTAATGGTTTCAGGTGAACAGTGAAGGGATTCAGCCATGGATTTACATGATACATGGATCCGTCCTCCCCCAAACTGTCCTCCCATCCAGGCAGCCACATAACACTGAGCAGACTGCCGTGAGCTAAACGATAGATCCTTGTTGGTGACACACAACTATTTTTTGTCTATTGATATTGTATCTGGCAACTTTGCCAAATTTGCTTACTTTCACAGTTTTTTGATGGAGTATTTTGAGCTTTCCATACGTAATATCATGCCATCTGCAAATGGAGACAGTTTTACTTTTTTCCTTTCTGATTCTAATGTGTTTTATTTCTTTTTCTTGACAAATTTATTTGGCTAGGACTTCCAATACTGTGTTGGGTAAAAGTGGTGAGAGTGGGCATCTTATCTTATTTCTGACCTTACAGAAGAAAAGCTTTTAGCTTTTCACTATTGAGTATAATGTTAGCTATGGACTTGCCTTTATTATGTTGAAGTAAGTTTCCTCTGTATTTACTTAATTGAGAAGTTTTTAACCATACATGGAATTGAATTCCATGTATGAATTTTGTCAAATGCTTTTTTTGTATCTATTCCATGTATGAATGGATGTATCTATTCCATGTATGAATTTTGTCAAATGCTTTTTCTGTATCTATTGAGATGATTATATAGTTTGTGTTCTTCAGTTTGTTCATGTGGTATATCACATTGATTTATCTGAGAATATTGATCCATCCTTTCATCCCTGAGGTAAATCAGACTTCACTATGGTGTATGAAACTGTTGGCCTTAAAAAGTCACAACCTAAAAGTTGAGAGTTTTATTTTATTTGGTGGGAATTTTTAGGACTTTAGGCCCAGGAGACAGCATCTCGAGTAACCCTAAGAGAACTGCTCTGAGGAGGCAGGGGAAGGAGTCAGGTTATATAGAAGTTTGTAACAAAGGGCAGATAGTTTGAACCTCAAAAGATTATTGTTAATTAAGGAAAACCAGATTTTGCAAATTAAGGGATTTAGTGCTTTTTATATATGGGAAGGTACAAGAGTCTGGGCTCACTGAAATCATTCCTTTCGTACGTATCTCAGCTATATGTGCCCAGTGTCCTGCATTTTTCATATCCCCTCCACGCTCTGTGGGAAGTGGCTGCAGCCTGATGGCTATGGTTAGCAGGTATTATTCTCTTTACTGGGTGCCCTCTGGGGCATTTACATTTGGATGGCCAGAAGCGGTGATGGCTGTGACATCCTTGCTTATGGATATGGCAGGAAATATGTCATTTCTCAATCCCTTTAATGTATCATTGAATTCAGTTTGCTAATATTTTGTTAAGGATTTTTACATCTGTGTTCATCAGTGATATTGGCCTGTAGTTTTCTCTTTTTTGTGATCTTTGGATGTGGCATCAGGGTAATGCTGGCCTTGTAGAATGACTTCACAAGTTTTCCTTCCTTTGCAATTTTTGGGAATAGTTTAAGATGAATAAGTATTAATTCTTGATTGTTTGATGATGAATGTTTGATAGAATTCACCTTTGAAGCCATCTGTACTAGGCTTTTGTCTGCAGGTTTCTGATGACTGACTGAATCTCCTTAATAGTAGTCAGTCTGTTCAGATTTTCTGTTTCTTCATGGTTCCGTCTTGGTAGTTTGCATGTTTCCAGAAATTTATCCATTCTTTCTAGGGTGCCTAACTTTTTTGGTGTGTAATTGCTCATAGTAGTTTCTTATGATCCTTTGTATTTCTATGGTACTGGTTGTAATGTTTCTTTTTTTATTTCTCTTTTGATTTATTTGCATCTTCTTTCTTTTGTCTTGGTAAGTCCAGATAAAGGTTTGTTTGTTTTATCTTTTAAAAAGAAGCTCTTAGTTTCATTGATCTTGTTATACTGTTTTTCAATCTCTATTTTATTGATTTCTGCTCTGACTTTTGTTATTTCCTTCCTTCTGCTAACTTTAGGCTTAGTTTGTTTTTCTTTTTCTGGTTGCTTGAGGTGTAAAGTTGTTGTTGTTGTTTTCTTCTTTTTTTTATTTCAGGTCTCTCCCCAGCTTAGGGAAGTTTTCAGCCATTAATTGTTTCAGCAAATTTTCTGCCCCTTTCTTTTGCTCCTCTTTGGATCACTGTAGTGCAATTATTGGTTTCCTTGGTATTGTCCTGTAAGTCCTTTAAGCTATCTTCATGCTTTTTCTTTCTTCTTTTTGCTCCTCTAATTGGATGAATTCCATTGCCCTGTCTTAAAGTTTACTGATCCTTTTCTCATTTCAGCTTGTCTACTATTGAAACTCGCTATTGAAGTTTTCCGTTCAGTTATTGTAATCTTTAATTCTATGTGTCTGTTTGGTACTTTTAAATATTTTCTATCTCTTTTTTGAAATTCTTATTTTATTCATGCATTACTTTCCTGATCTCGGCAATTTTTGTGATCGTTATCTTAAGCTCCATCAGCTAAATCTTCATTAACTTTTTTTTTTTTTTTTGAAGTTTTGTCTTATTCTCTCATTTGGAATATATTCCTTTGTTTCTTCATTTTTCTTGATTCTCTGTGCTGGTTTCTAGCATTAGATAAAACAACCACTTCTCCCAGTTTTGAAGTAGTGGTATTGTGTAGGAAATGAATCTTACTGTTCAACCCTGTCTGAGCTCTTGGTTCTCTCTCAAACCTTTGTGATCGCCAAGCAGGCTTTTGCTTTTGACAGCTCCCAGTAGTTAAGGGTGCTCCAAGACCTGTCAGTGCCCTGATTGGGAGAATCTCAGTCAACAAGTGGCTTCAGGCTGATTGGAAGATGGAACCTCAGGTTGCAGCTTTTAAAGTATGCAAATATATCTCTTTCAGGGGAAGACAGGGAGATGGATGTTTCTGTCTGCTTTCTCTGTGCTGAGCCCTGGGATGATAACCAGTTCAGAACTAGTCTTTTGTTCACTACCATCCTGTTGAACCCGTGAATGTAAGCCCCACTGGACATCAGAGCCAGGTATGAAGGGATATGTCCTCCAGCTACACACTAGAAAACATACCTTATCATAGTATTGTAAGGCACAAATTAGTGTGTGTTATGTATTGTATACCACATTTATTTGCAAAATTATTTCTGTGCTGTTTTAACATCCAAGAGACAATTTGAATCTGATGAAAGTGGTCATTAGTAGACATAGAAAGAAAGGCAAGTTTTAAGAATGATCAGGAGTTAGCAGTAAAGAGATAATGCAAAAAACAAACTGATAAGAAATGAAGAGGGCTATCGTAAAGACTGGTGAGGGAAGTGAATACTTTTGGAGGACAGTGTTTTTGGTTTTGTGCTTTTGGCTGCACAGTGCACCTTTGGGATCTTTCCCGAGCAGGGATCAAGCCCCGGCCCCCTCAGTGAAAGCACCAAGTTCTAACCACTGGACTGCCAGGGAATTACCTTGGAGGGCAGTTTTTGTCTGATGAATCTAGAGGGTGGGTAAGACTTTTGTTCTCTCTCTATTTAATTTATCTGTGTCCTTGTCCTACTCCTATCTACCACTTTCCTGCATGCATCTATAGGCATGTAGCCCTAAACAGAGGATAGTGATAAATGAGGACAGTCATTCATTCCTTCAACAAGTAATTTGTATTTGACATCTGTTCTAATCCAGGCACTGGGTTATAATAAAAGATGAATGTTTTCACCAAGCAGAAACAGTTCTTTGTTCCAGGAATGGTAGAGTCTAGCAAGGGGACAGACAATAGGCCATAACAACAGTTTGTTGCTAAGATAAGAGTAAATAGGGGACTAGGGGAACCACAAGAGGAAACAGAGGAGCCACTAGGGGAACTCTCCCAGAGTTAGGGCAGGGGTGCTCAAGGAAAGCGTCTCTGAGGTGATGTTTGAAGGAAGAAGAATTGGCCAAATCAAGGAGGAGGAAGAAGAAGGGAAAGGTGTACCAGGCAGAGAAAGCAACAGATCCAGCATCAGCAGAATGGTTTTGCAGAATGGCAAAGCTCACCATAGATTGAGTATGGACTGTAAAGGAACTTATTGGGAGATTTGCAGAATTTGGGGGTAGATTTGGCATGTTCCAAATGTATTGGTGTAAGTGGTGCCTAGAGACTGAAGAGCACCTAGGGATCCTTGATGAAATATTTCCTGGATATAGAAACCTGTCTGCCAAGAGGCACAGGTTAAGAGTCAAGGTTTCTCCGTTGATTGGTTTTCTGTGGTAAATCCCTCTCTCATCATTTTATATTATAACTTGGAAGGAACCTACTACAAGGAAAGACAAGAATTCTCGAAGACTTTGTCTGTGTATTGTGACAGATTGTAGAAACTCAAGAAAATGTTTCTATCTGTTCCAAATAGTTGGATTTGTTGCTTATGACTTCTACAAAACAAGAAATGAAGACTAGGCAGTGTGAAGCAATGGAAAGGTGGCTACATCTTGGCAGTCTTATTTTCAGAAGATTATCTGGTTTTCTTTATTGAGAACCAGGAAAAACAAGCTTCAAGGCAGGACAGTTGAATGTCCTGAGCACCTGTCCCTTGACCTGCGGACTTAAAGCGGGGATAAATACTGGCCAAGATGTAACAAGTAAGGATGTATTGTAGTGACTCACGTTTTGTCATTAATAACGTAAACTGAACAATTTTTTTTATTGTCTAAATATACAGAATTCAAGGAACAGGCTTAATTACCTTCTTTGATCACTTGAGCAATTATAAATCACTGATTAAATATTTGAGATATTTTTGTTATTTACAGAAGGCTGATAACTTTTAATTTGCATAATATCTCATAATAGTTCATTAAAAACGATGAACAATGTAGAAAGCAATGTATCATTTAAATTACTTAAGAGGTAAAGCCATTTACCTCTCCCTAGACTTGTGTTTTATTAGAATAATTTTGATGGTAAAATAGCATCTTGTTTGTATGTGTGTATTTGTATGTTTTCCAAAGATAAGATGAGGGCCAGGAATACTATATCCCTTGGTGGCCAGTTCTCCTAGTGTGATGGGCTTTAGCTCCTGTCTGGCCTAGAATTCCAGCCCTACAACTGGAACTGTACAGCTTTGAACAGGTTATCCAAACTCTCTGAGCGTCAGTTTGCTCACCTGTGATAGAGGTATCTCAGTAATATTTTTACCAGAAGATTGTATTGAGATTAATTTAAAGATTGCAACATTAATTTAATGCATTCATGCTAATACTAGGCACATATCAAAGGCTCAGTAAATGTTGGCAGTTACTAGCTTTTAGAATGGTGGAGCTAAATGTTTCAGTTGAGATTTTTATGAAAGTTATGGCTGTTTCCTCAGGCCCCCAAAAAAGCTTGTACACAGGACATTTTGCATGTATTTTCAGGAGTCTCACCAACCCCTTGAGGTTCTTGCATAATTAAGAGCAGATGAGAGGGGCTGAGATTCTGTGTACAAGGGGAGGGTTTGGTTAGATAAGGACAAGCCTGGTTTTTATTTAAAATTAATTAATTTATTTTAATTAGAAGTTAATTACTTTACAGTATTGTAGTGGTTTTTGCCATACATTGACATGAATTAGCAATGGATGTACATGTGTCCCCCATCCTGATTCCCCCTCTACCTCCCTCCACATCCCATCGCTCAGGGTTGTCCCAGTGCACCGGCTTTGAGTGCCCAGTTTCATGCATTGAACTTGGACTGGTGATCTATTATTTCACATATGCTAATATACATGTTTCAATGCTATTCTCTCAAATCATCTCACCCTCACCTTCTTCCACAGAGTCCAAAAGTCTGTTCTTTATACCTGTGTCTCTTTTGCTGTCTCACATATAGGATCTTCATTACCATCTTTCTAAATTCTATATATATGCATTAATATACTGTATTGGTGTTTTTCTTTCTGACTTACTTCACTGTATAATAGGCTCCAGTTTCATCCACCTCATTAGAACTGACTCAAATGCATTCTTTTTAATAGCTGAGTAATATTCCATTGTGTATATGTATCACAGCTTTTTTATCCATTCATCTGCCGATGGACATCAAGGTTGCTTCTGTGTCCTAGCTGTTGTAAACAGTGTTGTGATGAACATTGGGGTACACATGTCTCTTTCAATTCTGGTTTCCTCGGTGTGTATGCCCAGCAGTGGGATTGCTGGATCATAAGGCAGTTCTATTTCCAGTTTTTTAAGGAATCTCCACATTGTTCTCCATAGTGGCTGTACTAGTTTGCATTCCCACCAACAGTGTAAGAGGGTTCCCTTTTCTCTGCACCCTCTCCAGCATTCATTGTAGAGTTTTTGATAGCAGTCATTCCAACCAGTGACAAGCACGGTTGTTATATGAGGCTTCCCCGATGGAGCGGTAAAGAATCTGCCGGATTCAATGCAGGAGACATAAGAGACATGGATCAGGGAGATCCTCTGGAGGAGGAAATTGCAAGCCACCCCAGTATTCTTGCCTGGAGAATCCCATGGACGTAGGAGTCTGGCAGGCTACAGTCCACAGGGTTGCAGAGAGTCAGACACGACTGAAGCAATTTAGCACACATGCAATACGTGTTGTTGTTCAATCGCTAAGTCATGTCCGACTCTTTGCGACCCCATGAACTGCAGCACACCGGGCTTCCCTGTCCTTCACTATCTCCTGGAGTTTCCTCAAACTCATGTCCATTGAGTCAGTGATGCCATCCAACCATCTCATCCTCTGTCATCCCCTTCTCCTCTTGTCCTCAATGTTTCTGAGCATCAGGGTCTTTTCCAATGAGTCAGCTTTTCCCATCACGTGGCCAAAGTATTGGAGCTTCAGCATCAGTCCTTCCAATAAATATTCAGGGTTGATTCCTTTAGGATTGACTGGTTGGATCTCCTTGCAGTCCAAGGGACTCTCAAGAGTCTTCTCCAACACCACAGTTCAAAAGCATCAGTTCTTCAGCGCTCAGCCTTCTTTATTGTCCAACTCTCACATCCATACGTGACTACTGGAAAAACCATAGCTTTGACTATATGGACTTTTGTCAACAAAATTATGTCTCTGCTTTTTAATATACTGTCTAGGTTTGTCATAGCTATTCTTCCAAGGAACAAGCGTCTTTTAATTTTGTAGCTACAGTCATCATCTGCATTGATTTTGAAACTGTACAAGAAAATGAAATCTGACACTGTTTCCACATTTTCCCCATCTATTTGCCATGAAGTGATAGGACCAGATGCCATGATCTTTGTTTTTTGAATGTTGAGTTTTAAGCCAGTTTTTTCACTCTCCTCTTTCACCTTCATCGAGAGGCTTTTTAGATCCTCTTCACTTTCTGCCATTAAAGTGGTATTATATGCATATCTCAAGTTGTTGATATTTCCCTCAGCAATCTTGATTCGAACTCATCCAGCCCAGCATTTTGCATGATGCACTCTGCATATAAGTTACATAAAGAGGGTGACAATACAGCCTTGACATACTCCTTTCCGAATTTTGAACCAGTCTGTTATTCCATGTCTAGTTCTCTTGCTTCTTGTCCTGCATACAGGTTTCTCAGGAGGCAGGTAATGCGGTCTGGTATTCCCATCTCATTAAGAATATTACACAGTTTGTTGTGATCCACACAGTCAAAGGCTTTAGCGTAGTCAGTGAAACAGAAGTAGGAATTTTTTGGAATTCCCTTGCTTTTCCTATGATCCAGTGTATGCTGGTAATTCGATCTCTGGTTCCTCTGTCTTTCCTAAATCTAGCTTGAACATCTGGATGTTCTCAGTTTACATACTGGTGAACCCTAGCTTGAAGGATTTTGAGCATTATCTTGCTGGCATTAGAAATGAGTGCACTTGTACAGTAATCTGTACATTCTTTGCATTGCCTTTCTTTGGGATTGGAATGAAAACTGACCTTTTCCAGTCCTGTGGTCACTGCCGAGTTTTCCAAATTTGCTGGCATATTGAGTGCAGCACTTTCACAGCATCATCTTTTAGGATTTGAAATAACTCAGCTGGAATTCCATCACTTCCACTAGCTTCGTTTGTAGTAGTGCTTCCTAAGACCCACCTGGTATATATGAAAAATTGGTAAATTTGATCTTGGGAAGATATGGAATTCTCTTCTGTTTACATCTATTTTCCCACTGAAGTAAGAGGCAAAGCCATTGGTTGAGAATGAAGAGGGCAGGAAATGTTTGAGGCCTAAGGAGAGAAAAGGGAGTAATTGGAAGAGTGAATTGCATAGGGAATATATTTCACGATTGCCAGGCAGCATCGCACCCATGTTAGGTTTGTTATCACAAATTCACAGTAAGATCAGATAACTGTTGAGCACAAATGCAGATTAGGAGGCTCAAGGAGGGAGAGTTCCCTGGTGACCCAGGAGTTAGGACTGTAGGCTTTCACTGCTGAGCCCATGGGTTCAATCATTCCCTTTTTGGGAAACTAAGACCAGGGGGTAAAAAAGATCGATGAGAATAACCAGGTTTGGGTATTTCCAGATGAGGGAGTTGTGGTGTCTGATACTATTTCTCATGTGACTTACCATCGAAGTTACAGACTTCAATGGAGAATCCTGGGCCATGTGGTGGCATGTAGACCTTCTGTTATTGGGAAGTGATGGGAGCGCCCTCATGGGAGGGGCAGCGTGCCCTCCCTTGCCTCCACCTCCCCATCAGGACCTGGAAGAATCAGAATCTGTCTTCCATTGCCCTGGGGGTAGGAGGTCCCCTTCTGAGCTGGGCAGGGAAAGAATCTATTCTAGAATAGATGATCTTACCTCTTCCACCTATTACTGTATCAAGTAACTGTATTACTTATGCTAACTCCATCATGGTGTTGTTGAGTCACTAAGTCATGTCCAGCTCTTTTGCGACCCCATGGACAGTAGCCTGCCAGGCTCCTCTGTCCATGGAATTTTCCAGGCAAGGGTACTGGAGTGGGTTGCCATTTCCTTCTCCAAGGAATCTTCGCAACCAGGGATTGAACTCACATCTCCTGTATTTGGCAGGTGGATTCTTTACCACTGAGCTGTCAGGGAAGCCATTAACTCCATCTTAGAGTGTTCTGTTGGATTATCAAAGTGTCTGTGTTAATCAAGTTATCTAGGAAGTTAATAAGCCATTTTCCAAGGAAAAAGTACATAGTGCCTAAAAAGGCATGTTCATACTGAATTTCCATGACTTACAGGGGGTAAATATATGCCTTATTTCACTTACCTTAAAGGGTAGGAAAATAAAAACAAATGAAGTTAAGGGTGTAACTTTCCTTGCTCTTTTACCAAAGTGTACTCAGTCAATTTCTCTACCAGTTTGACTCCACTGGTAGCATTTTATTTTCTCCATCGACTTGTTTCTGTTAAGGCCTTTAGAACAGGAGTTACAAGCAGTTTCTTTACCCTTCCTGCTTGGATATGCACTGTGGTGAAACATGACCCAGGGAAGCCAGAGAACAGAACGGAAGCCAGCAGTTTCTGCCTCTCCTGCCTCCACAGGATCTTGGTTTTTCTTTCAAGATTGAGTTCCAGGATTCCTGCTCTTTCCCTTGCTCTTATGTACAGCCCTTTGTCTCTCAAGCAAAAGCTATTTTTCCAGCTGATGTGGAGGTCCACGGCACACCCTACTGAGGCAGGCAGTGAAGAGTGTGCTTGTCTCTGCTCATCAGTGGAAAGGCAGTGTGAGATGAGAGTGGGCAGACAGGCTTCCAAAGTCAGCTGGATCTGGGCTGGAGTACTGATGTATTGCAAATTACAATAGTTTTTCTTTTTTTGAAAAGAAGCTTTTTATTTTATTTTTTTAGAGGAACTTTTTTTTTTTTTTTTTTTTTTACTTTACGATATTGTATTGGTTTGGACATACATTGACATGAATCCGCCACGGGTGTACATGTGTTCCCCATCCTGAACCCCCTCCCACCTCCCTCCCCATACGATCTCTCTGGGTCATCTCAGTGCACCAGCCCCGAGTGTCCTGTATCATGCATTGAACCTGGACTGGGCGATTCATTTCACATATCCTAATATACATGTTTCAATGCCATTCTCCCAAACCTACAATAGTTTTTCTAAATCTTATATCTAAAAAAAAAATCTTTTATATCTAATTCTTCCTCCTTCTTCTCTTCCTCTTCCTTTTTTTTTTTTTTTTGGCACTGGCCTGAGGCATGTGGGATCTTAGTTCCCTAGTCAGGGATCAAACCTGTATACCCTGCATCGTAAGTGCAGAGTCTTAACCACTGGACCACCAGGGATGTCCCTTTCTTTTATTCTAAGGTGTTCTATCACCTATAACATAAGCAGAGAAATCAAACTGGCTTCAGCCATAAGGATTTGATGGACTTGTGAAACTGGAAATCTTAGGCAAAATGACTTCTGAGGGCCCTCATTCCATGGCCCTTGCTCCCTATGTATTTCTTCAGCTCTTCATCCCTGAGTGGACTGACTTCATTCCCAGGCTGGCAGCAGTTCTGGGCCTTTCATCAGACAGAACAGTCTTTGAGGAATGTCCAGAATGTCTTCTAGAAGATTGAGCAGAGCTTTAGCAGAAGCCCCAGGAAGCCTGTCCATGGTCTCAATGGGTCAAAGGACAATTTTCCAACCTCTGGAAAGGAGGATTGGATTGCTTTTAGACAGCTAAGACTCACCCTAGGACCTGGGGATGGGGTCAGCCTTCTCCAAGGCTGTGTAGGGGAAGAAAAAATCCGGAGAAAGAAACTGAGGTTTGGTTAGGAGGCATGAAGGAAGGAATGGATACAGGGCAGCCATCCAATAATCCAGTCTACCAGGGCCTGATGTACTGCTCTTTCCCAGTGCTTATGCTTCCTGAACAAGCAAGCTCCCTTCTCTATTTGGTTCCAGGTTAAAACTGTCTGGCAACTGGGCCCCAGAGGTCTCATTTATGTCCCTCAATAGCATTTTCCTGAAGTTGACTTTCTGGGCACACTGTCTATGCTAAAATCTTAGATACTCCATTTGTTACTCAATCTTTTTTTTCTTTTTTTCCCTACTGTTTATTCACTCATTTATTTATTTATTTGGCTGTACCGGTCTTTGTTGTGGCATGCAGAGTCTTGTTGTGGCATGTGGGATCTAGTTCCCTGACCAGGGATCACACCTGGGCCCCTTGTCTTGGAGCCTGCAGTCCCAGCCACTGAACACCAGGGAAGTCCCTGTCTCTCAGTTTTTCTTGGTTCTTGGTGCTTTCTTGTGGCCTGGCTTTTCTGAGCAGGATTTGTCTTCTTCTTTTTTTTTTTTTTTAATAATTCATGAATCCTCTCCCTGGCACTCTAACCATCCAAGGCTTCTCGGCTCCCATTCAAGAGTCACCTTTCCTAGGAACTCATCCTCTGGTCTTGTTATTGACTTTGGCATCAACTTTTGAAAAGTCTAAAACCCAACCATGTTTGGTGATGCCCCATCAAATTATTTTCCAGTCCCATTTTAGTTTCATCGTCATCGCCCAGGAGCTTGAACTGAGTAGGGGAGATGGTGTGAGTGCAGAAGCAGATTGCTGCTGGAAGGAGCCACAGGTAGGGTTTTTTTAATGTGACCAGAATGGCTCCACTGGAGGGACGCTGTCCCAGCTAGAGCCTGGAAGCTGCGGCTCCACAGCTCCATGTACAACATGAAAAAAAAAAAAGAGACCAGGCCTGCTCATTCTGTCTGAGGAAGTTGCTGCCACTGAGGAAATGGAAAGCGTTGGGTCCCTGGAATCACATCCTCACCAGCAAATAATTGCAGAAAATTTTAAAGCATTTTCCCAATTTTCCAGAAATACAAATTAAAAACTGATTTACTGCAAGGTTGTTCTGCATTCCTGCTAACAACTGTGCATCAGTCCAGTTCAGTTCAGTTCAGTCGCTCAGTCGTGTCCGACTCTTTGCCACCCCATGAATTGTAGCACGCCAGGCCTCCCTGTCCATTACCAACTCCTGGAGTTCACTCAAACTCGCGTCCATCGAGTCGTTGATGCCATCCAGCCATCTCATCCTCTCTCGTCCCCTTTTCCTCCTGCCCCCAATCCCTCCCAGCATCAGAGTCTTTTCCAATGAGTCAGCTGTACATCACAATCTGTCAAACTCACTCCCTCCAGGAAGAAATATGTGCAATTGTGAATACAGAGGGTGAAACAGGCTCCTTTCCTATATTCTAATGCTTTTTTTTTTTGTCCCTTGGGAACAAAAATGGCACTAACTTTGTGATTATAAATGCAAACTTTAGGATCTTTTACATTTGTCCATACACTTAGGAAAGGGTCAAGGACCAAGGAACATTATTATCATGATATTAGCCAACTTTGAGAACATGCTGAGTGCCAGGTGTTATTATTTTTTTTTTTTTTAATTGGAGTATAGTTGCTTTAAGATGTTGTGTTAGTTTCTGCTATACATCAAAGTGAATCAGTCATATGTCTACACATATCACCACCTCTTTGCATTTCCTTCCCATTTAGGTCACTACAGAGCACTGAGTAGAGTTCCCTGTGCTGTATAGTAGGTTCTCATTAGTTATATATTTTATACATAGTATCAATAGTGTATATATGCCAATCTCAATCTCCCAATACATCCCACTCCCCCTTCCCCTCCACCACTGTGTCTTTATGTTTGTTTTCTACATCTGTGTCTCTATTTCTGCTTTGCAGATAGGTTCCTCTGTACCATTTTTCTAGATCCCACATATATGCATTAATAGATGGTATTTGTTTTTCACTTTTGACTTATTCCACCCGGTATGACACTCTCTAGGTCCATTCACATCTCTGCTAATGTATGTTGTTGTTGTTTACTCGCTAAGTCGTGTCTGACTCTTTTGAGACCCCATGGACTGTAGCCCACCAGTTTCCTCTGTCCATGGAAGTTTCAGCCCACTGCAGTGGGTTGCCATTTCCTCCTCCAGGGAATTTCGCCACCCAGGGATCAAACCTGCATTTTCTGCATTGGCAGGTGGATTTTTTACCACTGAGTCACCAGGGAAGCCCTGCAAATGTGTGTGCCAGATAATAAATGTATTAACTTATTTAGTGGTCACAGACTGTCATGAGGGTAAGTGGTATTATTATTCATCTATGAATGCTAAGACTCAGATTAATAAATCCAAATTAGCCCATTTGGCAAACTGCAGAATTGCTTATCAGAAAGAGTCTCTAAAGTTCTTGTCCTTGACCCCTTGCACCCTGTGTGGAAGTCTGCCCCCCACAACACATCCCTTGTGTGACAGCACATTGTGTTACTTCTACCTTTAAAACTATTCCTTCGTTATCTTTTGTGAGGGCTTCTTTTCTCTTCCCTATTCCTTTTTATGATTTCAGCATCCTTTCCCAGTGGAGGGAAGTTCACGCCAGTAAGGAGAGGTCTGACAAGGATGTTTGGGCCTGCAGGGATCCTGGGCCAAGCCAGAAAAGTGTATTAAACTAGACAAATTCAGTGAGTGATAAATAACTTCCAGGGGATCAGGATGATGCCAAGGGCTTAGAAGAGAGAGGTCCAGAATCTTAACAGGTAGAAAGTGACACACAGTGGCCTCAGTAAGCAGCCAGACACTGGGGGTAGGGCCACAGGCCTTCTGTTTCTTCCCTTGGCTTGTCTACCACTTGATTCTCTCTCTTTAATCAAAGTTAGAGTGACCAGAGCATCTATATGCCCTTTCCAGCAGGAGCCCTTTGACATACCTTCATTTTGGCTTTGTTGATCCTATGTCAGCTTTATTGTTTTAAAGGATTCTGGACCTTCCTGGATGAAATACAAAAAATAAATCTTAGAGCAGAACATTTTTTGTAGTTTTTTTCATGCATCAAAGATTCATTGAATATTAACTATATTTCTGGTATTGCCTTAGGTTCAGGAAACTATTCAGAGTATAAAGACATTTTTAGCCCATCTATAATAGGGGCAAAAAAAATGGAAAAGGAAACTTTTTTTTTTTAACTTGGTTGCACTGGCTCTTAGGTGCTGCACTCGGGATCTTCTACTTTCATTCTTCATGTGGAATCTTAGTTATAGCAGGCAGGATCTTTAGTTACAGCATATGCGATCTAGTTCCCTGACTAGGGATCAAACCCAGTCCCCCTGCATTGGAGGCTCAGAGTCTTAGCCCCTGGACCACCAGGAAAGCCCCAAGAAAACATTTTAATCCTACGGATATATGTACATGTGTAAACTGTGGTTAACATCAGGTGGTAAGTTTGTCTTGACCTCCAGCCCAAACCAGGTGATAAAGTTTGTTTCAGTCTTTAATCCAGACCATTACTTTTCATGAGAAGATTTAGTTTTATTCAATTATCACTAGACTCAAAACTCTGTGGACTAGATTTGTGTCTTCACCTCTGTATTTCAGCACCCATCACGGAGCCTAAGATACAGCAGGAGCAGCAGGAAGCATTTATTAGAAAAGATCACTTCTTATAAACCAGTCTGTAATATTATTATGCCCTGTGTATGGATTTCTTTTGCCCTTTCTCCCAATTCGACTGTCAGCTCTTTCAAACTTTCTAAAGTCTTTGATTGCAAGAAGGATCCAGGAAATAAAGAGATTCTCAGGGAATTAAAAAAAAAAAAAACTTTCTGGAGGAGAGAGGTTTGACCCAGATGTTGATATAGGAGACTCTTGAGCACCTCTCCTCCCACGGACACTCTGACTGCCAGACATTTACAGCCACACACAGAGCAATTACATCTGAAAGAAATCCAGAAACTAACTAGTGACTCCTACACAATGGAAAAATGAAAAAATACCCACATCAAGACGAGTAGGAAAAGCTGGAACACGCTCTTGCCATAAACCACACCCTTGGCACAGCACCATACCATGTGGGGGTTGCTCCCAGCTCTCAGCTTCTCCCTCATAATTGAAGTTTGGAGCCCACGCTTAGCATCCCAACCTTTAAGACTCCCGTCTGAGATACAGGCCCCCATAGCATTGAGCCCTGAAAGCCAAAGAGTCCTTGTGTCTACAGGACCAGCAAGACTGTAGCAGGCAGAGGAGCAGCTGTTTACAGGGCACAAGCACTCATTGTGTCTGTTTCCCAGGACTCCCCACACTGAGGGAGCAGGCAAGACCAACCATCTCCCAGTGTTTTCCTGAAAGGGGTCCATCTGCGTACTTTGAAAACTGCTGTCTGAGGATCAGACTTCTAATTTAGCCCATGTCTAGGGGCTCCCAGCAACCTTCCTTGGAGACCAGGGAAAGTGATGGTTTCTTCTCTACTATCTCACTATAGACTGCTTCGTGTGTCTTCAGTTTCTCACTGGAAAGAGCTTGTACGCATGCCTGTATGCCCAGCTTTTGCTCTGTTGCCCAAGGGATGAGTCCCTGGATTGCAGGTTCTGAGAGCAACTGGGCTTGCATTCATGGTTCCACAGCACTGTAGCAATCAAAGAAGCAGCTACAAATAAGTGCAAGAGCATCCCTCCTTTATGACTATATACATAAGCCTAACACAGAGAGACGGAGAAGGCAATGGCACCCCACTCCAATACTCTTGCCTGGCAAATCCCATGGGCGGAGGAGCCTGGTAGGCTGCAATCCATGGGGTTGCTAAGAGTTAGACACAACTGAGCGACTTCATTTTCACTTTTCACTTGCATGGATTGGAGAAGGAAATGGCAACCCACTCCAGTGTTCTTGCCTGGAGAATCTCAGGGATGGGGGAGACTGGTGGGGTGTGTCTATGGGGTGACACAGAGTCGGCCACGACTAAAGCGACTTAGCAGCAGCAGCAACGCAGAGAGAAGAGGTAAAAAAGCCCATCTCCCAGCTTCTCCCTGGAACGGGCTTAACTGCACACTTTCTCAGCTGCTTCCTGAGGATACAGCATCCAGTCAACCTGTGTCTAGGCACTGAATGTGACCCCCACCGTTAAGATATTGTTGGGTTTTGGCGTACCCTCAACGACTGGAACCCACTAACAACAAAAGAGGTGACACAGACAAGTGAGAGACAAACAAGAGCCTGGGTGGGGCTGGAGGATAAAGGGCATTTCCTGTATGAAATCCCTGTGTTGAGGCTGGGAGAGGGGGCTGTTTTATCTAATGTGCAGAAGATGGATCATCAAGGAAAATGAAGAAACAGGTATATGTCCCAAACAAAAGAACAAAATAAATCTCCAGAAACAGATCTTAATGAAATGGAGATAAATGATTTAACTGATGGGAGTTCAAAATAATGGCTATGAGGATGCTCACTTAAGTCAGGGGAGCAATTCATAAATAAATTGAGAGTTTCAACAAAGATATAGAATATATAAAGTACCAGACAAAACACAGAACTGAAGAATGTAATAACTTAAAAATTCAATAGGGGAGCTCAACAGCAGAAGAGATGAAACGGAAGAAAGGATCAGAGATATCAAAGACAGGGTCATGGAATTCATCCAGTTAGAGGAACAAAAAGGAAAAAGAATGATGAACAGTGAGGACAGCTTGTGAGACTTATGGGACAGCGTCCAATGGAACACTGTGCATTACAGGGGTCCCAAAAGGGGAAGAGAAATATGGGCAGAAAGCTTATTCAGAGAAATAATGGCTGAAAACTTTCCTAGTACAGGGAAAGAAATGGACATCCAGTCCAGACCCAGGAAGCCCAGACAGTATCAAATAGGATATATCAAAAGAGACCCACAGTGAGACACATAATTAAAATACCAAGAATTAAAGACATAGTGAGAACTCTAGCAAGAGAAAAACAACCAGGAACTAACAACATTGGAAAGTAATTATCCTCCAATTAAAAATAAATTAAAAAAAACTTATAATAGCCAAGGTAATCTTGAGAAAGAAAACAAAGCTAGAGGCATCACATTTCCTGATTTCAAACTATATTACAGAGCTATAGTTATCACAAGAGTACAATACTGCAATAAAAACAAGCACATAGATCAATGGGACAGAATAGAGAGCCAAGAAATAAGCCCACACATATATGGCCAGTAAATTTACAATGAAGGAGCCACGAATATACAATGGGGAATCAACAGTCTCTTCAATAAATGATGTTAGGAAAACAACCAGATGCAAAAGAACGGAACTGGACCACTGCCATGCACACAAATAAACTCCAGATGGATTGAAAACTTGAATGTGAAATTGGAAACCACAGATCACCTAGAAGAAAACATGAGTAAGCTCCTCAACATTGATTTTGGCAATGATTTTTTTTTTTTTTTTGCATTTGATCCCAAAAGCAGAGGCAACAAAAATAAAAATAAACAATTGAGCCTACATCAAACTATAACGCTTTCACTCTGTAAAGGAAACCATCAACAAAATGAAACCCATGGAATAGAAGAAAATAATCTGCAAAGTATGTATCCAGTAAGGGGTTAATATCTAAAATATATACCAAGGAACTCATACGATTCAATAGCAACAATAAAAATTAAAAAATCCAAAAAACAAATGAAAAAAACCAACCCAGGCCTGAAACCCACAAACAAAAACCAAAAAACCCACATGCGCACACACTCAATTTAAAATGAGCAAAGGACCTGAATAGACGTTTTTTCAAAGAAGACATGCAAATAGTCAATAGATACATAAAAGGTGTTCACCATTACTAATCAAGAGGGAAATGCAAATCAAATCTACAATGAGATATCACCCCACAACTGTTAGAATAGTTATTATTAAGGAAAAAAAAAAAAAACAAGAGAGACTTCTCTGGTGGTTCAGTGGTTGGGAATCCATGTTTCCAATGCAGGGGATGCAGGTTCAATTCCTGGTCAGAGAACTGAGTTCCCATGTACCGCACAGCCTAAAAATAAATAAAATTTGTTTTTTAAGAAGTTCTTAAAAAAAAGACAAGCAATAACAATTTTGGCAAGGATATGGAGAAAAGGGAAGCCTTGTATAATGTTGGTGGGAAATGTTTTCCACTATGGAAAATGGTACGAATGTTCCATAAGAAGTAAAAACAGATCCAGCCATCCCTTATGTGTATATATCCCCCAAACCCCATATTATTTTCTCTATAAGATATCTGTAGTCCCATGTTGATTGCAGCTTTAGTCACAATAGCCAAGATGTGGAAATAACCTAATTATCCACCAGTAGATGAATGGATCCAAAGATGTGATACACACATGCAAACACACAGAGAAGAATATTATTCAGGCTTCAGAAAAAAAAAAAAAAAAAAGGAGATCCTGTCATTTTCAACAAAATGAGTGAACCTGGAGCACATTATGCTGAATGAAATAAGCCAGACAGAGAGAGACAAATCATGCATGGTATTACTTATATGTAGAATCTTAAGAGAAATCAAACTCATGGAAACAGAGTAGAAAAGTAGTTGCCACTGGATGGCAGTTGGGGGGAATAGGGAGAGGCAGGTAATAGGGTATAAACTCTTCAAGTTATGAGATATGTAAGGGCTGAGGATCTAATATATAAAATGTGACTGTAATTGATAACACAGTATTGTATGATTGACATTTACTAATAGACTAATACTTCTATGTTGTTATCAAGAAAGAAAGAGGGTGAATGTGGGAGGTGATGGGTGTATTAATTACCTGGATGGAAGGAATCCTTTCACAATGTGTGTGTGTGTGTCTATATAGGATAAGGTGACACTTATGTATCACCTTATGTACTTTAGATATCTTACAATTTTATTTTTCAATTATATCTCAGTAACGAGGGAAAAATCCATTCTGCTGCTTTTGCCTATGATTGGGGTTCGTGGGAAGGTGAAAACACAGGAGCGAATTCTGTGTGAAACTTTTGCCTGGAATAAAGGTGGCGCTAGTGGTAAAGAAACTGCCTGCTGATGCAGGAGATGTAAGAGATGTGGGTTCAATCCCTGGGTCCGGAAGGTCACCTGGAGGAGGGCATTGCAATGCACTCCAGTATTCTTGACTGGAGAATCCCATAGACAGAGGAGCCTGGAGAGCTACAGTCTGGAGGATCACACAAAGTTGAACATGACCCAAGTGACTTAGCAAACATGCACAAATCTGAATTAAACTTTCATCACTGCATGTGATAGGATGTTGTGTTTGTCTAATGGGCCCTTATATTTTCTTATTTTCCTATCATCTTCAGATATAGGAGATCTGAGGCAGGAGAATGGGTGAGAACAGAGGTTTCAGAGCCTGAGAGATGAGCGAATCATGACTGAGAACACTGCCTGGCATCTTCGCAGCTGCCGCATGTGAGAAAAGGGTGGAGGGGGAACCAAGAGGTGGGCAACGAACGCGGCCACGGGAGCTTCGCTCTTTGGTCCTGCGTGTTTCCATATTCGGGTGAAAACGCACAATGACGTAGCAGGCTGATCTGTTTTAGCACCAGAGATAAAATGCTCAGAAGAAAGGTTATCAGCTTGCCTAGTTATTAAAAATCCAGCAAGCCGTGGTTGAAAACGTTTAGCTAAAGCTCGGACTCTTCGGGGGAAACAGCGATGAACTATATTTGCCTCAGGACCTTGTATGGGCTCCCCTTCATTGTCAGTGTGCTCACCCCACCAGTGTGACACCCCCTTGCTCCTCTGCCTTTTGCTTCACGGGCTTGTGGCCAGCCTCCATTCTCATGATTAAGCTATGGACAAAGAGTGTTGTCAGTTGGCACAAATGAACTTATCCAAGAAACAGAAGCAGACTCATATGCAAGAGAATAGAACTTGTGGTTGCCAAGGGGGACTGAGGGGCTGGGAGAGATGGGCTGGGAGTTTGGGATCAGCAGGTGCAAACGGATAAGGAACAGGTCCTACCATATGCACAGGGAGCTATTTGGTGTCCTATAATAAACCATAATGGAAAAGCATATGACAAAGGGTATGTGTAGGTATAGCTGAGCCATTTTGTTGTATACCAGAAACTAATGCAACCTGTATACCAGAATTCCAATTCAACTCTACTCCAAGAAAAAAGCAACTAAGAAAAAAAGAGTGTTGTCAGTTGGAAGCCTGGGAGTATATTTTCTTTCTCAGTCTGAATTCTGAATCATGTTCACAGGCAGTCCAACCCATAAAACCAGTGCGATTCTCATGCTTTCATTCTCTTCACCTTGTGGAGCCTCAGCTTCCTCATCTGTAAAATGGAGAAGCTTGATTTCAAAATTTCCTTCCAGCTCTGATATCCTATGGCATTTATGACCTGTCTCTGTTTAGGAGAGAAATGTGTGTGTGTGCTCAGTCGTGTCTGACTCTTTGTGACCCCATGGACTGTAGCTGCCAGGCTCCTCTGTCCATAAAATTTCCAGGCAAGAATATTGGAGCAAGTTGCCATTTCATACTCCAGAGGATCTTCCCAACTGAGGGATCGAGCTTTGTACATCCTGCATTGGCAGGTGGGTTCTTTACCACTGGGCCACCAGGGAAGCCCTAAGATAACTAAAGGTGTTCATCAATGGGGTACCTGATTTTAAATAGCAAGTGAGTGAATTTCTGACAAAGCATGTGTGTGGGAAATTGTATTTTAGCCATGCCAAAAATGATTTTTAAAGGACATTTTTAGTGACTTGCTTTGGAAAGTTCTTTTCTTCAGCTTCACCTAATTTGATGTGTGCTTGACCTAAGAAAAAGAAACCCACTTATCTGTTGTTTTCTGTCTATAAAGTATATCCTTGTTTTACCGTGTGCTTGTTAAAAAAAAAAAAAAAGCATCAATAAAATCCTCTGTCTCCATGGTGTTGTATGGAAATCATCTGAAGAAAGTTAAATATACAGCGCTTGCTTCTGGGAGAGTGTCTGATGTAGCAGTTGTACATATAAACAAAAGCACAGAAAACAAGTTCTTAAGTACAGTATTTTAATTAAGTTCAAGGAGCAACAAATATATCAAGTGATACACTGAGTGAATTTTTATTCAGTGAAAGAAGGCACCAGGTCCTATAGTAAATTAAAGAACACAGCCTGAAGGACTTTGGGACTTATGAATTACAAGGGGAGAGGAAAATTCCTCATCACTTTGGGGAGAAGGCATGGGCCTCTGATGACGTCTGGATGACTTGAAGACAGCTGTGCGCTTAGCTCATTCTGATGAAGATCTGGTTTTCTTTCCCGTGGGAGGCGGAATAATGGCTCCCCAAGGAGGTTCATTTCTGATTCCAGGAATATATGACAATATGACCTTACATGGCAAAAGACACTTTTGGAGGTGTGATTATCCATAAAGACCTAGAAATGGGGAGGTGAGCCCAGTCTAATCACGTGAGTCCTTAAAATCAGAGACCCTTTCCAGAGATGTGATCACAGGAAAAGGGTCAGAAGGATGGGATGTTGCTGGCTTTGAAAATGGAAGAAGGGGCCGTGAGCCAAAGAGTGCTGGCAGCCTCTAGAAGCCAGAAGAGTCAACAAAACCAATTCTCCCCTAGAGCCTCCAGGAAGGAAAACAGCCCTGCTGACCCCTTGGTGTCAGTTGATGAGACCTGTCCTGGATGAATAACCTACAGCACGGTGAGGTAATAAAGATAAGCTGTTTTAAGCAACTGAATCTGTGGTAATCTGTTACAGAGCAATAGAGCACTAATGTACTTATTCAAATTCATATCCGTGTAAATAAAAACCCCGACATTTCAATGCCAAGTGATTTTTACATTGAAAAAAAGATTCTTTTAAAGAAAAAAAAATTAAGGTTTTATCTTCCAAATCCCATATGTTATGCTCTGCCATGGAAGTGTTTATATCTTAGGAGGCTGAAACCAGATCAGAATAAAAACTGGATGCGTCCTTAATTTCTCTGACCACCTGCCTTGCCGTGTCTCATATGGGCTGACCGTTGTTTTTCTTGCCCTTCTTTGATGTACAGCCTGCTCTGTCTTGGGGATAGTTGTTCTCTACCTTTCACCACTAATCTGCCCTAAAAGCCCTTCAGTTTATACCTTATTTGAAATATTTTTTAAAAAAATCATTGGAATATAATTGCTTTATAATGTGTTACTTTCTGCTGTACAGCAAAGTGAATCAGCCATATATATACATAGATCTCCTCTTTTTTGGATTTACTTCCCATTTAGGTCATCAAGTTATCTATTTTATACGTATGTGTGTTTAGTTGCTCAGTTGTGTCCTACTTTTTGGGACCCCATGGAAAGTAGCCTGCCAGGCTCCTCTGTCCATGGAATTTCCAGGAAAGAATACTGGAGTGGGTTGCCATTTCTTACTCCAGGGCATCTTCAAGCACCAGGGATCAAACCTGGGTCTCTTGTGTCTCCTGCACTGGCAGACAAACTCTTTACCATTAGTGCCGCTTATATTTTATACATCAGTTCAGTTCAGTTCAGTTCAGTTGCGTCCCACTCTTCGCGACCCCGTGAATCGCAGCACGCCAGGCCTCCCTGTCCATCACCAACTCCCAGAATTCACTCAAACTCACATCCATCAAGTCGGTGATGCCATCCAGCCATCTCATCCACTGTCGTCCCTTCTCCTCCTGTCCCCAATCCCTCCCAGCATCAGAGTCTTTTCCAGTGAGTCAACTCTTTGCATGAGGTGGCCAAAGTACTGGAGTTTCAGCTTCAGCATCATTGCCTCCAAAGAAATCCCAGGGCTGATCTCCTTCAGAATGGACTGGTTAGATATCCTTGCAGTCCAAAGGACTCTCAAGAGTCTTCTCCAACACCACAGTTCAAAAGCATCAATTCTTCTGCGCTCAGCCTTCTTCACAGTCCAACTCTCACATCCATACATGACCACAGGAAAAACCGTTGGCAAAGTAATGTCTCTGCTTTTCAATATGCTGTCTAGGTTGGTCATAACTTTTCTTCCAAGGAGTAAGTGTCTTTTAATTTCATGGCTGCAATCACCATCTGCAGTGATTTTGGAGCCTCCAAAAATAAAGTCTGACACTGTTTCCACTGTTTCCCCATCTATTTCCCATGAAGTGATGGGACCGGATGCCATGATCTTCATTTTCTGAATGTTGAGCTTTAAGCCAACTTTTTTACTCTCCACTTTCACTTTCATCAAGAGGCTCTTTAGTTCCTCTTCACTTTCTGCCATAAGGGTGGTGTCATCTGCATATCTGAGGTTATTGATATTTCTCCCGGCAATCTTGATTCCAGCTTGTGCTTCTTCCAGCCCAGCGTTTCTCATGATGTACTCTGCATAGAAGTTAAATAAGCAGGGTGACAATATACAGCCTGATGTACTCCTTTTCCTATTTGGAACCAGTCTGTTGTTCCATGTCCAGTTCTAACTGTTGCTTCCTGACCTGCATACAGATTTCTCAAGAGGCAGGTCAGGTGGTCTGGTATTCCCGTCTCTTTTAGAATTTTCCACAGTTTATTGTGATCCACACAGTCAAAGGCTTTGGCATAGTCAATAAAGCAGAAATAGATGTTTTTCTGGAACTCTCTTACTTTTTCCATGATCCAGCGGATGTTGGCAATTTGATCTCTGGTTCCTCTGCCTTTTCTAAAACCAGATTGAACATCAGAAAGTTCACGGTTCACATATTGTTGAAGCCTGGCTTGGAGAATTTTGAGCAATACTTTACTAGCATGTGAGATGAGTGAATTGTGCGGTAATTTGAGCATTCTTTGGCATTGTCTTTCTTTGGGATTGGAATGAAAACTGACCTTTTCCAGTCCTGTGGCCGCTGCTGAGTTTCCCAAATTTGCTGGCATATTGAGTGCAGCACTTTCACAGCATCATCTTTCAGGATTTGAAATAGCTCAACTGGAATTCCATCACCTCCACTAGCTTTGTTCATAGTGCTGCTTTCTAAGGCCCACTTGACTTCACATTCCAGGATGTCTGGCTCTAGGTGAGTGATCACACCATCGTGATTATCTGGGTCGTGAAGATCTTTTTTGTACAGTTCTTCTGTGTATCTTGCCACTTCTTCTTAATATCTTCTGCTTCTGTTAGGTCCATACCATTTCTGTCCTTTATTGAGCCCATCTTTGCATGAAATATTCCCTTGGTATCTCTGATTTTCTTTTTTTTTTTTAATTTTATTTTTAAACTTCACATAATTGTATTAGTTTTGCCAAATATCAAAATGAATCCGCCACAGGTATACATGTGTTCCCCATCCTGAACCCTCCTCCCTCCTCCCTCCCCATACCATCCTTCTGGGTCGTCCCAGTGCACTAGCCCCAAGCGTCCAGTATCGTGCATTGAACCTGGACTGGCATCTCGTTTCTTACATGATATTTTACATGTTTCAATGTCATTCTCCCAAATCTTCCCACCCTCTCCCTCTCCCACAGAGTCCATAAGACTGTTCTATACATCAGTGTCTCTTTTGCTGTCTTGTACACCGGGTTATTGTTACCATCTTTCTAAATTCCATATATATGCGTTAGTATACTGTATTGGTGTTTTTCCTTCTGGCTTACTTCACTGTGTATAATAGGCTCCAGTTTCATCCACCTCACTAGAACTGATTCAAATGTATTCTTTTTAATGGCTGAGTAATACTCCATTGTGTATATGTACCACTGCTTTCTTATCCATTCATCTGCTGATGGACATCTAGGTTGCTTCCATGTCCTGGCTATTATAAACAGTGCTGTGATGAACATTGGGGTACACGTGTCTCTTTCCCTTCTGGTTTCCTCAGTGTGTATGCCCAGCAGTGGGATTGCTGGATCATAAGGCAGTTCTATTTCCAGTTTTCTAAGGAATCTCCACACTGTTCTCCATAGTGGCTGTACTAGTTTGCATTCCCACCAACAGTGTAAGAGGGTTCCCTTTTCTCCACACCCTCTCCAGCATTTATTATTTGTAGACTTTTGGATCGCAGCCATTCTGACTGGTGTGAAATGGTACCTCATAGTGGTTTTGATTTGCATTTCTCTGACAATGAGTGATGTTGAGCATCTTTTCATGTGTTTGTTAGCCATCTGTATGTCTTCTTTGGAGAAATGTCTATTTAGTTCTTTGGCCCATTTTTTGATTGGGTCATTTATTTTTCTGGAGTTGAGCTGTAGGAGTTGCTTGTATATTTTTGAGATTAGTTGTTTGTCAGTTGCTTCATTTGCTATTATTTTCTCCCATTCTGAAGGCTGTCTTTTCACCTTGCTAATAGTTTCCTTTGATGTGCAGAAGCTTTTAAGGTTAATTAGGTCCCATTTGTTTATTTTTGCTTTTATTTCCAATATTCTGGGAGGTGGGTCATAGAGGATCCTGCTGTGATATATGTCAGAGAGTGTTTTGCCTATGTTCTCCTCTAGGAGTTTTATAGTTTCTGGTCTTACGTTGAGATCTTTAATCCATTTTGAATTTATTTTTGTGTATGGTGTTAGAAAGTGTTCTAGTCTCATTCTTTTACAAGTGGTTGACCAGATTTCCCAGCACCACTTGTTAACGAGATTGTCTTTAATCCATTGTATATTCTTGCCTCCTTTGTCAAAGATAAGATATGTGGGTGGATTTATCTCTGGGCTTTCTATTTTGTTCCATTGATCTATATTTCTGTCTTTGTGCCAGTACCATACTGTCTTGATAACTGTGGCTTTGTAGTAGAGCCTTAAGTCAGGTAGGTTGATTCCTCCAGTTCCATTCTTCTTTCTCAAGATAGCTTTGGCTATTTGAGGTTTTTTGTATTTCCATACAAATTGTGAAATTATTTGTTCTAGCTCTGTGAAGAATACCATTGGTAGCTTGATAGGGATTGCATTGAATCTATAGATTGCTTTGGGTAGTATACTCATTTTCACTATATTGATTCTTCCAATCCATGAACATGGTATATTTCTCCATCTATTAGTGTCCTCTTTGATTTCTTTCACCAGTGTTTTATAGTGTTATATATATATAGGTCTTTAGTTTCTTTAGGTAGATATATTCCTAAGTATTTTATTCTTTCCATTGCAATGGTGAATGGAGAGATCTCTAGTCTTCCCCATTCTGTTGTTTTCCTCTATTTCTTTGCATTGATCACTGAGGAAGGCTTTCTTATCTCTCCTTGCTATTCTTTGGAACTCTGCATTCAGATGCTTATATCTTTCCTTTTCTCCTTTGCTTTTCACTTCTCTTCTTTTCACAGCTATTTGTAAGGCCTCCTCAGACAGCCATTTTGCTTTTTTGCATTTCTTTTCCATGGGGATGGTCTTGATCCCTGTCTCTTGTACAATGTCATGAACTTCATTCCATAGCTCATCAGGCACTCTATCTATGAGATCTAGTCCCTTAAATCTATTTCTCACTTCCACTGTATAATCATAAGGGATTTGATTTAGGTCATACCTGAATGGTCTAGTGGTTTTCCCTACTTTCTTCAATTTAAGTCTGAATTTGGTAATAAGGAGTTCATGATCTGAGCCACAGTCAGCTCCCGGTTTTGTTTTTGCTGACTGTATAGAGCTTCTCCATCTTTGGCTGCACAGAATATAATCAATCTGATTTCGGTGTTGACCATCTGGTGATGTCCATGTGTAGAGTCTTCTCTTGTGTTGTTGGAAGTGGGTGTTTGCTATGACCAGTGCATTTTCTTGGCAAAACTCTATTAGTCTTTGCCCTGCTCCATTCCGTATTCCAAGGCCAAATTTGCCTGTTACTCCAGGTGTTTCTTGATTTCCTATTTTTGCATTCCAGTCCCTTATAATGAAAAGGACATCTTTTTTGGGTGTTAGTTCTAAAAGGTCTTGTAGGTCTTCATAGAACTGTTCAACTTCAGCTTCTTCAGCATTACTAGTTGGGGCATAGACTTGGATTACTGTGATATTGAATGGTTTGCCTTGGAAACGAACAGAGATCATTCTGTAATTTTTGAGATTGCATCCAAGTACTGCATTTCAGACTCTTTTGTTGACCATGATGGCTACTCCATTTCCTCTGAGGGATTCCTGCCCTCAGTAGTAGATATAATGGTCATCTGAGTTAAATTCACCCATTCCAGTCCATTTCAGTTCGCTGATTCCTAGAATGTTGACATTCACTCTTGCCATCTCTTGTTTGACCACTTCCAATTTGCCTTGATTCATGGACCTGACATTCCAGGTTCCTATACAATATTGCTCTTTACAGCATCACACCTTGCTTCTATCACCAGTCACATCCACAGCTGGGTATTGTTTTTGCTTTGGCTCCATCCCTTCATTCTTTCTGGAGTTATTTCTCCACTGATCTCCAGTAGCAAATTGGGCCCCTACTGAACTGGGGAGTTCCTCTTTCAGTATCCTATCATTTTGCCTTTTCATACTGTTCATGGGGTTCTCAAGGCAAGAATACTGAAGTGGTTTGCCATTCCCTTCTCCAGTGGACCACATTCTGTCAGATCTCTCCACTAAGTCCCACCCGTCTTGGTTTGCCCCACGGGCATGGCTTAGTTTCATTGAGTTAGACAAGGCTGTGGTCCTAGTGTGATTAGATTGACTAGTTTTCTATGAGTATAGTTTCAGTGCCCTCTGATGTCCTCTTACGATACCCACCATCTTACTTGGGTTTCTCTTACCTTGGGCGTGGGGTATCTCTTCACAGCTGCTCCAGCAAAGCGCAGCCGCTGCTCCTTACCTTGGACGAGGGGTAGTTTATATATGTCAATCCCAGTCTCTTAATTCATCCCATCCCCCTCCCCCCTCTTGGTGTCCATACTTTTGTTCTCTATGTCTGTGTCTCTCTTGCTGCTTTGCAAACAGGTTCATCTGTACCATTTTTCTAGATTCTACATATAAATGATTATCATATGTGTCTTTCTCTTTCTGACTTAGTTCCCTTTGTATGACAGTCTCTAGGTCATTCACATCTCTGCAGATGGCACAATTTCTTTCCTTTTTATGGCTGAGTAATTTTGAGAAGTATTTCAAGGTTTTTATAGAGAGTATGATATTCTAATATTTCCCTGGGAATTCCTTCTTTAATTTATAATGCTTATTATTTTAAAAATATTTTTTGAATGACTTTGATATGTTAGGTCTTTGTTTTTGCTCCTTTATCTTCAGATGCTCTTGGTCTTGTATACTGAGACACAATATACCTGTCTCATTTGAAAACACTTTTGTGTAATTGGATGTGCAAAGAACTCATTATTGTAGGGATTCCTAGTTATAGGGGCCAGGGGAGAGACAATTGTGGCTTGAACTAGAATTGCAGAAATAGAGGTGATCAAATTTGGCATGCATTGTGAAATTAAAGTCAGTAATATTTGCTGTGGATTGGATGGGGAGGGTGAGAGAAAGAGAAACATCAAGAATAATTCCAATAAAACAAGTGTTTTAGTCTGACTGTTTGACTAAACATTGACTCCAATATTCTTGGGCTTCCCTTGTGTCTCAGCTGGTAAAGAGTCCGCCTGCAATGCAGGAGACCTGGGTTCGATCCCTGGGTTGGGAAGATGCCCTGGAGAAGGAAAAGGCTACCCACTCCAGTATTCTGGCCTGGAGAATTCCATGGACTGTGTAGTTCATGGGGTCACAAAGAATTGGACACGACTGAGTGATGTTCACTTTCACCGATGCCATTTACTGAGCCAACAAATACTTGGGAAGGAACAAGTGTGAGGAGAGAATATGAGTTATCTCCGACACTTCCCTGGTGGGCCAGTGGCTAAGACTCCACACTCCCAATGCAGGGGCCCAGGTTTGATTCCTGGTCAGGGAACCAGATCCTGTATGCTGCAACTAAGAGTCAGCATGGCACAACTGAAGATCCCACATGCCACAATGAGGACTGGAGATACTGTGTGCCACAGCTAAGACTCAGAGCAGCCAAATAAATAAATAAGTATATTTTAAAAAACATTATTAAAAATGAAAGAGTTATCTTAGTTGAACTTGTTGTAGCATTTGACATATGTTCATACACCTTTATTAAAGCATTTTCTTCACGTGGTTATGGGAAACATCTTCTTTTGGCTTTTCCCTGCCTCGCCATTTATTCTGTTCTTTTTTTTTCCTAGATCCTCCTCCTCTTTTCAATCCACAAAGATTGTAATCATGTAAGGCTAGTGCTCATTTTTTTTTTCTGCCCAGGTTGGCCTTCATCCAAGGATTTAAAAATTATGTGTGTGATTTCTAAATTTATGTCTCCAGTCCAAACATCTCCCTCT
This sequence comes from Bos indicus x Bos taurus, assembly GCF_003369695.1. Classification (NCBI taxonomy): domain Eukaryota; kingdom Metazoa; phylum Chordata; class Mammalia; order Artiodactyla; family Bovidae; genus Bos; species Bos indicus x Bos taurus. The sequence continues at coordinate 22,691,666 of NC_040084.1, read as the reverse complement.
AACTTTGGAACCATGTAAATAATTTCTTCAACATCTTAGCTAGGGTATATAATCAGTTCAGTTCGGTTCAGTTGCTCAGTCGTGTCCGACTCTTTGCCACCCCATGAACTGCAGCACGCCAGGCCTCCCTGTCCATCACCAACTCCTGAAGTTCACCCAAACTCACGTCCATCGAGTCAGTGATGCCATCCAGCCATCTCATCCTGTCGTCCCCTTCTCCTCCTGGCCCCAATCCCTCCCAGCATCAGACTCCTGACTCTGCTTTTTGAGCAAAGATTGATATTTCTGTATGAACTTCAGATATTCTCCATGGAGCCTTTCTGTCTCATGCAGATTATGTCCTGAGATTATACTGGGAGTCCTTCTAAATTTCTTAGACTTTTAGTGACATAATGTCACTGGGGCTTTTTCTCATCATTATTGGTCAGATTTGTTTCATCCAAGAAATGCTGTTGGAGAAATGCCTTGGTTTCTTATCTAGGGCTATCCTATAAGTAGTCTTCTGAAAGTGCACTCATGTTGAAGTAATATGATTGATGATAGATATATCATAGTAATACCTGCTGCTACTGCTAAGTTGCTTCAGTTGTGTCTGACCCTTAGTGACCCCATGGACTGCAGCCCACCAGGCTCCTCTGTCCATAGGATTTTCCAGGCAAGAGTACCAGAGTGGGGTGCCATTGCCTTCTCCGATAGTAATACCTAGACCAGGCTGATTTGGTGGGCAAAAATTTTTTTATTAATTTTTTAAATTGGAGTATAGTTGATTTACAGTGTTGTATTAATTTCTGTTGTACAGAAAAATGAGTTATACATCCACATATATCCACTCTTTTTTAGATTCTATTCCCATCTAGATTGCGTACTTCTCTGATGGCTCAGTGGTAAAGAATCCACCTGCAGTACAGGAGATGCAAGAGGCATGGGTTTGATCCCTGGGTTGGGAAGGTCCCCTGGAGGAGGAAATGGCAACAAGGTCTACTCTTCTTGCCTGAAAAATCCCATGGATTTTCTGTTTGTCCTCCAGACAGAGGAGACTGATGGGCTACAGTCCATGGGGTCACAAAGAGCTGTACACGACTGGGCATGCTGAGAGAGCCATATAGATCTTACAGAGTACTGAGTAGAGTTCCCTGTGATATACAGTAGATTTTATTAGCTATAGTAGTGTGTATATGTCAGTCTCAATCTACCAATTTATCTCTCCTCATCCCTTTTCCCCCTGGTAACCTCAAGTTTCTTTTCTACTTCTGTTACTCAGTTTCAGTTTTGTAAATAGGTTCATTTGTATCATTTCTTTAGATTCCACATACAAAAGATATCATAAAATATTTGTCTTTCGTCTGACTTATTTCACTCATATAACAATGCCCAGGTTCATCCATGTCACTGCAAATGGCATTATTTCATTTTTTTTATGTGGACAAAATTAAAATCTCTTCATTGTGACTACTGGAGTTGGTAACAAATATTTGATAATTTCAACAGATATCCAGGTTTGGATCCCCACTGGATTTTCTTTCTCATTTATTTACTTTAATATCAGATGAAATATGTTTAGCATATGAATGCCAGGAGGCAGGATAATTGTTGTGAAGTGTTTCTTTAATAATTTTATCATTTTTCTTAATTGTACAGAGAACATATTATTCATATTTAAATTTCACTAGGTGCCTCAGACAGTAAAGAATCCACCTGCAATGCAGGAGACCCAGGTTTGATCCCTGTCTTGGGAAGATCCCCTAGAGGAGGGCAAGGCAACCCACTCCAGTATTCTTGCCTGGAGAATCCCTATGGACAGAGGAGCCTGGTGGGCTATAGTCCGTGGGGTTGCAAACATGAGTAAGCAACTAAGCACAGCAGGTTTTTAAAATTAAAAAGTCTTTATTAAAGTATAGTTTTGATCCCTGGGTTGGGATGATCCCCTGGAGAAGGGAAAGGCTACCCACTCCAGTATTCTGGCCTGGAGAATTCCATGGACTATAGTCCATGGGGTGGCAAAGAGTTGGACACAACTGAGCAACTTTCACTTTATGTACAGTATTACATAAGTTACCAGTATACAATAGACTGATTCTTTAAAATACATTTTAAAGGTTATACTTCATTTATAGCTTTATAAAATGTCGGTTATGTTGCCCATATTGTCACTAGATTTTAAGCTCAAAAGTAGATTTCAAATATGATTCCCAGGAGGCACCTTGTTTGCCAATATGGTGAGAGAAAGAAGGGCATAGACTTTGGAGGTGAGATATTCCTGGATTCAAATTCCAGCTCTGCTCTGCCACTTACCAAGTGTAGGAACTTGGGTGAATTGCTTAATTTCTCTAAGCATCAGTTTCCTCATCTGTGCAAAGAAAATAGTAACCACTCTCACGGTGTGGATTAAATTGGCTGGTGTACATAACCGGCTAGCGCACTGTCTGGCACGTGGTTGTTCCTTCCTTTTCACCCTCCCTTTTTTTCTGCACAAGTCCTTTTACACTGAGTTCATTAAAATTGCAGTGTGGACTTTCTTACTGAGATACTTGAAATAACATTTCTACTGCCTGCCATTCAGCGCTTTTCTTTTTAAGTAGTATCCCAGTCTTGTTGCCAATTAATAATTAATAAAATTGTTTTAGTATCTTGGTTAGCAGGGGGTCCCAGATTAAATGGACATTATTTCCTCCTTATGATTCTAGAGGGATGTGGTGGAGTTGATCAAAATAAAGAACCTCATAGGAAAGAATGCAGTCTACAAGAGGGGAGAAATGGAAGGAAAATATGGTTTAAGGCCCATGAATGAGGGCTTGACGGGGCCAAGAGTAAGCTGAATGTGGAGCTCTGTGCTCAGAGTGCGGTTTCAATTGTGTTTCCTTGAAGAATATTTTTACCAGATGGAAGGTTTTATACCTTAGAATTTGAATACTGTTACCCTTTGGTGTGTAACCTTGGGAACCAGAGACAATTTAACTCAGAAATCAAAATGAATAATATCCCTATAACATTATACTACTACTCTCCTCATATGCATATGGCGTTTTATAAGACTTCAAGATTTGTTTTTATCTAACAACTTGACAGGATCCTTATTAATATTTCTATTTAGGTTTGTAGGTCATGGCTAGTGTTCATCAACCAATTAATATGCATATATGATCTGAAAATTAGTTTCTAGCCATATTTATAAACTTGTGTTTTATTATTAACCAACATTTTCTAATTTTTTGTTAGACACTGTTGCTATGTCAAAATGACTTTTTTAAAAAATTAAAACTTAGTTGATTTACAATATTAGTATCAGATATACAACAAAGTGACTCAGTTTTCCATATATATATATATATATATATATAGGATTATTTTCCATTCTAGGTTATTATAAGATATTGGATATAGTTCCCTGTGCTATACAGTAAACCCTTATTGCTTGTCTGTTTCATGTGTAGTAGTTTGTAGATTCCATATCCTAACTGATCCCTACCCTGCCTTCCTCTCCTCTTTTGTAATCGTAAGTTTGCTCCTTGTGTCTGAGTCTGTTTATATTTTGTATATAGATTCACTTGTATTAGTTTTTAGATTCCATGTATAAATGATGTCATGTATTGTTCTTTCTCTTCCTAACTTTACTTAATATGATATTCTCTTAAGTCCATCCATGTTGCTGAAGATTGTAATATTTCTCTCCTTTTTAGGGCTGAATAATAGTCCATTGTATTTAAGGCACATCTTTTAAACCAATCACCTGCTGAGGGGCAGCTTGTTTGCATGTCTTGGCTGTTGTAAATAGTGCTGCTATAAACACTGGGGTGCATGTGTCTCTTCAAATCAGAGTTTTCATTTTTTCTGGATATATACCCAGGAGTGGGATTGCTACATCATTTGGTTGCTCTATTTTTGATTCAAAATGACTTTCTTGAGTCTGGAAAAGTTTGTGTTATTTCTATCTCCCAATGCTACTTTTTATCAAACATTCTTCTGATGTAATGTCTATTTCTTTCTAGGTATGAAATGATTTCTTTATTTCTTAACAATGAATTGTCATGGTTAACACATCCCACTGCTACAAATCTCCATTAGAAATATAGATCTTTCTCCCCTTTCTTTACATCAAATCACTGGATACATTCTCAGAAACTGAAAGGATAAATTAAGCTGTACAATTCATAATGAACAGAAGTACAATAGCATACATCAATTGTAGCCTAGAAAACAATGAAACTGATCAGATATATTCACAAAGTATGATTAAGCAACAAGTTCCCATATTTCTTTTTCCTGAGATAAGGAGTCATAGTGACCTCAGGAGGGGAGCCATGTTCTTGATATTGGCTGAAGTCAACATACGCCTTATTTTATACAAAGAAATAAAAGCAAAAGTTGCATGAGGTCCTGGGCAATCCTGGCCACCTTCTAGAACATACTTTAATATTGTGGCACGTAGGGTTGTCTTTTTCTCACTGAGGTGTCTTCCACGTAGCAGTGGCTCTCAACCCTTACATTTACCAGAGGAGTTTCTAAGAAATACTGATGCTCATGCTCAGTATTTATCAGAATTTAAATCAGAATCCAGAATTTAAATCAGAATTTTCCTCTAATATGCCACCGGGGTGAGGGTCACTAACGTAAGGCTTGGATCCAACATTCATTCATTTCTGAAGACCAGGTAAAATTGACTTATAGGGCAGCTGGTGGGCTTTTCTACATCTAGCCTGCTTGTTTGCCTGAAGAATTAAAAATTTTATGCAGAGATGGTTCTAAACACTTAGTAACGGGATCTCCTGAAATGCTAATTTTAACCCTTCCTAAGGAAGGTTGCTGCTAGTAACATAAATACAGTTCGTACTTTTTTTTTCCTTTTTTTACATTCTTGTTTACTTGTTTGTGATTCAGATGCACACCTTTGATCATTTACCCACACAATAAAAGATAACTGGCTAAAGGAAGCTCAAGCCCTCACTCGGCTAACAGCTGATGTGCATCCTGACAGTTTCTTCAAGCTGCTCTTGAGGTGGTTGTGTTCTGTCCTGGGAGGTTTTCAGCCAGAGCTGTTAATTAGGGCTCATTAGGAGAGTCAAAACGGATTGTCGGTTCTGTCTCCATCTTCAGTTTCTTGTATCTCCATTAGTTTTAATTTGTAGCCTTGGCTGCCAGGCCCTGAATCTAACTTTGATTGCCTTACTTTCTACTTAGACGTACCAATTTCACACCCTCTTCCTCCCCTCCACCCAAAAGTCTGCCAAGTGCCCTCGCATGCTCACCTGGCCCTGGCCATCACATGCATCCTACACCCTTGCCTCCCAAACCTACAACCATATTGTGCCCTTCTTGTTCCTGTTGCTCACTTGCCAGCATCTTCCTTATCTTCACCCTCATCTGTGCTGATGAGTCTGAGCTCTGTGTCTGTTCCCTCCCCTGACCTCTACCCACCTCTGCCTGGTGAATTTCTACCAAATTAGGTGAAAACAGGGTGAGTTTGCGTTTCCTAAAAGTAATTTAATCAAGCTTTGTTTTTGCCATTGCTACGAAGGCCTCTGATATCTATGCCTGCCTGTATTTTGATAAAGTAACCCATTGGCAGATAAATGGAAAATTCCCTAATGTATAATTAGAGTATCAGGTAAAATTACACATACTCATGGAACACTGGAGCAGCAGGGAGCAATCAGCATGCAAAATACAACCTGCAATTACAAATAATAATAATTACATACGAGAGTATTCAGTTTTGCGTGTCTTATAAAATACAGCAAGGAAAATAAATCTGAAGCTGAGGTCTCAGTCTGGAAGAAATCATGTTAACCTAAATAAAAGACTTTTAATAAAAAGGCCAGGTCAGTGAACACTTCTGCAGATAAATGATACTTTCTGCCCTTATAAGCCTCATTTTTGTTGACTGTAGGACTATATCAAAATCAGACTTGCAGATAAATTTGAGGAGCTGTGTTGTTTAGAGCTATGTCAGACATATTATTGAAAATTTCATCTGCAGTCTGGCTCCAGGAGAGAAAAAGGCATGACTTTGTAGATCAAATATTGTTTATCTGAATTCTGTAATATATATTTAGATAGGTGTAATTGGAATTAATAGCTCTCATGAAGCTTACAGGAACAAGGGTGTTTGATCATTTAAATTTCTGAGCAGTGAGAATCCACATGGCAAACACTATATGCACAATTATAAAATATATCCTTTTTATTTACAGTAATTCAGAATTTGGGTGTCTTTGACTCTATAAATAACTAATAGAATTGGAAATATGGATTAGGAAAGTTCAAGAATAATCTTCCCAAGGAAACCAATGGCCTAATGTGAACATTAAACTTTAGTGTTTAAAAGTTTTTAAAAAAGAACACCTCCTTTTTTTTTTTTTTAACAGAAGATTTTCTTACTTGAGCAATTCTAGACATGTTACAGGGCCTGGTAAACTAGTCAAAAACTAGGCCCCTTGTGGGTACTTGACATAATGTGAAAACAGTTTTGTTTTGTTTTTATCTGTCGGGATAAAAGGATAATAGAGCAGTTTCAGATTCTCAAAATGGATTCTCCTCCAGGTAACAGACAGAAACATTCTTCTTTATACAGCCGCCAATCACTCCAGAAGAGGTGGCTTGATTTTTGCTTTGTTGTGAAATTAAAGAAGGCTAATCAGAAGCACAAGCTGGAATCAAGATTGCTGGGAAACATATCAATAACCTCAGATATGCAGATGACACCACCCTTATGGCAGAAAGTGAAGAGGAACTAAAAAGCCTCTTGATGAAAGTGAAAGAGGAGAGTGAAAAAGTTGGCTTAAAGCTCAACATTCAGAAAACAAAGATCATGGCATCCGGTCCCATCACTTCATGGGAAATAGATGGGGAAACGGTGGAAACAGTGTCAGACTTTATCTTTTTGGGCTCCAATTTTGGAGCCCACTGCAGATGGTGATTGCAGCCATGAAATTAAAAGACGCTTACTCCTTGGAAAAAAAGTTATGACCAACCTAGGTAGCATATTGAAAAGCAGAGACATTACTTTGCCAACAAAGGTGCGTCTAGTCAAGGCTATGGTTTTTCCAGTGGTCACATATGGATGTGAGAGTTGGACTGTGAAGAACACTGAGTGCCGAAGAATTGATGCTTTTAAACTGTGGTGTTGGAGAAGACTCTTGAGAGTCCCTTGGACTGCAAGGACATCCAACCAGTGCATTCTAGAGGAGATCAGCCATGGGATTCCTTTGGAAGGAATGATGCTGAAGCTGAAACTCCAGTACTTTGGCCACCTCATGCCAAGAGTTGACTCATTGGAAAAGACTCTGATGCTGGGAGGGATTGGGGGCAGGAGGAGAAGAGGATGACAGAGGATGAGATGGCTGGATGGCATCACTGACTCGATGGACATGAGTCTGAGTGAACTCCGGGAGTTGGTGATGGATAGGGAGGCCTGGCGTGCTGCGATTCATGGGGTTGCAAAGAATAGGACACGGCCGAGCGACTGAACTGAACTGAACTGAATCCAAGCTAAAATGATAGAAGCCCTATGGCTTTTTTATTTTATTGCATCGTTAAGACATCAACCGTTGAGTGGAAAAAGATAATTCACATTTTATTAAGAAGTCTCTAATTCCTGGAATTCTTAAGCAAAATTCTATATCTTCCAGAAACTGTTTCCAACTGCATATAATTTATGCAGTTAAGTTGCTCTGATAATTTATGTAAGAAAACATAGGGACACAACTTTTTCTAAAGCTTCCAGGAAGATGGCAATCAAAACATTTAAAGGTACCAATAAGTGCTGGGTTGTGGTAGAAGTATTCTGGGGATTTCCATGTTGCTCTAGACCAGTGGTTCTCAAAGCATACTCCCTTTCCCACCAACTGCAGAAGTATCACCTGGCAGGGGTGGGGGGCAGGGGGAAGTGGGTTGTTCTCAGCCCCTACTCCAGGCTCCCTGAATCAAACTCTTCAGGTGGACCCAACAATCTGGTTTTATTTACTTGCTTATTTGGCTGTGCCAGGTCTTATTTGGTACATGGAAGGAAGGATCTTCCATCTTTGTTGAGGCATGCCAACTCTTAGTTGTAGCATATGGGATCTAGTTCCCTGACTAGGGATCAAACCCTGGACCCCTGCTTTGGGACCAGGGAGTCTTAGCTGCTTGACCTCCAGGAAAGTCCTTATAATCTGTATTTTAACAAGTCCTCTTGCTGAGGACTTGTTTATTACAGTTCATTACACACTACAGTTCAAAAAATAGGTGGGTGCGCCTGTCAACTCATTCATTCATTCACCAGTGGTTATTGATACCAAATAGGTACCAGAGGATGTTCTAAATTTCTGTAAAGGAGTGGGAGGCAAGGAGAGTATAAAAAGGAAGGCTGGATCACCTTTGGAGATTTGTCAGGATAAAAACACCTGGACCCCACCTCACAACCAGTGAACCATCACCTTCCTTGTAGCAGCCATGCCTCCATCCAAGGAACAAGGGCAGGCAGAAAAGTGAAAGAAAGCTTTCCTAGCATCTGATGAAAGGATGAAATATGGATGGCTGCTAACCCTAAGGATTTCCCACTAGAGGCATCATTTGGTGGCAAGTCTGTTTACTACATTTGCAAGAAGGGACAGGAAGCAGACAGAGGCAACAGGGCTTCTAAGGAACGGGCGTATGTTTCCAGACATCACTCAGCTGAGAGTATATTTCCTACCGGAGATGTTTATAAAATGCTTCCCGTCACTGAGGCGCAAAGCACAGGGCTCTGGCAGAGCGTGTGTGGAATTTTCAAAGGGAAATTAGGTTCCTGCCAAATTGGACCATCATTTTTTTTTTCCCTGAACATTTCCCACCTCCTCCCATTTCCTAGGCTTTGATCCACCTCTTTCTGCCATCGGCAGTGCCACCACCTCATTTCTACTTGTCAGAAGTCCATAAATTCACTGAGCCATGGTTTTTAAAAAACCCTGTCAAAAATACTGGTCTAAGCCTGCTCTGACCCCCACCTTAATACACTGTCTTCTTCCTTCAATTTCACCACTGCATTTGGTACGTACCTTTGTACCTGGGTACACACAGCCTCTATGTAGAAATAGCAGTGGTTTCCCAGAAATGAATCTAACGAACTCATTAGCCACCAGTCACCTATAGAAAACACTTGATTTAACCACTTCAGGTTTCCTCAATCACTAATTAAATCGGGACTGAAATTCAGTCAGGGTTCATGACCCCTCTCAGGGTTGGTGTAGCTGCATAAGCGTTCTCCCTTCTCTCTCCCTGCAGCCAGGAAGGAGCTCGGGTGGCCGCGTGGCTGAAGGACAGGGGGACCTCATGGTGCGGGCAGGCAGGTAGGTGTACCCGGTTGGCGTTCTCTGAACTGGCGTTCTCACTGTGCCTGCTCTGGAGGTGCCTGTGGCTGGCGTTGCCGGCCATCTGCTCTCTTTTGGCCATCTTCTCTCTCAGCTCTGGCTTCACCAGGGCCACTGATCCTGTGAGGCTCCTCGGTGACTCCACAGTCTCCTGGTCTGGCAGCCTTTGCTGGGGGTCCCGTTCCCATACCACACAGCATCGTCAGGTTCAGGGACTCCTCACATGCCCAGGAGAGGAGAGTGTTGTTTCTTCTCAGAGGCCTTCATGCTCCTCTGAAAGGACTTCAAAGGTCTTTTTTAATTGCTTCCACTTTGTGCTTGAGGGGGTTTCTCTCAGCCTCTTTCAGTTTAGACTCAAGTTGTTCCCAACTCTTCCCTGCTTCCCAGGACAGCCCAGCTCACGCAGTGAGGAGGTCTCCTCCAAGGGCTCCTGAAGGAAGCGAGGCTCAGGTCTCCTGCATTCTGGAATTCTCAACCTACCTGTTCCTGAATCCTCCCTCCCCACCCCAGGCTTTCAGTCCTCGGGTGCCCAGGACAGAAACATCTCGACTCTCTTCCGTTCCTAAATTTCCTCCTCGGGCCTCAGGCTGGGCTTTCCTTGAATCCCTGCCCTTTCCTGCCACCTCCCTCCTCTGTTGGAAGTTAAAACCCTACAGTCTAGTCCTCTGTGCTGGGCCGACAGTTATTTCAAAGCCCATCTTTGAGATTTCTGGGAAAATGCTTTTTCTTTCGTGTCTGCTTCTTGTAATTGAAAGCTGGCCATTTTTGCGTCTATTGTGAACCCTTGGGGGAAAAAAAAATCATAGCGGGGCTGTGCCTTTATTCTAGACAGATTCCCCCTATCCCCTGCAGCAATGTTCACCTCAGCTTCACTGTGTGAAGATCCCCAGGGTGGCACGTTTGAGTGGGAATGAGAGCGAGACAATTGAAAACAAACGGAAAGTATCTTTCCTGCCACGCCTCTTTTGATTTACAACATGCTGCCTTTATCATACTTACATATCTTCTTATTTTCATATCTCCCTTCGATTTACCCACTGACTGTCACCCAGATCATCAGTCTGAGGTAAAGAGGGGCCAAAGCCCTAGATTTCTTCAGCTTCTAATGGGGTATCATCAATGTCATTGCCCTCCTCCCTCCAGAAGTGTTTGCTGCATTGAGTTAATTCTCAGTATTTTATTTAAATTTCTGTAAAATAGCTATTTGTTTATTATTGAGAAAAATTTCTCCTTTGCCTCTCTCTTCTTTTCTTGGTTGCTTATTTAAAATCCCAAGTAGAAAATAAAATGCTCTCAGGAATTTAACCTCTGATTCCCTGAAACTTATGCTTCCTTTATTTATAGTAATGATACCTGAAACCACCACCTGGATACTGCTTTAAAAAGGCACCGGCTGTCACTAGCTTTGCTTAATTAAAAGAGAGCTCAGATATGATTCCCACAGCTATTAACCACCTCCCTGAGTATGTGTGCACTCTCCCTCTCTCTCTCTGGCGTGAATGTGCATTTTGAAGGCAGGTGTATAGACTCAGGAAGTCCTTAAGCACACTGGTGTCTGAGGACTAGGTCTGGGTGGTTATGATGATGAGGAAGGCTAACTAGCTTGCTAAGTTTTATTCTCATGTGTCCCAACAAGAACCTTGAGTCTGGTCCCTGAAATCTGCAAGATTAGAAGAATATTAGCCTTTTTTTCCCCCTTGGAGTAGAACTCTGAAAACACAGGCTTAAAGGATTCGAACTGATAAACTCATGATACCAAAAGAAACATCTACCTGTCTATAGTGTTAATATAGATGGCACTACCCGCCTGCCTGTAGGATTTGGTGTCATTTCATAGATCAAGATTTGTACCTTCAGTTATTTCAACCATCAATATATGAAACCTGCATATCTCAGTCTCAGTTACAGCTGACTTGAGCAGAGAGGACATTTATCAAAAGGATCGTGGGTCATAGAACTGCTGCGAGTCTGGCTTGGGCTCTGTGGCCATGGGGCCCTGACAGCACAGCTGCAGAGTGTGAGGGGCCACACTTGGATTCCTGAGTGGACCCTGCTGGCCCAGAGCTCCACACACCGCCTCTGCGGCCAGGGAGCCTGATCTTGCCGCCACAACCACCGCTGCAGGAGTGACTTCCCCTCTCTCCATGATCCTGGCTCTGGCCATGGCTAGCTGGAGCAGGTGCACCTGATTTGGTGCAATGCCTGTGCCCTTGGCTCAGGAGAGTGAGACACTGACGGGCTGAGTCTGGATAATAGGAGAGAGCACAGCCTCTCAACAGGACTCACAAGGTGGGAAGTTTTTCAGATGAAGGAAGTGAGAGGGGGTCCTGATGAATGGCAGCCAAATGAGGAGAGATGTGATCCAGAATGCAGTTTGAAGCATGGTGGCAGCAAGGTATGAGTGAGAGTCTTTGTGTCAGATAGGCTTTTGCTTATCAGGAGAAGATGGCTGTGCTTCTGTTCTTTGACTATAGCATCGAAAATACTGTGAAACAGACAATTGGGCAAAGTTTGGTTCCTATCTCGCTTGCTAAATCCTGTTTTTATTTCCACATTATTTTCCTTTTTCTCCTTGGTGTTTCAAAAACAAAACTTTGGGTTCAAAGCCCCCATTCTTCTATGCAGGTATTAGCTTCTCTTGGCATAATCTCCTTAAAAACTTTGGATTTATGTATTATCTCAGCTTCCCAGGTGACACTAGTGGTAAAGAACATGCCTGCCAGTGCAGGAGACATACGCAATGTGGGTTTGCTCCTTGGGTCAGGAAGATCCCCTGGAGGAGGGCATGACAACCCACTCTAGTATTCTCACCTGGAGAATCTCATGGACAGAGGAGCCTGGTGGGCTACAGTCCATATGTTGCTGAGTCCAAGCTCACTCTGCTCACCGTGCAACAGGACAATGAATCTGAGAGACGAGGTATTGAGGCAAGGAAAGAGGCTTTATTCAGAAAGCCGCTGACACAGAAGATGGCAGGCTAGCGCCTCAAAATGACCATCTTATTGGGGTCTGGATACCAGGTTCTTTTATAGATCAGAGAGAAAGAAGCAATGAGGAAATAAAGTCAAAAGGCAGAATAGAGGGGGAGAAGCACTGGGGAAGTCAAGAGAAAGGGTCTTCAGTCTTGTAAAACATCTCCGAGGGAACGGCCAGCCTTTGGAAGGGGTGTATTCCTCTCTTTAATTCACAGGGAGGCAGGGACAAGCCAGCCTTTGGAAGGGGTGTGTTCCTCTCTTTAATTCACAGGGAGGCAGGGACAAGCCAGCCTTTGGAAGGGGTGTATTCCTCTCTTTAATTCACAGGGAGGCAGGGACAAGCTATCTCTCCAGGAGCTGAACAAAGGCACTTTAGTTTATAATCAAGCAGAGGGGCAGGAGATCAAACCAGTCCATCCTGAAGGGAATCAATCCTGAACATTCATTGGAAGGACTGATGCTGAAGCTCCAATACTTTGGCCACCTTGTGAGCAGAGCCGACTCATTAGAAAGGACCCTGTTGCTGGGAAAGATTGAAGGCAGGAGGAGAAAGGGACAACAGAGGACCAGATGGTTGGATGGCATCACCGACTCAATGGACATGAGTTTGAGCAAGCTCTGGGAGATGGTGAAGGAAAGGGAAGCTTGGTGTGCTGCAGCAGGGTCTCAAAGAGTCGGACATGCCTGAGCAACTGAAAAACAACAGAGGAGCAGGGTCCTCCAGGCAAGCCATTAAGTCTGATAATAATAACAAAAGCAATGAAAAAGCACATCAAAGAAACCATTTCCAACATGGAGTCAGAGTTGGCTTCCTCCTGCAACACATAGGGTTGCACAGAGTCATGAATGAAGCGACTTAGCATGCACACACATGTGTTATCTTGGAGCCTCTCTCTTACCTAATGGAGATAATATTTAAAGTCCAAATTGTTAAAAGAACTGGCGGAGACAAAAAGAACTTTCCTTTCTTGATTTCTTGCCATAGCTTTTTTTTTTTTTTTTTTTTATGTATTAGACATGTAATGAAGGAAATCATTTAGATGAAACCTCATGCTGAGAATATGAAGAAATATAAATATGGCAGGATTTTTCTAATTAGAAGAGAACAACTTTCTATCTTCTTTTTAAACAATAAGCAAGAATCTTTCCTATATTGACAAGACTACTCATGCTCTTAGTTATAAGATGGGAACTAAAAGTAAAAACGTCTTCTCTCAAAAGTCGCTACCAAACAAGAACAGTAATGGCAGCAGCAAAATTACATGGGTTTACCTTTACCTTTGATCCAGTCAGGAAATACCTGAAACTCCAAACTATAATATATGTAGATGGTTGAACATGCACACACCCATTTTCCCTTTAGCAAATAAGAGGCGGTCGGATCTAAGGTGGGGGTGGGTGTGGAGTTGGGCGAGGTTACCACTGAGAAGCTAGTTGATCCACCCTGCCAAATTCCAGGAATTCTTGGACATTGGAAGTGCCAGGTTGGGGAGAGTCAGAAGGCTGTAAACAGGAGGTCTGTTTATTTAAGGAACAGTTGGACTCCAACCCCTACCTTCATTCTGAGAAGTTATATGACTACTGCTCCTATATCCCAATAAGAGTTTGAGAGATCCATTTCTTGGAGAAATTTCAGATATGATGTTAGGAGTTGTAGGTCCCAAGCACAGAGGAGGGCTGTGATTTTGTTCTGGATGAAAGACAGTGGAAATATAAGTAACTGCACATCTAATAAGGAGGCTGCTACTGCCCTTTGATGGCCTAACCTGAGAGTACCAGCCACCAGATTCCTATCCCAAGGAGACAACTGAAAGAATTCTCTCCTAGGAAAGTCAGAAGTAAAGATGTTGGCGTCTCAATGAAAGAGCTGGATCCCCTCCTGATTGCCCTAACAATGAGGTTCACTAGCTGTCAAGGCTTGCCCATATAGCAGGGCTTCAATCAGCATTGTAATGCCTTGTTCTCAAATATGCGCAAGTGATCAGGCATTTATTAATAGGAAAGCCTCAAATATGAAAAATCCCTCCCCGTCAAAAAAAAAAAAAAAATTAGAGCTAACAGAGGCAGTGCAAGGAATTGAAGAAGAAAAAAGCCTACAATTTAACTCCAGTTAGTATTGTTAATGGAGAAGGCAATGGCACCCCACTCCAGTACTTTTGCCTAGAAAATCCCATGGACGGAGGAGCCTAGTAGGCTGCAGTCCATGGGGTCGCTAAGAGTCGGACGACTGAGCGACTTCACTTTCACTTTTCACTTTCATGCATTGGAGAAGGAAATGGCAACCCACTCCAGTGTTCTTGCCTGGGGAATCCCAGGGACGGGAAGCCTGGTGGGCTGCCATCTATGGGGTCACACAGAGTCGGACACGACTGAAGCGACTTAGCAGCAGCAGCAGTATTGTTAATGAAATAAAAATGCAGAGCTATAAAACAAGTACTATCAGGGCAAAGCCCAGTTAGAAATTTAAAATGATACTTGAAATTAAAAATGCTCATCATAATTTGGAAGATAAGGAAAGTACCCAGGAAAAAATAATAAAGAAATGGACAGTAGGTTTTCATTAGTTATCTACTTTATGCATATACTATACTATGTGACTTTTACCACAATTAAAAAGCCAAGCTTGTGGAAAAAAATGAAAAGTGGACAATAAGGGAGAAAAGCTAAGACAGAGGCGTAGTATAGAAGGTCCAGTATTCTAATAATAGGAGTTTTATAAAAAGGAAACAAAGTGATAGGACATTTTCAAAGTAAAAATATGGATATGGGTCTTCAGATTAAAAGGGTACATCATATACCATGCAGAATGAGTGAAAAATATCCTCTTATTGAGCACATCATTTGGAAGTTTCAGAATAACAGGAATAGAGATAATTTTTAAAAATTTATTTTTAATTGGAGGATAATTGCTTTACAATGTTGTGTTGGTTTCTACCCTGCAACAACGTGAATCAGCCATAAGTATACATATGTTCCCCTACCTCTTGAACCTCTCTCCTCACCCCTCTCCCCCGCCGCCTCTGGCCAGGTTGTCACAGAGTACCAGGTTGAACTCCCTGAGTTATATAGCAGCTTCCAAGGAATAATTTTAAAAGCTTCCAGAGAGAAAAAAACAGACATGTATAAAGGAGTCTGAATCAGAGTGGTACCCGCTCTCTCAACAATACTGCAAACTAGAAGGAAATCTTCAAAATTCTGGGAGAAATGATTTCCTCCATACTTGCATATTCGTGTCTGTTTTCTTTGCCAATGCCTTTTATTTTTAACTTTTCATTTTATATTGAAGTACAGCTCGTTAACAATGTTGTGATTGTTTCAGGTGGACAGCAAAGGGGCTCAGCAATACATGTACACATATTCATTCTCCCCCAGACTCCCCTCCCATCCAAGCTGCTGCGCCAATTCTGGACCCAATTATATTATCATTCCAGTGTGAGGATAGAATAAAGTTATTTCAGACACACAAGGGCTTCCCTGATGGTTCAGATGCTAAAGAATTCGCCTGCAATGCAGGAGACCCAGGTTCGACCCCTGGGTCAGGAAGATCCCCTGGAGAAGGGATAGATTACCCACTCCAGTATTCTTGGGCTTACCTGGTGGCTCAGACAGTAAAGAAGCTGCCTGCAATGCGGGAGACCTGGGTTCAACCTTTGGGTTGGGAAGATCTCCTGGAAAAGGGATAGGCTACCCACTCTAGTATTCTTGCCTGGAGAATCCCCGTGGACAGAGGAGCCTGGTGGGCTGCCATCCATGGAGTCACAAAGAGTCAGACTGAGTGATTAAGCACAGCACAGACATACAAAGCCACACACCAACAATTTACTACCCATGTAACTTTTCTCCTGACCAGCTACTGAAGGGCATGATCCAGTCAATGAAGAAGATTGAGAAAATATCCTGACATGTGATCCAGGAGAGAAGCAAAGCAAATTCCCAGGGCTCTAGCTATAAATCCGGCCCAGAGAACGAACTGACTAGATTGAAATGGTGGGGCGGGGGTTTGGGGGTATGGAATAAAGAGTCCATGGGTGTGGTTCCTGGTTCATCTGCCAGGTTTGACTGTTTGAAAGATCCACAAGAAACATTTAGAGTTGTTGGAAGATATATGAACTTTTAGCCTAGTTTCAAATAAAAGCAAGAAAATGAAGAAGAGAAAGAGGAGGAGGCAGTAACTCCAGGGGAAAACAGAAAGCACTAGAGAAGAAATGTAATCATGGTGTATGTCATGGCTTAGCGGTAGATTATATTTATATACTTCTAGATTATTATGTTATAATAATGAAAACATGAAATAGGAATTTTAAAAGTGTGATATAACTATTAGGAAAGTGAGGAAGCAAGATGGGCATTTAAAGACAGCTAGAAACCCTACCAATCACAATAGGAAGTCAGTGTTTTGAATTAAGGGTGTCAGAGGATGAGATGGCTGGATGGCAACACTGATGCAGTGGACATGAACTTGGGCAAACTTTGGGAGATGGTGAGGGATGGAGAGACCTGGTGTGCTGCAGTCCATGGGGTCACAAAGAGTCAGACGTGACTGGGCGACTGAACAACAGCAACAATAAGCACCATTACTTAGAAATAAGGAGGCAAGTGATAGAAGACTGCTGGAGGTAAAAGAGGTTTCCTGAGAAGAGAGATTAGAAGGGCAGTTGAGTGCACCGTGTTTTTTGTTTTGCTCCGTTTGATTTTATAAACCATGCATGTGCTTTGGTGATACACTGATTTGAAAAGGTGGTTTTTGAGTTTTTACTTGATGGAATCTTGAAAGTTGTGGTTGCTCTAAGAAAGTTAAAAACCAACACAATATAGTAAAGCATTTGTCCTTCAATTAAAAATAAAAAATTTTTTTTAAAAAATGAGTAAAAACCAGGTTTGACCCTAGGAGCTTCCAAGAGGGAATGGATATAATTACAACCTGTAAATCAATCATTATAACCTGTATTTTAACTTTATTTATGTTGACTGAATGACTTTATTCATTTTATGAATGAATGACCTTAGATACAAACTGTTCAGTAAAGTAGCCACTTAGCCATATGTGACCTTTAAATTTAAATTGATGAGGATTAAGTAAAATTAAAAATTGTCTTCATTTACACTAGTAACATTTAAGAACTCAGTCGCTACATGTGGCTAATGGCTATCATATTAGCGCAGATACAGAACGTCATCATAGTTCTGTTGGAGAGTGCTGACTTGGACCATCTGAATTTGCCCATGGATCCTGAATCATGGAGGGGCAAAGTCTAGCTGTATGTTTGTTTGCACATTTTTGAAGGAGAGTAGAGATTTTGAAGGGAGTAGAGATTGGTATTGATACTCCATGACATTGGAAGCAAGCCGCAAAGTGGTTACGTTTGAAATAAAAGTCTGAGGAGTTCCAGTTTTCAGAATACTTAATGTGGGGAGGAAGAAAATTGTTCTCTGATACTTGTGCTTAAAGACCAGGCCACTTTTCTTTATGATACTGTGGCCCGGCTGAAGCCTGATTTTCATGAAAAATGAAAAAGAGACTTTTTTAGGATGAGCTCATCTTTTCTCTTGTTAGTGAATGTTGGAGGCATAGTTTAAGATGGGCTCAGTGAAACTAAAGAAGCAATCCCTTTGTTTCAATGTTTCTGAAAGACCAGATCAGTCTTAATCAGTGTCAGAATATCCTGGTGTCGTTAGGCGGTAGTGCTGGTGCCAGTGTAGATGGCATGTGTGCATTTGTTTATGTGTGTGTGTGTGTGCCTTGGGGGATGGGAGGTCAGAGCTATTAATAAAACTGATTACTGGGTCCCCTTTGAACCTAATGAATTGGAATCTCTGTCAGAACAAGAAATCTGTATTTTTTTGAATTGAAGTTCAGTTGATTTACAATATTGCATTAGTTTCAAATGTACAACAAAGTCATTCTGTTATATATCTTTCAGATTATTTTCCATTATAGGTTGTTACAAGATACTGAATATAGTTCCCCATGCTATACAGTAAATTCTTGTTGCTTATATGTTTCATGTATAATAGTTTGTATCTGTTAACCTCATACTCCTAATTTACCCCCGCCCCTTTCCCTTCTGTAACCATTAGTTTGTTTTTTGTTTGTAACTCTACTTCTGTTTTGTACATGAATCCATTTGTATTATTTTTTACATTCCACATATAAGTGATGTCATATAATATTTGTCTTTCCCTGATTTCACTTAAGACGGTATTCTCTAGTGCCATCCATGTTGCAGCAAATGACATTATTTCATTCTTTTTAATGGCCAAGTAATATTCCATCGTGTATGTGTGTGCGTGCGCTGAGTAATATTCCATTGTATGTGTGTATGTCATCTTTATCCATTCTCTGTTGATGGACACTTAGGTTGCTTCAGTGTCTTGGCTGTTATAAATAGTGCCACCATGAAGACTGGGGTGCATGTATCTTTTTCAATCTGTGTTTTCTCTGAATATATGCCCAGGAATGGGATTGTTGGATTATACAGTAACTCAATTTTGAGTTTTTTAAGGAATCCTCATATTCTTCTCCATAGCGGCTGCACCAATTTACATTCTCACCAGCAGTGTAGAAGATTCCTTTTTCTTCATATCCTCTCCAGCATTTATTAGTTACTGACTTTTTTATGATATGGCCATTCTGACTAGTGTAAGCTGATGCCTCATTGTGGTTTTGATTTTCAATAAATCTGTATTTTTAAACAAATTCCCCAGGCAAATCTTTATATGTTAAAGTTGACAACCTTTGCATAGTTAGGGATCTATGCTAGGTTCTCACTGAGAAGGTACTGAAAGTTGCTATCAGACTCAGTTGAATTGTAGTAAATACTTATATTTTACTTAAGCATAAAAACCTATCTTATACTTTATATATCTTGTGGCTTTTCTATTAAAAAAGTCTTCTGATAATTATCTACACGTTAAATATCAATGAGTTTCTCTGGTGGCTCAGTCTGTAAAGGATCCACCTGCAATGTGGGAGATCTAAGTTCAAATATCAGTGGAAACCTAACTATAAAGTACTGTGTCCAGAGAAAATAGACTTAAGATTCGTCTTAAAAAAAAAAAAAAAAAAACAACGAAGACCTACCCTTTTAGATACTGTAAAAAGTTTTGCCTTCAGGATAAAAATTAACATATAACTTTGGGACATACTGGCCTTTTATTCTGCTCCTACAACAAGTCATCTTCTTGGGCAAAACCTTGCCTGTTCTTAAAGTGTAGGGAGGAATGCTTTGTCTTAGAGAGTGCCTGAAGATTTGCATTTTATAGATGGGTAGGATGAAGGGGTCAGAGAAGGCAATGGCACCCCACTCCAGTACTCCTGCCTGGAAAATCCCATGGACGGAGGAGCCTAGCAGGCTGCAGTCCATGGGGTCACGAAGAGTCAGACACGACTGAAGCGACTTAGCAGCAGCAGCAGCAGCAGGATGAAGGGGTATCCGACAGTGATCTCTACATACACATAGGATAAAGCAGTCTAGTCCCTTGCCTTTTAGATTAAAGTTATTAAAACATACCTGGTGGACAGAGGGAAAGCAGATTATGGGAAAGGACAATAAAGACCCACAGACAAAGATCTTCATTAGAGAGAAGGCTGACTAATCCAGGCAGCACATTTGACACAAGCAATGTGATACTTGGACGTGTCTTTGAGGAAATGGGTTATAATTGAAGGACTAAAAGCTATCATACTTGAAGAATACCAAAAGCTAAGTAGGCAGTTTCAGTTTGGGTGGTTTGATTTGGGTATAACAACAGAAAAGAACATTTTCTTTCAGTTTTCAGAAAGCATTGATGAGTTTGCAGTTATTAGTCATGAGATCTATAAACACATATAGTGGGGAGTATAGCTGTGGGTGGTCCACTCAGTCCCCATCTATTTGGAAGAACAGCAGGTGGGATCCAGACCTGAAATTGTGATCTTCTGACAGGTGGTAATAAAGGGATTATGAGGAATACATTTCCTGGGCAGAATAAGGAAACCTGGGATCCTTAGGTATACAATGAACACACATTTAGTGCTCAACTGATGTTTGTTGAATTAATATAAGTACACTGATAGAAAGATGGATGATGCTTTAATGGGTAAGAACAAGGGATATGGCCATTATAAAACTTAGCTTTTAAGAGTCATTTCTGAGAGTGACTCAGCCAGGAGAATTGATGGTGTGTAATTTACAAAGTAATAGAAGGGATAAAGGAAGAATCTTCTAAAGCAAGGATTGGCAAAGTGTTTGTAAATATTTTGGGCTTTGCAGGTCATAGGTCTTCACTGCCACTACTTAATTCTACTGTTAGAGGGCAAAAGAGCCTAGACAATGTCTAAGTGAATGAGCATGGTGGGGTTCTAACAAACATTGGCCTCACCGACTCAGTGGGCATGAGTTTGAGCAAATTCCAGGAGATAGTGAAGGATTGGGAAGCCTGGTGTGCTGCAGTCCATGGAGGTGCAAAGAGTCAGACATGACTTAGTCACTGAACAACAACAAATATTGGGTTGACCAAAAATGGGGTTTTTTTGTAACATATTGGAAAAGCTCAAGCAAACTTTTTGGCCAACCCAGTACTTCTAGTTTTACAAGTGTTTTAAAACGTTAAAATCATTCATAGTCCATAGACAATATAAAAAGAGGTGGCAGTGTTTACCACCCTGTACTCTAAACTAGCAAAGACCGAGAGGCCAGGTTTTCTAGGAGTATAACACCAATCACAGGGCTTCTCCATCTGCCTGATCCCCTCTCACAGAGGCTACCAGGTAATGCAGAACAGAACTGCCAATTCCTCCCCAGGATAGCAAGAATGGAGTGATTAGGACTAGGTAGGGAAAAATCAGTATTATCAACAGTTTTTTGATCAAAAAGAAAAAAGCAGAAGAAAGTGTGCAGGCTCTTTGCTAACTAATGCAGTTGCTAAAGCATAAAGCATTTGGCAGTCACATTTTTGGAAGATGCTAACTCTAAGGGTGGATTGATCCACTCATATTTATTAAATGTGGAATTTGAGTTGAGCCAAATAAAAACCAAGAGAATAAAATGAATTGAAGGGTTGTATCTAGATGTTCATACTTCTTTAAATTTTGCTTCAGATTATTATTTCAACTTATGAAGAAACCACTGATTATAGCTATTTACTGAGAGTAAAGTATACAGGGTAGAGAGCCAAGAGGTGGAAATTTGAGTCCCAGCTCTAGCAGTCAGCTGAAAGTCATTGGCAAGTGATATGAAATTTCCAGACCTCTAGTTTCTTCTTCTTTAGGATTCGGGGCTTGACTGTGTAATCTATAGAGTGACTTTTTGACCGAAAATTCTATGTACAAATGTGTTTAAAATGTTCAGTCTAAAGTACACAGAATGGCATGTCCCTTTTATATAAGAACTTTTGGGAAACTATGAATATACTGTATTAAAAGTTGGAAGACAAAAAACTAAAAGGCAGCAAGGGGTGGGAAGAAGCAGAGTGGAGATGATGGGGGAAGAAACTAGACTTATTGAAATTTAGTTTGTAAACTTGGTTTATATTTGGATTTGGAACCATATGGATATTCTACATAATTCTAAAAATATTACAAAAGCATTCTCAAAAATTGGAAGCAAATGAACCTGTTTATGCAGTTGGTGGCATAATAGAAACTAATTCATGTAACTGTAAAACTCTGTAGTTTGATCACATCCTATTAGGATATATCCTAAGGACAGAACTAAAGTTTAAAAAACATTTTAAATAAGCATATTGTTGGTAACTTTGGTATTTTTATCCCAAATCTTATATGTGTATATTGTATATATATTTTGCTGCTGCTGCTAAGTCGCTTCAGTCGTGTCCGACTCTTCGCGACCCCATGAACTGCTGCCTACCAGGCTCCTCCATCCATGGGATTTTGTGGTGGTGTTCAGAAATGAAGTTTTCAGTCTGGGAAAAAAAAGAATGCAGTTATCAGACTGGTGAGATTAAGTACAATGTATAGACCAGAATTGAACTGGAGAGACCAGTATAGAATCATGATGTATTCTATCTTTAAAATTTTATTTTTCCTATCTCTCTTACTGAAAAGGTTTAGAAACAACTATCCATCCAGTAACATGCTAAGCACCCATCGTCAAAGCAAGACTTGCCCTCCCAGCCCAGGGAGACCTTTGCGTTTAGGTTCATTGAGTCCCCAGATCCCCTGTGTGTGGAGGAATCTCAAAGTAGCAAGAATCTGGCTGGAGAGTCATCAAGAGGAAGATTGCATTTCAAGGGGAATTGAATCATTCGTGGCTGTGGAGTGACCCTTGGACGGGTGACTGATGGGAATCGTGGCCAGACTTGTGGGTGAAGGTTGTGAGAGCTGAAGTGGGGCTGTTTCTGAAGGAAAAATCCGAGAGTTTTGGCCCAACTGAGAAGGAAAAGATTGTGAGAATGCCAATCCAAACATTGCCAATTCTTAACATGAGCCACAGAGAACAGAAGGCCAGGGGAGGCAAGACCAGACCAACCTCACCTTAGCAGCCTCTACAAACAGCTCATAGTCAAATACGTGGACAGGGGGCCAGGTCTCGCTCCCTGAGTGAGGCCACACGGTTACCGAGCTGTCTATACTCCTTTGCCCACATGCTCAGACACCGTTCTGGAGCAGAGGAGGAAAGGGCACTGAAAGACTTTATTTTACTGACTTACATAAGCCAAGTCTGAGTTCCTTATGGACACGTATTGAACTGCTGGATCAAGATTACTGAATGGGACCAAACAACTTGTTCCCTCCCTGCAGCTTAATGATGGATGACTCTCAAGAGCAAGATCAATTATAGATAAAATCATAGGCCCATTTTTTTAAAACAAATCTGAATTGTAAGATAAGTTTTCCAGCTCACTATACACTTTATTAATAGAGTCATTAATAATTTTCCTCTTTAAAAAAAAACATTTACCAGTTGGCTGTTGTTCCCTTAGATGCTATCTGCTTATCAGCTAACTGAAATACACAGACACACACATTTTGTGTAGATGGTTTCTCAGACCATATATAGTGATCATGCCATGTCAGGGAGGGGCCAAGTACCTGTCCTCGAGGGGTTGAAAAGTCAGATGGCTGCAAGGACAGGTGACATGGAATGACCAAAGCCCACTGGATGAGGCTCTGGCAGACCGCGGGGGCCCCACCTGGTCTGTGGGAAGGGTGCCCATGTTCAGTTCTCTGGTGGCCAGACTTTATGAGAAAGTTAGAAGCCGAAACTTGTAACTGAAACCTGTTTCTTTAATGTTGGCAACTAGATAAACCAAAAAATCCACTGTGAGGGCCTAACATAACATGTCTACAAGCTAGATTTAACTCAAGGGCCTGGGATCAGTAACTTTGGATTTAATCCAGTTAAAGGCACTTGGCACGTGGGAAACTGAGGCCCAGAGGGCCTGTGACTTGCCTAGCTCTTTAGTCACATTTTAACTACCTTAAAGTTTGTATTGTTTTCAAAACAAAATATTATATGTGAAATGGTTCAAAATTCAAAAGAGACGTGAGGTATAAAATTATTTAATGCCTAGATTAGCAACAAGTGTTTGAATTTTTTTTTCAGGGATATCCTATGAAACTCTATGCTCCTTTTTGTGGCTAAATTTTTGTTTTTAATAAAAATGTCTTATTAGCAGATGGGATGGAGAAGGCAATGGCACCCCACTCCAGTACTCTTGCCTGGAAAATCCCATGGATGGAGGAGCCTGGTGGGCTTCAGTCCATGGGGTCGTTAGGAGTCGGACACGACTGAAGCGACTTAGCAGCAGCAGCAGATGGGATCATTTTTCTGTGGTGATGGTGGTTTAGTCGCTAAGTTGTGTCCAACTCTTGTGACCCCATGGACTGTAGTTCACCAGGCTGCTCTGTCCATGGGATTTCCCAGGCAAGAATACTGGAGTGGGTTGCCATTCCCTCCTTCAGGGTATCTTTCTGACCCAAGGATCGAAACCCCAGTCTCCAGCATCTTCTTCACTGGCAGGTGGGTTCTTTACCACTGGGCCACCTGAGCCCCCAGGGAGGCCTGTTCATTTTTTGTAGAAAACCAAAAAGAATGTAAAAGCAATTTATTAGAAATAATAGGAGAATTGAACAAGATGGATGGGTATAAGATTATTGTATAAAAGCCAACTGTATACCAACTTTAAAAAGCCAACTTTTTACACCAGCAACAAATACCTAGAAAATATCTGGCAAGGGTAAGAAAATATCAAGTGCTCAGGAATTAATAAAAGATATACATGCTGCTGCTGCTAAGTCGCTTCAGTCGTGTCCGATTCTGTGCAACCCCATAGACAGCAGCCCACCAGGCTCCCCCGTCCCTGGGATTCTCCAGGGAAGAACACTGGAGTGGGTTGCCATTTCCTTCTCCAATGCATGAAAGTGAAAAGTGAAAGTGAAGTCACTCAGTTGTGTCCGACTCTTAGCGACCCCATGGACTGTAGCCTACCAGGCTCCTCCATCCATGGGATTTTCCAGGCAAGAGTGCTGGAGTGGGGTGCCATCAAAGTCTATATGGAGAAGTATAAAACAGTGTATCTTTAATATATAATGAAAGTGATAAATGAGGCATTAAATGAAGACCTGAATGAAGAGATTAACTGTGTTCATACGTAAGGAGATTCATTATTGGAGATACCATGTCTTCTCCAGTTGGTGTATAAATTCAGTGCAATTCCAATCAAAACCTCAATGGATTCTTCTCATGAATCATTGAAAGCTGATTCTCTTACAGTATTTTCACGCAGGTTCATCTGTATTTTTGGTGATTTTGGTGAAGTATTCATGCCTTAAAAAATAAGGCACTATCTTTTGCTTTCTTTTTTTTCCTTACACATTTCTGATGTACATGTTTGTAATGTCTGTTCATCTCAAATCGAGATTGAGCATCTGATTAAATAACAACGGCTCTGCAGCTATTATTTTGGACAAAGGGTCCTTTCATTTTGTCCGGTTTCATCCTCCACAAATTATCAACTTAAGGACACTGTAAAATAATTAAATTTGGGGAAGTTGCAGTCCCTTTTCCATGTTTCCTAGAAATCCTCTTGGTCTTATATGTAATCATCAGTCTTGACATCACAAGAAAATTCTGAGTAGGGTTCATTCTGCTTCTGTGGGGTGAATGTAACAATTCATTATTCAAATTACATTGATGCAGGTTTATTGCTCTTATTTGTTTTTCTTCACATTGTGTGTGAAAATGTGAATAGGAAGTATGGTTATGCATATTCAGAGGCATGTGAATCTCAGCTAAATTTTCCTGTCTAACTTGGGCTGGAGTAGTGAGTGGTTCCAGGAAATGGCTTCAGCTATAATGGTGGTGATGTTCCCACCCATATGGGACGAGGTGAGTGGGCTCGCAATCTGAGGGAGAAGGTGGGTGGAGAGTCCTAGCTGGATGGTGGGACTCAGATACCCAGTTATGTTGTATTTTAATATAAAAGCATGCAATTTAAAAACCAAGTATCTTGCTATGAAGTCTTCTTAAATCTTAAACAATAATAAAGATCAAATATGTGAGGAAGCCATATTCTCACTGCTATCTTATCTATAAAAAATGTGTGACTTACAAGTCCATTAGTAAGAGGTGGACCTCATTTTTTAAACAGAAGTTACTTTTCAACTAAACTATGTTGACATATGTTAGTTTCAGGTGTACTACATAGTGATCTGACATTTTCAGACATTATGAAATGATCACAATGATAAGTCTAGTAACCATCTGTCCACATACACAGTTATTACAGCACTGCTGATCATAATTCTTATGCTGTCTATTAAATCCACTAAAAGTTACTTTTGTAAGTGTACAGAGCACAGATTGCCAAGTAATGTGAGCAGTGTGATCCTATAAAAAGCTTCCTTTAAATTTATGAGCATAAAGATGTGGAAGGATACCAAAAGTATCTGAGAGGAGGATGGAATTGCTGAGGAGTATGTTGGGGAGATACTTATTATTTGTATATGTCTTTATTATATTCTTTGTTAAAATGAATATTTTCCTTATGTAAATAAGGTAATACATTTAAGATGAAGCATCCTTTTCTCCACATTTTTATTATAAACACTTTCAAACATATAACAAAGTTGAAAGAATTTCACAATAAATATCTGTATACCCACCATCAATCCACCTCATTTTTGACGCATTTCAGAATACACTGATATCAGTACACTACCCTCCTGAGTAATTAAGCATGGATATCATTAATTAGAATTTTGCATTTGTTTACAGTTTTCTGCAGTGCCTGTTTGATTAGAGAAGTAATACATATTCATCAGAGAAAATTGAAAATTATACATAAAAATTTTATAATTCTATCAGTATCTATTTGTATGAGGTATTATACTTTGTACTTTGCGAGCACCATCTCATTTAATCCCTTCCCAAGCCTTAATAAGTAGCATGACCCCTATTTTGCAGATAAGGAATTTGTAAGCAAGTGGCTATAATTCTCACAGTGGTAGAATTAGAATATGCACCAAGCACGTCCCAGCCGCTCACCTGTCATTACATGTGGCCCTCCTGCCTTGATTCCATCCCACCTCACTCTGAGATAAACGCTGGTGACTCTTCCGGACCCTTTTCTAGATGTTTGTGTTTCCACAAAAGTATTTTTTTTTTTTTTCACAAAAATAGCTTTACATTGTGTGTATTACTTTGGAACTAGCTTTTTTCCATCTTGGCAAACCTTTTTTCACATCTTATTAATGGCTATTGAACATTCTGCTGAGTGACGATACAGTATCTTATAACTGCTTTATTGCTGAATATGTTTCCAGTTTTTGTTATCAACTGTTGAGGGTATACATCTCCATACATATTATCAATAGTAATTATATCCTTAGGTTCACAAGTGAAATCAGGGGGTCAGATTGTGTGTAGTTTCCACTTTTTGGGGGTCAGATATGATGCATGTTTTTATTTGTGTTGTGCTATGTGACTTCAGTCATGTCCGACTCTTGCGACCCCATGGACTGTAGCCTGTCAGTCTCCTCTGTCCATGTGACTCTCCAGGCAAGAACACTGGGATGCATTGCCATTTCCTTCTCCAGGGGACAGTTAGCGACTAAACAACAACAAAACAGTTATAGGCCAGCATCAGATCGCCAGTGGCTCTATTTGAAGGGGCAGTTGATGTCGCATCTTCTTGGCCCACCATTGTGTGCTATCCTGAAACTGATGGTGTGTGTGTAGTTTCTACTCTGAAGACAAATTCCCAAATTTGTATTTCGGAAATTGCTTTTATCAAACTCCTCCTACCAGTAATATATATATATATATATATATATATATATATATTATATATATATGTATGCATGTATGCCCAGCAGGTCTTCCCCATCCTAGCCAGGGCTGGCATGAAATACACAATTAAAATCTTTTCTAGTTAGATAAATAAAGCATTTATGCTTTGTTTGGCATTCTTTAGATTAATGAGGTGGGACCCATGTTCCCACACTTATTCATTGTTTAGTTTCTCCTTTCACATTCTGCTTGTTTGTGTTTGCACAGTTCAATTTTAAGTTAGTCTCTTGAATAAGAATTTAAAACCATTCAATGTGAAAGTCTACGTTAAGACTGAAATTTTATTTTTCACTCAGAGTTTACTTTCTGAGAAGCGTGGTAAAGGCAGCTACACTGGGAGTAGAAAGCAATAGCAGAAAGGTTTATGTTTTCCTCTTGGTGACAGATAAATCTCAGATTACTGTGAAGGAAGGAAGCATTTTAGGATTCATTTGTACAGAGCTTCTCAAGTGACTCAAGTGGCCATGGAGACCTGCCTACACCAACCACAAGGGCAGAGGTTTGGCTAATTGATGGTTGGCTTTGAAGCAGCCTGTGGCCCTGAGTGTCCTTCATGGGGGCAGAGGACATTCATTGCCTGGGAAAGGGGAGGAAGACTGAGTGTGGGCGAAGAAGCAGTCATGGAGTTGGAGAGCAGAGAAGAGAGGGCTAATAGTTTAGCTTCACCTTTTCTGATAAGTACACCTCATCTTTTCTGTCTGCCCTGCTTGATGGTGAGAAAAATCAAAGCTGTGCCCCACCGTGGGGCCCCAAGTCCTGTCTCCACACTAGTGGGGTGACCCAGTGGCTCCCACTATGTGTGAAGTGTCAGAGGACAGGGGAGCCTGACACAGTAAAGTACAGTTGGTCAGAATTCACTATGGTCTCAACAATGCTTCCCTGGCCTCAGTGGGCTTCCCTGGTGTCTCAGAAGGTAAAGAATCTGCTTGCATGCAGAAGACCCAGGTTCGATCCATTGCTCGGGAAGATCCACTGGAGAAGGGAATTGCTACCCACTCCAGTATTCTTGCCTAGAGAATCCCATGGACAGAGGATCCTGGTGGGCTACAGTCCATGGGATCACAAAGAGTCAGACACGACAGAGCAACTAACACACACTTTATTTGATGATGCTTATTCTCCATGGAAGTATGATAGTGAAACACAAGTTACAGGAGAAAAAGGATCTGAAGAAACAACTTCATGTTAATTCTGGTGTACCATGAGCGATGATATTTTTACTCCTTTCTCTTTTTCTTAATTTCCATAATGAGCACAGTTACATATATAAAGGAAATACTGGTAAATCAAATTTAAAAAACCTCCCCCCTAGTAAGACTCTCCTGCTGAATTAGGTTCAAGAAATAGGAAAGTTTTTCATCTCGATGCACAGAAGTTGCAGCCTGTGAGTATAGGTTCTTCTGTATTGGTAATTAAACTTTAAGAGAGAAGGAAGCAGGTTAGTAGCAGGAGTAATTTAAAGCCAGAACTGAGTATTCCAGATCCCCCCAGTCCTTGTGTGGATCATGTGACTGGCAGCCAGAGGAAGACCTGTTGAAATCTGTTAACATTTCGCCCCAATCCAAAGTGGCCCTTTGCTTATAGACTTGAATCCACATTCACTGAGATTAAATTATCTTGAATTCACTAAAAGGTTCTGGAAGGAGAGTTTACACAAAGGGAAACTTGCCTAATGAGACATCATTTCCCTTCATCACTGATCCCAGAAGGTGAAATTTTATTTATAAAATACAGAGTCACAGATATAGAAAACACATGTATATTTACTGAGGAGGGGGAGGGGAAGGGATAAATGGGGCAATCAGGATTGACAGATTGACATATACAAACTACTGTATATAAAATAGGTAACTAATAAGCACAGGGAAGTCAACTCAGCACTCTGTAATGGGAAAAGAATCTAAAGAGTGGACATATGTATATGTGTAACTGATTCACTTTGCTATACACTTGAAATTAACACAGCCTTGTAAATCAACCATGTATCAATTAAAAAAAGACAAGCCGGTCCCTCCAGTGAGCTGAGTAATATCTGAGGAGAAAGGGCCAGAGAGTAAAAGGGGCCTGAAGTGGGCATGGAAAAGTTCTTGAAAACTGAAAAAATGGTACCATTTTGTTGGCTTGATATTCTTGGCATGTTCATTAGTCTATAAAAAGGGCCTTGCCAATGTCATAAGTCGAGTTCTAAAAGCCTGAGGCTTTTAAACTTGAAGGAGTACAGCAAAGGACGGACCTCACACAAAATATATCACAAAAAGTGACAAAAGTTGATTAATTACTCATATTAAAACTAATTTGCGGTAATGGTATTAACATTCTGAAGCTAGCTATTTCCTTCAGTTTGCTGCTTGTCATTGGGAACCTCTCTTTCTTCTTTGTTCATTTCTTAAAGGAACCATCTTTCATTTTCCCTCTTTTTTGTAACCTGTTTCCTTTAAAAAAAAAAAAAGAAATATAAGGACTATAAATATCTGAGATTCACTTATCTAACCAAGATTTCCTTCTTGACAGAGGTTCTTCAAGAACTCAGTTGCGAAAGTGAGTTACATGTTTGAATTGAAATCTGGAATTACTAAAGAAAAAATAATTTAAAATAGCAGGTTCCTTTCTTGGGCTGAATGTTCGAAACAAATCTTTTAAGCAGGACATGTTAAGGACATGACCTGATATCAATTTCTGTTTCCTTTCCTCCAAATTTTAATTAATTCTACTTAAGAAAAGTCTTCTTGAAGCTGTATGGGTTACCAGCAAGTGTTCTCCTTCCAAAAATTATCTTTCATATGCCTATAAATGATATAGATGCTCAAACTTAAAAAATAAAAAGTACTTATTCATAGTGTCTTATGGGGAATTAAAGATAGTGATTATTTTTACATCTTGGTGAAGGCATTTCTGTTCTCCCCTGGTGTGAGTGATGTAGTATGAAGCTACCTCCTCTTTTGTGCTCCAATTGCCTGGGACAGCAGTGTCCTCACATAAATAGCATTAGGAGCTCTGTATTGCACTATTTCTTTTTGAACCATTGGCCAAAACTTGCTGTCTTCCAATGAGCTGAATTTTCCAAATATGTTCATGGAACACAAGTCCCAAAGGAGGGACACTGTCCCACAAAAACAAAAAACAACACCAAAAAAAAAAAAAAATCTGTCTGCTCAGCTAATTTGGGAAGATAACGAGAGTGAACATTAAGTAAGCTTAATATTTTCTACTTAAACTTGAATGCCAGTGATTGTCCACGTCAAACTGGTGTTGGTTGATAAGAATGATTTGTCTTACCTTCAGCTTTTAAATGGAGAAGGCAATGGCACCCCACCCCAGTACTCTTGCCTGGAAAATCCCATGGATGGAGGAGCCTGGTAGGCTGCAGTCCATGGGGTCGGTAAGAGTCGGACACGACTGAGCGACTTCACTTTCATTTTTCACTTTCATGCATTGGAGAAGGAAATGGCAACCCACTCCAGTGTTCTTCCCTGGAGAATCCCAGGGACAGGGGAGCCTGGTGGGCTGCCATCTATGGGGTCGCACAGAGTCAGACACGACTGAAGCGACTTAGCAGCAGCAGCAGCAGCATTTAAATGGCTGCCATGCAGTGACTCCTGTGTAAGGTATTTGCCACCTGGTCCTAACCAACTCCTTCCTGCTGAAACAGTCTTCCTCACAGACCTGACCATTGTCACCTCCACAGATTCTGATAAGGCTAACAAAGCCAGATGGCTGTTAACAACCCTGTAGTAACTCTGGTTCACATCTGCTGGTGGGATAAAACCCTCTGAATTTTCAATTCTATCTGTGGTACAGCATTAGTCATGAGATCTTACTTTCTTTTCCAAGAAGCTTTTCAAGTGAATATTTCATGAACAGAGCAGCCTGGTCGAAGGATACAGTCTTTCAAGATAATCTGGAGTCGGATCACAGAGTCTGAATAGCTAAGTTTACTTGTAGACTTGCCATAAAATTTGAAATTGGACAGTTACTTAAACTTGCTGGGCCTCAATTTCTTCACCTGTAAAATGGGAATAATGATGGGACTTACTTTATAGGGTTGTTCTGAATGTTAAATAGAGCATAGTTACATCAGAACAGTTACTTAGACATACTTAGCAATAAATAAGTAGCAGTCATCATCAGAGCTTTCCAGATAGCTCAGTAGTAAAGAATCTGCCTGCCAATTCAGGAGACATGAGTTTGACCCCTGGGTCTGGAAGATCCCCTGGAGAAGGAAATGGGAAACCATTAGAGTTATCATCATCAGCATTATTGCATTCTCAGAAGCTGAGGTTGGGGTTTGCAGTCGCCTGATACTGCCTTTGAGGGTGTGTTTATAACTAGATCTTTCTTGTCCTTTTGGAAGGCATGATGCTTTCAATAGCCATATGACACCAAATCATATGAGTCTTGAGGATCTGTTGTGGAAATCATAGCACGTTGGAGTTGGAAAGGACTACAATAGCAATCAAGTCCCACTCTCATTTTATAGATGTACAGGTTCAGGTAAGGTGACTTTTCCAAAGCTCCCCCCCACCATTAGCTGCAGATGGAGTTGATAAGAGAACCTAGGACTCCACTCCAGGGGTGTAGGACAGTGATATTAGTTATCTTGTCTTCTGCTTGCATTTGTGGATTGTTTCATAACTGAGGTTAACCTTCCCGAAGCATAAAGAAGCACTATAAGAGGAGAGGAAGGGAAACATGGTGGAAAAGACATTTTAGAGCCAGAGAGCTCTGTGTTGCTATCCTGGTATGTGACTGTGTAGTGACCTTCTGTGACTTTCACTACCATCGTGTGTTTGGAGATACTAATATTTGCTTTTCAGCATTACTGAGAGGACTGAATGAGAAAATACATAAAACTACTCTGAATGTAGTAGCTTCTCAATAGATGGTAATTATCATTAAAATTTATTGTTAATGGAGTTTTAATAGATAAGTACCAGTGCCATTAACAGTTACCTGATAATAACAGAGTTGGAAAGGGATTGTGAGACCTACTTAATCTAATGCTTCTTGAACAGGATCATACACAGTGGAGGGTAAGTAGCCATGTGCAAAAGTGAATGAAATGGAATGTCATTTAGGAGTGTTGATTTTTTTTTTTTTTTTTTTTTTTGAGGAAATTTTCAGAGGTCAGTCATTGAAAAGATTTTAAAAATTACATGGATAGTCTATGGAATAACATTCAAAGTTAACAAACATTTCTTTTTTTTTCCCTTCCTTTATTTTATTTTTTTTAATCAATTTATTTATTTTTTGGAGGCTAATTACTTTACAATATTGTGCTTCTTTAAGAAGAAGCATGGAACTTGAAACAAATTTTAATTTTGCAGCAGACTGCTCTGAAATATACTATGAACCTCCCAGTGCAGATTCCAGAATGCTCACTTGGCATGGCTATTGGGGATAGTTGGATGGAAATGCTTGAGAATCATTAATTTAACCTGTCATCTTACTGCTGGGTGATAAATCTAATCATCTAAGGAAAGACAGACTGAGATGATATGTTCCTGGTGCTGCCAAGCTCCCCTTGCAAGTGGTGTGGTGGTGAAGCAATGACAGTCGGGTGAGGTTGGCTTTCAGAAGCCTTCCTGGGCTCCAGACCCACACATCTGCTTCCCTCACCTTTTATTCTCACTTCTAAAAGTCCAGTCCTCAGTTCTGGGATCTGTTTGAGGTGGCATTTATTCTTTGTGTCTGCCAATCATCGGTCTTTCCTTCTGCTGGTAACAACGACTGATTTTCTCTACCCTCCCTCCCTCAGCCTATGGCAGTACTCCTGACTGCTGGGGCCACATGACCCAAACCTGACCATGAATTTGTTCCTTTCTTTCCTGGTTCCTGTGGTGCTTTCTCCCCCTGAACTTGAGGCTGTGATGATGTCAGCCTCGAGTTCCCTGTTAGCGAGGAAGTGACATAAATTAAGTCCTTGGTTTTGCTTTCATCCAAAGTTGTGGGATTTGAGTTTTCTGTTGTTTGCGTCATTCTGTATTGGTATTTACCCTTGGCTTTTCCACCCTCGTTAGTTACCAGAACTATTTGCCCTTCTTTATCTTGAACATAAATTATGTATTCTTTTTTATGATTCAAAATTTTTATAGATTATATCCCATTTAAAAGTATTATAAAATCTTAGCTCTATTACCTGCACTGTATAATATATCCTTGTAGCTTGCTTGTTTAAACTCAGTGGTTTGAACTTTTTAATCTCCTACTGCTATTTTGCCCTTTCCCCATTCCTTCTCCCTACTGGTAACCACCAGTTTGTTCTCTGCATCTCTGAGCGGTTGTATTTTGTTATAGGCGTTTTTTTTTGTTTGTTTGTTTGTTCTTTATTCTACATGTATTTATTTTATAATTTTATTTATTTATTTTTGACTGTGCTGGGTCTTCGTTGCTGTGAGGGCTTTTCTCTAGTTGTGGCAGGTGGGGGCTACTCTCTACTTGTGATGCGTGGACTTTTCATTGCAGCGGCTTCTCTTGTTGCAGAGCATGAGCTCTAAGGTGGCTGGGCGCCAGTAGTTGCAGCTCTTGGTCTCCAGAGCGTAGGCTCAATAGTTCTGGTGCATGGATTTGGTTGCTGTGTGGTGCGTGGAATCTTCCTGGACCACAGATTGGACCTATGTCTCCTGCACTGGCAGGTGGAGTCTTTCCCACTGAGCACCAGGGAAGCCCTAGATGCCATATTTAAATGATAACATATAGTATTTGTCTTTCTTTGTATGATTTATTTCACTAAGCATAGCACTCTTCGGGTCCATCTGTGTTGTTGCAAATGACAGAATTTCATTCTTTTTTATGATTGAGTAGTGGGGTTGCACAGAGTCGGCCATGACTGATGCGACTTAGCAGCAGCAGCAACAGCAGTATGCCATTGTGTATATACCACATCTTCTTTATCCATCTGTTGGACACTTAAGTTGTTTGCATATCTTGGCTATTGTAAATAATGCTGCTGTAAACATTGGGGTACATGTAAAATCTTTTGAATTAGTGTTTTTGTTTGGATATATACTCAGGAGTGGAATTGCTGGATCATATGGTAGCTCTATTTTTAGTTTTTTTGAGGAACATCCATATTGTTTTCCATAGTGGCTGTACCAATTTACATTTCCACCAACAGTGTCCATGGGCCCTCTTTTCTCTCCATCCTTGCCAACATTTTTTATTTGTTATCTTTTTGATGATAGCCATTCTGACAGGTGTGAGGTGATACTTCACTATAATTTTGATTTGCATCTCTCTGATTTGTGATATTGAACATCTTTTCATGTGCCTGTTGCCATCTGTATGTGTCTTCTGACCATTTTTAAATCAGTTTTCTTTTATATTGTGATGTATGAACTGTTTATATACTTTGGATACTAATCCCTTATTGGTCATATTATTTTCAAATATTTTCCCCCATTTACTAGATTACCTTTTTGTCAATGGTTTCCTTTGCTGTGCAAAGGCTTTTATTTAAGTCCTATGTGTTTATTTTTGCTTTTGTTTCCTTTACCATAGACAGATCAATACATACAAACACACACACATATATATTCCTACAATTTATGTCAAGGAGTGCTCTGTGTGTGTTTTCCTCTTAAGAGTTTAGTAGTATCCAGTCTTAGATTTAAGTTTTTAATCCATTTTATTTTTGGGTATGGTGTTAGAGAATGTTCTAATTTCATTCTTTTACATGTACCTGTCCAGTTTATGCAGTATCACTTATTGAAAGGCCTATCTTTTCCCCATTGTATATTCTTGTCTCCTTTGTCATAGATTAATTAACCATAAGTTTTTGGATTTATGTCTGGACTCTCTATTCTGTTGTCTTGATCTGTGTGTCTGTTTTTGTTCCAGTGCCATACTGTTTTGATGATTGTGGCTTTGTTGTATAGTCTGAAGTCAGGGTGCATGATTCCTCCAGCTCTGTTCTTCTTCCCTAAGATTGTTTTGGATGGATATTGGGGTCTTTTCTGTTTCCATACAGATTTTAAAATTATTCTCATTCTGTGAAAAATACCTAAAACAGTTGAGCTTTGAGTTAACTCTTAAACAGGAATAAGGGTTTTCCAAGTGGACCTAAGCATGCAGTCCTTGAAACTGGAACAGTATGTTCCAAACACACATGGCTAGTTCAGGAGCTAGAAGCAGTCATAGTTGCAAAACACAGAATAACAAAATTCAAGTAACAGGTTCTGTTTCTCTTTATAATCACTATACTATCTTTGAGAATCTACTGTAGGCAGTTCTTGCTTTGCACAGTTCCCATGGAGGCAAATATCAGTTACCACAACTTAGTTAAATTACACCAGCCCTTCAGTGATGGGGTTGAAACTTCAGTTACCAGTTTAGTATATTAACTATGATGAATTGCATGAAGTACGGACCTACACTGTGGGCTCTTGAGTCCACAAGTCACAGTATAAATAATAGGTACAGATCATGGTCAGTGACCAATCGTGATGCTTTTTTAAAACCCTTTGGTAATTCATCACTGTGAACGTCAGCCCATGCACAGACAGTGAAATGTGTGGTTGTGTTGTGTCCTTGTTGTCCAGTGATAATCCACATGACAGTTACAAAAACGGATAATCAAAGGGGAAATCGGCTGGCAAAGAAGAAAGTGCTATGGAGAAATGAAAATAATACTGGATATGAAATCCAGATCTAACCTGAACAGAGATCATAGAAGAAATAGCTGACCACGCAAACGTTGACACTGCATCATTTGAGACTCTAGATACACAGCCAGAGAAACTCAGTGAAGGTGAATTTACTGACATTAATGAGGCAAGTGGCTGTGATGAAAAATATAAAGATGTCCCAGAGGAAGTGGCACCAGTAAAAACTCCACATTAAAGGAACTCTTGGAGATATTTCATGACACTGAAAAAGTAAAGGAAAAAATGTTGGAAGTTCATCCAAACTTAGGAAGGAGTATAACAGTTTGTCAAGGCATAGACAGAAATGCTCATTTCAGATCATCAGTGCTAGGACAAGAATTCAAGTGCCATTTAAAGTACTTTTGATACTTAAAAAAATTTCTTTATTGGAGTACACTTGCTTTCCAATGTTATATTAATTTCTGCTGTGCAGCAAAGTGAATTGGCTATAGGTATACACATGTCCCCTCTTTTTTGGATTTGTTTCCTATTTAGGTCACCACAGAGTAGTGTCCCCTGTGCTATAGAGTAGGTTCTTGCTGCTGCTGCTGCTGCTAAGTCGCTTCAGTCGTGTCCGACTCTGTGCGACCCCATAGACGGCAGCCCACCAGGCTCCCCGTCCCTGGGATTCTCCAGGCAAGAATACTGGAGTGGGTTGCCATTTCCTTCTCCAGTGCATGAAAGTGAAAAGTCAAAGTGAAGTCGCTCAGTCGTGTCCGACTCTTAGCAACCCCATGGACTGCAGCCTACCAGGCTCCTCTGTCCATGGGATTTTCCAGCCAAGAGTACTGGAGAGTAGGTTCTTATTAGTTATCTGTTTCATACACAGTGGTGTATATGTGTTAATCCCAATCTCCCAATCCATCCCACTCCTTTTCCTCTTTTGGTAATCATAAATTTGTTCTCTAATCCGTGACTGTATTTCTGCTTTACAAAGAAGTTCATCTATACCATTTTGATACTTTTTTAAACAAAGAAATAAAGCACCTTTAATTCATGCTGTTTACATTAGTTTAAATTGCAGCTTACTAAGTATTAATTTTATTATTCTTCATTCATAGCCCATAATAAGATCTTTTAAACATTCCAGTCAAAAAGTTTAAAAGTCACAGAAGAATCATACTTTTCCTCACTGATTATGAAGATTGTTTTGCATGGTTTCTGCTTGTGTGGTTGTTTTTCAGTCCCACAATATTGCTGCCAAAACTTGGCTTCTGTTCACCGGTGCTGAATAGAAACACAGAAGACAGAGTTTTGGGTGAAGTAGAATAGAGTAGGTTTTACTTCTTTGCCAGGCAAAGGGGGCCATAGCAGGCTAATGCCTTCAAAACTGTGTGATGCACTCAGTTCTTGATCAACGTGATCAACGCCAGTTCTTGGATTGGTTGGCATCAAGGCGAAGTTTCAGGCATCATCAGCCTTCTGGTCTCAGCTAGTCTAAGGTCTGTGTTCTTGTGGCCATCAGTTTTCATCTAGAGGGGTCTGCTTCCTGTAGAAAACAACTTAGGAATGTGTGTCAGGCCTTTTTCTTTCAGGTAACTTCCTAGTTAGGAAGTGATTCTGCTAGGTGGCAGAATTCTAGTCTAAATTGTTGCCAGTCCCCCAGCCCAATAGCTGTTCTTTGTTTCCACATCTTCACATTTCCCAATTATTAACTCTGGAACAAGCATTTTAGTTCAAAAGACAAGACCATGATGGCTTGTTCATGGTTTCGATACCATGCAAAGCAAGAACGGCTTGTATTTAAATGTGAGAAGGTGTAGTACCGGAGGAGCTGAGGATATAAACTGCTCCTGAAGTGAGCTTGAACAGTACTGAATCATTTCAAATTTACTTATGTGATAAACACATTTAGTGTATTGACTGTACAACTGGGGATTGTCTGAGTTAACTTCCATTCAACAAATGTTTATTAAAGGATAAACAATATAAATGTGCTAATTTGAAGCTCCCGTAGATAACACTGAAACTCAGCAGTAATCACAGCAATTGTTTAGAACTTAGAGTGAGAAAAGGTGTTTTTGTTTTATTCTGTTTTTTGTGGTGAGAGAAGTAGTTTGTCACTGACATTGCTTCAACTCACTGACTCATAGGGATATTAAAAAGTAGACTCAATTTTAGTTAGTTTTATTGTTTTACTTTCAGTAGATTTGCTTACCTTAGTGCCTGTGCCTGAATGGGCCATTCCTGCCACCTTGGTGTTGGCACATCACTGAAAATATCCTGAGAAGCACAATGGAGTGAAGCGTCATCAGAAGACAGTAAAAACTGAAAAGCATTTTGTAGAGGAACTGATGGAGAGCGCCTGAGCTAGGGTGGTCCCAATGGAAATTAGCTTAATTTAGGCTATTGGTCTTCATAATGTAGTTAAGTTTAATCCCCACCTGATATGACCACTGTCTCTTAAAATTTCCACCACAGCTCATTTCTATCAGATGCATTTTTTTGTAGTTGGCATTGCTGATTACTTTTGAACTTTCCTTGAACTTAACTGTGAACTTGGGAATTGCCCATCCATTTGTCCCTGAACTTCCAGCTTTTCCCATATCCAGTGATGTGTACATTAGTATGTGTACAGTAGCCATACCCCTAGTTTGGTTTGATTGTCTAAACTATCTAGCCTATTATACTTATCATCATTAGTGAAACGGATTCTAGAATCCCCTAATACACAACATCTTTTAAAATACCCTACCAGTTGAGCCTTGAACAATAGGGATTTGAACTTCATGAGTCCAGTACTCAGGTTTTTTTCAGTAGTAAATGCTACAGTACTATACAATCGACGGTTGACTGAATCCAAGAATGTTGAACCAGCAATATGGAGCACTGACTGTATGTTATTCGTGGATTTTTTGACTTCACAGAGGGTTGGTGCCCCTGACCTGGTGTGGATCAACTGTAATTTTTAAAGACAGGAACTTGCCCCAACCCACCTTGTCTTCCTGAAATGACTATACCTATTTTCGTTTTTAGGTCATCATTCTCCAATAACTGCTTATAGATTTGATTCTTCCATCACGTATATTTTAATTGTATATCTGAATGTCCCAGAAAAAGTTCAATAACAACAACAGTAATACAGAAGTCTCGAGTTATAATAATGTAGTTAAGCCAGAAGTCCAAACTCAGACTGCAGATGTACAAATCTCATTTTCATATACAGTAGAAACTCCTTGGGAAGCTTTAGCTATACCTATTACTTGGTTGCCAAAAAAATTTTTTTTATAAAAGAATATTTTCTAAAGTTTCACAAAAGAAATTTTACCTTTTGGGAGTAACAAAAACTGAGGTGAGTGACATTTAGGGAATTAAACTGTAAAATGAGTTAAGTTTGGGGTATACTGAACTTTTGCATTAAGAGTTGTTTGAATGCAGAAACAGCTTAATGTCTTTCTGGAGTAAAATGAGTTTGGGATTTTTTTTGAAAAATGCTAATGCAACATATTATAAAAATTTCCCATATCGTTAGATGGAAGCAGCTAAAATAATGACAAGACTTCTGGGAAGGCCTACAGTGCTCTTGGAAGAATTGATCATGTTTTCCAGTGTGAACTTTGCTCTGGGTGCTGTAACTGCTAGAGGCAAAATGTGAAACTACTTTTATTGCAGAGAGAAGGAGGACTAATATTAATAAACACAAGAAAAGACCAAAGAAGACCTCTGAAATTCACAATAAATGTATCAATACAGTATGGAGTCTGAGGTGAGACTATGACAGTATGAGATAACTCCACAAAACTCTTATAAAAAATGTGGCTCACTGATTTTTGTTGAAATTAACCATTTCATCCAAGTCAAGCTATTCCCAGATTGGTGAAATGTGTTAGGAAATTACAAGTGGCACCATACTTTCAAAAGGGGTCTTAGAGATACCTCCAGTGTGTTCTGTGTCCCTCTGCTTCAGTTCAGTTCAGTCGCTCAGTCGTGTCCGACTCTTTGTGACCCCATGGACTGCAGCATGCCAGGCTTCCCTGTCCTTCACCATCTCCTGGAGCTTGCTCAAACTCATGTCCATTGAGTCGGTGATGCCATCCAACCATCTCATCCTCTGTTGTCTTCTTTCTTCTCCTGCCTTTAATCTTTCCCAGCATCAGGGTGTTTTCCAATGAATCAGTCCCTCTGCTTAGGTAGGCAGTATTAATTTCTGCTGGAGACACTTTTACTGCCGAGTTTTTGTCATCTCATGGTCTTTATAATGAAGGGGTACTTGGAATCCCAGACATGCCTATAGAGAGGCTTTGAGAAGGAAACTGCTTGGGATGGAGTTAGTAAAATCAGATACGATAGATGAAATGGATTAAAGGCAGGAACTAGGGGATCATGTAGGGAAATTTAGAAAGATTTTTTAGAAAGGTTATTTTGTTTGTGGTATATTCTTGAAACATTTGACACACTATTGAAACTTATCCTGTTACTTAACATGGAGGATTTTGAGAATAAGCAGGTTCACTGGCTACAGAGGTATGGATAGCCAAGCACTGACTGACCAGATAAAGCTAGTGCAATTCTCAGGCTGAGTGATTATGTGTTTATCACTAATCTTGTAGTCATCACCTTGGGAAGCATAGAAACATTACAAAAATAAAAATACCAAAGGTGCCCTTTTCAGATATTAAAATCTGAATCTTTTACAAGGTGTGGTTCATTTTTGGTTTTTAAAAAAGTTATAAAATATTGGTTTTTGATGTGCCATAAATCTGTCAGGTTGGCTAAGTACAAAAACAGATTTATCTCTTTATCCTCAGTAGTGAAATCTCGGTTTTATGATTCCAGGTCAAGAAAATGATGTTCTGTATTACATTAATACTAAGTACTTCCAAACCATGATGTTTAATAATGATTTACCTTTTACAAAATATTTGCACAAATGTTATTTCAACTGGAGTCACCAAACAGAAGAAATGTAAGAGTTAAGCAAAATTTTTCTTGAAAATGCTGAAAGAAAATGATTCTTTTAAATGTTTCATTAATATATAATGTAATATAGAATTTACATCTCCTCGTCCTAAGTATGTTATTCTGTTATAGTTTTAGCCTTAAGGTAAGATGACATTTTAATGACACAGCAGCTTATTAATAAAACAATGAATCCTCCTCATAGGAAGTATTTTCATTAAAATAAGCTTTTATTTTAATCCAGCTCAACTCAGCCATTATTGATTGTGTGTACACCGTGTGAAGGGTGCTGTGCTGGGTGCTGTGAGCCATATCAGGAGTAAACCTACTTCTTGCATTCAAGGAGCAATAAGTACGTAAATAGAAACCAGTCAAGAGTGGCATATCACTCTTCTTTGGGGAGTGAGGGGGAGGCAAGGCACAGATAGAAGAAACTATGATTCTAAGCTGAACTTGATGATTCTAGAGAAATGAAAGCAGTGAGCCATGGGAGTTCACAGGCAGAAGACAGAGCCCTGAGCTGGTAGGATTGAGAAAGCCTTCATGGACGTAGAGAGTATGATGTGAACTTTGAAGAAGAAATAATATTTGGAGAAGTGAAGTTTAAACACAATCATGGGCAGAAACAAAAGTCTTTGAGTTGAGGCTGTCTTAATAAGTTGAACTTTCTTTTCTTCCAAAGATGTCTATAAATCACCATATTGTCAGTGAATGACATATACACTCAGTCTATGATCTGGATTATCTCATCCAGTTTTTTTTAGGAAACTCTGGTCCAGAGAAATTAAGTGCCAGTCTACAAACCCTGGGGACTTGTTGAAGGAATCAGACTAGAGCCTGCCTCCTTATTTCCAGGCCATTGCTAAACTCAGTTTACTTATAAAACAAAACAATGACACAGATGTCTATAACTCTCAGGTTTTTGTTTGTTTTTTCATTACTTAGGATGTTAATGTAAAGAAAAAATTCGGGGGTTTTTTTTGGGGATGATGGGAGGTGGGATTGAGTTTTTTTTTTTTTTTTCTTAGTCTGTATATTGGCTTGCTATTGCTGCCATAATAAAAATGCCATGGAATGGGTGACTTAAATAACAGAAGTTGATTTTTCTCACAGTTTTGCAGGCTAGA
The DNA here is from genome assembly GCF_003369695.1 of Bos indicus x Bos taurus. Classification (NCBI taxonomy): domain Eukaryota; kingdom Metazoa; phylum Chordata; class Mammalia; order Artiodactyla; family Bovidae; genus Bos; species Bos indicus x Bos taurus. The sequence goes on along the minus strand of NC_040084.1, from coordinate 22,649,407 downwards.
AGTCCAAGATCAAGTTGTTATCAGGGTTGATATGTCCTAGATCCTCTTTCCTTGGCTTACAGATGGCCATCTTCTTACTGTGTCTTCAGATGGTTTTTCTCTGTATATTTGCATTCCTACTTTCTTCTTATAAAAGCGCCAGTCCTATGGTAGTGGTCATACTACATGACCTTGAAAGTGAAAAGTTTAGTTGCTCAGTCATGTCCGATTCTTTGTGACCCCATGGATTGTAGATTACCAGGCTCCTCTGTCCACAGGATTTTTCAGGGAAGAGTACTGGAGTGAGTTGCCATTTCCTTCTCCAGAGGATCTTCCTGACCCAGGGATCGAACCCGGGTCTCTCACCTTGTAGGCAGACACTTTACCGTCTGAGCCACCAGGGAACTTCTTATTTAACCATAATTCCTTCTTTAAAGGCCTTATCTCCAAAAATGATTACATTCTGAGGTATTCAGGGTTGGAAATTCAACATATGAATTTGGGGGAGACACATTTGAGCCCCTAACACTATGTCACAGTCTTGACTAAATGGAAGGAAATAATAATAGATGTCATTACTAGGTGGCAAACATTTATCATATGTTTTCTCATTTAATCCCAACAATAAATAGTTATGCCCAATTAGCATAATTGTCATTGTCGTGATGAGGGAAAAGATTCTGTGAGAGGGTAAATGATATGGTTAGTACCACATATTTAGAAAATGGCAGAATCAAGACTCAAATATACTGTGTTAAGCTGTGGACCTACACTCCATTTTGCAGCAGAGCTCTAACAGCCTCTGATTGGGATTGAAGGCGTGAGATTGCTTTAAAATTAAATTTAAATGTAAATTGCTTTAAAATCCCTTTAAAATTACATTTCCCTTTTCTCTAAGACAAAGTTTTGGGGACGTATATTTAGGATATATTTCCTCTAACATTTGGACTACAGGCTTTTTGGAAATATAAGAAGGGTAATTTCTTCCCTTAGAAATAGAGAACAAGGACTTCTCTAAGTCAGTGCTTCAGTGGCTGAGGATCTGCCTTCCAATGCAGGGGATTTGGGTTCAATCCCTGGTTGGGGAACTAAGATCTCACTTGCTTCCAGGCAACTAAGGCTGCGTGCCTTAGCTACTGAGCCCGTGAATTCTAGAGCCCACGGGCCTCAGCTAGAGAAGCCTCCACGTGCTGCATCTAGAGAAAGCCTTGTGCCTCAACAAAGACCCAGCACAGCCAAAAAAAAAAAAAGAAGAAAAAAGAACACAAAGTATGTGGTAATTAATGTACGGAGGAGATTTACCTTAACCTTTCCTGTTAGTTTATTCTCTCAAGAGGTCACTTGTATGCTGTTACCTGCAGCCTTGCTCATAGCTGTTTGAAGGGCTCTTAGGCGTGGGGTCATTACCCTTTCCAGGTGACCCCCATCATCGCTCCTTCACTGGTGACGCATGGAGTCATTGTGCCCGTGTAGAGGCAGGTAGAAGGTACCTTCTGGTCTTTTAAGGGGTGAGTTTTCCTGAAGGCTAAATGTTCAAAGGTTTGCCAAAGAGATGTCTGTGGAAAGTGCAATTTTTAGTTGCACTTTTTCAAAAAAGGAGAAAAGCAAAATGGAGACTTCCAGAATAAGGTTTCAAATGTACAGACAGGTGTCTGGATAAAAACAGGCAATTCTCTCAGCATATTGCTCTCATTTTATTTTTAATTACAGTGAGTTACAAGGTTAGTCCTGCTCTTTGGTTGCACTTTAATTATTCCCCCAATGTTGTCTTTCTGTGTTATGATCCCTTTAACAGGGAGGAGGAAATAGACGTTTAATTAACCAGATGTCACTCAATAAATCTTAAGTGTTATTCTCTGCATCAGAAAAGAAATTGCAAACCAGTGAAAAAGGACCTGGATTTTAAACTTATTAATTTGGCATACTTTAGGGTTTTTATAATGATGACATATTTGAAAGTAAAATCAAGAAAGTTTTTTAAAATGTAGGGTTTCTTATGGATCAGGTGAACAGTACTATAAATCATGTTCTTAATTTTTCTATATGTTCATGATTATTGGCTGTAGTATATTCTTAAAGTACTCTTTTCTTTAAAGCTGATTACAGAGGAGGGCTCAACAAGGACGGCAAGTTGGAAGGTGGCAGACACTTTACTAATCAATAGCCAATCCTTTTCTTTGAAAATAGAATCGTGATTTTTGTTCACCCTCCTCCTAGTAGCATTTCCTTCAAGAATGGCTGGGCTCTTCCCAACCAAGGAGGTAACTCTAGATTGCTCTAAGCCAATTATACTGGTGTCATTCACTTTCCAAGGTAATTGGCTTAAATGTGTGCATGTGACAAAGCTCTGATCAATGAAGGAAAACCTACCAAGGGCTTCTGAGAAGGAATTTTTTTCCCCCTCACTAATATACATGTAGTAATGTCACAATGCTATCGTACTTAATTTGCAAATTCCTGATATATGATAGGGAGCATTCCTTTTGTAGTATCCATTCAAGTCTTTACTGAATACCTGTATATTCAATGAATCTGGCTTGAGTTTTTAACATGAAATCACACACATTGTCTTCCTCACAAATGTTAATTTAGCATATATATGTGATGTTTCATTGTTTTCTGATACACAAGTTGCGCTAGAATAAGAACTTACATTTAAAGGTCAAGAGATATATTCTAGAACCTTTTTCAGTTCAGTTCAGTTTAGTTGCTTAGTCATGTCCGACTCTTTGCGACCTCATGAATCACAGCACGCCAGGCCTCCCTGTTCATCACCAACCCCCGGAGTTCACTCAAACTCAGGTCCATCAAGTCAGTGATGCCATCCAGCCATCTCATCCTCTGTCGTCCCCTTCTCCTCCTGCCCCCAATCCCTCCCAGCATCAGAGTCTTTTCCAATGAGTCAACTCTTCACATAATGTGGCCAAAGTACTGGAGTTTCAGCTTTAGCATCATGCCTTCCAAAGAACACCCAGGGCTGATCTCCTTTAGAATGGACTGGTTGGATCTCCTTGCAGTCCAAGGGACTCTCAAGAGTCTTCTCCAACACCACAGTTCAAAAGCATCAATTCTTCGGCGCTCAGCTTTCTTCACAGTCCAACTCTCACATCCATATATGACCACTGGAAAAACCATAGCCTTGACTAGATGGACCTTTGTTGGCAAAGTAATGTCTCTGCTTTTCAATATGCTATCTAGGTTGGTCATAACTTTCCTTCCAAGGAGTAAGCGTCTTTTAATTTCATGGCTGCAGTCACCATCTGCAGTGATTTTGGAGCCCAGAAAAATAAAGTCTGAGACTGTTTCCACTGTTTCCCCATCTATTTCCCATGAAGTGATGGGACCGGATGCCATGATCTTCGTTTTCTGGATGTTGAGCTTTAAGCCAACTTTTTCACTCTCCACTTTCACTTTCATCAAGAGGCTTTTTAGTTCCTTTTTAGAACCTTTATACTAATTTCCAAATCTGAGAGAAGATTATAAGCCTTAAAAAATTATCACCATTTAATAGTATGTAAGGGAGCATTTTAAAATATGCTTATTTGCCATATGTATATCTTTGGCAAAGTGTATGTTAAGGTTTTAGGTCTATTTTTTAAAATCTGTTTGTTTTGTTTTTATTGTTGCATTTTAAGGGTTCTTTGTGTATTTTGGATAAGAGGCTGTTATCAGATTGGCCTTTTACAAATATTTTCTCCCAGTTTGAGTCTTGTCTTTTCATTCTCTTGAAGTCCAACTTACAGATTCTCTCTTTCATGGATTGTGCTTTTGGTATTATATCAAAAATTCATTTCCATATTTAAGGTCATCTAGTGACTTAGCAGCAGCAGTAGCAGCAGATTTTCTCCTATGTTATCTTCTAAGAGTTTTATAGTTTTACGTTTTACGTTTAGAACCGTGATCCATTTTGTGTTAATTTTATGGGAGATGTAAAGTCTCTGGGCTTCCCTCATAGCTCAGTTGGTAAAGAATCTGCCTGCAATGCAGGAGACCCCGGTATGATTCCTGGGTCAGGAAGATCCGCTGGAGAAGGGATAGGCACCTACTCCAGTATTCTTGGGCTTCTCTCGTGGCTCAGCTGGTAAAGAACCACCTGCAATGCAGGATACCTGGGTTTGATCTCTAGTTAGGAGAAGGGAAAGGCTATCCACTCCAGTATTCTGGCCTAGAGATTTCCATGGACTGTATTGTCCATGGGGTCACAAAGAGTCTGACATGACTGAACGACTTTCACTTCACTTTTCAAAGTCTCTGTCTAGATTCATTTTTTTACATGTGGATGTTTGGTTGTTCCAGCACCATTTGTTGAAAAGACTGTCTTTGTTCCATTGTATTGCCTTTACTCCTTTGTCAAACATCAATTGACTTTATAATGAATCTGTTTCTCAGTTCTCTCTACTGTACCCATTGATCTACCTTATCTGTTCTGTTCCCAGTACCATAAAATCTTGATTACTGTAGCTTTACAGTAAGTGTTAGAGTCAGGTAGTTGGTTCTGCTGCTTTGTTCTCCTTCACTATTGTGTTAGCTTTTCCAGATCTTTTGCTTTTCCATGCAAACTTTAGAATCAGCTAATCAATATCTACAAAATACCTTGTTGGGATTTTGATTGGGGTTACATTGATCTAAGTCTGAATTGGTAGGAAATTACATTTTAACAATATTGTATTCCTATTCATGAACGTGGGATATCATTCCATTTACTTAGTCATTCATTGGAGTTATGTAGTATTTTTAATAGATTTTATACATATATTGTTACATTTATAGTGAAATATTTCATTTTGAAAGTTGTTAATATAAATGGCATTATGTTTTTAATTTCAAATTCCATTTGTTCATTTTTGGTATATTGTTGTTCAGATGTTCAGTTGTGTCCACCAGGCTTCCCTGTCCTTCACCTTCTCCCAGAGCTTGCTCAAACTTATGTCCATTGAGTCAGTGATGCCGTCCAACCATCTCATCCTGTCATCCCCTTCTCCTTCTGCCTTCAATCTTCCCCAGCATCAGGGTCTTTTCCAGTGAGTCAGCACTTTGCATCAGGTGGCCAAAGTATTGGAGCTTCAGCCTCAGCATCAGTCCCACCAATGAATATTCAGGATTGATTTCCTTTAGGATTGACTGGTTTGATCTCCTTGCAGTCCAAGGGACTCTCAAGAGTCTTCTCCAACACCACAGTTCAGTAGCATCAATTCTTTGGTGCTCAGCCTTCTTTATGGTATATAGGAAAGCAATTGACTTTTGTATATTAAACTCATATCCTGTGACCTTGCTAATTAATAATTCTAGAGTTTTTTGTTACTGATTCTTTCAGATTTTCTAAATCATGTCACCTGCACAGATGGTATTATTTCTTTCTAGTGCGTATACCTTGTATTTCCTTTTCTTGTCTTATCACATAGGTAGGACTTCCAGTATGATGTTGAAAGGAGTTGTGAGAGGGCTCCTCCTTGCCTTGTACCTGATTTTAGTGAGAATGCTTTGAGTTTCTTACTTTTAAACATGATGTTGGTCATAGGTTTTCTTGTAGGTATTCTTCATCAAGATGAAGATGTTACCCTCTAGTCATATTTTACTAAGAGGTTTTATGGCGAATGGTTGTTGGATTCTGTCATGTTTTTTGATTCTATTGATATAATCATATGATTTTTTTTTCTTTAGCTGGTTGATGTGATAGATTACATTAATTGATTTTCAAGCATTGAACAGATTACATTAATTGATTGTCAAGCATTGAATCAGCCTCACATAGTTGGGATAAATCCTACTTGGTCATGGTATAAAATTCTTTTCATACATTGCTGAATTCAGTTTGCTACTGTGTTCATGAAAGATATTGGTTTCTTATTTTCTTGTAATATCTTTGAGTAATGCTGACCTCATAGAATGTCTTAGGAAGTATTCCCTCTGTTTCTACCCTCCATTTTTATGTTTTACCTCACTGCACAGTATGTGGAATCTCCATTTCCTGACTTCCATGCCCCTTGCTCAGAAGTGCACAGTCTTAACCACTGGATTGCCAGGGAAGTCCCTATTTCTATCTTCTGAAATAGACTGCAAGTGTTGGTATAATATCTTTTTAAATGTTTAGTAGAATTCACTAGTGAACCCATCCAGATCTAGTGCTTCCTATTGTGAAAGTACTGTTTTTAATTACTGATTCAATTTATGTAATAAATAAAAGCCTATTCAGATTGTCAATTTTGGAAACTGTTGTTGAACTACTGAATTACCCATCCTAGAACTGACCTATATTCAGACTTCTAATAATGTGAGATGATATATGCCCCTATTTTATAAGTTTCTTTGAGCCAGATTTCCTCTACTTTGCAGAAGAAAGTAGTCTAGTTAATACAAGTTTCAACTTTTTTTCCCCCAGAAGCATCTGTAATTCCCACTGTGTTCCTGTTCAGTTCAGTTCAGTTGCTCAGTCATGTCTGACTCTTTGTGACCCCATGAACTGCAGCATGCCAGACCTCCCTATCCATCACCAACTGCTGAAGTCTACCCAAACTCATGTCCATTGAGTCGGTGATGCCATCCAACCATCTCATCCTCCGTCATCCCCTTCTCCTCCTGCCCTTAATCTTTCCCAGTGTCAGGGTCTTCTCAAATGAGTCAGCTCTTCGCATCAGATGGCCAAAGTATTGGAGTTTCAGCTTCAGCATCAGTCCTTCCAATGACACCCAGGACTGATCTCCTTAAGGATGGACTGGTTGGATCTCCTTGCAGTCCAAGGGGCTCTCAAGAGTCTTCTCCAACACCACAGTTCAAAAGCATCAATTCTTCAGTGCTCAGCTTTCTTTATAGTCCAGCTCTCACATCCATACATGAATACTGGAAAAACCATAGCCTTGAATAGATGGACCTTTGTTGACAAAGTAATGTCTCTGCTTTTTAATATGCTGTCTAGGTTGATCATAACTTTCCTTCCAAGGAGTAAGCGTCTTTTAATTTCATGGCTACAGTCACCATCTGCAGTGATTTTGGAGCCCAAAAAAATAAAGTCAGCCACTGTTTCCCCATCTGTTTGCCATGAAGTGATGGGACCACCTAAAATTCTGTTTTCTGGCTTCTCAAATCATCCAGAGCCTGAAATCTCATATTCTACATAAAACCTTTCCAAAACTTCCTGCAAAGGGTCTCCTTCTCTGAATTTCCAGAATAGTGCTTCTCAAATTCAAATGCTTTTAGGAATCTTGTAAACATGCAAATTTTGATTTGCGTGTGGAGCCTAAGATTCTGAATTTCTGAAAAGCTCCCAGGGGTTACTAGTGCTGCTAATCCATATACAACATTTTGAGTAAAAGAGTTCTCATTTATAACATTCATTTGATACTAGATTACATGCAATCTTACAGGCAATGTAGCTTTAATGAGTTTATGTCTCACCTTTCCAATTAGATTTCAAACTTTTTGAAAGTGAGAGCTATGCCTCTTTTTTTATTCCATGACAGCACTCAACATAGTGCCTTATACAAAGTGTTAATCAAATGAAGGGATGAATAAATGAATGGAAAGGAGACAAAGTTAAATGTAACAGTTTTTTGATAAGAAGGAATTCAGTATCTCAAATAACTGCTGAATTCAGTGAGAGAGGAGATGACTCTGGGAGAAAAAATATAATTTCATGTGATCTCTTGCATTTTGCCTGAGGACAGGTTCCAGCCAGCTTTGAGGGGGACCTATAAACAACAAAAAAAGTATCTCATATAATCTTACTTATTAAAACATGTAGAGGGCCAAGTTCAGAGAAACTACAGCCACAGGAAAGTGAATAAGAAATCTTAGGTAGAAGAGAGCCAGAGAAGAGGAATCCAAAATTCTGTGCATAAACTCTGCCCAAGTTCCTGGCTGGTCTAAGACCATGTATATATGGGGTAGATTCCAAGTAGTTCAATTATGGTTAAAGGAATTGAACTGAGATTTGAGCTGCTTGCCATAGAAGAGAGAGTTTTCAGTTTGACTTCAACTAACAACAAAATCAGTACTCTTCAAAGGAACATAACAGAGTCTGGAATCTGTATAGTATATCGCTAGCAGTGTTCAAGATATAATCCAAAAGTACTTTACATATGAAGAAACAATAAAAATTGATCCCTGTCCTGAGAAAAGGATTTTAAAGAAGCCAGTTAAACTGATGTTAAAGTATATAATGAATATGCTCATTCAGTGAATTCAGTTCAGTTCAGTCGCTCAGTCATGTCCAACTCTTTGCGACCTCATGGACTGCAGCACGCCAGGCTTCCCTGTCCATCACCAACTCCCAGAGCTTACTCAAACTCATGTCCATTGAGTTGGTGATGCCATCCAACCATCTCATCCTCTGTCATCCCCTTCTCCTTCCACCTTCAATCTTTCCCAGCATCAGGGTCTTTTCCAATGAGTTGGTTCTTCACATCAGGTAGCCAAAGTATTGGAGTTTCAGCTTTAGCATCTGTCCTTCCAATGAACATTCATGAATTGAATTAAAAGGTAGTAAATATTAGCAGGAAAATAGATATGATTAAAGAGAAGCAAATGGAAATCCTGGAACTGAAAAATGAATTATCTGAAGTTTTGAAATTTCAGTTAATAGGCTAAAAAGAAAAAAACAAGAGTCAGTCTTGGAAATAGGGCAGCTTCAGTTCCAGACCACTGCAGTTAAATGAATATTGCAATAAAGTGAATCACACAAATATTTTGGGTTCCTGGTACATATAAAAGTTATGCTGATGCTATGCTATATTTTTTTAAGTGATCAATAGCGTTATCTGTTTAAAAAAAAAAGGCAATGTGCATATCTTAATTTGAAAACACTGGTTAAGAAAAATGCTAACCACTATCTGAGCTTTCAAATGAGTTGTAATCTTTTTGCTGGTGTGAGTTGTAATCTTTTTGCTGGTGTAGCGTCTTTCCTCAGTGTTGATCACTGCTGACTGATCATCAGGGTGGTGGTTGCTGATGGTTAGAGTGGCTGTGGCAATTTCTTAAAATAAGACAACAATGAAGTTTGTCACAGCGACAGACTCTTCCTATTATGAAATGTTTCTCTGTAGCATGCAGTGCTTTTGAGAGTATTTTATGCACAATAGAATTTCTTTCAGAATTGGAATCAGTCCTTTCAAACCCTGCTGCTGCTCTAACCAAGTTTGTATCATATTTTGAATCTTTTGTTGTCATTTCAGCAATCATCACAACATCTCACCAGGAGTAGATTCCAGCTCATGAAGCTACTTTCTTTGCTCATCCATAAGAAGCAATTCTTCATCCATTGAAGTTTTATCATGAGATTGTGACAACTCAGTCACATCTTCAGCCTCTACTTCTAATTCTAGTTCTCTTGCTCTTTCTACCACAGCTGCGATTACTTCCTCCACTGCAGTCTTGAACCCCTCAAAGTCATTAATGAGGGTCAGAATTAATTTCTTCCAAACTCCTGTTAATATTAATATTTTGGCCACTTCTCATCTTCTTATGGCACCTAAAATGTTGAATTTGCTTTGCCCAAATACATCAGAGAAATCACTATTTATGGCAGCTGTCACCTTCGAAAATGCATTTCTTAAATAATACTTGAAAGTTAAAATGACTCTTTGGTCAGTGAATTATGGAATGGATATTGTTTTAGCAGGCAAGAAAACAACATGAATCTTACTGTACATCACCATCAGAGCTCTTGTTTGGCCAGGTACATTGGCAATAAATAGTCATTTTGAAAGCAATCTTTTTTCTGAGTAGTAGGTATCAACAGCGGGTTTGAAATATTCAGTAAACCATATTGTAAACATATGTGTTGTCATCCAGGTTTTGTTCAATTTATGAAGCACAGGTGGAGTAGATTTAGCATAATTCTTAAGGACCTTGGGATTTTTTGAATGGTAAATGAACATTGGGTTCAACCTAAAGTTAGCTGCATTAACCCTTAAAAATAGAGTCAGACTGTGTTTTGAAGGTTTGAAGCCAAGCATTGACTTCTCCTCTCTAGCTATGAAAATCTGAGATGACATTTTCTTCCAATGTAAGGCTATCTTGTCTACATTGAAAAATCTGTCTAGGGTAGCCGTCTTTGTCAACTATTTTAGCTAGATTTTGTGGATAACTTGCTGAAGTTTTTGTGTGAGTGCTTGCTGTTTCACCTGGCACTTTTATGTTATGAAACCTTATGTTAGGCATCTCTTTAAACTCATGAAACAACCTCTGCTAGCTTTAAATATTTCTCCGACAGCTTCGTCACCTTTCTCTGCCTTTATAGAACTGAAGAAAGTTAGTACCTTGCTCTAGATTAGGCTTTTTTTCTCTTTTTCTTTATTATATATATATATATATATATATATATATAAATTTATAGTTGGCTTACAATATTTCAGGTGTACAGCAAGGTGTTTTAGTTATACTTAAAGAATCTTCCATCAGTGCAGAAGACCTGGGTTTGATTCCTGGGTCAGGAAGATCCCCTGGAGAAAGAAATCCCAACCCACTCCAATATTCTTGCCTGGAGAATCCCATGGACAGAGGAGCCTGGCAGGTTACAGTCCATGGGGTCACATGAGTCGGACATGACTTAGTGACTAAACCACCACCACCACACACATACAGTATTTTTCATATTATTTTAGATTTTAGGTTATTACAAGATGTTGACTATAATTCCCTGTGTTATACAGTAAACCTTTGTTGCTTGTTGCATATCTATTTTTTTAATTAGAAATCTAGCATTCTGTTCCTACTAAGTCAAACAAATGGAGTCATACTGTCATAAGTTTTTTAGCTAGGCAAAAATTCATAAGTATTCTAAAATATGTATATATTATACACACTATATATGTATGTATGTATGCAAAGGCTTTTCTACTACGCTTGAGAGAGGCTTAAGTGATAGTGATGGTAGTGGTTTAGTTGCTAAGTCGTGTCCCACTCTCTGCGACCCCATGGACTGTAGCCCACCAGGCTCCTCTGTCCATGGGATTTTCAAGGCAAGAATGTTGGAGGTGGTTGCCATTTCCTTCTTCAGGATATATTCCCAACCAAAGGATTGAATCCTCATTTCCAAGATTGCAGGTGGATTCTTTACCACTGAGCCACCAGGTAAGCCCAAAGACTTGAGAAAGAATATTAAAAAAAAAAAAAAGATGGAGAAAATGGAAAACAAATATATGGAGGGGAGCACTGATTATGAAATAGAAAAAGTGAAACAAAGTAGATAAAAGTAAAAGATCACCATATAGTCCAGTTGTTTTTAATCATGGTTGTTCATCAGAAACACAACTGAAACTTTGGAGGAAAAAAGCAATACCTGGGCATTTGTTTTTTTCAAAGAATTCCAAAATAATTCTGATGTGCATCTGGATTTTACAAAATGATTACAGGTTTTTCTATAAAATGGTAGTTTTGGTGATGTAGAATTCTGTTATTTTCTGTTGACCAATCATGATACAATGGTAGTAAACAAATAGTAGTTATATAATGACAGTAGTAGAAGATGTTTATCAGTTTTCACAATCAATACCTAGACAAAAAATAAAAGATAATTACAGTTGCAAGCCATAATGGAAACATGATTAACGAAACAGTATAAAATAATTATATACAATTTGGGGGATTAAGTAGAGTGATGTGATAAGTGGAAGTGCATACATATGTTTTCATCCACCCAGCCAGTCTATGTCCTTTGATTGGTGCATTTAATCCATTTATATTTAAGGTAGTTATCAATATGTATTATCCTATTGCCATTTTTAAAATTGTTTTGGGTTAATTTTGTGTAAGTCTTGTTCTTCTTTTGTGTTTCCTGCCTAGAGAAGTTTCTTTAGCATTTGTTGTAAAGCTGGTTTGATAGTGCTGAGTTCTCTTAACTTTTGCTTTTCTAGAACGCTTTTGATTTCTCCATTAAATCTAAATGAAAGTCTTGCTGAATATAGTATTCTCAGTTGTAGGTTCTTCCCTTTCATCACTTTAAATGTATAAAGATCTGGCTTATAGAGTTTCTGTTGAGAAATTAGCTGATAACCTTATGAGAGTTCCCTTGTATGTTATTTGTCATTTTCTTGTTGCTTTTAATATTTTACCTTTGTCTTTAATTCTTATCAGTTTGATTACTATGTATCTTGCTGTGTTTCTCCTTGAGTTATCCTACTTGGGATTCTCCATGCTTCCTGGACTTGGTTGACTATTCTTTTTTTTTTTTTTTACCAAGTTAGGGAAGTTTTCAGCAATTATCTCTTTAAACATTTTCTCTGGTCCTTTCTCTCTTCTCCTTCTGGGACCCCTACAATTTGAATGTTAGTGCATTTAATGTTGTTCCGAAGTCTCTTAAGCTGTCCTCATTTTTTTTTTTTCATTCTTTTTTTCTATATCCTGTTCCGAAGCAGTGATTTACACCATTCTTTCCTGTAGGTCACATCCATTCTTCTATCAATTATTCTGCTATGGATTCCTTCTAGTGTATTGTTTCATCTGTTTGTTCTTTAGTTCATCTAGGTCTTTGAGAAACATTTCTTGCATCTTCTCCATTCTTTTTTTGAGATCCTGGATCTTCACTATCATTATTCTGAATTATTTTTCTGGAAGGTTGCCTATCTCCACTTCACTTAGTTGTTTTTTTCTGGGGTTTTATGTTGTCCCTTCATCTGGAAAATAACCCTCTGCTTTTTCATCCTGATTAAATTTCTATAATGTGGTTTTTGTGCTAGCCACTATGGGATTGTGGTTCTTCTTGCTTCTTCTGTCTGCCCTCTGGTAGATGAGGCTAAGGGTCTTGTGTAAGGTTCCTGAAGGGGAGGGCCTAGGTGGGAAAAACTGATTCTTGCTCTGGTGGGCAGGGCCTTTATCAGTAAAGGTTTAATCCAATTACTTGCTGATGGGTGGGGTTGTGCTCCCTCCCTGTTAGTTGTTTGGCCTGAGATGACCCAGCCTTGGGGTCTGTGGGCTCTATTGTAGGGTTAATGGTGACCTCCAAAAGGACTTACAACAAGGGGTACCTTTCAGGATTGCTGGTGCCAGTGGCCCCATCCCTGTGGTGAAGCCCTTCCAACCCTTACCTCCACAGGAAGCCCTCCAACACTAGCAGTTAGGTCTGGTTCAGTCTCCTATAGGATCACTGCCCTTTCCCCCGGGTCTTGGTGCATGCAAGATTTTGTTTGTGCCCTCCAACAGTAGAATCTCTGTTTCTCCCAGTCCTGTGGAAGTCCTATAATCAAATCTTGCTGGCCTTCAAGGTCAGATTCCCTGGGGATTCCCAGTCCGTTTGTCAGATCCCCAGGCTGGGAAGCCTGACATGAGGCTCAGAACCATCACAATAGTGGGAGAACTTCTGCAGTTTGTGGGTTGCCCACCTGGTGGGTATGGGGTTTGATTTGATCATGATTGCGCCCCCTCCTGCCATCTCATTGCAGCGTCATCTTTGGCTTTGGGAGTATCTTTTTTTTGATAGGTTTCAGTGTCCTCTTGTCAATGGTCCTTCAACATCGAGTTGCAATTTTGATGCTCTCACAGGAGGAGATTAGCACACATCCTTCTACTCCATCATCTTGTGCTGGAAGCCTAGAATAGGCTTTGGCTTAAGGGACTGTTGTGGTTGGTTTGATTCTCTGTTCAATTCACTAAAGTTTCCTCCACATCAGCAATAAGGCTGTTTTACTTTCTTATCACTCATGTGTTCACTGGAGCAGCATTTCTCATTTCCTCCAAGAAGTTCACTATTTGGCTAACTTTTTGGTGCAGGAGAATTAGCTTTCTGCATATCTTAGCTTTCATTACACCTTCCTCATTAAGCTTAATCATTTCTCGCTTTTGATTTAAAGGGCGAGACATGTGATCTTCCCTTCACTTGAAAACTTAGCGGTCATTATAGAATTATTAATTGGCCTGATTTTCAGTATTGTGTCTCCGGGAATAGGGAGGCCCAAGGAGAGGGAGGGGAGACAAGGGAACAGTGGCACAGTCAGAATGCACACGTTTACTGAGTAAGTTCACCGTCTTACATGGGTGTAGTTTGTGATGCCCCAAAATAATTACAATAGTAATATCAAAGATCACACATCACAACAAATGTAATAATGATGAAAAAGTTTGAAATATTGTAAGAATTGCCAAAATTGACACAGAGACAGGAACTGAGCAATTGCTGTTGGAAAAATGGCACCAATAAATTAATTTACTCCATGCAGGGTTGCCACCAACCTTCATTTTGTTTTGTTTTGTTTTAAAAGCAGTATCTGCAAAAGTATAATAAAATGAAGTGCAATAAATTGAACCTCAGAAATGACAGCTGTGAGTAGACTTTCTGGGGGTCAATTACCACTTCAAGGACCTTAGGAATTCACTATTTTTCCGAGATAAGGACTTTGAAACTCAGGAAAATTCAAGAAGTTCCCAAAGTTCCTAATTCTGTCAAACAGCAGTTGAAAATCTTTAGTGAACTCAGAAGAGACATGCCAACCAGGAATTTCCCAGGTATCTGTTTGATGGCAGCTCTATTAGAGAAGGCCTAGAATGTACTGAATGACACCAACCCAGTTAGACTGATTAGAATCTGATCAGCTCTGAGAATGCAATTAAGCAATGCCACTGCTTTGTTAATATTATGTCACTCCCAGAATAACAGAAATATTTGATGTTGCTGAAAGAAAAGAGAAAACTTAAAAGGCGTTAAAAAGTAGGCACATCATCATTTGTCAACTACCACAGTAATAATATTTTCAGGCAAGAATCAAGAAAGAAACCCAAAACTAGTGAGTGTAAATTTGATGAGAAACAGGATATTTATGTTGTTTCAAAGTAGTCCCTAGAAGATCTTTATTAATTACAAAGAGAAAAATATATTTACACTGACAGGAACCCCTTCAACTAGGTGACCAAAGTGAATATCACTAATAATGAGGCATATTTATGTCATGTGCTTCTCATCACCATGTACTGAGAAGAACATAACCCTTCTCAAAAAAATGCATAACTTAAATCTAATCACGAGGAAACACCAGGCAAACTACATTCAGGACCAGTATACTTCTTGAATGCCAAGGTCCGGGAGGGTAAAGAAAGACTGAACAACTATAAGCAGATAAAGATACATGACAGCTTAATGTAATATATGATCCTGGATGGGAAAAAAAAATTTTTTTTTCTTTTGCTATCAAGGACATTAGTAGAATAATTACTGAAATTTGACTAAATTCTGTAGATTAATAATAGATTTGTGTGAATAAGATCTTGTTTTTAAAAAAAATTTTTTTAAATATTTGTTTTTGGTTGAGTGAGGTCTTAGTTGCGGCCATGCAGGATCTCTTTTGTTGTGTTGCAGGGGGTGGGCTCTTAGGTTGTGGTGCACAGACTTTAGTAGTTGCAGTGTATGGGTTTAGTTGCCCTGCAGCATGTGGATCTTAGTTCTTCAATCAGGGATCGAACCCACATCCCCTGCAATGGAAGGCAGATTCTTCACCATTGGACCATCAGGAGAATCCCAAGACCTTGATTTTGATAATTGAACTATGTTTAAATAAATAATGCTCTTAATCTTTTTTAAAAAATTGATTTCTTTTTTAAGAATGATTTCAGATTCACAGAAAAACTGAACAGAAAGCACAAGGAAACAGAGTTCCCTTATACTTCCTGTCCCCACACATGTGTAACTTTCTCTTCTATAGACAATCCACACCACCATGGTCCATTTGTTACAATTAATGAATCTACATTTAAACTTTATTTCCCCCCAAAGTTGATGATGTACATTAGGATCTGTTCTTGGTGGTGTGTTATTTTTATTTTACCCATAGTTTTTCCTTTTCCAGAATGTCATATAGTTGGAATCA
Source organism: Bos indicus x Bos taurus (assembly GCF_003369695.1). Lineage (NCBI taxonomy): Eukaryota > Metazoa > Chordata > Mammalia > Artiodactyla > Bovidae > Bos > Bos indicus x Bos taurus. The sequence continues at coordinate 22,633,640 of NC_040084.1, read as the reverse complement.
TGCTGTATAGATTTGTGTGAGACTATACTTGTTTTGTAAGAGACTGTCTTCAAAAGTGACCATTTTGCATTCCCACCAGAAATAAGAGAAGTTTTTGTTCCTCTACGTCCTTATTTGGTATTGTCAGTGTTTTGGACTTTGGACATTGTGATAGGTGTGTAGCCCTTGCTTTAAAGAAACATACTTAATGTATTTGCACATAAAGAGGCATTGCAATATAATCTTGTATCAGAAAAAAAATCTGTGTACATGCATTCACAAAGTAGTAAATATTAGTAGTGGTTCATCTTCTTTTGCCTAGCTTTACCTCCCCTCGCTTTTCCTAATCTTGAACTCCCTTTTTTCTGTTTTATATCCAAAATAACAGGAAGAAGGACTTATGGCCAGGGTTGGTGGGAGGAGGTGACAGAAACACATTTTGATTCCTTCTGGCTGTGATTGTAAATTCTAGAGCAATAGTTTTCAAACTTGGCTGCACAGGCTCATTCAAGGAGTTTTAAATAAATACTGATGCCTGCATCCATCCCTAGAGATTGTGGTTTAATGGATTGGGGTCTGGTCTGGGGATTTAAAAGCTCACCAGGTTGTTGCAATGTGCAGAAAAGTTTGAGTGCTACTACTCTAGAATGACCTTATGATTCACAAATGCAAAGAAAGAATTTTGACAAGGAAATTCAGACTTGGATTTATTAAACATTTAACTCATAGATCAAATAAACCTGTGAATGTAGATATCTCTTGTGTTTTTTCGCAAAGCAAACTTTGTATATTCAGAGGAGGATGAAGCGATTGTTTTAAAAAATATATTTTTAAGATTTACTTTTAATTGGAAGATAATTGCTTTACAATGTTGTGTAGGTTTCTGCCATACAACAGCGTGAATCAGCCATAAGTATACGTATATCCTGTCCCTCCTGAACCTTCCTCCCACCGTCCCCTATCCCTCTCCTCTAGGTCATCACAGAGCCCTGGGCTGGACTCCCTGTGTGATATAGCAACTTCTCACTGGCTGTCTATTTTACACTGGTTATGTATATATTTCAATGCTGCTCTCTCAATTCATTCCAACCTCTTCTTACCCCACTGTGTCCACAAATCCGTTCTCTACATGTATGTTTCTATTCTTGCTGTGCAAATAGGTTCATCAGTACAATTTTTCTAGATCCCGTATATATGCGTTAATATACAATATTTTTTTTCTCTTACTGAACTTCACTGTGTACAGTAGGCTCTAGGTTCCTGCACCTGAGTTCAACTGACTCAAATTCATTCTTTTTTATGGCTGAGTAATGTCCCATTGTATATATGTACCACAGCATCTTTATCCATTCATCTGTTGATTGACATCTAGGTTGCTTCCATGTCCTGGTTATTGTAAATAGTGCTGCAGTGAATATTGAGGTAATATGTTTGTTTCAGTTATGATTTTCTCAGCATCTATGCCCATTTGTGGAATTGTTGGTATGGGTGTGTGTGTGTCTGTCTGTCTGTCTGTGTTAGTTAGTTGCTCAGTCACATCCAACTGTTTGTGACCCATGGACTATAGTTCACAGGCTTCTCTGTACATGGGATTTCCCAGGCAAGAATACTGGAGTAGGTTGCCATTTCCTCCTTCAGAGGCTCTTCCCTACCCAGAGGTGGAACCCAGGTCTCCCACATTGCAGGCAGATTCTTTATTGTCTGAGCCACCAGGGAAGCCCCTTGCTGGGTCATAATAATAGTTTTATTTCTAGTTTTTTTTTTTTTTTTTAAGGAAATTTCCTACTGTTCTTCTTAGTGGCTCTATCAATTTACAGTCTGCCAACACTACAAGAGGGTTCCTTTTCTCTACTTCCTCTCCAGCATTTACTATTTGTAGATTTTTTTTTTTTTTGATGGTGGCCACCTGACTGATACAAGGTGATACCTCATTGTGGGTTTGATTTGCATTTCTTTAATAATGAGTGATGTTGAGCATCTTTTCATGTGCTTGTTGACCATCTGAATATCTTCTTTGGACAGATGTGTGTTTAGGTTTCCACTCATTTTTGATTGGGTTGTTTGTTTTTCTGATATTGAGCTGCAAGAGCTGCTTGTATATTTTGGTGATTAATCCTTTGTCAGTTGCTTTGTTTGCAAATATTTTCTCTCATTCCGAGGGTTAAAGTGATTCTTAAACCTGGTATGATGATTAGAATCACTGGAGGAAACTCTTTAAACAACTATAAATGCTCTGACCCCGCTTCCTGCCTGAGCAAAAGCTTGTTTTTTTCTTTTAAAACAAAACAATGCCCAAGTAATTGTGGTGATCAATGAGGATTAAGTACATTTTTTTAAATTTTAGTGATCTTCTAGCCATTTCATTGACATCCAGAGTATACTTAGATTAATTTGTATTTACTGAGTATGTAGTTAGATACTGTGGAGTAGGGTTTCCTGTTCCAGGGAATCTCATGGATTCCCTTAGAGATCCAACCAGAAAGGCTTGGATTATCGATTTAAAGCTTATCGATTTAATCTTTAGGAAACACCTAAAGATTAAAATACAAATTCTTAGCTTGACTACCAGAGATGCAGATTTTGTAGCTCTGGGAGGGGCATAGGATCATTATTTTAATAATGTTATAGGTTGATTTTGAAGCAGATAAGGATCAGCTTTAGAAAACTATTTTTTAGGGGAACCATAGACCCACTTCAAAGGGTCTTCAAGTTTGCAGTTGTATGCGGTTTGCATATTTGTGTCTATGTACATTTGCGGGGGGCGGGGGTTAGGGATAGAGAGGCCTTACCAGTACATCAGATTCTCAAAAGGGCCAATTACCCACTATATAGACGGAAAATGTGAATAGGGACCAGTAAGGAGTTCACAATCTAGTAGGTAAGTAAAAGATGGCGTTTTGTTAAGCCATTATCTAAATGTAGTCATAGTAAGTATTAGGGAGGACAAAGTACATACCAGGGACCTGAAGGGAGAATAAACTTAATACAGTGATGACTGTGTGACAGGCACCATAGGGTGCTTTACATACATTACAGTATATCATTCTCACAATAACTCAATGTGCCAGGATTTATTATCCTCAATTTACAGGGAAGGTTAAGTAATTTGCATAAGGCCAGTTACTGAAGTCCGTTTCGCTCTATCACAGTGTTTCTTAAAATGTGGCCACAGGCTCCCAGGGTTCCCCAAGACTTTCAGGAGATTTGTGTGGTTAAAACTCTTTCAAAATAATATCAAGTGTTCTTTGCCTCTTTCACTGTATTTCCATTTCAACCAGTTGATGGAACAAAAGCAGTAGTGGATAAAACCACTGCGCCTTAGTAGAACTCAAGACGGAGCTCCCAACCATGCCACAGGTCACTGTATTCCTCAACTGGACTGCCACACACTGACAGTAAAACAAAATGCTAGTTTTCAGACCATCCTTGAATAAGCAGTAAAAATGATTAATTGTATGAAGTCTTGATCCTTGGATACATGTGCTTTTCATATCCAACATGATGAAATGGGAGTTTCTATGGAATACTGAACTGCAGGGGTCATCTTGAGGAAAAGCAGTTGTTTTTGCTGTGAGCTGAGTCAGTTACTTTTCCTGTGGCACAGCAGTTTTACTAGAAGGGATGATTGACAGCTAAACTGATTATTCAGACATGGGTACTTGGCAGCCACTTTTTCAAAATGAATTAAGCAAGCTTATCGATTCAAAGAAAACAACTGACAGTATTTGTTGCCAATGATAAAACTTAAGCTTTCAAGTGAAAATTGGAATTTTGGAGAAGTTTATTTTCTACCATGAGCTTGACAGCTTATCAATAGTTTAAAGCTTTCATGATGAAATTGAAAGGGATATTACTGTGATTTTTAAAAATACCGTGTAATGAAATACAACATTTGGAAGATCTGTATAACTCAATGAATCAGTATTTTCCAAATAACCAATGCATGATGTTAAAAAAAAAAAATCATCCATGAGTAAGAAGATTCGTTCAAAGTGCAAAATAGAACAATAATGTAAGAGTATGAAGAGTTTGTTAGTGTAGCTTCAGATTCCACATCACAACTAACATTTAAGAAAGATGACTTGTAGAGTTTTGGTGTGGTATCAAAAAATGATATCCATAATATCTGCAAAGGCTGCCAAAGTACTGCTCCCTTTCCCAACTACATGTTACGTGAGGCTTTTTTTTTTCTTCAAATGTTTCCATCAAGATAATATATTATTGTAAGCAGATGTAAGAATCCAGCTGTCCATCTCCTATTAAACCAGACATTAAAGAGATTTGCAAAATGTAAAACAAGCCTAGTTTATTCACAATCTGAGGGGAAAACAGTTTTATTTTTCATAAGTGTATTACTTATGCCAATATGTGATGAGTTTATTATCTTTAATGAATTAGCAAATTTTTTAGAAGTTATTTCAGTTCTAATTTCTAATGTGGTTAATATCGATAGATATAATTCATTTAAACAAAACCCCTTTGAGGTCTTCAATAGGTTTTAAGACTAAAATGGAATTCAGAGATTAAACCGATGGATCACTGAGCATTCACAGGAACTTCCTAGCATTTCATAGGGTCTTTAAGAACTGGCTGGGATTTTAGCAATTAAAGAATTGGGCTGATTGTGTGAGGAAATGTTCCAGGCAGAGAGATCCATGTGAGCTGAGGCCCAGATGTGTGGAAGTCTGGACAGTATTTAGGAAGCAATGGAAAATTCATTTCAATTGGATGAGTACCTGCCAAGTACATTTTGTGTGGTTGATTCATGCTGTGAACAGCGCTGGGGAATAAGACACATTCTTTACCTTTAGCTCACACTTTGTGTGGGTGGGAGCACTAGATTTTGAGGGGGAAGGCAGTCAATGATACATATGCCTTGACCTCAGCTTTATTTTCCTAGGTACTTTCTTTAAAAAAAAATCTTATATTTGGTTAACTGTAATGCCTTTGGAGTTTATTATCCAGGCAGTCGTTAGCAGCTGCCTCACTTTTTTCTTTGTGGGCACTTTTTCCTTAGGCAGCCAGTTTTACACAGATGCGGGTGAAATTGTTCAGCTGATAAATGAGCAAGTTATGTTCATAAAAATGAATGGGAATCAAATATGTGAACTGGGGGAAAGATACACTTCAAAAAGTCAGTTTACACAATGTTTCCCATTACATTCTCATTGTAGAATTTCTATTTCAATTATGCTGAATGAATTATATTAGATACCCTGTCTCTAAGGTTGTGTGTGTGTGTCCTCAGTTGTGTCTGACTCTTCATGACCCCATGGACTGTAGCCCTCCTCTATCAATGGGATTTTCCAAGCAAGAATACTAGTGTGGGTTGTCACTTCCTCCTCCAGGGGATCCTCCTGACACAGGGATCAAACGTACGTCTTTTGCTTTGCAGGCAGATTCTTTACCTCTTGAGCCACCGGGTAAGCCCTTTTATGTAACATGTCAAAAGCTAATTCTACCTGTTCACTTATATGTTAGAAAATAGGAATTCTATCAGAATTTCATTACAAACCTAGTTGGATTAAACAGAATGACACCTGGCACATAGTAAATGTTAGGTATTTCTCTTCCCCTTACAAAAGATTTTGTCTCCCTGTTTGTACAGTTTTAACTTCAATGCAAGTGCTTTCTAACACTGCATCTATAAAGTTCTTGCATTTCTCAAAGGTTAGTGACATCAAATATGCTTCTAGTTGTGTTTCATGTCTTGGGCTGTCCAGAGCAATCATTTTGAAGTGGAGTTAAGCTCACCTCCTGTGATGTTCTTTTAGGATTTGAAATAGCTCAACTGGAATTCCATCAACTTCACTAGCTTTGTTTGTAGTGAGGCTTCCTAAGGCCCACTTGACTTCGCATTCCAGGATGTCTGGTTCTAGGTGAGTGATCACACCATCGTGATTATCTGGGTCATGAAGATCTTTTTTGTATAGTTCTTTGGTTGTGTTCTTGCCACCTCTTCTTAATATCTTCTTCTGTTAAGTCCATACCAATTCTGTCCTTTATTGTGCCATTTTTGCATGAAATGTTCCCTTGGTATCTCTAATTTTCTTATGGAGATCTCTAGTTTTTCCCACTCTTTTGTTTTCATCTATTTCTTTGCATTGATCGCTGAAGAAGGCTTTCTTATCTCTCCTTACTATTCTTTGGAACTCTGCATTCAGATAGGTATATGTTTCCTTTTCCCCTTTGCTTTTCGCTTCTCTTTTTTTCATAGCTATTTGTCAGACCTCCTCAGACAGCCATTTTGCCTTTTTTGCATTTCTTTTTCTTGGGGATGGTCTTGATCTCTGCCTCCTGGACAGTGTCACGAACCTCCATTCATAGTTCCTCGGGCACTCTGTTTATCAGATCTAATGCCGTGAATCTATTTGTCACTTCCACTGTATAATCATAGAGGATCTGATTTAAGTCATACCTGAATGGTCTAGTGGTTTTCCCTACTTTCTTCAATTTAAGTCTGTGGTGTTGGAGAAGATTCTTGAGAGTCCTTTGGACAGCAAGGAGATCCAACCAGTCCATCCTAAAGGAAATTAGTCCTGAATATTCATTGGAAGGACTGATGCTGAAGCTGAAACTCCAGTACTTTGGCCACCTCATGTGAAGAGTTGACTAATTTGAAAAGACCCTGATGCTGGGAAAGATTGAAGGCAGGAGGAGAAGGGGATGACAGAGGATGAGATGGTTAGATGGCATCACCGACTCAATGGATATGAGTGAGTAACCTCTGGGAGTTGGTGATGGACAGGGAAGCCTGGCGTGCTGCAGTCAATGGGGTCACAAGGAGTCAGACACAACTGAGCCATTGGACTGAACTGAGCCGAACCCATGATGTTCGGACAGAGAACAGTTTTCTGATACAGTTCAATGCCAAAGTCGCCACAATAAGAGAATATTATTAAGAGACTAATTGAAAAGCAGAGACATTAATTTGCCAACAAAGGTCCGTCTAGTCAAGGCTATGGCTTTTCCTGTGGTCATGTATGGATGTGAGAGTTGGACTGTGAAGAAAGCTGAACGCCAAAGAATTGATGCTTTTGAACTGTGGTGTTGGAGAAGACTCTTGAGAGTCCCTTGGACTGCAAGGAGATCCAACCAGTCCATTCTGAAGGAGATCAGCCCTGGGATTTCTTTGGAAGGCATGATGCTAAAGCTGAAACTCCAGTACTTTGGAGTACTTTCCACCTCATGTGAATAGTTGACTCATTGGAAAGGGAGGGGTTCGGGGCAGGAGGAAAAGGGGACGACAGAGAATGAGATGGCTGGATGGCATCACTGACTCGATGGACGTGAGTCTCAGTGAATTCCGGGAGTTGTTGATGGACAGGGAGGCCTGGCGTGCTGCGATTCATGGGGTTGCAAAGAGTCGGACATGACTGAGCGACTGAAATGAACTGAACTGAAAGGAAAGGGAACAGATTGCTTGTAAAGCATGTGACTCTGAGATAACAAATGACATGTTATTCACTAAAAGAGCATTCCTAGTAAAAAAGCAAACAAACAAAACCATCACACAAACCCATGGATCAGGAGAGGAGATGAACATTTTCTCCTGGGATCCTTTTGCAAGTTGTACACAGTTTGTCAGTAAACCTCAGTTTCCTTAAATATTGTTTATCCTTGTACTAATAAACCACATTTACCAAGAAACCCCAGAACATGATAGCAAACATAAACCATATAGTTATTTCATTATCTACTTATTGGCTTCTGGATACAAATTGACCCTCTGTTGACCTGACTGTCTCAGCCTTTCTAATAGGCTCAGGAAGTGCCTGGAGCTATTGCTCAGAGAAGACAGTGACTCTGGTCATCCTTCATTGCTGTTGTTATTCTTAATAATCTTCCCTAACATCTTCCAAAGGAACACCTAATAAGTGCCTTAACTCTCCATCAGCATCAATGACATTATTATTGGAGGAACCTTTCACTGTTTCCTTGCCCTTCTGCTTCTGGTGGTTGTAGTAGATTCTCCGAGAGCCCTAAGGCAAGATTTCAGCACGTCAAGAAGCATTCCTTGGATTGAGCTTTTATGAGTTGAGCATTTGCTTTTGAGGGAGTAGGTATAGGAAAACACATCTTCTTGGTTTTACTCGGTGATTATATTCATAGCCTTTCTTGCTATCAGTACTCCTTCCTTTGAGTGCCTATGTACTAGGACTGTGCCAGGAAATCTATTTACAGGATTCTTTCATTTACAACTCTTTGAGGAAAGTACTATGATTATTTTCATTGTTTGAAACATGAAGAAATTAAGACTGGGAGAGCTAAAAAACTGGCCTTAAACTACACAGATTTGGACCCAATTGAATTGGCCCCCAGCTTGGTGTTTTCGTGCTATGTCATGCTTCACTGCGTTGTGGGCGACAAGGACGATTGGGTCAACACTAAGGAGTCTGTGTCATTTGCCATCACTTCTTGTCCGGGACCACTCTCTAGCAAGACCTCTGTCCTCAGCTTTGTTTCTCATCCATTCACTGTTGAAACTGACAGCTGTGATTACAAATAAACCTACATGTATCTGTGTATCTGTACTCAGGGATTTGCCTCCAATTAAATAACAATTAAATGATGACATGCAAATGTCCAGAGTTTTCTAAGCATCCTTGTATGATTACTCTTTGAGGGAGGAGGTTCGTTTCTAGTTTTGTGAGGCGCATGACTCAGGCTCTGACATCTGACAGACCTCAGTTGTCATGGCTCTGCCCTTACTGACGATATAAAATGGGCAGATAATTAACTTCTTTGAGCCTTAATGATCTTACCTGAAAAAACAGGGCTGGCCACAGTGCTACCACACAGGGTTGTTGTGCGGATTCCATGAACTCTTGTGTTGAACCTTTGCATGTGTGCATGCTCAGTCATGTCCAACTCTTTGCGACTCCATGGACTGTAGCCTACCAGGCTCCTCTGTCCATGGGATTTCCCAGGCAAGAATATTGGAATGGGTTACCATTTCCGGTCCAGGGAATCCTCCTGACCCAGGGATCGAACCTGTATCTCCTGCATTGTCAGGTGGATTCTTTACCCCTTTGCCACCTGAGAAGCCCATTGAACATTTAGCACAGCATTATTTCAGAGTATGCACTCTGTGAGTGGTGGTGTTTTATTACCAGTTTTTCCTTTTGGCCGTCGTGTGTCAATCACCCTAGGTTTTGGAAAAGGTCTTTCATGCCTTCGTTCATTCGACCAGCATACCTGGTTGTAATCATGAACACCTAGTTACCCTCCTTAAAGAGTTTTTGGTTTAATGAGCAACTGAACACATCCACTTTATTATTGTTATTGAGAATTCAGCTTCAAACATCGATTGTGAACTCAGTGAGTGACATTTTGGTTTTGCACATTCATCCTGACAAGGTGTACAGCCTGGGCCCAAAGATGAAAGCCAAGATTATGTTTCATAAATAATGTTATCTTTGTTTGATTTTTGTGTTAACAGTCTCCTTTGTTAGGAAGGTGTTTCCCTTCAGTGGGTTGTGCTGCTCTAGACCCAGTCTGTGTGAGCAGTAAAGGGCTTCACTCACAGGTTCTGAGCACAGAACAGTGTTTGCATGACTCCTGTTCCCTTTCTACTCATTGGCCCCACTCTGTGCCCAAGCCTTCTCACAGAGATGATAGGTTTCCCAGTGAAATTTATTTTAGTATTTTATTTTTTGTGTTAAAACTTCCCTTTCTCATTCTCTGAAAGGCACTCTTGATTGCCTCTAGTTGTTGGTACCAGTGTTTCTGAGGACATGCACTTTTCAGTCACTATGGGAACAGGTCCAAGCCACTGAGAGTGTGTCTGGAACATCACAAGGAACAGAGCCAGCACCGGGCCTGGGTGCTGAGCCATTGTGTGGCCTGAAGAACTGGGAGCTTAGTTTTGACTTGAAGCTTTATGATTTGAACTGAAATGGTTTGGGGGGAAAAGGCACATGAATCAATCAGATCACATCAGATCAGTCACTCAGTCGTGTCCAACTCTTTGCGACCCCATAAATCACAGCACACCAGACCTCCCTGTCCATCACCAACTCCCGGAGTTCACTCAGACTCACGTCCATCGAGTCAGCGATGCCATCCAGCCATCTCATCCTCTGTCATCCCCTTCTCCTCTTGCCCCCAATCCCTCCCAGCATCAGAGTCTTTTCCAATGAGTCAACTCTTCGCATGAGGTGGCCAAAGTACTGGAGTTTCAGCTTTAGCATCATTCCTTTCAAAGAAATTCCAGGGCTGATTTCATTCAGAATGGACTGGTTGGATCTCCTTGCAGTCCAAGGGACTCTCAAGAGTCTTCTCCAACACCACAGTTCAAAAGCATCAATTCTTCAGCGCTCAGCCTTCTTCACAGTCCAACTCTCACATCCATACATGACGACAGGAAAAACCATAGCCTTGACTAGACGAACCTTTGTTGGCAAAGTAATGTCTCTGCTTTTGAATGTGCTATTTGGTTGGTCATAACTTTCCTTCCAAGGAGTAAGCGTCTTTTAATTTCATGGCTGCAGTCACCATCTGCAGTGATTTTGGAGCCCAGAAAAATAAAGTCTGACACTGTTTCCACTGTTTCCCCATCTATTTGCCATGAAGTGATGGGGCTGGATGCCATGATCTTCGTTTTCTGAATGTTGAGCTTTAAGCGAACTTTTTCACTCTCCTCTTTCACTTTCATCAAGAGGCTTTTGAGTTCCTCTTCACTTTCTGCCATAAGGGTGGTGTCATCTGCATATCTGAGGTTATTGATATTTCTCCCTGCAATCTTGATTCCAGCTTGTGTTTCTTCCAGTCTAGCGTTTGTCATGATGTACTCTGCATGTAAGTTAAATAAACAGGGTGACAATATACAGCCTTGACGTACTTCTTTTCCTATTTGGAACCAGTCTGTCGTTCCATGTCCAGTTTTAACTGTTGCTTCCTGACCTGCATACAAATTTATCAAGAGGCAGATCAGGTGGTCTGGTATTTTAATGGCTGTTCAAAGAATGGGAGATGTGGGGTTGGGGAAGGAACGTGACATTTCAATGTGTTGTAAGGTCTCAAAGTACCACATTGAAGAGACACCAAAGAAAATGGAATATACAAAGTGTAAATATCAACTGTAAGATATATTAACATGTTAAAAGAATCTTGGGTAACTGAATCACTTTGCTGTACAGCTGAAATTAACACAACATTGTAACAACTATGCTTCAATTTTTTAAAAGAATAACCCCCCTCTACCTAAGTTAAAAGAATCTTTAATGAACAATGATTGGGGCTTACTAGTATAAACAATCTGCCTATTTATTTTTTTCTTAAATCCATTAAAGGGGCTGCAATGCTGGAGACCTGGTTTCAATCCCTGGGTTGGGAAGATCCCCTGGAGAAGGGAAAGGCTACCCACTCCAGTATTCAGAGTTCCATGAACTGTATAGTCTATGGGGTTGCAAAGAGTCAGACACAACTGAGCAACTTTCACAAATCTATTAAAAATACTGTTGAATAAATAATTCTCAGGTTGAATATACATAGAAAAGTCTGATAGCAAAAGAAAACCCCATAATAAGAACAATTAGTGTTGTGATATCTTTCTAATTCATCCAGTAACGTCTCTTGAAGGGTTGCATTCTCTGGAATCAGTTGCTCAAAAAAAAAGTGTAACGATATTATTTGGTTTTCCAGTCAGTAAAAATGGTGCATCAAGATCTGGAATGGTTTTCTCTTATTCTAGGAAACTGCAAGTCTTCTGATAAAATAACACCATTTTTAGACATTTATTTAGATTTGGAGGACATTGTGACAGTGAAAATAAAGAGCAGACAGATTCATTCAGAACATATAAAAATACCGTTGACACAGCACCATCCCAGCTACAACATCTATGCTGAAGCCCGTCTGGCAGTTTTATTTTTATGTTGCAATTACAGCGTGAGGGAAAATGGAAAGTTACCAGGATGTCTCCTTACCCAGACATTGGATGCACAGAAATGGACTCCTACATAGGTTGTAAATCAGGCAAGCGATTTGCTGTACTTTACCAAGACTTGATCTTAGAGTTTTACGGTCTCCTCAGCCATGGATTTTTGGTAATCATTCAGCTCCGTTACATCTGGGACCGTGGTGTGGCCCATAGGCAATGTGCTGTGTCTCTTTCCTTCACTCCTTTCTGCTGCATTCTAAATCACAGTGTCTCATGTATTTGTTTTCTCTCTTTAGTCTTGCAATCGACTAGCCTTTATCATGACGATGATGGTGGTGGTTTTAAGCGCCTTCCTTTAACAACTGCTGAGAAGCTAGATCTGAGATTCATAGAAGAGAACAGCATGTTTGCACTTTCTAGTATTTTAGAGGTTTAATTAAAAACCAGAGACTTATAAGCTCGGTTTGGTCTATTCTCTTTCGGTCTTTGGCAGAGAATCCTGAAAATCAAAGCATGCTAGCTATTTTTAATTCATAGTTTTTTGCTCATTTGAATTGTAGATTTAAGATCTTATCGAATGTTTGTTACATTTCTTTAAACTTGGAGATTTCACTTTCCTGAATTGTAAAGTGGAATCCCCCCAGCGATTTCTGCATACATACACACCTTATGATGCTAGCTCTTTTTTTTTCTCTCTCTCACATGGACACCTTTAAAATGTTTTGGTGAAAAGAAGTTGGATGTACAATATGGAGATTTACTTCACAGGCAGCCTTTTTGTGACTGTATCTGTTTTGCCAAAATGGGGAAAATTAGCTTTACAGTCAGGGCCACCACTCTCTGTGTAGGAGTGAGCTACTGGTGAAATCTAGCCTGTGATCCAGCCCCCCATGCCACTGGGGGAAGCAGGTCTTTTCCCACTTGATCCATCCAGAGAGATAATTTTTTCCTAGTTCTTACAAATCACATGGCATGTGCTAGCATCAGCCCTGAAAAAGAGGCTTTTAAAGGCAATTTTACAAAGTTTTTAAAACCATAAAAATTACCCCTTATTTATCTTTTTTATTTTTTATTGAAGTATAGTTGATTTACAGTGTCATGTTACTTTCAAGTGTACAGTACAGTGAGTGATTCACACACGATTGTTATTTATACCATCATTGCCAAATAAAACAACCATGCTACAAAGTCTCTTAAGTTTCCAGGATCATCAAAATGTGTTTCTACTTCCAAGAATATACATATGTGTACACACAGAAACAAAGGGAATATGTTGGTGGCTCCATGAAAGTGAAAGTCACTCAGTCCTGTCTGACACTTTGTGACTCCATGGACTATACAGTCCATGTAATTCTCCAGGCCAGAATACTGGAGTAGGTAGCCTTTCCCTTCTGCAGGGCATCTTCCCAACCCAGGGATCGAACCCAGGTCTCCCACATTGCGGGTGGATTCTTTACCAGCTGAGCCACAAGGGAAGTCCCTGTGGCTCCATACTTAATGATTTATTTTACTTATATCCCAGAAGGTGATGGTAGTAACATTTCCATTATGTATTCAAACTGGAGAAAATTGATTATAGAAATCACTAGGTATCTATACCTATTCATTGAGTTTAGAAAATTATTTCTCTAGAAAACATTGCTAATGTCAGAATAACAGTAACTAAACTTATTTACCTGTAGTCCAGAGTCACAGTGTTTGCAATGTTAAATTTCATGGTCCATTTTTTGTGTTGATCAGAAAGACATAATGCCAGTAAACAAGTTGGCAGGGAATTCTGGAAATCAACTTGCAAGACTATGTCATAACTAGAATTACCATCAAATTTACCTTCCAAACCTGGGCATTTTTGAGAATGAAAGGGAGTACTCTGTGGGGATAGCAGGTGTTAGCTGGCAGTATCCCAAGCAAGTTGGAATATATGAAGACCTAGGTTATAGATCACAGAGTAATCTGAATTAATAATTCAGTGACTCCATTGAGCTCAGGAATATTGTAGTGCTTCACAAATTAATGTCTTAACCATGCAATAAGTGCCTTATAGTGTGCAGATGCTTGCAGATTTGTGGTGTATACAAACACCGGTCGTGGACATATTCTGGCTTCAAGGAGTTTACAGTCAAATATGAATAGACATGTCTGTACAGCCTGGTTTGGCTCCTTTAAGATGCTTCTTCTGGCCTGTTACGATGTGTGAGGCGCCATCAGAGAAACCCAGAATTCCCAGACCAAAGAGCTACATGCTCTGACGCTGTAGCCCGAGCCTCTCTCCTCACTGTGTTCTCTGAACTACCTTTGTTCTCATCTTCCATCCAGTCTCTTGCAGGTTTCTCCCAGTTGCTCATTTGGTCTTGCTTCCTGTCTTTGCCTCTGCCTTCCTTTCCCTGGCTTGCTCACCTCATCCTTCTCTCCTAGCCCTCCCTCCCCAAGCTCAACAGGAGTTGCCCTCCTCTGAATCTCTCCTCCAATTGTTCTGGAAAATGGCAGCTTACTGCACATTTTATGGATTTCTTTTTAGCCTTTTATAGCGTGGGTTAATTTTATTTGCATATGTGCATTGATTTGTTAGCGGGGGCAGGGGGAGGATTGTTTATTACTCAATTTTCTCTTCAATGATATAATGAAGTTTTTAAACCCCAGCTGCAACTCATTTTGAGTTTTATTATGTATTATCATTTTAGTTTAAAACTGCACCATGCATGTTGTGTTGTCTCCTACTTTAACTTATTTTTATGTTGTCTTTCCCTGGCAAAAGTCGTGGTTCTTTTTATTATACTCTGTCCAATAGAGCAGGAAAAGAATAATATAACAAACCAATTAAAAAGGAGATAAGTTATAAACTTCTCACCGAGATAATAATACTGTGCCTACTGAATAATATTCCTCAAATCTATTTCCATGAGACTCTTGGAATATTAGGTAATCATAATTTACTTCTGAGCGCAGAGCATTTGGAAGACAATGATCATCATTAAGGGAAAAAGAACTAATTGCGGAAAGTCCAATATGAAATCCAGTGATGACTGATTCTGTATTGCTCAAGGGAAGCAGACATTTAGCTATTATCTCTTTGGTCTGATCAATACAGTCAGTCAAAACTTGGTAATTTAGGCCCTAGATAAAGAGCCCTCAGAGGATCTCCAGAGGGCTCATTTATAAACCTGATTCAATTCTAAAAGTTTTGAAATTTCAAAAGAGAGAGAATTCATACTTAGGAAACAACAATCTATTCTTCTCTGTTTATCAAATGCCCCACAGTGTAAAACACTGGGGTTTTTGCAACAAATAAAATTGATCCCTTCCTTAACCTTAAGGTTTTCAGTGTGGTGGAAAAGACGCTGCATATGAAATGATGAGTGTAGTGAGTTTCTCATACAAAGATGCATCCTAGGCTGATTAACTTTTAGATTTAGGAGAAGTTTTAACCGTTTAGTTCAAGTGCCGAGTAAAATCACTCCTAAGGGGTGAGGGTGTTTCAGCAGGTGGAGCAAATATGGCTAGGAAGGCAGAGCACATAGGCAGTGAAAGAGGAAAGGTCATACTTGAGCACGACGTCCTAGGATCATGGATGGAACGTGTATTTTGACTACCCTTGAAGATCTGATCAGTTAGTGCTTCATTTGGCAAATAACAGGGCCACTGAAGTTTGTTGCTGTTTTTATCAGAGAAATGACATTGGAACTGCAGAAGAAAATAAAGCTGGCAGTGGGTCTTCCCAGGTGGTGCTAGTGGTAAAGAACGTACTTGCCAATGCAGGAGACCTAAGAACCGTGGGGTCGATCCCTAGGTTGCAAAGATCTCCTGGAGGAGGGCATGGCAACCCACTCCAGCATTCTTGCCTGGAGAATCCCATGGACAGAAGGGCCTGGAGGACTACAGGGCATAGGGTTGCAAAGAGTTGGATGCCACTGAAGTAACTTAGCACACAAACAAGCACACAAAGCTGGCAGTCTTAATGAATGGGAGCAGGAGATGCGTTTGGAGACTTTTGCTGTTATGCAGGGAGAGACAGTGAGGTAGAAAGAGGATGGTGATTTGGGGCTGCAGAGGAAGGGCCTGAGGCAAGAGACACAGCAAACTATGGAAAGCAGTAAGGTGGCTCCTTAAAAAATTAAAACTAGAATTACCATATGATTCAGCAGTTCAGCTGGTGGGTATATACCCAAAAGAACTGATTTTGGATCAAATTCTGCCATAATAAAGATTTATTAAATGCTAACATTTATTAAACGTTAGTTAGAAAGCCAGCACAAAATAGCACATACAGCCATATTATCAGGCAACTAAACTTCATCCTAAACCAATGGCCAACCAACACAAAGCTATTCAACACTTAGTTGGGTGCTGTCCTTAAAGATGAACGCTTAGGCCTCACTGGATTTTATACCCTATTCATGCAAAGGAGTTGAGTGTCTCTAAAATATCTTAAACCAGTCCATACCTAGAATACCTTTAATTTAATCAACAAGAGTCCTTTCTAAAATGTTATCATGCTATTCACGAGGCCACTGTTGTTGTTTTTTAAGATTTATCTATGTTTTGGCTGTAGTGGGTCTTTGTTGCTGCACGTGGGCTTTCTCTAGTTGCAGCAAGCAGGGGCTTCTCTTCGTTGCAGTGTGCAGGTTTCTCATCGAGGTGGCTTCTTTTGTTGTGGAGCACAGGCTCTGGACGCGAAGGCTTTGGTAGCTGCAGCTCATGGGTTCAGTAGTTGCAGCACTACGGCTCTCGAGCTTGGACTCAGCATTTGTGGCACACGGGCCACGTGTGGGATCTTCCTGAAACAGGGATCAAACTGGTGTCTGCCGCACTGCAGGGCAGAATCTTAACCACTGGACCACCAGCGAAACCTGTGAGGCCACTGTTTTTATCAATGAAAACCAATTGCTGATACTGACTAAGCTAATTAGCAGTGTTGCTTATTGACTGAGATGTGGATGGCTTAAGTTGCAGCTTTCAGCAGCAGACTTTCTGACTAAAACACCAGCAGATCACCCTGGTCTTTGCATTCTTTTTTTGAAACCTAGGCTGAGCTTATACTGGGTACATGTGTATACATGTACATGTATCATATACATGTGATAGTCACATCATATGTGTATTTTAAAGTGCTTTAAATTATAGAATAATATTATGTTGAATTTTTAAATTAATGAGATCATTTTAGATCAACTGGTTGATTACAGATGCAAAGTATAATTTGAGAACTAATTTTAGTAACTTATTTCTAGATTAGACATCTTTTTCTCATAAATGTCAATGAACTGATGTACCCTGATGGCAGATGTGGAAACTGAGCTATAGCTTATTAGTTAAATGACTTTTTAAAATGTATAGGAAAAAGTGTAGAGAAAGAACCAAGGGGAGACTCCAGAGCTGCTGACTGTAAATGTGTATTTCATGTGGGGATCCCACAGAGTGAGCAAAGAAGGACGTTTGTGAGAGAGAATTAAGTGAGACACTAAATTAAGTCACGCCTAAAACCTTTCTCCTCACTCGTAGGACGGGGGGAACTGAATTCTGTACTTCAGGCAGATGTTTGCCTCTGTTCTTACCTTAGATGTGTTAGTCACTCAGTCATATCCGACTCTTTGCAACCCCACGGACTATAGCCCGCCAGGCTCCTCTGTCCATGGGATTCTCCAGGCAAGAATACTGGAGTGGGTTGCCATTCCCTTCTCCAGTTCTTACCTTGGGGAAATGTAATTGCCTTCCTGGCCTTGGAGGCCAGGGTCCTCATCACGCTGCAGCTAGGAGATTTGGAGAGCGTGGCCTCCTGGTGTGCACGCTGAGCACCTGGAAACCGTACTTTCTGGTCACATGGTAACAGCCCCAACGACAGTGGCTATGGTGACAGTCACCTGGCTGAGTGTAAGCCCAATGGTCTATCTGGGTTATTCCTTTCTAGCTTATCTAGAAAATCCTGCACCAACACTAAATCCCTGGTGTTTCAGATTCTATTCAGAAACAGTGGGCTAACACAACTCTAAACACATCCTCTTTTGAAGAGTCATTCCAAATTCTCTGCTTCTAAGGAGTCTAGGACCTCAGAGTAACCCTCCTGTATTTTTCCGGTTCTTCATCCTCTCATCACCCTACCCTAAATGTCCTGGCTGTTGGAGATGTGAAAACACCCGAGAAGGTATGGACAGGGTAGAGATTCCTTTAAATTATGTTTTCATGCAAATAGAAAGGTAATCCTAGCTGACCCAAATGTTTCCCTACCTCTATTTTAGGCTTTTGAGACCAGATAAAAGAATTGAGAGATTTATTGCCTCCACTGTTGGGCAGTTATCATCGGTACCCTAACCTGGGTAATTCTTTGGTTTCGATAATTACTTTTCATCCTTTAGACTGTACAAATATTCTGAAACTCAGTAACTCCATGATCAGGGAAATTACTGTTTTCACCGAGGGATGCTTCTGAGATCTTGACTGACTCAAGAGAGTATTTCAGAAATTCATGTCAGTGATAGCGCTCTATTCCACTGTTTCTGCATTTTGTTCTGGGAAGTGATTTACTGATGGGATGCTACCTGGAGAAAATTGGATTAAGTCTCATCCTGTGTTTGAAGACTAAGCTATTTTTTATAAGCTCAACTTTGATATATAAAGTTCTGACTTCTTTATCTCTTAAAAAAATAATAAAAATGAAACACCATGCAGAAAGCATAGTAAAAAGTCACGAATCCTGTTTAAAATACCAGGAAATAAAGTATTATTTACCAAGTATATTTCGTAACCACTGGTTTCATGAAATTTATAAAGTTTGAGGATGTGTAATTAAATTTTTGAAAAATGAAATTAATCTTAATGTTATATAAGGTATAAATCTCTTTGGCCCTAGAAAATATAATGAAAAATGTGTTTTAGTTTTTAAACCACTTAACTTCGTAGTTGGGTGACTTCTTGGCTTCTAAGCAACCATTATCTATCTAGCACTGTAGTTGAGACTTTACACACATTATGCCATTTATTTATTGATTAAAAAAATTTTTTTTTGCTTAATACTATCTTACTATAAGAATATATACATTTTTTGTTTTATCTATTAATTAATTAATGCTGGGCTGGAAGAAGCACAAGCTGGAATCAAGATTTCTGGGAGAAATATCAATCACCTCAGATATGCAGATGACACCACCCTTATACCAGAAAGCGAAGAAGAACTAAAGAGCCTCTTGATGAAAGTGAAAGAGGAGAATAAAAAAGTTGGCTTAAAGCTCAGCATTTAGAAAAGTAAGATCATGGCATCCAGTCCCATCACTTCATGGTAAATAGATGGGGAAACAGTGGAAACAGTGGCAGATTTTATTTTGGGGGGCTCCAAAATCACCGCATATGGTGATTGCAGCTATGAAATTAAAAGACGCTTACTCCTTGGAAGGAAAGTTATGATCAACCTAGACAGCATATTCAAAAGCAGAGACATTACTTTGCCAACAAAGGTCCGTCTAGTCAAGGCTATAGTTTTTCCAGTAGTCATGTATGTATGCGAGAGTTGGACTGTGAAGAAGGCTGAGCGCCAAAGAATTGATGATTTTGAACTGTGGTGTTGGAGAAGACTCTTGAGAGTGCCTTGGACTGCAAGGAGACCCAACCAGTCCATCCTAAAGGAAATCAGTCCTGGGTGTTCATTGGAAGGACTGATGTTGAAGCTGAAACTCCAATACTTTGGCCATCTGATGCGAAGAGCTGACTCATTTGAAAAAACCCTGATGCTGGGAAAGATTGAGGGCAGGAGGAGAAGGGGACAACAGAAGATGAGATGGTTGGATGGTATCACCAACTCAATAGACATGAGTCTGAGTAAACTCCGGGAGTCGGTGATGGACAGGGAGGCCTGGCGTGCTGCGGTTCATGGGGTTGCAAAGAGTCGGACGTGACTGAATAACTGAACTGAACTGATTCATTAATTGGTGGACATCTGGGTTATTTCTACTTCTTAACAAGTATGAATAGTGCTGCTATGAATATTTATGTACTTATTTTTGAGTGGGCATATATTTTCATGGGGTCACAAAGAGTCAGACATGACTGAGTGACAGAGCACATATACACACACACACGTATTTTCATTTCTTTTTGTTGTATATCAAGGAGTGGGATTGCTGGGTTATATGGTAACTATTTTTACCCCTTTGAAGAACTGCAGACTTTTCCACAGTGTTTATACTATTTTACATTCTCACTAGCATTGGATGGAGCTTCCCATTTCTACATGTTCTTATAAACACTTGTTGCTGTCTGACTTCTATATTATAGTCATCTTAGTGGGTATCAAGTAATATCTTGCTCTGATTTTGATTTTCATTTCCTCAGTGTTTAATGTTGAGCATCTTTGCATGTGCTTGTTGGCCATTTGTATATCTTCTTTGTAGAAATGTGTATTCAAAACCTTTGCCCATTTTTAATTGGGTTTTTGTCTTTTTGATCTTCACATTATTCCATGTAATTCTGTTTTTGAGGTGAGGAAATGGAAGCTTAGAGAGGTTAAGACTTGATCTTAGGTCTGCCAGCTGGGACATAGTAAAGCAAGGATGCATAGATTGGCTACACAAACCTTGTTTTTTTTCCCAACTTTTCAGTATTTACTGGATTTCAGTTTCTTGTTTACCTGTGGCAGGGGATCCCCACAGACTCCCAGATGTTTGAAATCACCCCCTTTTGGCTAGGCCTTGGATACTCTCATTCTGGATAATTCTGTCAAAGGCAGATTATATTTGGTGGCCTGACTTATGCAGACTTGTGAAAAACACACATAGCTGATAAAAGAAAGAGCCTAGTTGTATCTTAAAGATGCTCAATATATGTTTCCTTCTTTCCTCCATTTTTCCCTTTTTTTCCAATGTTCTGTTTACAAGTAACACTGTTTCCCCCCACCTTCCAGAAATATTCTAATTTAGTTCAGGGCAGTCTTTGTACTGATCCTCTATAAAGGCATGGGGACTAGGCAAATGATAGTCTTAAATGTGGAATGGCTTATCTGAGAATCAGGTAATAGGCAATGGCGTCCATGTGATTTATCATCATGTTAATTAGACTTTTGACTCCATCCATCTGCCGAAGAAAGTTAGACTTCCCTGAGTGGAGGACATACACTTGATCTGAGAATGAGAAGGGTAGATGAGTCATCTCTGCTATAAATCAATCTTGACAGGTAATGTCAGAAGCTCAGGGCCAATAAGTCAGTGTCACTTACTGAGCCCTAACCTGGCCACTGTGTAATTACTCCTGGGCTTTTCCCCTTGAGTGCACCACTGTCTTCCTATCTGACAAGGTATTAATTACTGGACCTGAAAGTTCAACATGTCTGATTTCACTCAATCAGGCAAACTAATGTCAGTCTCCATGCACGTTCCAATTAGGCATGAGGAGTAAGGTGAGGGGAAATTAAGGAGGACTAACTTGATCTCCAAATCCCTCCAGGCAAACTTAAAAAATATATGCATTTGGATGTCAGAAAAATTTTAGGAGTTCATGCCATCCTGTGTTTTCATTGTAATTGTCATGGTTATTGTCATCACTAGGAAATCTACCATGTAGTAAGAAATGTGGTTTTAGCTGCATTCCTGGACCATCTTCAGTGAAATTTATGTCAGTTAAAAATAATTTGTGCAGGTTTTCCCTAACTTGCAAACTATATATTCTTGAAGAGCATGTGTAAATTTATATACCTGAAGGCTTATCTTATAATCACTTCTCTGCCCCATCTCTAGGCCTTCCGCAAAGGCCTTGCTCTTTGTATCTGTGACACCCACGATCACCTCTTTGGCAAGACAATTCTTCTTTCTGTATTTTTCCCTCTCTCCATTTTAAGCAAGTAGCCAGAACTCTTTTGCCTTCTTATCTTCAGGATGGTTTCTACTTCTGGACCAAAAGCCAAAGTTTCCTGCAAGATACACAACTTGTGGATTTTTGGAAAGCCAAAACCCACTGATTCGCAAGGTGTGTGGGAGGTCTACAGCTTAGAGAGGATTGGGTCTTTGAGAAGTTGCGAAAAAGGAGGGTAGAAGAGAGCTGGTGGGTTCTGCACAGAGGTCCCAGAAAGAGCAGGGACTTGCATTTTGCTCAGTTGCAGCGCCTGAGGTGTTGGTATTGCTCCAAGGGCAGGACTAGGGCTGAACTCTGCTGAGGGTCCCAGACCAGCCGCAGACTTTACTGTGCGTGTGTTCCTGCCGATCAGGGCTAACTGCGAACCGATGACGACAGGGGCCTCCCGACGCTTTGGTCCCATGTAGATCCCTTTGCCTGACTCCATTGCTTACTCCTAGTGGCTTCAGACACTACTCTGTTTGCCACTTTGATGGGACTGACATCCTCACAACAGAGCTGATGACTGTTATGGAAAACGGAACTCTGCTTTCCTACAAGCTGTAAGAAAAGTTTTACCCTGGGCTCTTAAACTCTTGGTCAGACCCTGGGTCTAATGCATTTCTTAACTTCCTTGGCAAAGTTATTCAAACTTGCTCTGTCAAAATACAATTCTTGGGTCCCTGGGGGCTTGTGAAAAAGTGAATCCAGTCCTTTCATTAATTTTACTGACTATGCCCACTCATTAATTACCTGTCTGAAATAGCCTGATTGGGGATAAGGTGGGAAAAGCTGGGCCTTGTCCTCTGTGAGCAGATGATTTTGGAAAGAGGATCTGGAGAAGACAGGAAGGACCCCTGGTTGAAATAATCAGAACAGAGCAGCACTGAGTCAGCAAAGACACAGGCTTGAGTTAAGGAAGGGGTGGGCCTGCGTTCCAGGGAGCTTGCGTTACAGAGCCAGACAGGAATACATTGTCTGTTACCCACTTTTCTTGGCTTAGCTAGTGAATATACAGGATTGAAAAGAGAAATAATAGTCTTAAGGAACTTTTTTTAAATTAAACTTATTTTCTATTGGGGTATAAGTGATTAACAATATTGTGATAGTTTCAGGTGAACAGTGAAGTGACTGAGTCATACATATACATGTATCCTTTCTCCCCAAAATTCTCTCCCATCCAGGCTGCCATCTAGCATTGAGAAGGGTTCCCTGTGCTATACAGTAAGTCCTTATTGGTTATCCATTTTAAATAAAGCAGTGTGTACATGCCTATTCCTAACTCCCTAACTATCCCTGCCCCCATCCTTCTCTCCGCAACCATAAATTTGTGCTCTAAGTCTTGAGTCTCTATTTCGTAAGTAATTCTATTTGTATAATTCTTTTTAGATTCTGCATATAAGGGATGTCATATTGACTTTTGCAGTTCATCTACCGTGTGTGTGGTTGTGCATCCCCAGTCGTGGCTGACTCTTGGTGACCCCATGGACTGGAGTTCACAAGGCTCCTCTATCCATGGAATTTTCCAGGCAAGACTACTGGAATGGGTAGCCATTCCCTTCTCTAGGGTGTCTTCCCGACCCAGGGTTCAAACCTGAGTCTCCTGCAGCTCCTGCATTGTGGCAGATTCTTTGCCATGGTACCAACTGGGAAGCCCCCGTTGTGTGGTTGTAAATTCATTCAGTCCTGAATTAGTTCCTTCAACTTCACTGGCATCAGCATCTTTAAATTATAAAGGCCTAGAAGTTAGGTACCACATATGTTTGATTAGCTTTGTGAAATGCCTCCTACAGCTATTTATGCAGGAAATTATTAAATGTGCTAAGATAAGGAGCTGATGCTTGAAAAGTGGAAAAGATCTCTGAGTCACTTAAAGGTCATATTTTACATGATGCTTTTTGGCACCTTTTAGGATCTCTTTTTCGGAGAAGGCAATGAATGGCACCCCACTCCAGTACTCTTGCCTGGAAAATCCCATGGATGGAGGAGCCAGTAGGCTGCAGTCCATGGGGTTGCTAAGAGTCGGACATGACTGAGCGACTTCACTTTCACTTTTCACTTTCATGCATTGGAGAAGGAAATGGCAACCCACTCCAGTGTTCTTGCCTGGAGAATCCCAAGGACAGGGAAGCCTGGTGGGCTTCTGTCTATGGGGTCACACAGAGTCGGACACGACTGAAGCGACTTAGCAGCAGCAGCAGCAGGATCTCTTTTGAGTTGACAGGAAGTGGATTCCACAATGAATGGCTCAGCAGGTAAAGAATCCACCTGCAATGCAGGAGATATGGGTTCAATCCCTGAGTCAGGAATATCCTCTGGAGCAAGAAATGGCAACCCATTCCATTCTTCTTGCCTGAAAAATCCCATGGATAGAAGAGCCTGGTGAGCTACAGTCCAACGGGTATTGAAGAGTCAGACATGATTGAGCAACTGAGCATACAACACACAAAATTAGGGGTGTCACTGGAGAACTGGTGTTTATTTCTGTGGTTGGGAGCATGTTTCCCAACTTGATACACTTGGACCTACATTGAACTACGGCCCCATGTTGATGGCCTTCTAGGGTTTCAGGGGTGCTTGATTCTAATTTCTCAGATCCCGGTCCTGTGGCGATCTTCTCTCAAAAGGCACAGGGCAGCTGACATTGAGATGCGAGCCTGGCCACATGAGGAGAAGCACATGCATGAGATGCATTGCGTTTGCTCAGGCCAAGGGTCCAAAACACCAAACCAAACCCCATAGCCGTGATAGCTCAAAGAAAGACTATAAATCATTAGAGTTATAAGGAACAAGAATCAGTAATAAAAGAAAACCCAAACTTCTCTCTGAATGGTCAGATTTTGGAATCTTCCTTGTCCTTGAAATGTAAAGGATTGTGATTGTGAATGTAGCCATGACAGGAAACCTAAGACACAATTGGACCACAGAGGAGACAAGGCTATTGTTGGCTGTGACAATGAAGGAAAAGGAATGGCGCTCACACGATGGTGAGAGCCTTGGAGTTAATGAGGCCAGTGGTCCAGGACTTCAAAAGAAAAATAGCTAACAAAAATTTAAAAAGCCTTGGGATGTTAGCCTGTAAGAGTTCCAGAGCAGTTATCACCAACTGTCATGTCCATGAGCCCTATTTCAATACCTGCTACAGCGTCAGGCTTGTTAGATACCACACACTGGAAGACATATGCATCCTTGGCAGATGCATATGGAGGTGACAGCTAGTAAAAGTCCCAAACAGGCTTATTGAACAATTCTGTGAAGACTTTGGAGAACAGCGTGGAGAAGAGAGATGGTTAGTACATAAAAGAATAAATCTGTGGAAGTTTCTGTCTCCTTTGATTAATTAGCTCAGGTTTGAATTGGAGGAGGATTCCCAAGGGCAGCGCTTGGAGGCATGGATATCCGGTGACTTCATTTTATAGCCCATGAGCTCTCTTGGAGACGGAGCCCTTTAGGCAGAGTTGGCCATCAAGGCATTCATTCCCAGCCCTCTGCTGTCCCCCCTGTCTCCTGCCTCCAGTTTTCCCCGAGGACTGTGTCTTCACCCATCAGCTGGAAGCAGGTGGCTCCTGCCTCTGTGTCTCTGGCCTCAGTCTCTCTTCTGAGTCTCTGTTGCACAGTTTTCATTACTGAGTGGATGTTCCCATTTGAAGACTTAGATGCCTTCCATGAAAAACTCTTTTCCCTTCCTAACTTGTCCTGTGTTTGAGGGATACCCTGTGTTGTAATTCTTGTATTGCCAGTAAGAAATCCTCAGGTCACTATTGACTTCTTCCTGTTTCCAACTTCTCCATAAGCAATCACTCGTCAGAGCTGTTGTTATCAACTTGCTCCCAATATCCTATCCTGCAATCTGAGCATTTTAGCCTCTTTTCCTGGCACACTTGGGTTGTTTCACCCAGGTTTCCACTGTATTTATTTATGGTTTCAGTCTTCCATGAGAATGATAATTTGTATTTTTGAGGACTTTCACAACCTGCTAACCCACTTGATCCTCATAATGATCCTTATAAGGGACAAGGAAAACCAAAACTCAGTGACTCATCAAGGTCACAGATAAGTAGTGGTAGACTAGGTCTCTTGGCTCCAAATCTACTGCTCTTTTTAATAGTGTCTTTTCATATCATTTCACTTAGGGTCTGGTCAGTGTTCCTTGACATCTCCTCCCCAACTCTCTGCCTCTGCAGCCAGGAGATGAACTGTGTACTAAAGTTGTAACTGTGTGTTGGGTGTCAGGGAATCCTCCAGGACCTGTCACTTTATTCATCTTTCTCTCTCTCATTTAATAGCTTTTATTTTTAAGAGAGTTTTAGATTCACAGTAAAATTAAGTAGAGGGTACACAGAATTTTCCCTTCATATACATTTGGACTCCCTAACCATCAACATCCTCCACCAAAGTGGTACCATAGCTACAGTCCATGAACCAACATTGAAACATCCTAATCACCTGAAGTCCATTGAACATTAGGGTTCATTCTTGGTGTTGTACATTCTGTAGGTCTCGACAAATGTATAGTGACCTGGATATACCACTGTAGTATCAAATAGGATAATGCACTGTCCTAAAGGTCCTTTGTGCTCAATGTATTTATTTTCACTTCCCTGATTATCCCTGGCAACTCCTGATCTTTTTACTGTCCGCATAGTTGTTGCCTCTTCTAGAATCTCATATAGTTAAGAGTCCTACAAGTATGTCGCCCTCTCAGATTGACTTCTTTCACTTGTTGTTTAGTCCCCGCCAGACTCTTTGGCGACCCCGTGGAGTATACAGCCTGCCAAGCTCCTCTGTTGATGGAATTTCCCAGGCAAGAATACTGGAGTGTGTTGCCATTTCCTTCTCCAGGGGATCTTAGTATTAAGCATTTAGGGTTCCTCCACGTTTCATCATGACTTGATACCTCATTTTATGTTTTTGTTTTTGTTTTCTTTTTCATGGCTGAACTATATACCACTGTATGGGGGTACCGCCGTTGATCCATTTACCTACTAAAGGATGTCTTGGTTGCTTCCACATTTTGAAAATTATATATAAAGGTGCTATAAACATCCATGTGCAGGTTTTTGTGTGTGGGTATATGTTTTCAACTCATTTGAGTGAATACCAAGGAGTGCAATTTTTGGATCATATTGGAAGAGTATGTTTAGTTTTGTAAGAAACTTCAAATTGTTCTCCAAAGTGGCTCTTCCATTTTGCATTCCCATCAGCAGTGAGTGAGAGAGTACCCGTTGCTCCATTTTCTTGTCAGCATTTGGTATGTGTTTTGAATTTTAACCATTCTAATAGACGTATCTCATTGTTGCTTTAATTTAAAATTACCTAATGATACATGATTTTGAGCATCTTTTCGTGTGCATATTTGTTATCTGTTGGTATGTTCATATGTTCTGCCTATTAAAAAATAAGGTTGCTAATTTTCTTATTGTTGAATTTTTAAAGTTTTTTGTACACATTGAATAACAGTCCTTTATCAGAAATGTCTTTGCAGCGGTATTTGCCCAGTCTGTCCCTTGTCTCCTTTCACAGAACAGTTTTACAGAAGTCCAGCTAAGTTTTACTATCTTTCATGGATCATGCCTTTGGTGCGTGCATGCTCAGTTGCTCCAGTCAGGTCCGACTCTTTGTGACCCTATGGACCATAGCCTGCCAGGCTTCTCTGTCCATGGGATTCTCCAGGCAAGAATACTGGAGTGGGCTACCATGCCCTCCCTCAGAGGATCTTCCCAACCCAGTGACTGAACCTGGGGCCTCCCGCATCTTCTGCATTGCAGGTGGATTCTTTACTGCTGAGCCACTAGGGAAGCCCATGCCTTTGGTATTATATCTAAAAAGTTACAAACTGAAGGTCATAAGGATTTTCTCCTATGTTATCTGCTAGAAGTTCTATAGTTTTACATTTTACATTTAGGTCTGCAATACATTTTGAATTAATTTTTCTTAAGGGTGTAAAGTTTGTGTCTAAAGATTAATTTTTCTTTTTGCACATGGAAGTCCAGTTGGTTCAGCATCATTTGTTGAAAAGACTTCTTTCTCCATTGAATTGCTTTTGATCCTTTGTCAAAGATCAATTGAGTATGTTTTGTAGGTTTTTTTCACCCCTGGGCTCTCTACTCTGTTCTACTGATTTTTCTATTTACCAATACTGTACTATGATGATTACTATAGGTTTACAGTAAGTTTTGATTTTAGGTAATGACAGTCCTCTGATTCTGTTCATCTTCAGTATTGTGTTGGCTATTCTAACTCTTTTGTTTCTTATAAACTTTAGAATCAGTTTGTTAACATCCACAAAATAACTCTCTGGGATTTTGATTAGGATTATATTGAATCTGTAGATAAAGTTGGGAGGAATTGACATCTTCACAATATTGAGTCTTTGTGTTCGTGAACATGGAATATTTTTCCATTTATTTATTTCTTCCTTCTTTCTTCAGAATTTTGTAGTTTTCCTTATATTGATCTCATACAAATTTTGTTACATTTATGCATAAGTATCCCTGGAGAAGGAAATGGCAACCCACTCCAGTTTTCTTGCCTGGAAAATTCTATGTACAGAGGAGCCTGGAGGGCTATAGACCATGGGGTCTCAAAGAGTAATACATGACTAAAGCAACTAAACAGCAGCAGCATTTTTATTTACTGTTAAACATTTTTCTTAAATTTATTTTGAGATTTTAAAATGTGTTGTATGATCTCTAACTGAGGATTTTTCAGCTGTCTTTTTGTTATTGATTTCTAGTTTAATTCCATTGCAGTCTAAGAACATACATACACTGTTTGATTTTTATTCTTTTAATTTGTTAAGATGTGTCTTATGGGTCAGAATGTGGTCTATCTTAGTGTTCCATGTGAGCTTGAGAAGAGTATATATCCTGGTGGTATTGGATGGTATATTCTATAGTTGTCAATTATATCTAGTCAGTTACATGCTATTGATTTAAACTATGTCCTTACTTATTTCCTGCCTGCTGTATTTGTCCGTTACTGATAGAAGGGTATTGACATCTCCAACTACAATAGTGGTAATATTTCAGTTATTTCTCCTTGCAATTCTATCAGTTTTTGCCTTATTTCTGCTCATCTGTTTTGTTAAAGTATGCCTAATTTGCTTCTCAACATCCTTTTAACAGCATGACTCAGTCAAATATTCTGCTCATCTGTTTCACAGTTTCGCATAATATTCTGCTATCCTGTTGACACATGTGACTAAGACAAGTTCAGACCTGATGTGCTGACTCACCTTGATGTTCCCAGATCCTACCTGTTGGGAAGGGATAATTGGTTGTGTTACTTGAATTAATTCATCCTCATCACTGCATGCAGAGAAGGCAATGGCACCCCACTCCAGTACTCTTGCCTGGAAAATCCCATGGATGGAGGAGCCTGGTGGGCTGCAGTCCATGGGGTCGCTAAGCGTCGGACATGACTGAGCGACTTCACTTTCACTTTTCACTTTCCTGCATTGGAGAAGGAAATGGCAACCCACTCCAGTGTTCTTGCCTGGAGAATCCCAGGGACGGGGGAGCCTGGTGGGCTGCCATCTATGGGGTCGCACAGAGTCAGACACAACTGAAGCGACTTAGCAGCAGTAGCAGCAGCATCACTGTATGGCAAGCTTTTGTAGGCATATTGTGTGACAGTGCATATTCATCTCAATCCATTCTTCTTCTTTTTTTTTTTTTTTTTTGTTTTGGCCACACCACGCAGCATGCAGGATCTTAATTCCCTGACCAGGGGTGAAGCTCGTGCCCCCTGCAGTGGAAGAACTAGTCCTAACCACTGGACCACCGGGGAATTCCCTTAATATGTTCTTCTAACATTATCAAAAGGGGCAGGTGTCCTGTTTATTGGTCCCTACCCAGTGCCAGTAGCACGGTTGACTTGTATTGCATGTTTGTCCAAGAGTCAAATGAGCACATTAGTGTATAGCTGGAGGAAGAGATCTTGTGGTCTAATGTTTGAGTTTAAAAATTTTCGCCTTTGGTCTTTATTTTTTCAAAAAGAAAAAAGAAAGGAAACAGTTCTTTGGAATCAAAATTCCTACTCACTCTAAAAAAGAGAATACGTCAGGACTTCCCTGGTGGTCCAGTGGTTAAGAATCCGCTTGCCAGTGCAGGGGACATGGGTTCAATCCTGGTCCAGGGAGATGCCACATGTCTCAGGGCAGCTAAATCTGTGCGTCAGAATTACTGAGCTCACACTCTAAAGCCCAGGAGCTGCAACTGCTGAAGCCCATGTGCCTAGAGCCTGTGCTCCACAATAAGGGAAGCCGTGGCAATGAGAAGCCCGTGCACCACAAGTAAACAGTAGCCCCTGCTCCCTGCGAATAGAGAAAGCCTGTGCACAGCCAAACATAAATAATAATTAAAAAAGAACATATCAGTATGTAGTTTGAAAATAATATTGTATTTAGAGTTATAAGATCTGGACATGAGTTGTCGCTCCATCATCTTGGACAGTTTACGTATCTTCTCTAATCTTTAAATAATACTTACCTAATGGAATCATTTAAGGAATACAGTGAGATAATGATGTTTTACAGATACTATTAAATATTTCCATTTAAATCTTCATTATGGGTGAGAGTATGATGACATCACATATTCGTTCACAGATAGCTTCTAAAAATACTCTCTGAGCATGTGTATACAAAAAAGAACAGCCTCTGGCACACAATTCACTTTTTCATTTTTGTTTAGAGAAGAGGTGAATCCTGATTTCACTGTTTTACTTGGCATACATAAAAAAGTTCCACGTTGTATTGCTGGTTTGTGCAGTTTGGGATTAATGCTTAATGTGTTTACAAAGATACATTTTTATTTCTGTAGCATGAGTTCACGCTATTGGGCTTACATCATCTGTCTAGTATAAGCTCACTTCAATTCTCAGCTACTGATGTGCTTCTAATTAATGAATGTGTAATGGAAGCACTGAAAAACCTCCCCTTTCATCATGAAGAAGTGAGGCCTGAAATTGTGTGTGCCTTTTTGTCTGTTTATTTAAGGTCTTTTGCCACATGGAGATTTTATTTCCCATAATGCCCTAGCTGAACTAATATTTTTTCCATAATAGAATTTCTGAAGTATCACTTACTCAGTGTATATGGGCCTTGTTAAAGTGTAACTAATTTCAAAGAGGTCCTCTTCTAGAACCTGAGACTCTTTTTAAATTTATTAAAAGTATTTTAAAAGCAAGTTCAACTAAGGCCTCAGAGGGGAGGACATTTATAGATTAGCAACTGAGTTGTTAATTCTTGTTTCTTCCCCACAGGAGCACCACTAATTAATGTTTTCCAATCAGGCCCTATCCTCCCTGAAAGCTCAGCCATGAACTAATCCTAATTATGCAGTCACGTGGACTAGTGGGATGGGAGTTAGTCATATCACTCTTGTCCCTGTCGTATCCTGTACTTGTAGCGAGCCCTCAATAGCTGTTCTGACCAATTCACACAACACAACTCTTGCCTCAACCCCTCCTCACCATCCCCAACCCAAGCCCACCTGGGTGGCTCTTGGTATTCTGCCAAGCTCTAGCCTTTTCCCTTTTCTGAAGGTAGAGCCCATCTCCCTGCACTTCCACTAGTCAGAGAATAGCTGTGTTTGAACAATCACTTAAATCCTTAACTATTACCAAGATCCCTCGCCATGTGCCCAACCATGTTGAATTTCCTTAGATAGCTCATCTCTCATTGCTTGACCCCTGGAACTCAATTATCCAGCCAGCCATTTTTTTCAGCTTTTTTTCGGGCATCATGCTCTCTTTGGTGTCTGAGTATTTTCATGCGCATTTCCGTCTGTATGGAGCAGTTTTCTACTCCCTCCAATCAAATGCACACGATCCAAACTAACTCTACATGTCCTTCAGGTGATCCTTCCAAGACGATCCAGTTTGGGTTAGGTGTTTTTCCATGTATTTTGATCACACTTTGTGCTTTCCCTATTGTAGCATTATTACACTCAATTATAATTGCCTGCTTGCTTCTCTGTTTCCTCCATCTCCAGATTATGAGCAATTGTATCTATAATATTCCAGGTGGTTCAGTGGTAAAGAATCTGCCTGCCAGTGCAGGAGACTCGGGTTTGATTCCTGGGTCAGGAAGATACTCTGGAGGAGGAAATGTTGCAATGCACTCCAATATTCTTGCCAGGGTAATCCCATGGACAGAAGAGCCTTGTAGGCTACAGTCCATGGGATCACAGTGAGACAGGGATGAGTGCCTGAACACACATGCACATCTGTAACACTCAGCTGAATTCCTGTGCTTAGTGAAGGGTCTGACATTTTATAAGCACTTAATTAAAAACTTGTTGTACCAAGTCTGAGTTGTACATGCTTCAGCTGCCTTGAAGAAACCACTCTGTAAACCATTTTTACTTCTCCATGACCCTGTCTTATCTAGGCCCTGAATCATAGCGAGGCCCTCTTGCCAGTTGGAAATAGTAGAATTTTGACATAGTCCCAAAGCTGTGCTGACCAGGGCTGGAGGAGGTATATGGGAATGTGAACCTTAGTTCATAGCATCTCTCCTGTATCCCGTGATTCCTTTGAAACTCTTCCCCTCCAACTCTTCTTCTAAGGAGCTATGCAGTCATATCTTTAGGCAAACTCAGACCTCTCTGAAAGCCACCATTTCCTCACTTCTCACCTGTGTCAGAAGTAGCAGTTTTCACTGATATTAGAACAAAAGAAAGGAGACTCTCTCCTCCTACCCCCAATGCCCTTAATATAATTTTTTTTCCAAGGCACGTGTGGGTCACATACTCACAAATGCTCTTGGGCTCACCACGTGGAGATATATATATGTGTGTGTGTGTGTGTGTGTGTGTGTGTGTGTGTGTGTATGCATAGATGTGTTCCTGGCTCTGTTCAGTAAGGGTGGAAACCATCCTTTGTACATGTCTCATTGAAACAGATGTTTGGATGAGACTAAAATTATCAGTGTGCACTGAATCTCAGTCAGATTTTGTGATTTAGAAACTATCCAACTTTCCAGTCCTTAATTTGGCTCCTTCCAAAGAATCCAAGGCTTCCCTGGTGGCTCAGAGGGTAAAGAATCTGCCTGCAGTGCAGGAGAGGCATAAGAGATGTGGGTTCGATCCCTGGCATGGGAAGATCCCCTGGAGTAGGGGACCTTCCCAGGTAGCGCTAGTGGTAAAGAACCCACGTGCCAATGCAGAAGACTCAAGAGACTCAGGTTTGATCCCTGAGTCGGGAAGATTCCCTGGTTAAGGAAATGGCAACCCACTCCAATTTTCTTGCCTGTGGAAAATTCCATGGACAGGAGAAGCCTAGTGGGCTACAGTCTATGGGGTTGCAAAGAGTGAGACAGAACTGAGCACATGCAGACATAGATGTGAGAACCCAGCTTGTGTGGAGGCCCCAGACTTGTGGCCCAGAGACTGAGCTGAACTCTCAGTTTGGTTTTGCTTGTACAGCATTGACCTACACTGGTGTAAACTTTCCATGAGCTGTCACTTCTTCACAATCAGATAATATATGTTTAAAATTTTGGATTTCTAGCTTCTCTTGAAAAAAAAAACAAAAACAAAAAACGAGAAGACCAGAGCCAGATTTTAGGGCACAGTCCTTTTAACTCCCAGTTGTTGCCACTATGCCCAGACCAGGCGATGTATTTATGGCACCTGCTGGTTCCTTGAGACCACTCAAGTTTATGATCCCAAGTCCAGAGATCCAAGAGAATCTAGTTTCTAATTTTCTCGAGTCAAATGGTATGTGATCTGGCTCTAAAAAATGCATGTAGGCTACTTCCCCTATATTGTACATGTGACAGACTATGGGCCAAGAGTACTTAGCTTCTCATAGAGAGACTTGATCGTGTATGAAGAAACACAAACTTGGAGGCATGCTTAAATATGGTGTCTATTTGGTGACATGTAGGAGCCGTAAAATGATTTTTTGCAAAACAATCATATCTTGATAGTGGAAAAATTAAGACTACATTATTACATATATGTGTGCTTAGCGCTTGGTTGTGTCCAACTGTGACCTCGTGGACTGTAGCCTGCCAGGCTCCTTTGTCCATGGGGATTCTCCAGGCCAGAATCTTGGAATGGGTTGCCATGCCCTCCTCCAGGGGATCTTCCCAACCTAGGGATCGAACCCAGGTCTCCCACATTGCAGGCAGATTCTTTACCGTCTGAGCCACCAGGGAAGCCCAAGAATACTGGAGTGAGTAACCTATTCCTTCTCCCAGGGATCTTCTCCCAGGTCCCAGAAATTGAACCAGGGTCTCCTGCATTATGGGCAGATTTTTTACCAGCTGAGCTACCAAATGTATCTATAATTCTAAAGGAAAAATATAAATATGTGTACACACACACACACCCCCGCCCCCCAGGAAAGTCTTGAGGAAGGAAATGCATTGATGTATAAAGGTGATAATCTCTGGTCAGTGGGATTGTGGATAATTTGCTGTCATTGTTTTTTAATACACTCTGAATCTTCCAAAAATCTCTTGAGTATCTATTCCCTTTATAATAAAAGTAATTTTTTAAAATAGAGGAAACAGAATTATCTGTCTCCAGCAATCTAAATGGACCATTTCTATAAAATTTATTATGGTCCTAGGGAGGATTTTAAGCCTGTGGGTCTCCCAAAGTACCCACTGTACAATTTTTTTTAACAACATTGAAGGGAACTTGAGCTCCATTAATGAGCGCCCTGGGGACAGCTGGGGGATGGCTGAAAGGAAATAAGTACTAATCATTCCCACTATTGGGTGTCTGCCCCATGACCCTCCCTACCCTATGTTCCTGGGCCTGTGTGAAACTAACAGTTGAAGGAAGTTATAGAACCCACATCATACACTGAAAGCATTAGGGACTGATGGGCTCACAGAGGCAGAAGGTTGAGAAGGGCAGAAATTGAGACTAAAGGGATAAGAATAGAAAGAATAAAATAAAAATAAAGGATTGATCTAGAGACTGTCATACAGAATGAAGTAAGTCAGAAAGAGAAAAACAAATATCAAATATCACATACTAATGCATATATACGGAGTCTGAAAAAAAATGGTATAAATGGTCTTATTTACAAAGCAGAAATAGGGACACAGAAGTAGAGAACGGATGTATGGATATCAAGGAGGAAAGTGGGGGTGGGATGAATTGGGAGGTTGGGGTTAACATATGTACACTCTTTTCTTTCCCCAAGGTTATTTTTTATAATTTTATTTATTTTTGGCTTTGCTGGGTCTTTGTTGCTGCATGGGCTTTTCTCTAGTTGCAGAGAGTAGGGGCTGCTCTCTACTTGTGGGTGTGGGCTTCTCACTGCAGTGGCCTTCTTGCGGAGCACGGGTTCCAGGGCACACGGGTTCAGTAGTTGTGGCTTGTGGGCTCAATAGGTGCAGCTCCCAGGCTCTAGAGCACAAACTCAATAGTTGTGGTGCATGGCTTAGCTGCTCCTCGATTTAGGGACTAAACCCATGTCTCATGCATTGGCAGGCAGATTCTTTACCACTGAGCCACCAGGGAAGGCCCTAAACTCTTGATACCATGTATAAAATAGATAACCAAGGAGAACCTACTGGATAGCACAGGGAATTATACTTAGTGCTCTGTGGTGACCTAAAGGAGAGGGAAATCTAAAAGAGAGGGTTTATATGTATAGTTATAGCTGATTCACTTTGCAGTACAGCAGAAACTAATACAACATTGTAAAGCAACTATACTTCAATAAAAATTTTACAAAACAAAAGATAAAAGAATATTTTAAAAAGTGCACGATAAATGACTAAACAAAACAAAAACAAGTTAGGACCCCCAGAAGCTTAGAAATTAAAAGAGTTCAAAAAGGAGAGAGGCAAAAATATAAAAGGAAAAAAATGATAAAGGCTCAGGAATAAATGCAACCATGAAAAGAAATAAGATAAAGGATATTGATGAAGCTTTTTAAATGAACAAAAAGAAAACTAAGAAAACTCAAAACAACTCAGGAAAAAACCCTAAAACTTTGAAAGGATAGTATAAAGGAGTACAGTACCACAAAACAATAAATAAGGAAACATTAAAACTATTTAGAAGAAGATAAAATGGTAAAATCCGGGATGCTTAAAAATTGGAAGTGTAAGACAATTGAGGAGAAACACATGTAATAGTTAGAATTGTGGTATCCAACTTTTATTGGAAGTTGATTGGATGCCAAGGACTTGATATTAATTCGCGTGGATCCTTTCACACTGTGAGGTTCATGCTGTTAGCCTCCTGTTCCCCGGAAGCAAGGGGAAAGCAAGGCACACAGGTGAGAGGCTCCCCTGCAGGTACCTGTTGGGAAGGGATGGCTCTGGGGCTTGAACTCAGATCACCTGCCTCCAGACCCTGGCATTTTCCTGACCGTTTGGCCATACATACTGTGATCTAGTATAGATCGAATGGAAATCTTAAAGAAAAATACTGCTAAAATAAAACTCCCTCTGAAGTTGTATTTAAAATAAGATTCCAGTGAGAAGGAGAAGGAACACAGAGACCAAGACAAGGGCGCTAGTAAAAGCTACTCTGCCGGATGTTCTGTCCTCCCTGAAGGAGAGCGTGAGGCCTTGCGCTGTCTACACAGGACATGCTCTCCCTTCACCTCCGGAGGTTTCTGTACCCAGCGCTCTAGCGACAGTGTGAGCTGTCCAAATACTGTGAGGGAGGCTAACACAGGACTGTCTTACTTATTTAAGGTGATAGAAGATTTGGGGATAGGTAGAAAAAGATAGGAAAATCTCACATCTTCTCTTTCCAGCTGAATCTTTTTTACAGAGGATTGAGATATTTGAACCTTAAGCCTGTACACCTTTTTTTTTTTTTTAATTACCTTGATTCCTGTTTTTATTTTCCAAAGCATCTTTAGTAGATAATTCCTATAAATGTAAAATAAAAACAACTTGGGGGGGGGGGCGGAATTTGATGGTGATATCAAGCTTGTGTGCTCTTTTCAACAAAATTTTGGAAGTTAGATTTCACTGATTTCTGAAGCTTAATACCTCTCACACACAGTAGGTATAAACAAATAAATGGAAAAGTACTATTTGAAGCAATACAAACACTTAAATATGAGAAATATTAGTACAAAATCTTCAAAGTCTAGGTAAAATCTTGACGAAATCACATATCAGTCTGTTAAAGTTTCTTGCTGTTCACAGAAGTTTGACAGAATATTACAGGGAACATGGATTGATTTTTTTCTTATGTTTCAGCAGTTGCTGTTATACTAAAATGTCTGTTACTTTTATGACTGCCTTAAAGTTCAAAAAGATGCCACAAAATACCATTGCAGTTTACTTGGCCTTAAAATGTGAAAGTAATACAAGATCATGGAAAGGAGGGGAAAGAGTGCTGAGCACTGCAGTTAACTTTTCTTTAATGCTTCCTCTTCTCTGAAATTACAGTAATACTGAACTTGCTGGTTAAAGACGTTAGAATAAAGATCTCGCCTCATTTCTATGTAAAAACCAACTTAAAAAACAAACAAACAAGCAAATAGCAGAGGAAATAGCAGACTTGTCTTGGAAATTAGGGAGTACTCCAAGCTCTGATTTGACAAATACAAGGGGCTGAATGTAGTAAACACTGGACCAGAGTGTTTGGTGTGTGCAGTGGAGTCAGGGTGATGCCACCAGATGAACTTTGTTTCTCCAGATCCCAGGCAGAGTGTGCAAAGTGTAGAGTTCTCCAGAGTTGCAGCCCACAGAGCCTGAGGCATAAGGGTTGAGTGTTTTGTGGACTATGGAAGGTTCCCTGAAACCAGACTCCAATGATTAGAAATATAGGAGGGGTTACATGCCTAGCTCAAGTCAGGACCCTGTCCAGGGTACCACATATCATTGTGTCTCCTTAGACTCTTTAGTTGGCCGTACCAGCTTCTCAGACTTTTTTAAGGTTTTTGATGGTTTTGGCAGATTTGAAGAGTTCTGGTCAGATATTTTGTAGAATGTCCCTCCGTTGAGATTTGTCTGATACATTTCACATGATTAGACTGGGTTTAGGGGTTTTACAGAGGAAGTGCCATTCTGATTATAATGTATCAAGGACACATACTATCATCATGGCTTGTTCCTATTGATATTAACCTTGATAACTTGGCTGAGGTAACATCTGTCAAATTTTTCCACTGAAATTATTCTCCTTCCCCTTTCCAAAATGTCCTCTTCAGAAGGACATCACTATGCACAGCCCACACTTAAGGAGTGGGGAGTTACACTGTCCCTCTTGGAGGGAGGAGCATTTATATAGATTATATGGAATTCCTCTGTGCGGGAAATTTGTTCTCCTCCATTCATTATTCATTCACTCAATCAGTCCATCACTTATTTGCATCAATAGGACTCATGACTGTTTTATACTTTGGGTTATAATTCAGTACTACTTTACTTATTTTGTTGCTCAGATTTTCCACCATTGGGAGTTCTTCCACTTGGCTCCTGTGTCTTTTTGACATTCCTCTATTATTGTGTGTGTGAGGGGGTGGTGGGTAGGGGAATGGATGAGCAGTTCTTTGCTTTCTGGCACTGCAAAATACTGCAAACTCATTTTGTTTATTTCTTGTCTCAGTCCTGTAATCCGTCATTTCTCAAAAATAGTGAGAGAAAACAAGATTTAGCACTAGGTTGTTGTTATTGAGGTGTTATTGCTTCTGCTGCTGCTGCTGCTGTTGCTGCTGTTGCTGCTAAGTCACTTCAGTCGTGTCCGACTCTGTGTGACCCCATAGGTGGCAGCCCACCAAGCTCTGCCGCCCCTGGGATTCTCCAGGCAAGAACACTGGAGTGGGTTGCCATTTCCTTCTCCAATGCATGAAAGTGAAAAGTCAAAGTGAAGTCGCTCAGTTGTGTCTGACTCTTCGCGACCCCACGGACTGCAGCCTACCAGGCTCCTCCGTCCATGGGATTTTCCAGGCAAGAGTACTGGAGTGGGGTGCAGCCTACCAGGCTCCTCCATCCATGGGATTTTCCAGGCAAGAGTACTGGAGTGGGGTGCCATCGCCTTCTCCAAGGTTGCTGCTTCTAGGCCCTCTCAACTGAGAGAAATGCATGGGTGTGTACTAACCCATTCATACCTGTATCTAAAACTATATATATATAACTATATATTCATGCATATCTATATTAATCTAGACATGAGTTCGTACTGATGACTTTAATTTTAATCTCTTATGTCTTGAATCATTCTAGACTTCTCCCCTTGTTTATCTATAATCTCTTATTCCAACAGTGAAATACCTGAGTCCTACCATCTGCTTTTACTTAATTTACTTAATTTATTTACTTAATTGTTCAATTTTGGCTGACATTCTAGTGGTTTCAGAACTGGTCACCAGAACTCTCATGGGAAGCAGTTTTATCAGCTTTTGCCTTTAGTTTTACAGAAACCACTCATTTTCAAAGTTACTTAGCCAGCATATTTTCCCCTACTCCCTTCAATGAGGTTTTTCATAAATTTGTAATGTGGTTAGATTCTTTTGCACAGTCTAAGTTTCATCCAGGGATCCCACAACCTTCTAAAAGATTTTTTAAATTGTGTATTCTAAGGTCCACTCTTTGCACTGTAAAATTCTATGAGTTTTGACAAATGCATGAGGTCACATATCCACCATTACAATATTATACAGATTACTTCTACCACATTAAAAATCCCCTGTGCTTCATCTATTCAACCCTTCCTCAAGCCCTTGAATTCTTGATAACTGCTAATCTGTTTATAATTTCTATAATTATTGTCATATAAATGCAATCATTTAGTATAGAGCCTCTTCAGAATGGTTTCTTTGACTTAGCAATATGCACTTAAGACATTCTATGTCTTTGAATGGCTTGATAGCTCATTTTTTGTATCACTGAATAATATTCCACTGAATAATTGTACCACAATTTGTCCATTTACCTATTGAAGGATATCTTGGTTGCATCTAGTTTTTGGCAATTTGAATAAAGCTGCTATCATTCACATACAGGTTTACATGTAGACGTAAGTTCTCACATCAGTTGGCAATATGATTACCTAGGACACCTAGAAGTGTGATTGCCATACTGTATGGTAAGATGATATTTAGCCTTGTAAGAAACTGCTAAACTCTCCTCCAAAGTGCCTGTAACATTTTTTAATTCCCACCAGCAATGAATGAATGTTCATTGCCCCAATCCTCACCAGCTGTTAGTATTGTTGGTTTATTTATTTTAAAAAAATTTTAGCCATTCTCAGAGCTCTGTAGTGTATTTCATTTGTTTTCATTTCCATTTCCCTAATGACATGTGATGTTGAGCATCTTTTCCAGTGGTTATTTGCAGTCTGTATATCTTCTTTGGTGAAATGTCTGAATCTTCAGCTCATTTTTCAATTGGACAGTGCTTTTATATATGTATGTATGTGTATATATATATATGTATATATATATATCTTGAAGATTCCTTTATGGACCTCAGCTTGTTCTTTCTCTGCATTCTTTGAGTGAGGAGATTACAAACAGGCCTGGTAGTTTCATTCCAACACCAGTGGAGGCTTCCCTTGGCTCCCCTCGCCATTCAGCTGTGACTCAGAGGAATCTCCTTGGCTGTGAGAGGGCTTGTGACCTGCACATCTGCTCATCATTTACCTACTGTGGATCTGCTGGGCTGGTGAAGAACTGGTTCCTGCTTCTTCTGCCTTATTCTGTGATATGTGGAGAGAAATTGCTCCTGTTAATTTGACTCCATCCCTGGCTTTGCTCCTGTCAAATCGGATGCATGGAAAACCTCCAGAATGTACCATTCCCATGGCTCTCGCCATCTTGTTTGCTCCTCCTTCCTGCGGTCAATACATCCCAGGTGCCACCTATGTACCTGCTAATTTTTACTCCCAGCTGCACTGAGTCACTTGAAGTTTTAGTCTATAAAACAAATGAAAAAAGAGAAAGTTACTGATGCATGGGATAGAGGATGTAATATTGATTGCTTTTAGAACAAAGAAAACCTGCTTACAGGTATCTCAGTAAGAGTGTGATTGGCAGCTTCTGCAAATACCCTGCGTCTCCAAAGTCAGAAACACAATGAAAGAGAGAGAAAAAACCTCATGTAACCATAACAGTGCCCATTATTAGTCTCTTAAAATAACCCAGCACTTTACTAAGCATTTTGTGTATAATGATATCTTATTATTATTTTAAAGGTCTTTTTTGAGGTGGACCATTTTTAAAGTCCTTATTGAATTTGTTGTAATATTGTTTTTGTTTTTTATGTTCTGGTTTTTTGGCCATGAGGCATGTGGGATCCCAGCTCCCCGACCAGGGATTGAACCCACTCCCCCTGCACTGGAATGTGAAGTCTTAACCAGTGGACCACCAGAAGTCCTGATATATTAAAGCAACTCTCTGGGATAGGAGTAACTGTCCTCAATTTACAGATTAGGGAATATAAGACTTAGGGAAATTAAAGACACTAATAAGTAGCAGAGCTGAAATTCATACTCAGGAAAGTCTGACTCCAGTACTACTTATCCTTCCAACCAGCATTTTCTTGCTTCTTATTGGATTTTCCTCTTCTAGATCAGGTCCATGCTTGTGCTTTACTCAGTGAGATTTCTCGGAATCTGGAAAATGGTGTTTGATATATTTCAGGCTCTGTGATAATTCTGTATGTTAATGATTAAAATATATGAATCAACTGAACTGCAAGCTGCTTACTAGCTGCCATCTTTCTCTCTCTACAGCTGACATTAGAAAAATAAAGCTATAAAAACAGGTTTCAATTTTTAAATTAAAATCCACATTTCTGTACTATAGAATACCTCACTGCTATGCTTTATTTCAATAGATGAAGGTATTTTGAGTATTTTCAATTGATACGGCAACTTTTACTTGAAAATTCTACTATCTCTAGGTCATTCATAGATCATAAAACCATTTTGATAAGCAGGAGAATTAATAAACGATGCTCATGCAATTTGAAATTTAAAATGTTGAATTCTCTGATATGTTAAAGTCTTTCTCTGTTTGTTAAGATGGAATAAAATCAAACTGTGATTTTTTTCCAAGAATGAGGCTTAAATGTCTTGAGTCCTTTTAAGTGTCTCCTCTTCCATGTTATCTCCTAAGTCCATTACAGTAATTTTTTTTTTTTAAGTCTATGTGCTTAAATATATCACTTGGACCTCTGGAAGTACAGTATTGACTTCAGCCAGTATAACTTTGTATGTTACTCCTGTGGTTATCATCCATGTGCAGGACTTATCTTCTTGTACTGGGATCTTTGCAATTATCAAAACATACTGATATCTGTATATCATTTGACTTTTGTATATCAAAGCATATACAAGTGCAGTATTGTACTGCTCATTGTATTTATCTAGGAAGTTTTTTTTTCACTTTCTGAAGGGAAAACACAGGTCTAGTCTCACATCCCATGGAAAGTGTT
Source organism: Bos indicus x Bos taurus (assembly GCF_003369695.1). Taxonomy (NCBI): domain Eukaryota; kingdom Metazoa; phylum Chordata; class Mammalia; order Artiodactyla; family Bovidae; genus Bos; species Bos indicus x Bos taurus. Next base: position 22,591,587 of record NC_040084.1, on the reverse strand, counting down.
TGTTCTTTGAAGTCAACTGGAATCACATCTGCTCCATTGATTAATCCTAACAAGTTACCCAACCTAACTAATCTTTAGTTTCTTATTCTCTGAGGGGAGTCTCAAAGGTTGCAATGAAATTAAATGACTTGAAGTATGCAAGTAAATGTTCTCATTTCCCTGTCCACAACTGGACCCCTGTCGAACTTTATGATTTCGTTTTCCAAACTACTGTCCATGCGGTATCTACCACTTTTCAAACAAGTTTTGTTTTTCCCTGGTTCTGTGCATTTTATTCTATGTTCTCTCTGACTGGCATGTACTTTCAGAAGACATGGAGGGCCATCTTCTGAGAGCTCAGCCCATTCACAGCCTAAGTTAAGATCTTGGGCAGGACGGGCTGTAAAATAATATAACCCCACCTGAGCGGTATATTGTGGTAACTTGTAGGTATGCATGCCCACTAAAGCACAGACTTTTCTTAATCATACTGAATTTCTCCAGTATGCAAAATTGGGACTCCACATGCGTTTCTTTATAGCACTGTAGTTATTACCAGGTTATGAATGTATCCTAGCCCTGGGTTCCAGTCCTCTTGACTGGGATCTTGATGCTTCCTAATTCTTGAGAGGTTCTTCTCTAAAGGGCTCTCACAACCTCTGGTTGAAGTCTAAATCTGCAAAAATTAACCTGTGTACAGTATCACTCCTAACTTATCTTGGTACTTTCACTTGAAAGAATCATACTACAGTTGACGCACAGGAGTGAAAACAAGGCTGATTTCCGCCATGCCTCTCTGGACTTTAAGATCTTGACTCTGGCATCATCTTTTGGGAACAAACTTTACAACCAAGCCAATTTCTCCACCTATCCTGGTCCTTTCTAATTAGTCTCTTAGTCTGGGCACTGAGAATTGAGAATCCTATCTTGCTTGCTTCATTGCTTTGTTCAGAAGCAATAAACAATTAATCAATGAAGGCTAGCTCAAATGCTTCCTTTTCTGTAATGACCCCTACCCCACCACACATTGATATATGATCTGTGAGAAACTCCATTCAGCTTTGTTTGTTGAGCACATAGTATGTGCAAGGCAGTGAAAATCAAAACAAGAAACACAAATCTTTGTCCTCAAGGAGTTTTTGTTTACCTGACTTATTGCATTTTTAGATTGTTTTTGTTAGTTATTTGTAAATACTATTAATCCAAAAACAGGAGACTTTTAAATTATCTTGTCTAACCCTCTGTGTAGTGGGATGAATGATAGATCTCCAAAAGATGTGTCCACGTCCTAGCCCATAGAAGCTGACAGTAACCTTATTAAGGATCTCGCGATGAGATCATCCTGGACTACCTGGGTCAGTGAAAAGTGTCCTTATAAGAGATGGAAAAGAAGACGCAGACAAAGAGCAGAAGCCTGTGTGAAGATGGCAGCAGAGATGAGAGCAATGCAACCACAAGCCAAGGAACACCTGGAGCCACTAGCACTTCCTGGAAGAGGCAGGGAAGGGCTCTCTCCTGGACCTTCAGAAGAGTGCAGCCCTTCTGACACAATGATTTCAGACTTCTGGCCTCCAGAACTGCTTTGGAATAAGTGTCTGTGGTTTTAGGCTCCTCAAATTGGTGATAATTTGTTATGGCGGCCACAGACACTGAAATATCACCATACTCTGCAATTGACCAGGGCTAGTTAAGAGCTTTAGAACTCATCCATACTAATAAGATTATAGTCTCACTTCTGATGCTATATGTAATTTAATATAAAAACCAGTTCTAAACTGAAAAGTGCAAATATGCATTTTGAAATTAGTAGTTTCCCTTCAGCTTTTCTGACTGAACAATTCAGATGAGTTCATAAAGTATGGTAGGTTCTTTTGGTTTTTCAACTGTAGGACAGAAATTAAATGCCATCCCATAGGGCTATTATAGGAATAAAATGATACAGTGTGTGAAAATGCCTCATGTGGTGCCTATCCCTTTTAAAAATTTTTATTTGTTTTTTATTTTATATTGGAGTATAATTGATTAAAATGCTGTTAGTTTCAGGTGTACAGCAAAGTGATTCAGTTATACATATACATGTATTTGGGCTTCCCTGATGGCTCAGATGGTAAATAATCTGCCTGCTGATTTAAAGATGGCAAGGGAGTAGGTGGATGTAGAGTATATCTCTCTCCATGGATACATCAGGAATATACCTTCAGACACAGAAGTGCTTGCAGAACACCAGCTGAGAGCGGACAGGAGTACCTGGCCAGTGGAAAAGAACATACAGAACCATGCAAAACTCGGCAGGATGAAGGAACTAGGGGGAAAAACAGGAGTGTTAGTAAGACTGGACCTACCCTTGACCAGTGGGGGAACTGAAGCAGGGGTCTGATCCCCACATCAGGGCAATTGTCTGAGTCAGAGGAGAAACATTTAAGGCTGAGAGTGAAACAGCTGATCTGTGGCAGCCTAAATGGAATGAGAATCAGACAGTCCTTGTTGCAGCTATACATACTCTGGACAGGGATACAGGTCCCCCTGGAAGGTACAGAAGCTGGGAACTGGAGTTTAGGGATTCTGGAGTAATCCCAGGGTGAGGGCTGCTGTGGACTGCAGAGAGACGGATCAAGGGGATGTGAGGGAGGAGATTATGGTGGGAAATGCCTGTGGAGGAAAGCCAGGCAGCCACAAAGCAAGGCGATACTGCTGAGTCATGCTTGGGGGGTGGAGCCATCACCACAGCCTCTCTCTCCCCACACTTGAACAATAGACAGGATGACCCATCAAATGCCTGATGCACTGAACTACAGAGTAGGACCCCACCCAGGGTGCCCTTTTAAGTGCCTGATGCGCCAATCTACAGAGTAGGATCCCAGCTAGGGGTGGGGCCCATCTATGTGCCTGACCTGCCAAACAACAGAGAAGGACCCCAGGTGAGGGAGCCCTCCAAGTGCCTGAAAAGGTGGAGCTACAGAGAAAGACTGGTCAAAGAGGCCTTCTGATCGCCAGCTACAAGAGGTGCGGAAAAAGACTCCGAGAGGGCCATAACGCCTGCGGTGGAGGCAGTCCGTGTACCTGCACACTTGGCACCACATGGGTCCCTGCAAGTCAAGCAGCTGCACCACCTTCATTCTCAACTGTCACTGGGGCAGAACTGCCACAGGCAAAAAAAAGTCTTGCGTCTATGCACACAGGGTCGCTTCAGTCGTGTGCAGCTCTTTGTGACCCTGTAGACTGTGGCCTGCCAGGCTTCTCTGTCAGGGGGGTTCTCCAGGCAAGAATACTGGAGCATATTGGCCATTACTGGTTGCCATACCCTTCTAGAGCACCGTATTCCCTGCTGCCCTAGCCACCAACACCCCCTGAGTACCTGGTGCTGCTGGAACCCCTGAGACCCAAGCAGTTGCACCACCTTCACACCTGGCCCTCATAGGGGCAAACCAAAATCCTCCAGGGCAACTTCAGAAGCTAAACCCCAGTGAATGACCCACATTTAGAGGTGGAAATAAAACCATAATTGAAACCCAGGGGCAGTGTGGCTAAGGAAGAAGACCCAAAACCTTCCCACCAGCTGTACAAGCTGCAGATTAAATCCAAATGATCAACTAGGTAGATTCTGTGTCTATGGAATATATAAAAGGACATTGAGAGCTCCCACAAAAGAAAACACACTAGTTCTGATAGCTATGGACATTGGAGGCAAGAACACACAGGAGTAGGACCAGATTAGAATCTGAGCTGCCTGCATACCAGGTCTAGAGATCAGCACAGTGTTGGAGGGCATCCTAGGGAAATGAGGTGGACTGTGACTCCCAGTGAGGGAAAGGACTCTGACAGCAGTGACTCAAGAAAAATATTTATTATTATTCGTATGTTTTGACTTGTTCTATGGATTCTTTTGAATTTTTTTCTTTTTTTTTTCCCTCCCCACACCACCGCCCCCCACCACCTCTGTTGTAGTTGTCAATTTTATTGGCACTATGAAATCTAATTAAGCTTTTGAGTTTTTTTTTTTTCTCAGTCACATTTTTTTAAATTGTTTTTATAAACCTCTGCCTCAACATTAGGCTTTTGCAGTTCTGTGGTTTTCCTTTTTTTTTTTCTATCCTTTTTTAATTTTAATTTTTTAAACCTATTATTATTTTCCTACATTTATTCCTTTGTTTGCTTTTCCTACTGTTATTTTCCCCTTGCAGTTAATATTTAATGTATATAAATCTTCTTTATCTACATCTAACTTTGCACATCTGTTCTTTCCTTCTTTTCTTTCTTTCCTTTCATCTCAACATATGTTAGGTTTTTTTTTTTTTTTCCGTTGCTTTATTCCCCAGTTGGCACCTTGCTTTAATTTTGTTTTCCAATTTGTGCTTTAGTTAGTTTTGTTCTTGACTGGTAAATATAATTTTTTATTTCCTTTGTTTGCCAGGTCAATCTACTCTATTTTAGTTGGACTGTTTTGACTTTGCTTATGGGTGTATATGTATACATGTATATTCTATTATTTTAATTATTATTTGCCTGATTTTATAACTGCCATTTGCCTGGGGTTCATCTTTGGTTTCTCATATTCGAGTATTTGTTTTTATCTCACTTAATGCCATAACAAACCACTTGTGGAATCTTTGTTCCTGACCAGAGATCAAGCCCTGAGCTTTTGGAGTGAAAGCATTGACTCCAAGACCCTAGACTACCAGAGAACTAACCCTAGGGAGTATCAGATAGTGATAACTTCCACAAAGGAAACCACTTGAATATAAGACCCAGCATCACCCAACCACCAGTAGCACCCTATGCAGGAAGGCTCATCTAAACAACAAACAAAACAAAAATACAAACCCAATCATCAGCAGACAGGATTACCACCTCACTCAGCCTTGCCTATCAGAGGAAAAATAGACAAACAAAAAACCCAGCACAAATCTCACCCTGTACGAAGCTTACACAAACCACTGGACCAATCTTAGGAGGGCAGAAACCAAAAGGAAGAAAGAATTCAACCTTGAAACTTGGGAAAAGGAGACCTCAAACACAATAAGGTAAAAAAAAAAAAAAAAAAGAAGAAGAAGAAAAGGCAGAGAAATACTACACAAATGAAGGAACAAATGAGAAACACAGATGCCCAAATAAATGAAGAGGAAATAGGCAAACTACCTGAAAAAGAATTCAGAATAATGATAGTAAAGATGATCAAAAACCTTGAAAACAAAATGGAGAAAATGCAAGAATCAATTAACAAAGACCTAGAAGAATTAAAATAAAAACAGGGAGAGACAAAGAATACAATTGCTGAAATTAAAAATACTCTGTAAGGAATCAATAACAATATCTGAAACAGAAAAATGAACCAGTGTGCTGGAAGATAAAGTGGTGGAAATAACTTATGAAGAGCAGAATAAAGTAAAAAGAATGAAAAGAACTGAGGATAGTCTCAGAGACCTCTGGGATAATATCAAATGCACCAACATTCAAATTATAGGGGTCCCAGAAGAAGAAGTGGAGAAGGAAATGGCAACCCTCTCCAGTATTCTTCCTGGAGAATCCCAGGGACACAGGACCCTGGTGGGCTGCCGTCTATGGGGTCGCACAGAGTTGGACATGACTGGAGTGACTTAGCAGCATCAGCAGCAGCAGAAGAGAAAAAGTAAGGGTATAAGAAAAATTTTGAAGAGATTATAGTTGAAAATTTCCCCAACATGGAAAAGGAAATAGTCAGTCAAATCCAAGAGGCTCAAAGAGTCCCATACAGGATAAACCCAAGGAGAAACATGCCAAGACACATACTAATCAAACTAACAAAGACTAAACACAAAGAAAGAATACTAAAAGCAGCAAGGGAAAAGCAACAAGTAGCATACAAGGGAAACCCCATATGTTTAACAGCTGATCTTTCAGCAGAAACTCTACAGGCCAGAAGGGAATGGCAGGATATATTTAAAATACTGAAAGAGAAAAATCTACAACCAAGATTACTGTGCCCAGCAAGGATCTCATTCAGAATTGATGGAGAAATAAAAAGCTTTTCAGACAAGCAAAAGTTAAGAGAATTCAGTACCACCAAGCCAGCTTTACAACAAATGTTAAAGGGACTTATATAGTCAAGAAATACAAGAGAAGAAAAAAGATCTACAAAATCAACCCCAAACAATTAAGAAATGGCAATAGGAACATATATAGCAACAATTACTTTAAATGTAAATGGATTAAATGCTCCAACCAAAAGACACAGACTGGCTGAATGGATACAAAAGGAAGACCCACATGTATGCTGTCTACAAGAAACGCACTTCAGACCTAAAGACACATAGATTGAGAGGATGGAAAAATATATTTCATGAAAATGGGAAGCAAATGAAAGCTGGAGTAGCAATCCTCATATCAGACAAAATAAACCTTAAAGAAGATTACAAGAGATAAGGAGGGACACTACATAACGATCAATCCAAAGGAAGACATAACAATTGTAAATATCTATGCATCCAACATAGGAGCACCTCAATGCATACGACAAACACTAACAGACATAAAAGGAGAAATTGACAGTAACACAATAATAGTAGGAGACTTTAACACCCCACTCACACCAATGGACAGATCATCAAAACAAAAAATTAATAAGGAAACACATCTTAAATGATGCACTAGATGAGATGGATTTCATTGATGTCTTCAGGACAGTCCATCCAAATGCAGAATATCTTCTTCTTAAGTGCACAAGAAACATTCTCCAGGATACCACATCTTGGGTCACAAGTCAAATCTCAGTAAATTTAAGAATATTGAAATAGTATCAAGCATCTTCTCTGACCACAATGCTATGAGACTAGATAACCATTACAAGGAAAAAGCTGTAAGAAACACAAACACATAGAGATTAAACAATACATTTCTAAATAACCCACTGGTTACTAGAGAAATCAAAAGGGAAATCAAAAAGTTTCTAGAAACAAATGACAATGAGAACACGACAACTCAAAACCTATGGGATGCAGCAAAAGCGGTTCTAAGAGGGAAGTTTTTAGCAATATAATCCTGCCTCAGGAAATGAGGAAAACAATGAATAGACAACATAACTTTACACCTAAAACAACTGGAAAAAGAAGAACAAAAAAAAAAAACCCAACATTAGTAGAAGGAAAGATATAATAAAGATACAAGCAGAAATAAATTAAAAAGAAATGAAAGAAAGAAAAGCAAAGATTAATAAAACTAAAAGCTGGTTCTTTGAGATGATAAATTGACAAACCTTTGGCCAGACTCATTAATAAAAAAAGAAGAATCAAATCAACAAAATTAGAAATGAAGAAAAGGTTACAACAGACAATGCAGAAATATAAAGGATTATAAGAGACTATTATGAACAACTATATGGCAATAAAATAGATAACCTGGAAGAAATGGACAGATTCTTAAAAAAGTTTGATCTTCCAAGACTGAACCGGGGAGAAACAGAAATTATGAATAACCCAGTTACAAGCACTGAAATTGAAGCTGTGATCAAAAATCTCCCCAAAAACAAAAGCCCAGGACCAGATGGCTTCACAGGAGAATTCTATCAAACATTTAGAAAAGAGCTAATGCCTATCCTTCTAAAACTCTTTCAAAAAATTGCAGAGGAAGGAACACTTTCAAACTCATTCTACAAGGCCACCATCACCCTGATACCAAAACCAGACAAAGACAACACACAAAAAGAAAACTATAGGCCAATATCACTGATAAACATAGATGAAAAATCCTCAACAAAATTTTAGCAAACAGAGTTCAGCAACAAATCAAAAAGCTCATACACTATGATCAAGTTGGGTTTATTCTAGGCATGCAGGGATTCTTCAATATACGCAAGTCAATCAATGTGATATACCATATTAATGAAAGATAAAAACCATAGGATCATCTCAATAGATGTAGAAAAAGCTTTTGCCAAAATTCAACACCCATTTATAATTAAAACTCTTCAGAAAAGGGGCATGGAAGGAACCTACCTCAACATAGTAAAGACCACATATGATAAGCCTACAGCAAACATTATTCTCAATGGTGAAAAACTGAAAACATTCCCCCTAAGATCAGGAGCAATACAAGTGTGTCCACTTTCCCCACTATTATTCAACATAGTTCTGGAAGTCCTAGCTATGGCAATCAAAGAGGAAAAAGAAAAAAGGAATCCAGACCAGAAAAGAAGAAGTAAACCTCTAACTGTTTGCAGATAACATAATACTGTATATAGAAAACCTTAAAGATAGTATCAGAAAATTACTAGAGCTAACCAGTGAATTTACCAGAGGTGCAAGATACAAAATCAATACACAGAAATCACTTGCATTTCTATATACTAACAATGAAAATCCAGAAAGAGAAATTAAGGAATCAATCCCATTAACCATTACAACAAAAAGAATTAAATATCTAGGAATAAACTTACCTAAGGAGACAAAAGAACTGTACACAGAAAATTATAAGACACTAATGAAAAAAATCAAAGATGCCATAAACAGATGGAGAGATATTCCATGTTCCTGGGTAGGAAGAATCAATATTGTGAAAATGACCATATTACCAAATGCAATTTATAGATTCAATGGTAACCCTACCAAATTATCAATGGCATTTTTCACAGAATTAGAACAAAAATTTTCACAATTCATATGGAAACACAAAATACCCTTAATGGCCAAAGCAGTCTTGAGAAGGAAGAATGGAGCTGGAGGAATCAACCGTCCTGACTTCAGATTATACTACAAAGCTATTGTCATCAAGACAGTATGGTACTGGCACAAAAAAAGAAATATAGACCAATAGAACAAGATAGAAAGCCCAGAAATAAACCATGCACCTATGGGTACCTTATTTTTGACAAAGGAGGCAAGAATATACAATGGGGCAAAGACAGCCTCTTCAGTAATGGTGCTGGGAAAACTGGACAGCTACATGTAAAAGAATGAACAAAATTAGAACACTTCCTAACAACATACACAAAGATAAACTCAAAATGGGTTAAAGACCTAAATGTATGACCAGAAACTATAAAACTCTTAAAGGAAAACATAGGCAGAAGACTCGATCACATAAGTCAAAGTAAAATATACAAGCAGCTTATACAACTCAATACCCGAAAAACAAACAACCCAATCAAAAAGTGGGAAAAAGACCTAAACAGACATTTCTCCAAAGACATGTGATGGCTAACAAATACATAAAAAGATGCTCAACATCGCTCATTATTAGAGAAATGCACATACAATGAGATATCACCTCACACTGGTCAGAATGGCCATCATCAAAAAGTCTACAAACAATAAATGCTGAAGAGGGTAAGGATAAAAGGGAATGCTTTTGCACTGTTGGTGGGAATGTAAATTGACACAGCCACTATGGAAGACAGTATGGACAGGATGGACAGTATGGACAGTATGGACAGGAAGACAGGATTAAAACCACCATATGACCCAGCAATCCCACTCCTAGGCATATACCCTGAGGAAACCAAAATTGAAAAAGACACATGTATCCCATTGTTCATTGCAGCACTGTTTACAACAGCTAGAACATGGAAGCAACCTAGATGTACATCAACAGATGAATCAATAAAGAAGTTTTGGTACATATACACAATGGAATATTACTCAGCCACAAAAAGGAACACCTTTGAGTCCGTTCTAATGAGGTGGATGATCCTAGCACCTGTTATACACAGTGAAGTGTGTCAGAAAGAGAAAGATAAACATCATATTCTGATGTATATATACAGAATCTAGAAAAATGGTACTGAAGAATTTATTCACAGGGCAGCAGTGGAGAAACAGACATAGAAGATAAACTTTTGGACATGGAGAGAGGGGAGGAGAGGGTGAGATGTATGGAAAGAGTAGCATTGAAACTTACACTACCATGTGTAAAATAAATGGCTGATAGGAATTTGCTGTTTGGCTCAGGAAACTCAAACAGGGGCTCTATGTCAACCTGGAGGGGTGGGATGGGAAGGGAGATGGGTTCAGGAGGAAGGGGAATTCATGGATACCTATGGCTGATTCATGTTGAGGTTTGACAGAAAACAACAAAATTCTGTAAAGCAATTATCCTTCAATTAAAAAAAAAAAATCTACCTGTGATGCGGGAGACCCATGTTCAATCCCTGGGTTGGGAAGATTCCCTGGAGAAGGAAATGGCTTCCCACTCCAGTGTTCTTGCCTAGAGAATTCCATGGTCAGAGGGGTCTGGTGGGCTACAGTCCATGGGGTCGCAAAGAGTGGACATGACCAAGTGACTTAACACTTTCACTTTCTTTGTTTATTTATTTACTTTAATTTGAGGCTAATTACTTTACACTATTGTAGTGGTTTTTGCCATACATTGACATGAATCAGCCATGGGTGTACACTTTCACTTTCATACATATATGTATACTTTTTCAAATTATTTTCCCATTTAGATTATTAGACAGTATTGTGTAGAGGTCCCTGTGCTATGCAGTAAGTCTTTGTTGATTATCTGTCTTAAGTATAGCAGTGTGTACACGTCAATCTCAAACTCCCAATCTATCCCCCATACCCTTCCCCCTAGTAACCAAAAGTTTATTCTCTAAGTCTGTGAGTCTGTTTCTTAAATAAATCCATTTGTATCATTTTGAGGGGCTTCCCAACTGGCTCACTGATAATGAATTCACCTGCCAGAGACACAAGTTCAGTCCTTCAGTTGGGAAGATCCCCTGGGGAAGTAAATGGCAACTCGCTCCAGTATTCTTGCCTGGGAAATCTCATTGACAGAGGAGACTGGCAGGCTACCATCATCCATAGCATCACAAAAACGCTGGACACAGCTTAGTGGCTAAACAACAACATTATTTTATTAAGATTCTGCATATAAACATTATCATATGATATTTATGTTTCCCTGTCCTACTTACTTCACTTAGTATGATAATCTCCAGGTGCACACATGTTGCCTCAGATGGCATTATTTCATTCTTTTTAATGGCTGAGTAACATTTTATTGTATATATGCACCACATCTTCTTTATCCATTCAAAATTCAAAAGGATACATGCACCCCAATGTCACTGCTTTTTTTTTTTTTTTTAATTTTAGGGCTGATGATGGGTTGGTGGCAAGGGTATAATGAAGATTTGAGACATACTTTATTTCTTGGCTCTCTCTCTACTGACTAAATGGTTCCAGGTCTGTGAAGTAGACAGGAGATGATTGTCCAGATAATTGAAATTAACATAGCTTGGCAGATCAGGGTTCAGATATCATTCTCCCACACAACTTGGTGAATTCTCACAGCACTTCATTTTTGTACCTTGTTTTTTCTATTCACCAGGCCAAGTCATTTGTGCCTTTCTCATTGGGATGTTCTAAAGGCACAAGGAAAACGCTGTTGAACATAACTCCCAAGAAACAAATTATAAAATAATTTTCCTTTACGGAATGAGAGAAAAGTAAGCAAGAACTTTCTTCTTGAGATTTTCTGGGATTGCAAGCAGCTGATTGAGTGGCTGTGAACCATGCATGAGCCTTAGTGTCTCTCCCAAATGAGAGTGAAAATTACATAATTTCTTTGGGAAATTTTTCACACTGTCAATTATATCTTACCTCCTGGAGAGACAGACTCCATTGACAATATGTAAAAGAAGCATCTTAAGTGCCACCGTGTTGTCTCCAGAGCTTTAGTCTCTCATAATACTTCCTCAAGACTATAAAAACATCCTCTAAAATTATTTTTCCTTTTTCTTTTAATTGAAAGAATTCTTTGACCTTTCTCAAACAGCTGCTCCCTAGAAAATTCCTTTCAGTTGAAAGCTATACTTCACCTTGGCCTCCCAAACGAGCTCATTTCTATGCAAACAGGTTTCCTCACATTCATTTGAAAATGGGGAGAATAATAGCTGGATTTGGGGAGAGTCATGAAACTATTTTCTGGGCTGAGTTCCAATTGAATTACATCAAACAGACCAGGACTGTGATCACTAACATATATTCACATGTCTGCCTCATCCCTTGGCATATGCTGTCCATTTTTTTATGTACTCCGGCAAATTCTTGGTGTTCATCTTCCTGTACTCTAAGTCAAGCATGAGTGTGGGTTCTCAGTAGACTTTAGCAGCTGGTGAGATGGCGTGGTACTTGTACATAGCCTGCTTTTGTTCTGATTGGTGCCCATGTCACATATTTGGAATATCACTCATGTAACAACCATACTTTAACGCTGATACATAGAATAAGCGGTTATAGAAGTACATAAAGTGTTTAGAAACTATTGCAATGTTTGGAAAGCATTTTATTTCCTATAATGTGGGGAGTCACATCTCAGGCATTGAAGGACTGGGAAAACTGATGGGCAGTATGATATCATATAACCAATTCAGTTTGTTTCTCCATCTGGTTTATTTTTTTTTAAATATCTATTTATTTGGCTGTGCCAGTCTTAGTTATGGCACAGAGAATCTTCCGTCTTCATTGAGGCACACAGAATCTTTAGTTGTGGCACATGGAATCTAGTTCCCTGACCAGGGACCTGGGCCCCCTGCATTGGGAGCATGGTGTCCTAGCCACTGGACCACCAGGGAAGTTCTTCCTTCTGGTTTAAAGGATAGCTGCTGGGAGGGCCAGTCTGTCATGAGCCCCGAGTGTCCCTGCACATTCTTGCTGGGTACACCAAGAATGCAAGGCCCTTTCTACTCTTTACTAGACCATTTATCAGACTTGTGGTTGCTACAAGCAGTCTTGAACTATCCGGTACTGTCTTCCCTAGAAGCAAGGCTAGATTTGCTTCTGCTTACTACAAAGTCAGTGAGTCCCCAAGCTCAGCGCTTCTGTCCTCTAAATGCAGCCCATTTTGTTTGCAGGCATCCATCGTGAGATACCAAATTAGAGATACCAAAGGAACATTTCATGCAAACACAGGCACAAAAAAGGACAGAAATGGTATGGACCTAACAGAAGCAGAAGATATTAAGAGGTGGGAAAATACATAGACAAACTATACAAAAAAGATCTTCACGACCCAGATAACCACAAGGGTGTGATCACCCACCTAGAGCCAGACATCTTGAAATGTGAAGTCAAGTGGGACTTAGGAAGCATCACTATGAACAAAGCTAGTGGAGGTGATGGAATTCAAGTTGAGCTCTTTCAAATCCTAAAAGATGATGCTGTGAAAGTGCAGCACTCAATATACCAGCAAATTTGGAAAACTCAGCAGTGGCCACAGGACTGGAAAAGGTCAGTTTTCATTCCAATCCCAAAGAAAGGCAATGCCAAAGAATGCTCAAACTACCACACAATTGCACTCATCTCACATGCTAGCAAAGTAATGCTTAAAAATTCTCCAAGCCAGGCTTCAGCAGTACATGAATGGTGAACTCCCAGATGTTCAAGCTGAATTTAGAAAAGGCAGAGGAAGCAGAGATCAAATTGCCAACATCCATTGGATCACTGGATTATCTTGGGGAAAGTAAGAGAGTTCCAGAAAAACATCTACTTCTGCTTTATTGATTATGCTAAAGCATTTGACTGTGTGGATCACAAAAAACTGTGGAAAATTCTTCAAGAGATGGGAATACCAGACCACCTGATCTGCCTTCTGAGAAATCTGTATGCAGGTCAAGAAGCAACAGTTAGCACTGGACATGGAACAACAGACTGGTTCATAATCGAGAAAGGAGTACAGCAAGGCTGTATATTGTCACCCTGCTTATTTAACTTATATGCAGAGTACACCATGCAAAATGCCAGACTGGATGGAGCACAAGCTGGACTCAAGATTTCTGGGAGAAATATCAATAACCTCAGATATGCAGATAACACCACCCTTATGGCAGAAAGAGAAGAAGACCTAAAGAGCCTCTTGATGAACGTGAAAGAGGAGAGTGAAACATTGGTGTAAAACTCAACTTTCAGAAAACTAAGATCATGGCATCTGGTCTATCACTTCATGGCAAATAGATGGGGAAACAATAGAAACAGTGGCAGACTTTATTTTTTGGGCTCCAAAATCACTGCAGATGGTGACTGCAGCCATGAAATTAAAAGACACTTGCTCCTTGGAAGAAAAGTTATGACCAACCTAGACAGCTTATTAAAAAGCAGAGACATCACTTTGCCAACAAAGGTCTGTCTAGTCAAGGCTATGGTTTCTCCAGTAGTCATGTATGGATGTGAGTGTTGGGCTATAAAGAAAGCTGACCACAGAAGAATTGATGCTTTTGAACTGTGGTGTTGGAGAAGACTCTTGAGAGTCCCTTGGACTGCAAGGAGATCCAACCAGTCCATCCTAAAGGAAATCAGTCCTGAATATTCATTGGAAGGACTGATGCTGAAGCTGACACTCCAATACTTTGGCCACCTGATATGAAGAACTGACTCCTTTGAAAAGACTCTAATGCTGGGAAAGATTGAAGGCAGGAGCAGAGGGGGACGACGGAGGATGAGATGGTTGGATGGCATCACCGACTCAATGGACATGAGTTTGAGTAAACTCTGGGAATTGGTGATGGACAGGGAGGCCTGGCGTGCTGCAGTCCATGGGGTCACAAAGAGTCGGACTAGAGTGAGTGACTGAACTGAACTGACCTGAACTGAAAGTCTCAAGACCCTACATAGTTCCTGACACTTTGGAAATATTTCTCTTTATACTCATAAATAGGTCCTAGAAGGGTTATATTATTTCAGATAATTAATGACCATGACGAATTTAGAATGTTGGTTTTTAGTTCTGAATCTACTGCTGATTTAGTTCTGAATCTACTACTGAATGATCTTGAGTATGTTTGTATTCCTCTGGGACTCTGTCTCGTTATCTGTAAAATGCAGGGGTGCAACTAGATGAGTGGTTTTTCAAGTGTGCTCTGGGGTACCCATGATCAGTCGTTTCAAGGGCCCTCTCATTAGCTGCTGGTGGAGGCTGCTGGATATAATTGGAGGCAAAGGTATTGTTGGTTGACTGGCCTGGTTGCCTGCCTTCATCAGGGATACTAGCTGTGCTGTGGTTACTGTTCCTGCTCAGCGCCCTCTCCCATTTCCCTCAGCTGTCACTTTCTCTGTAGTTATCTTTATATTTCCTAACTTTCTCATTTCCTACTTCTCAAGGGAAAAAAGTGCAAACAATGAGAATGTTTTCACTTTCTATTTCTTGGCCCACAGGCTGCTTTCTGGTCATGATGAATGAACAAAGAGAAGACAGATTCTCCGCTCAAATTCCCTAACCCCCCTGCCATCCTATCAACCCTTCTAGGGCTTGACTCTTGGAAAGTCACAGGGTCCTGCTTCAGGGACTCTTGAGACTCTTTCACTCCAGTGCTATGAAATATGTAGCTAAATAAGAGGCAATAAAGCTGGCTCTTGCTAGGGTGACCAGCTGTCTGATTTGCCTGGGACTGGAAGGTATTCTTAGGACATGAGACTTTCATTTTTTAAACCAGAATAGTCTTGGGCAAACCAAGACAGGTTGGTTGTCCTACTAATTTTCTAGATTCAGACTTTATGGTATAAGCTTATGTAATGAGGTCCTCAAAGATCAGGGTGTTTGAAGCTCAAAAGTCAAGAAGTTGACTTCCCCCCTCCCTGGATTTTGATCTAACAACTATATTGCCAGGAAATAGATGTTCTTGCATAAATGGGAGAAGAAGAAAGATAAGAAAACAGTAGGGAATGTTGGCTAACATAAAAAAATATTATTCTCTTTCAGCTTTAATAAATTATAGCCTAAAACGGTTTTATTATGATCTCTTTCTAATGAATTCCTAAGTAGTGGGGGTGAAAATGTTCATGAAAATATACTTAGAATAAAGGTCTAATATAGAAAAGAACAAAAGGAGAAAGAGAAGGGCCTGGGAAGAATATGTAATCACAAAGTAAAAAGCAACTGTGAGGAAATAAAATGAAACATGAAAAATAATGGTTATTTTTGGTTATTGATTTTTATTTTAATATTTATACTTCTTTGTATCTCATAGTGTCTATAATAGCCACATGCTTCCATGGTGACTCAGTGGTAAAGAATCCGCCTGTCAATGCAAGAGACATGAGCTTTGATCCCTGGGTCAGGAAGATCCTCTGGAGAGGGAAATGGCAACCCACTCCTATATTCTTGCCAACAAAACCCCAAAGACAGAGGAGCCTGGTGGCCTACAGTCTTTGTGGTTGCAGAGTTGGACATAACTGAGTGACTGAGCATGCACACATAATTACCATATATTATTTTTATAATTGGAAAGTGAAAGTGGTAATCACTGTCTGTGACCTCATGGCCTGTAGCCCACCCTCCTCTGTCCATGGGATTCTCCAGGCAAGAATACTGGAGTGGGTAGCCATTCCCTTCTCTTCCGACCCAGGGATTGATCCCAGGTCTCCCACATTGCAGGCAGATTCTTTACTATCTGAGCCACCAGGAAAGTCCTTATAATTGGAAAAATGTTATTAAGGAAAGCTTTTTAAAAAAGAAGAGGGGAGAGTCAAAAGGTCAAAGGATGAAAGACCTCTCTAAAAAAGTGTTAGGATTCCATGTTAGAATCCTGATCATGGGAATCTGTTGGTGTTTTTGAAGCAAGTAAATAACAGTCTGTTTGATCAGAGAGTTTTAGATGGGGTTTTTGGAACGATCTAGCTGATTTGTGGAGAGGTATCACTGTGGCCTGGGGTTTTTGGATTTAAACAGAGACCTTTGCTTTTAAATCCAGGAGTGGAGGCCCTCTGACAGGAGCTTGCCCAGAGCTTGCCAAATATCTTGATGAAAGTGAACACTTCTTTCTCCTACTCAAGCCAAGTGCCCTTTTCTTCATCAAAATCATTTAAAGGTCAGATTCAGAGCTTGTAACATTTGTTAACCTCCACTGTGTCTGAATTTCTAGAAATCTGAGAGGTTTCTGAATTGAGTAGCCTCCCCTCTAAAGACTTTTTATGAGTTTGATTTCAGGATTGGTTAGATTAATTTGCAGAGGCATACTACTTATAGTGTAAGGAGAATTATGTAACCATGGCATGGTTCCCTCTTCCTGAGATTTTTTTTTTTTTTGCTAGGTACATGTGTTTTGTTTGGGGATTTTCTGTGATTCTATCATCATTTACCAAAGAGAGAATTTCAATGAAAGGAATAGAGGAGCTCCATCAAGATGTGTTCATAGGCACATTAATTAACATGACTGTTAATGGGAAGGGAGCCATGGTCAGACTAAAGTGCTTCTTAATTCTCTTCTGTTCCATTTAGGCACAAGATTTAGGGGATTCAAGGTATTTGCTAAGGTAGCATACTCTTGGCAATGCTGTGAAACTGGGAATCACCAAGTTCTTCTGAGGGTGTCTCTAGCTTCTATCTCCGCTGTTTAAAGCACGCAACTGTATTGCATGGTTCTTTGCTATTCTGCCTTTTCAATAAGCACTGTGCAAAAGGAATTTCCCGTCTGCTACTTGCACATCGTGTTGTTGTCATCTTACTAAAACATAAAATGATTTAAGCTTCGCAGCTGTCATTGTTTTCCCTGGAGCAGCTGCCCAGCACTTCCAGGGACAATGCCAGGTGCACCAGGAGGCTATCTATGCAAATACTAGTTAAAAGTTGAGCAATAATCTGGTGCCTTTGATCATTACAGACAACCAGCCTAAACAACTTGGATGCAAATCGAATAAAGTTATTATCATTGGTCAGAGTAGTACAGCAAATTGCTTTAGCTCCTTCACCTGATTTATGTATTTTTTTGGACTTAGGCTAAGTGACTGACTTAATAACTATTAATAGATTCATAAGAGATGATATATGATGAACCTGAATTCTGATTTAGAAATTTACAATGGGAACCATTGTTCATGCTAGTAAAGTTTGTCTTGGTAGGAAGACCTATGTGTGAAACCGAATTCTATAATTAGAAGGTTTGCTTATGATAACATCCTGAGCAAGGACAGTCAGTCATTTTAACCAAAAGCGGTCTCAGCAGTGAGAATAAAACTGCCCAGCAATAGATCAAGGATTTGAACCTGGAAAACATGACCACAGGCCTCCATCAACATATAGAGCACATTGTCTGGAACATTATTTTTTGTCAGCTTGAGTCTTGCTTCCAGAATTCTCTTTTATACACCTTCATTGACTTGACTCTTTACTAAATCTGCCTCCCAGATTTGCACATATTTATAAAATCCTAAATCATGTCTTCAAATGGCAAGCAATCCCATTCACTGGGATTTTTCCATGCTTCAGTTCTTAGGCATTGAGGCCGTTTGTGAGTGCTGGGGGCCTTTTGCATCAGGTCTGGACACTAAGAACTGATGGCATGAGGGTCTCAGGGTACAGTCAATAAAGATTGTAGAAGTTCAGTGGGTGAGAAGTCAATGTGGGCTAGGATATGGAGAATGGAAATATCACTTGGACCTTCAAAACTGGCATTCTCCATAGGAGGAGAGCTCTAGAGACTGTGACTAAATCTGCTTGCTGGTGTGAAAACTTTATGTCGCAGAGAAATACAAGGTTGAAAATGTATGTTGGGGCCAAATTCATAAATGTCAGGATAGTAAGTATGGGTGTTTTTTTAGAAGGTAGTGGGGATCCTTGAGTGCGTCCTCTGAGGAATGACGTAATCAATCCAGGGCTTGAAAAAAAAAATAAATCTGACATTTTATAGAAGGGAAGAATGGAGGACAGAAGCATGGAAACAAGTAGGAGACCATAATGGGAGTTGAGATGGAAAGGAAACTGGAGTGGCCCAAAGTAAGGCAATAGAGATGGTCTTGGTTTCCTACTGCCACTTTGACAAAGGAGCACAAACTTAGTGACTAAACCAGCAGAGATTATTTTCGTGCAGTTCTAGAGGTCAGGAATCTAAAATAAAGATGCTGGAGGGCTACATTCCTTCTGGAAGAATCAGAATTGTCTTTTCCAGTTTCAAGAGGCCATCTGCCCTCAGGGACTCACGGCCTCTTCCTCCATCTTCAAAGCGTCTCACTCCAACCTCTGCTTCCTTTGTCCCAACTCCTCCTCCTGCCTTAGTCTTCTTGTCTCCTCCTTGTAAGGCCCCTTGTGATTATATTGAGCCCACCTGGCTAATCCAGGTTCACCTCCCCATCTCAAGATCTTTACCTTGATCACATGTGCCAAGTCTTTTATACCATGTAACATAGTCACAGGTCTGGGGATTGACATATGAACATTTTTGCGGGGAGTCACATTATTCAGCCGACCACAGAGACACAAGAACATTCTAGTTTGGCAGCAGTTGTTGCACTATTTCCTTCTTACTGAATTCTGAAGGAGCATGATTATTTATATCCGATATATGCCTTGCTTTTTGCTTTTTTTTTGGTGGTTATTTTTCCTACCCTTCATTGCCTAGAATATCATTCCCCTGTATCTGTGGTCTCAAATCTCAGCTGAGATGTTTCTGTCTTCCAGAATCCTTCTGCTATATGCTTCCCCTCCTGTTGACCCATAAATTGAGGAAGAATTCTATCCTTTATCTTACATCTGTATTTTCTATTGCTCCTGTTTTTTTTAGGGAAAAGCCTTTCATTTTGAAATCATTTCAGACTTTGCAACAAAGTTGCAAAAATAGTGCAAAGAATTTTATTCGCTCTTCATCCAACTTCCCCACATCATAACTTAAATAGCCAGAGCATAATGATGCTAGCACTGATATTAGCACTGATCCAATACCATTAACTAATCTACAGACTTTACTGAGATTTCAACAATTGTCCCACCAATGTCCTTTATCTGGTCTTCATCTGGAATGCTTCTTTAATCTTCTCCAGCCAGGCATAGCTTGCCAGTCTTTGTTTTTCATGACCTTGATGCCTTTGAAGACTTTGAGTAGTTATTTTATAGAATTTTTTTCTGCTTTTTTCTGATATTTTCTCCTGATTTGATTCAGGTTATGTATTTATGGCAAGAATATCACAAAAGTGATGTGCCCTTCTCAATGCATCATATCAAGAGGTAAATGAAGTCTCACTAGTGATGTTTACTCACGAGTTTAAAATGGTGTCTGCTAGGTTTCCTATTGCTCTTAACACATTTAGCCTTGTATTCTCTATATTTTTGTCATAGTGTTTTAGGACTGGAGAGGATCAAAGAAATGATTTGTCAATAATATTAAACGTTGTGTACTATCAGGAATTATACACTAAGGCCTATATACACTCATTCACTTATTCCTCATAATATGTCTGGAGACACTTTATCAACTCCAGTTTACCTTTTTGGAGAGGACATGCCTGCTTGACAACCAACTACTTGTGGAAAGAATATAACTTGCTCATTTTTTATGCCACTTAGAGCTTAGCACAGTTTTTTACACAAACTATGGGGCAGTAAATGTTTAAGGTGACTTAAATTGAAATTAAATGGAAGGCAGAGTGTTCAGATTATATGACTAACCATATACGTGAAAAAGGAGAAGGAATCACGGGTAATTATGAAGAACTGAATTTGGGGAAGAGGAATACATGAAGCTGATGATTTATTTTCAAAGAGGCAAAGCTAAGAAACAAGATGAAATTTCTGTTGTCCAGAGGGGTTAAGAGCACAGCCGTGGGGAGCACTCACGTTTAGGAAGTATGTGGCAGAAAAAAGTCAGTAAAATCTAAGGGGGTGAAATGTGAACGAGGTAGAAGTAAGATAGTATCTGGTTACAGCCAAGCTCAAGTCTAGAATGAAGAAAATTAAGTAGCATATGTTTGGGGCCATGGTTAAGTGCTGATGGATATTTTGGGGAAACTGTAAAAACATCTTTTAAACATTGTCATAAGTTTTTTTTTTTTTTTTTAATTTAGCCAACACACAATTATCCATAGTAATGGAAGAGAAAAAATGGCAAGTTAAGTTAGAAGAATGGATAACTCCGGACATGCAGACTTGACTACAACACTTTGTATGTGATTTCTGAGGCAGCACATTTCCTTTTCAATGTTTGCTAAATTTACATGAAAAATAGCTTTTATTTCTTAATACAAAGCCTGTGTGGTAGAAGGGAAAGAAAAGCAGAATTTGAAAAGTGGTCACATATTTATACTTGTGAGCTTATTTTAAATGTAAGACTGCTTCACATTGTTCTAAATATTAAATCTTTTCTGACTGTATCTATCTTCAAATTTTACAATGAGAGAGATCAGATCGTTGGACCAGAATGCACACCAGATTTCTACTCTTTGCATCACCAGTAACTAACTTTGGCCACCTGATGTGAAGAACTGACTCATTGGAAAAGACCCTGATGCTGGGAAAGATTGAAGGCAGGAGGAGAAGGGGACACAGAGGATGAGATGGTTGGATGGCATCACCGACTCGATGGATGTGAGTTTGAGCAAGATGGATGTGAGTTTGAGCAAGCTCCAGGAATTGGTGATGGACAGGGAAGCCTGGCATGCTGCAGTCCATGGGGTCACAAAGAGCTGGACATCCCTGAGCAACTGAACGGTGTCATGCAGCAGGGAGAGTACTTCAGTCCTTTGGTGCCTCAGTCTCTCTCCTAAAAAGGCAAAGGTTGACAGGATAATCTCAATTATGTCCCCTTTGGAGTTAATATTCTAGATGCTTCTTTTTTGGGGATGCTAGCTGCATAACTGGTTTGCATCTCAGACAAATTGTATTTACTAAATCATGACATGTGTAACTGCTTCCTAAAAAGCAGATTTTTCTAGAGAAAAATAGAAGTAGGGAGATTCATTGCCAAAGCTGCATAACATGGTAATTGTGGAACAAACAGTTACAGGAACAGCTTTTTATTTTAAAACAAGCTTGGCATTTTCATTTGTTTGGAGCTTTCTCGGTGGTAATGAGGATGGCCCTTGCCAATTAGTTCTCACTCCCGGAGTCCCTGGATGAGCTGCTTCTATAAGAGAGAGATTGGTCTTAAGAACCCAAGGTAGCCGGGAAGAAAGATATTGATGCTGCAGCGCCTAGCAGTCTTTGAAAGAGGACGGATGGAGATGGGTAGCTAGAGAGGGGAAGACTCTGACGATAGAAGAAGAGAAAGAAATTAATTTGGATGGGAGCCCTGGAGACTGGACAGAGTTAAATAGTCTAACAGTGGGTGGTTTATTATGCAGCCAGAAGTAGTTTGCTTCTGAAAGAAGTATCCATTCTTTCTTCTGTTTGGAGTCTTTCTCTTTGCCTCTATCCCTCCTCAACTCTTTCTCCACCCCCACCTTCTCTTCTCAGCGTGTCCTTTCGTGATTAGGTTAATTTGTTTACCCAGAAAAGGGGAAGAATGAGAGTTTGCATACTGGTGAAAACAGGCTTCCTCGTTCAGAGCTGCAAACATTAAACTCTCCACTCTGCCCAGGGGAGGCTGTGAGCAACAAAAGATGATACCTCATTTTAAGATGAAAGGCAAGATTCTGAGATCTTCTAACATCCCAGCTAATCAAAATCCTGCTGAAGTGAAGGAAAGGGTGTGTGTGTGTGTGTGTGTGTGTGTGTGTGTGTGTGTGTGTGTTGACCCGCCACCCT
Source organism: Bos indicus x Bos taurus (assembly GCF_003369695.1). Lineage (NCBI taxonomy): Eukaryota > Metazoa > Chordata > Mammalia > Artiodactyla > Bovidae > Bos > Bos indicus x Bos taurus. The sequence goes on along the minus strand of NC_040084.1, from coordinate 22,569,189 downwards.
GCTGGGTGGCCAGTCTCTGAAATGGACACATAAAGTAAGGCTCTGATGAGCTCTGGTGTGATGACTGATGCCAGGGTGATGGAGAGTAGGAGGAAGCACACAGGAGCCCTGCTGCAGCCAAGAGGTGTCTTAAAGTAGGGCAGACAGTCTGAGAAGAATATATTTTTCAAGTAGTACAATTTTGATACTGCAAAGATCATATTCCCAAGATATGGAATTTGAAAACCTCAGTTCTCCCTTAATATCTGTTCCCTATTAGTGTGTAGTCCTAAGCAAGCTACTTAACCTTTCTCAATCAAAGTTTCCTAAAATAAATGGACACACTCATTATTTCTCACTTTTTTTTTTTGGAGACCGTGAAGTAGATCATCTTTGTACTAGTGCTGAGATCTGTGTCATCATATGACTTTGAGCATTCAGTTGCATCTGTACAATGGGAAGAGTGATACTTGGAGGGATTTCATGAGAATTTAATGAGATAAGAAAGCCAGGCCTAGCAAACTGCCCAATACTTTTCTTTTCTCTCCCCTTTCTTTGGATGCTGGTTATCTTGAATATTTGGGAAATAATAACTTAGTTTATATTATTACTTTTGTTATGAGCATAAAAGTATAATTAAGACTTTGAACTTGCTGGAAATCACAAGATGTGTTCCAAAGTAAACTGGGAAAGCATTTTATGTGATTTCCTGTATTTTAAATTATTAGTTGGCCATTGATATAGCTAACTCAGAGCTGATTCTATATTTGCAGCATAGGAATAAAAGGATATGCATATAAGATCATATCAGCTGACATTATGATAAACTGGTACCCTGTAGGCACGGACCAGTTAGAATAGACACCCATCCTAGTGCTGGAGCGAGGCCTCTGAATCTCCCTACTGTGACAGCCTGGGCATTAACCTTTCAATTGCTGGGAGTTTGGGAAGGGGGCTGGGACAGGTTCTGGGGAAAATAGGAAGTCCTTGAAGGACCTTGGGAAAGTGACTTTATAAATACGAAGTTTTTGATATTTTAAAAGGTAGAAGGCTGAACCAATGCAAACAGTGTCCCTACTTATCTAGAACTCAACAACAATATCATGCAAACAAATTAAAATGTCCTTAAACCACCCATTTTCCACCCAAACACCAACTCTGAATCCCTTGTAATATTTATTGGCAAGTTTCTAAATGGGCTTTTATCACTGAAGCTTACTCTCTTGGTGAGTCAACAGAATGGGGTCAAAACTGGGGCAACTCATTAGATGGGCTCCAAAATAGGCATAGGACAAGTGGCTTGTGCTACGGAATATGCACCTCACTCTTGACACTTTCCGACTAACTAGGGTTCAGTTTTCATAAGTGGTTCTGTGAAGTCTGAGCCTAACAATCATTCTACATTAAAGGATTTACTTAGTTAAGTATGCTCAGGACCTAGGACCTTGATTGAAATCAGTACGTGACAGGAAGAAGAGAGATTATTTCAAAGGATGGTTTAAAAGAGGGCAGACGCGGTGGCACACTGCACTAAGACATTTGGAAATCCACAAGAGACTCTTCCTGAAGTTACTGGCTGCCTCGGAATCAGGAAGAAAGGGTTCCCAAGAAGGGCGAGGCATCAAGTCTGTCTCCCAGGTGGCTGACCCTATGCACACATACTTTGCTTTGGGCCTGTGAAGCCTCAGATGCTTATACAGGCAGCAGGATGAAAAGGAGACTGGTCACATACATGGCAGTTCTTGATGAACCCACAGCTGTTCTGGGCAGTGCTATCTGCAAACGCAGAAGAAATAATGGAATTGTATCACCAAGTGATACTTTCCCTTAATTTCAAAGACAGTCATGAACTCACCTGTGGCCCATTAAATATGAGCAGGGACCTGAATTGGGGGGGATGTCACTTGAAGGGGAGGGCAGCTGAGAGACAAAGAAGGCAAAGCCACTAGAGTGGGGATCTTTTGGAAGATGGTCAGTGGTGGGTGATTCATCACCACCAGTTCCTGAACCACTCTGATGGCTTACTTGGAGGCAGGCTCTCATGCAGAAAGCTTGCTCAGCAAGAGAGAGCTGCGAGGATCACAGTTCAAGGCACAAAGTTTCCAGCTGAAGCCCTTAGTAAAGATAGATACTGGTTTCATTTTGCAGCCTCAGTAAGCTGTCATTAATAATAGTGTTTATATTTTTAACATTCTATTAAGCTATATTTTTTCTTTATCCAAAATTCCTGAAAAACAGAACATTCTGGTTAATGGAGTCTTTTTTTAACAGAATATTCTGGTTAATGGAGTCTTTTTTTAGTTAAAAAAATTGCCTTTTGTACTATAAAGAAAGCAATACTTACATTGAGTAGAAATGTAGTAAAATATACTTAACAGTACAGTAGTTCTTTGATGATTTAAGAAGCCCTTAACAAACTCATATTATTACCTAAAGCTCATCCAGGACACCAAGTCCAGGTATCAAATGGTCTCAATCTGATGTCACCATAGGAATATACTTGAGGAATTGATTGAGTTAATTTTTAAATGGAATATTTTTTTTCCAATTTTCTCAAACCAAGAATGCAAAGACTGCATCAGTTCAGTTCAGTTGCTCAGTCGTGTCTGACTCTTTGTGACCCCATGGACTGCAGCACACCAGGCCTCCCTGTCCATCACCAACTCCCAGAGCTTCCTCAAACTCATGTCCATTGAGTCAGTGATGCCATCCTGCCATCTCATCCTCTGTTGTCCCCTTCTCCTGCCACCTTCATTCTTTCCCAGCATCAGGGTCTTTTCCAATGTGTCAGTTCTTTGATTCAGATGGCCAAAGTACTGGAGTTTCAGCTTCAGCATCAGTCCTTCCAATGAATATTCAGGACTGATTTCCTTTGGAGTGGACTGTTTGGATCTCCTTGCTGTCCAAGACCCTCAAGAGTCTTCTCCAACACCATAGTTCAAAAGCATCAATTCTTCGGTGCTCAGCTTTTTTTATAGTCCAACTCTCACATCCATACATGACTACTGGAAAAACCATAGCTTTGACTAGATGGACCTTTAGAAATAATCAAATTATATGTTTGTATGTACATGCATACCTTTACTGAGTTAGTTCAGTCGCTCAGTTGTGCCCGACTTTTTGCAACCCCATGGACTGCAGCATGCCAGGCCTACCTGTCCATCACCAACTCCCTGAGTTCACCCAAACTCATGTCCATCGAGTAGGTGATGCCATCCAGCCATCTCATCCTCTGTCATCCCCTTTTCCCCCTGCTCCCAGTCCCTCCCAGCATCAGAGTCTTTTCCAATGAATCAACTTTTCGCATGAGGTGGCCAAAGGACTGGAGTTTCAGCTTTAGCATCATTCCTTCCAAAGAACACCCAGAGCTGATCTCTTTCAGAACGGACTGGTTGGATCTCCTTGCAGTCCAAGGGACTCTCAAGAGTCTTCTCCAAACCACAGTTCAAAAGCATCAATTGTTCGGCGCTCACATCCATACATGACCACTGGAAAAACCATAGCGTTGACTAGACGAACCTTTGTTGACAAAGTGATGTCTCTGCTTTTGAATATGCTATCTTGGTTAGTCATAACTTCCTTCCAAGGAGTAAGCGTCTTTTAATTTCATGGCTGCAGTCACCATCTGCAGTGATTTGGGAGCCCAAAAAAGTAAAGTCTGACACTGTTTCCACTGTTTCCCCATCTATTTCCCATGAAGTGATGGGACCAGATGCCATGATCTTCGTTTTCTGAATGTTGAGCTTTAAGCCAACTTTTTCACTCTCCTCTTTCACTTTAATCAAGAGGCTTTTTAGTCCCTCTTCACTTTCTGCCATAATGGTGGTGTCATCTGCATATCTGAGGTTATTGATATTTCTCCCGGCAATCTTGATTCCAGCTTGTGCTTCTTCCAGCCCAGCTTTTCTCATGATGTACTCTGCATATAAATTAAATAAGCAGGGTGATAATATAGAGCCTTGACGTACTCCTTCTCCTATTTGGAACCAGTCAGTTGTTCCATGTCCAGGTCTAACTGTTGCTTCCTGACCTGCATATAGGTTTCTCAAGAGGCAGGTCAGGTGGTCTGGTATTCCCATCTCTTTCAGAATTTTCCACAGTTTATTGTGATCTACACAGTCAAATGCTTTGGCATAGTTAATAAAGCAGAAATAGATGTTTTTCTGGAACTCTCTTGCTTTTTCCATGATCCAGCGGATATTGGCAATTTGATCTCTGGTTCCTCTGCCTTTCCTAAAACCAGCTTCAACATCTGGAAGTTCATGGTTCAGGTATTGCTGAAGCCTGGCTTGGAGAATTTTGAGCATTACTTTACTAGTGTGTGAGATGAGTGCAATTGTGTGGTAGTTTGAACATTCTTTGGCATTGCCTGTCTTTGGGATTGGAATGAAGACTGAGCTTTTCCAGTCCTGTGGCCACTGCTGAGTTTTCCAAATTTGCTGGCATATTGAGTGCAGCACTTTCACAGCATCATCTTTCAGGATTTGAAATAGCTCAACTGGAATTCCATCACTTCCACTAGCTTTGTTCATAGTGATGCTTTCTAAGGCCCACTTGACTTCACATTCCAGGATGTCTGGCTCTAGGTCAGTGATCACACCATTGTGATTATCTGGGTCATGAAGATTTTTTTTGTATAGTTCCTCTGTGAATTCTTGCCATCTCTTCTTAATATCTTCTGCTTTTGTTAGGTCCATACCATTTCTGTCCTTTATCGAACCCATCTTTGCATGAAATGTTCCCTTGGTATCTCTAATTTTCTTGAAGAGATCTCTAGTTTTTCCCATTCTGTTGTTTTCCTCTATTTCTTTGCATTGATCGCCGAGGAAGGCTTTCTTATCTCTCCTTGCTATTCTTTGGAACTCTGCATTCAGTTGCTTATATCTTTTTTTTTCTCCTTTGCTTTTTGCTTCTCTTCTTTTTACAGCTATTTGTAAGGCCTCCCCAGACAGCCATTTTGCTTTTTTGCATTTCTTTTCCATGGGAATGGTCTTGATCCCTGTCTCCTGTACAATGTCACGAACCTCTGTTCATACTTCATCAGGCACTCTATCCATCAGATCTAGGCCCTTAAATCTATTTCTTACTTCTACTGTATAATCATAAGGAATTTGATTTAGGTCATTCCTGAATGATCTAGTGGTTTTCCCTAGTTTCTTCAATTTAAGTCTGAATTTGGCAATAAGGAGTTCATGATCTGAGCCACAGTCAGCTCCTGGTCTTGTTTTTGCTGACTGTATAGAGCTTCTCCATCTTTGGCTGCAAAGAATATAATCAATCTGATTTCGGTGTTGACCATCTGGTGATGTCCATGTGTAGAGTCTTCTCTTGTGTTTTTGGAAGAGGGTGTTTGCTATGAACAGTGCATTCTCTTGGCAAAACTCCTTTAGTCTTTGCCCTGCTTCATTCCGTATTCCAAGGCCAAATTTGCCTGTTACTCTGGGTGTTTCTTGACTTCCTACTTTTGCATTCCAGTCCCCTATAATGAAAAGGACATCTTTTTTGGGTGTTCTAAAAGGTCTTGTAGGTCTTCATAAAACCGTTCAACTACAGCTTCTTCGGCATTACTGGTTGGGGCATAGACTTGGATTACTGTGATATTGAATGGTTTGCCTTGGAAACGAGCAGAGATCATTCTGTCATTTTTGAGATTGCATCCAAGTACTGCATTTCAAACTCTTTTGTTGACCATGATGGCTACTCCATTTCTTCTGAGGGATTCCTGCCCGCTGTAGTAGATATAATGATCATCTGAGTTAAATCCACCCATTCCAGTCCATTTTAGTTCGCTGATTCCTAGAATGTCGATGTTCACTCTTGCTGTCTCCTGTTTGACCACTTCCAATTTGCTTTGATTCATGGACCTAACATTCCAGGTTCCTCTGCAACATTGCTCTTTACAACATCGGACCTTGTTTCTATCACCAGTCACATCCACAGCTGGGTACTGTTTTTGCTTTGGCTCCATCCCTTCATTCTCTCTGGAGTTTCTCCACTGATCTCCAATAACATATTGGGCACCTACCGACCTGGGGAGTTCCTCTTTTCGTATCTATCATTTTGCCTTTTCATACTGTTCATGGGGTTTACATGCATATATAAATATCACTTCAATATTTGAAGTGATATTTATATCACTTTACATACATGGATATATATATATATATATATATATCACTTCAATATTTGTGGTGAATAAAAAGTTAATGTTATCTTTTCCCATGTTTTCAATCATGAGCTTGTTTGACCTAAAAATGGCTTTGAACATGATTGAAGAGATCAGTGTTTTCTGATTTATTTTATTAGAGTAATTAAAAAACAGGAAAGAAGAATTTCTCAACAGAACTCAGCATAATAACTGACCCTGAAACTTCTAGAATAGATTTGCTTAGGAGTTATTTCCTTCCAAATAATTTTAATCAAGTTATTTTTTAATGGAAGCGTAGTTTGTATACAGTGAAATGCATGGATTTTTTAGTGTTAGAGTTCAGTGAATAGTGATATATTTATATGTCTCAGCAGCCATCAATTTGATCAAGACACAGAATATTTTTACCACCAGAGAAATATCCCTTCTGTGTATGTGATCTGAATCATGAATTGAGAAATATTTTAGTAATGGTTGTGTATCTTGCTGCAGCCAAGTTCATCTGTTAGAGAGCAGATGCAGAGCTATTGTGGAGTGGGATTTACCAGGCCCTGATTTTTTTTTTTCCTCCCCTCTTCTGGGAAAGAATGCCAGAGAAAGAGATGAGGGGAAGAGTTGAGAATATATGTAATGGAGTGATTAGTGATGTTTTATGGAATCCAAGATGAGACAAATGAGAATATAAAGGGAATAAGAGGATTTTAAAAATTGTGCCAGTGGACTTGAAATCCAAACATCTTTGGAGCTGGGATTCTAAAATACATGATCTGGAAAAATAGAAATTGGTAGGAAGAGGGTAGGCTGTGAAGATTTTGCAAGTGATTCAGTGAGTAAATGTTAATGAAAGTTTTTAAAACCTTAGGATTCAGTTGCTAAAGTGGAGAGGAAAAAATAAATTGTTGGAGAATAAGGAAGTCAGGCCAAGGTGTTGAGTGGATATTGACCTGAATATTGAAATCACTAAGAATAATGAAAAGTAATCGTGGTATGCAAGACAAGTGAGAGAGAGGGATCCAAAGGCTGATGGTGATCACAGCATCACCATCTGTACCACTGGAGTACGGGACCCCGGGGTACAGTCTAATGAGCTGTGATTCATAAATCTGTGGTTTTATGGAAGGAAGGAAAAATATTTCTAGAAGCAGCCATGGGGAACAGAGACATCCGTTCTGTCTCCAGGCCTGTGTTTCCACGTGGGACATAAGTGGGAAAAGCAGCCATTTGGGGCTACAGAGGAGACAGCATTTTCAGGGAAAAGCTAAATTTAGTAGATGAAGAAGTTGGAATTAATACCTAGAAAAGAGTTGATGGCTCTGGAGAAGAGGTAGAAGAGTAAGTTTCAGAGAGTGCAGTGCAAAAGTCTGGAAAGTCAAAGAAGATTTTGGATTAGGGAATGGGCAGCACTGTATAACGGAATTGGAGAAGGAAATGGCAACCCACTCCAGTATTCTTGCCTGGAAAATCCCTAGACGATCCTGGTGGGCTACATACAGTCCATGGGGTTGGAAAGAGCTGGACAAGACTGAGCAACTGAGCACACACACAAACACACACACACAAACACACACACACAAACACACACACACAGCAGTTGGCTCCCTATTTTCTTCTCTCCCTCTTCCTCCCTTAGTGGGACAGTTCTGTTCTTGTACCTTAGACCTTTATCTTTCCACAGCTGACCTGCAAATTTAATTCTCAGCGCCCAACCCTTTTTTCTCTTCTCAGCAGCTCCTCTCTACCTGACACTCAAATGTATCAACTTAGGTGCTTTTTTTTTTTCCCTCTTTGCAAGTTAAACATGGAAAAGACAAAAATAGAAGAGCTCATTAATCCCTGTAAGAAAAACATGTCAGGGTGAGACAATGAAGTTCCGTTAAAAGGGCAAGCACAGTGTTGATTTTTAGCAAGTTGACCCAAGATCATCCTTTGTTAAATAGCTATAATGTAGGTCACAGTTTGGATCATGCAAATATTAGGAAATGCTTATTGGACTTATAAATTTCTTATTAATGAATGATAATATTAGTAATAAACTTGAACTAGACTTAGCTGCTTCATTTGGCAATATCATGCTAGTAAACTCTATGTTTAGATAAATAGGAACAAAAAGCAATGAAAACAACTTGCAAAAGGGCCCTTTTCCTACTCGATAAGCCAGTTTTCTTAATTTGTTTTCTATGCCTTTACTCACTTTCTCATTTACTGCAACAGCTTCTGGTTCTGGAAGTAAACAAGGTTACACAGAAAATTGTAATTAAAATTTTCCTTAAGTTCAGTTACCAAAGAGTTGGGCTTAGAGGCAAAGCAAATGTTTAGTGGTATAACAAGTGGGAATCTTCTAAATTTATTCAGAAGAATGCAGTATATCTGACCTGGAAAATCTGAAATGAGAGAAAGTGTAGCTTTACCAAAGCATGTCTCACAGATGAGTAAATATAGTAGAGAATGCTTTCTCTTTTTAGTGATGTATGGAGTAATTTTTGAGATATTTGTTAATTTTTTCTCTGTAAATTTTTTTTTCTCCTGCTAAATTCTGAGAAAGTAGTAAAACCTTTGTACTACCTTGCCTCTAGGAAGGATTGTGTCATAGGGTGAAAGAAAAAATCGCTTATAAACTACAAAGCATGTCATAAAGATAAAAGAGCAACCTGGAGACAGCTTGGGCAATGGGAATCTCAGTAATAACTGTAGTGGCTGTGAGAGTGGAGGGGCCTTCCCATCACTTTTGTTCTTGATAAGACTCCAGGACCTTTGCAGAGCACCGGGGAATTGTCCAAATACTTGAATTTAAATTTCCCATTATTTTGGCCTGATGGACCTTGTAAATGGAATTAATTTTTTGTTTGTTTGTTATTTCTATTATAATTATTATCATTTATCTTTACCTCAGGGTACCAAATAGAACTACTCATAATCTTTGATTCATGATATACTACCATCATTGCTTATTCAAGGCTATCATTTATTTTACTTTATATATTCATTAAAAATATGAAATTATATGAACCCATTGCCCAATTTAAGAACTGGAATCTAATGTACATCTATGTGATCTTGCTTATTCCATTTTTTTGGTCTGCCATTGGAGTGGCCATTATTTTGAATTTTATGTTTATCCTTACCCTGCCTGTTGTTGCATGCCTGCTGCTGCTGCTGCTGCTAAGTCGCTTCAGTCACGTCCAACTCTGTGCGACCCCATAGACAGCAGCCCATCAAGCTCCGCCATCCCTGGGATTCTCCAGGCAAGAACACTGGAATGGGCTGCCATTTCCTTTTCCAACGCATGAAAGTGAAAAGTGAAAGTGAAGTTGCTCAGTCGTGTCCGACTCTTAGCGACCCCATGGACTGCAGCCTACCAGGCTCCTCCGTCCATGGGATTTTCCAGGCAAGAGTGCTGGAGTGGGGTGCCATTGCCCTCTCCGTATTACATGCCTATCTTACCCTAAATTTTTTTTTTTTGTTTAGCTTTGCTTCCTTTTGATTTTTATAAAAAGAATATCATAATATATGTGTCTTCTAGGAGTTGCTTCTTCCACTCATCATTATCACAGTAAGATTCCTGGATGATTCACCTATGTGTTACATATGCTTCCCTCATGAAGAAGTCGGTAAAGAATCTGCCTGCAATGCAGGAGACCTGGGCTCAATCCCTGGGTTAGGAAGATCACCTGGAGGAGGGCATTCTCCAGTATTCTTGCCTGGAGAATCCCCATGGACAGAGGAGCCTGGTGGGCTGCAGTCCATGGGGTTGTAAAGAGTCGGACATGACTGAGCGACTAAGCACAGCATGTAGCACATGTGCCACATGTAGCTTGGTTCTTTAATCTTCATTGATATTTGATATTTCTCTAATAATTAATGTTGCAGTTTTTTGAAACTTCTATCATGGGCATCTGGGTTGTTTCCATATTTGTGCTATCATTAACAATACTGCTGATTGTTTTCTGGTACACATTTGCTAAACTTCTCTTGGGCAAATACCTAGGAGTGGAATTGCTGGTGTATTGAGTATGCAAATATTCAACTGTATAAAATAATGGTAAATAGTTTTCCAAAGTGATTATTCCAAGTTATATCCTGTTAACAATGTATGAGAGCCTATTGCTCTACAATCTCTGAAATACTTGGTTTTTAGTTTTTGCCCATTGAATGAATGTAAATCCTGCCATTTTTTTTTATACTTCCTAATTAATTGAGCTTCACTTCATATGCTTTTTAGTGACACATGTTTTCTATTTTGTAAAATGCTTATTCAGATATTTTGCACAATGTTCATTTCTTTTTGTATTTTTATTATTGATTCATAGGAGTTCTTAATTATAGATTATACCAAATTTTTAATCTTTTCTTTCCTATTAAGTGTTTTGTGATAGCTTAGGAAATAATTTTCTACCATAAGGAAATCACTTTCTACCATAGGAAGATGTTCATCTATGTGATCCTCTTAAAATTTTAAACTTTTTATTTCAATAAGACATCACCATTTGTATTCAGTATTGTATAGGATTTCTACCTAGTTCTGTAAGAGAAGGAATGAATTAAAAGTTGTAAGGAATGAATTGAAAGTCATAAGGATAAAAACACTATCACTTTCTGATAATGATTATCTACTTAAAATTCCCCTAAATTGAGTAAACAAGTTATAATAGGGGAATTGAACAAGGCAGCTGAAGATAAGATCAATACAAATTTTATTATATTCTATTAACCAGAAACAAACAGAATAACAATTAACTATGAAAGATACTATTTTACAATGATTGAAAATATGAAGTATAATACTTAGAAATAAATCTAACACTAAATATACAAAACTTACATATAGAAAACTATAACATTTTTGAAGAATATTTAAAAAGATTAGTAGCAGAGAAGTATACCATGTTCATCATAGAAAGATGTAATAAAGACCTTAATTCTTCCTGCAAAGATCTATAGATTTAATGTTCAGTTCAGTTACTCAGCCATGTCCAACTCTTTCTGACCCCATGAACTGCAGCACGCCAGGCCTCCCTGTCCAACACCATCTCCCGGAGTCCACCCAAACCCATGTCCATTGAGTTGGTGATGCCATCCAACTGTCTCATACTTTGTCATCCCCTTCTCCTCCTGCCTTCAATCTTTCCCAGCATCAGGGTCTTTTCAAATGAGTCAGCTCTTCATATCAGGTGGCGAAAGTATTGGAGTTTCAGCTTCAAAATCAGTCATACCAATGAACACGCAGGACTGATCTCCTTTAGGATGGGCTGGTTGGTTCTCCTTGCAGCCCAAGGGACTCTCAAGAGTTTTCTCCAACACCACAGTTCAAAAGCATGAATTCTTCAGCACTCAGCTTTCTTTATGGTCCAACTCTCACATCCATATATGACTACTGGAAAAACCATAGCCTTGACAAGATGGACCTTTGTTGACAAAGTAATTTAATGTCTCTGCTTTTTAATATGTTGTCTAGGTTGGTCATAACTTTCCTTCCAAGGAGCAAGCGTCTTTTAATTTCATGGCTGAAATCACCACCTGCAGTGATTTTGGAGCCCAGAAAAATAAAATCATCCACTGTTTCCCCATCTATTTGCTGTGAAGTGATGGGACCGGATGCTATGATCTTGGTTTTCTGAATGTTGAGCTTTAAGCCAACTTTTTCAGCCTCCTCTTTCACTTTCATCAAGAGGCTCTTTAGTTTTTCTTCACTTTCTGCCATAAGGGTGGTGTCATCTGCATATCTGAGGTTATTTATATTTCTGCCAGCAATCTTTTAATGTGACTATAGTCAAAATCCCCAAAGGATTCTTTGTATAACTCAGTAAAGGTCCAAACATAATCAAAATACTTCCTTAAAACAAAAACATGAAGGAGTTTCTCTCCCAGGTATACAGGCTGTTGGAGCTACTATAATTGAGATGTTTTTCACACAGGAGAGATAAATTGATGCATGAAATAGAATACATAATTCAACAAAAGATCCATGCATATATACAATTTGAATATTTGATAGAGGTGGCATGGAAAATCACTTGGGAGAAGAGTTATTATTCAATAGTTATGGCTGAAAAAGTTTGTTATCTACATGCAAAAGATATGAAAATTAATCTCTACACACATCATACATGAAACAACTCTCCATGGATTAAGAATTTAAATAGAAAAGGCAGAAATTTAAAACTTTCACTAGAATTAATTTGTTTTGGAGAAAGGGAACCATAACCCATTTCTGCATAGCTAAATTTGCAGTATCATATTCATTTCTAGTTTAAGTATTGAGCCCATACTTAATATAGAACACAGATTTTAGAGAATTCCTTCAATAGAAAATTAAATTTCTATTTCCTTTTCTAAAATGATGTCCACCTCTTATCCATTGCTCTTCCCTTTCCAATCCTGCTGATTATCAGAGGAGAAAATCCTAGACTAGATAGTCTATATCTCTTGCAAATTGTTTTTTAAATAAAGAGAGGTATATCTAGAGGAGATGAAGGAATGTTGGGACAGCATTGAAGAAAGAGGCAGCAAATACTAAAACTTTGGGTTCTGAATATATGCATTAAGAGTGTTCATGTGTGGCAGATACTGTTAGTTGACTTCTTCAACACCCATTCCAATTTCTTTTCACTTACCTTCTTCCGTTTTGAAAGCTCTAAAACGAAAAGCTAATTTTTTTTTTTTTTCAGACTCCATTATAACTAGAGGAGCCCATGGAACTCAGTTCTGGCCAGGGAGACATACATGTTGAAGTCCCTTGGTGCTGCCACTTCTGTTTTCTCCTGACTGTTGCCTGAAACATAGGTGCCAACCCAGAACTGCAGCTGCCATAATTAAGGATGATAGAGCAGAAAAGGAAGGGTCCTGCTCTTTTGATGGCATCCTTGAGGTTCCATACAAGCCCTAGACCTAGCTACCTACAACCTTTTCTTCCATAAGTGAAGGATCTCTGTTTCTACTAAGTCAACATTTACTGGACTTTCTGATACTCACTATACAGTGCATCCTATCATCACTACACAAGTAATCCTTACTATTTCACGTGTGTATCTGAATGCAGCAATTATCATTCATTCATATAAATGTATGCAACTCCAGTATACCTCTCCCGAATTTAACAATTCTGGTTGAGAAAGCTTAAATAGTAAAGACATAGAGGAATTGAATCGTATAGTTAACACATTTTATGTTATAGGTGTAAATAGGCTTTTATATCTTCAAGAAGGAAATAAATCATTTTTATACATTCTGGAACTTTCAAAAAACTGATCATGAATTTGACCACAAAAAATGTTAATTTTTTAAATGGCCTTGTCAGTTTTTTATTGGTCACATATTCTGATTGTAAATCTATCATATTTGAAATAAATGATAGATTAAACAGAAATTCTGATAACTTAAAGATATACCTCTACAAATATTATGTTGGATCAGTGAGAAAATGAAAAAAGGAATTACATGCTATCCAAGAAGCAAGAAAATAAGAATACTTCATCCCCAAAACTAGGAAACACAGCAAAAGCTGCACTCAGGAGAAAATCAATAGTTTACATGCCCTCAATATTGAAAAAACAATAGAAAATAAGGGAACTAAGAATTGATCTTAAGAAATTAGAAAAGTAATACCAAAGTAAACCAAAGGAAAATACAGGAAATTGTTAAAGATAGACTAGATTTAATTTAGTAAAAAACAAAACTATGCAGAAAAAGAAAAAAGTAAGTCTGAAAGATGGTTTTTAGAAAATAGCAATAAACCGGAAAAGCCTGATTATAAGTGAGAGAACAAAATACAAATGTTTAGGAATGTGAAAATAGTACAAGTGTGGAAGAGATTAAGAATATAAAGATTGCACATCTATTTTGACAAATCTGGAGACCTAGAGCAGATGGATGATTTTCTAGCAAAAGATGAAATACCAAATTTGACCTGAAGAAGATGTAAGATCCTTGAAGAGACCAATTACCAAAGACAAGATTGAAAAGGTGAATAAAGATGTACCATTCAGACAGACACCAAGGCCAGATGGGTTCTCAGCCAAGTTTTATCTAACCTTTAAAGAAAAGTTTATTCCAGTTATTTTAACTATTTCAAGTTATAGAAGAAAGTAGAAGTCTTCTCAATTTATTTTCTAAATCTCACAAACTTAATGGCAAAATTTTATCAGTTACCAATATATTACCTAATATACACCAAAACCCATCTATTAAATAAAATATTGGCAACCAGAATATATCAAAAGAATAATATATTATTATTAAGAGGCCACTCAGAAATTCAAATATGATTCAGTATCAGTATAATCTATTATGATATCAATAAATCTAAGAAGAAAAAAAGCATGTGATTGTGTGTATGTATGTGTGCATGCTCAGTCATGTCCTGCTCTTTGCAATCCCATGACTGTAGCCTGCCAGGCTCCTCTGTCTATGGAATTCTCCAGGCAAGAATACTGGAGTAGGTTGCCATTTCCCCCTTCAAGGGATCGTCCTGACCCAGGGACTAAACCCACATCTCTTGTTTCTCCTGCAAATAGGTGCTAAAAGACATTTAATAAAAAACAACAGTTTTTCCTAATAACTCAAACTAGAAAGGAAACTACTTTAAAGTACTACTGAGTTTTACCACTTTCCTGTAGCACATCCCACTCTAAACTGCAAAACACTAAAACTTTCAATTAAATCAAGAAGAAAATAGCTAGCAGTTATGTAGTGCTTACTATCTGTGAGGATGGTTTTAGGTACTTTACATATAATATTTTTCAAAATCATACATGAGAGATATTATTATAATCCCCATGTTAAAGATGGGAGAACTGAGGCATAGAGAGATTAAATAACTTGCCCAGGAACACAAAAACAGCAAATAGTGAACTTATGATTCAGAGTTAGACAGTTATGCTCTAGAGACCATGGTCTTAACACTGCGGTTTGTAGTCTCTAAATAAAGATTCTTGTTTTCATTATTACTATTCAACACATTTTGAAGTAGCAGCAACTGTAATACAACAAGAAAATGACAGAAACCTCAGTGTTGGAAGAGATATGTAGACATTTTATAGATTGTGTTCAGTGAAAAATCAAAAACCATAAAGTACTATTAA
This sequence comes from Bos indicus x Bos taurus, assembly GCF_003369695.1. Classification (NCBI taxonomy): domain Eukaryota; kingdom Metazoa; phylum Chordata; class Mammalia; order Artiodactyla; family Bovidae; genus Bos; species Bos indicus x Bos taurus. The sequence goes on along the minus strand of NC_040084.1, from coordinate 22,553,985 downwards.
TATTAATAAGGATATTTGATAAGATACCTGGACAAAAGAAAAAAAAATCTTTTCCTCATTCTTGCAATAAAGACCTAGAAATGGAAAAGGGGGGAAGTATTTCACTTGCAACAGTCATACAGATGAACAGATACACATATACTTGAAGGACACTTAAAATCTGGCAAAAATTGGATAAGGAAACCCCATGATATACACAGAAAACTATGTATACACTATAACCATATTAAAAGACATACAAAGAAGTTTTAAACAAATGGAAAAAATATTTAACATCTCAATTCTCTGAAATTAATATGTAATGAAATTCCAGTAACAAAATTTCCTAGGCATTAGATAAAATCATCTTGAAATACAGATAAAAGAATAAATGCCTCAGAAATAGCCAGGAAAATATATGAAATGAAAAATGATGGGGAAATTTCCTTACCAGGCATTCGGCATACAATAATCAATGTAAGATCATGGCATCCGGTCCCATCACTTCATGGGAAATAGATGGGGAAACATGGAAACAGTGTCAGACTTTATTTTTGGGGGCTCCAAAATCACTGCAGATGGTGATTGCAGCCATGAAATTAAAAGATGCTTGCTCCTTGGAAGGAAAGTTATGACCAACCTAGACAGCATATTAAAAAGCAGAGACATTACTTTGTCAACAAAGATCTATCTAGTCAAGGCTATTGTTTTTCCAGTAGTCATGTATGGATGTGAGAGTCGGACTGTCAAGACAGCTGAGTGCCAAAAAATGGATGCTTTTGAACTGTGGTGTTGGAGAAGACTGAGAGTCCCTTGGACTGCAAGGAGATCCAACTAGTCCATCCTAAAGGAGATCAGTCCTGGGTGTTCATGGGAAGGACTGATGTTGAAGCTGAAACTCCAATATTTTGGCCACCTGATGCGAAGAGCTGACTCATTTGAAAAGACCCTGATGTTGGGAAAGATTGAAGGCAGGAGGAGAAGGGGACAACAGAGGATGAGATGGTTAGATGGCATAACCAAATCAATGGACATGAGTTTGGGTGAACTCCGGGAGTTGGTGATGGACAGGGAGGCCTGGTGTGCTGCAGTTCATGGGATCGCAGGGAGTCAGACAGGACTGAGCAACTGAACTGAATCAATGTAAATGTAGGGAGAAACAAATAATTTGAAATCTCAGGGTACAACAGAATTTAATATTTTGTGAGTAGGGATTCAATTCAGTGGGGAAAGGATGGATCATTCAATAAATGGTAGTGACCCTATTCAACGGGAGTGGAAAATACAGAGCTGTCTTTGATCAAGCAGTTTTTTTTTTTTTTCCCAAGTGGTGGACCAAATAGCCAGGCCATTGGCAATAGCCCAAGCATTAGTAAAAATAGAACAAAGTTCATCAAAAGAGACGTTGCCTCAAGTTATGAGAATAGCCTTGAGTTCTATCTGCTAGTGGAGCAACTGTGTCCCTTTTGTGTTTGCATAGCAGCTGTTGAGGTTGAGAAGCTATGCAGCCCAGCAGACACTACTAGATTTCAGCCTAGCCAGGCCATTAGTGAATTGGGCCCAGGCACTTGAGTGAACCTCTGTGAACTGAGAATCCAGTGAGCCAGCAGTTTCCTTCAGGTGGTAGAATGGGGGGATAAAGTTTTCCTCAAAGAGACAGCTATAATTTTTTTCATGTAAAACTGAGGTGTCACTCAGGTCATGATAGATACATTCTTGAATATTTCATTTCCATGTGATAATCACACTTAAAACTACAGGGGGCACCTTTGGGTGCTGACTGCCTCTCTTTACCGGAGGCTTCAATTGAGAAAGTCATCCATTCCAGAGACTGGTAGCTCAAAAGAGTTATTAGTGCCGTGGGACCACAGACATTGACAGCCTGCCACAGCTTCCTGGACTGCTTCCAATACCACTCGTTGATCTGGACCTCCCACTCACAGAATACTAATCTGTTAGTTAGCTGATATAAACACCAAGCAGAATGCCCAAGTGAGGTGCATACTGTTTCCAACACCAAATTAGATGCTGATCTTCTTTTTGGTTGCTTCCCACATTGCACTAGTGGTAAAGAACCGGCCTGCCAATGCAGGAGACATGAGATGTGGGTTTGATCCCTGAGTTGGGAAGATCCCCTGGAGGAGGACATGGCAACGTGCTCCAGTATTCTTGCCTGGAAAATTCCAGGGACAGAGGAGCCTGGTGGGCTACAGTCCATGGGGTCGCACAGAGTCTGACACAACTGAGCACACACTTCATTTTGGTGGTGTGTGGCCATCCTTGACTGCTGAAGGGATGACCAATGTGATTCCACCTACACAGTCCCAAGAAACTTTATTAAGAAAGCAGACTCTGAATGTCATCACATTTATCAGCTACCCTGCTGGCTAAAGTGTGATAACACTGCAGTTAGAATAACTAAAACTGCATCTTCTTATTTATTAACCGAAGTTATCACCTACATAGTAAAAACTTTGAACGTCAGAGCATAGAAGCATTTTTAATAACCCTGACTCACCAACTGGTGACAAATGGTAGGGAAATTTAGGTCCTTAGGAATAGTGCAACTGCATATTAGAGCCTTTGCTATATGAATGTGAATCAGTTTTGGTCGTAGGGTGCCAGTGTCCAAGACATCATACCACCTGCCATACTTTTGTACAACTGTTCAGTTGCTAAGTTGTGTCTGATTCTGTGACCCCATGAACTGCATCATGCCGTGCTTTACTATCTCCCAAAATTTGCTCAAATTCATATTCATTGAGTTGGTGATACCACACAATCATCTCATCCTCTGTTGTCCCCTTCTCCTCCTGCTCTCAATCTTTCCCAGCATCAGGCTCTTATCCAATGAGTCAGCTCTTTACATCAGGTGGTCCAAGTATTGGAGCTTCAGCTTCAGCATCTGTCCTTCCAATGAATATTCAGGGTTGATTTCCTTTATGACTAACTGGTTTGATCTCCTTGCAGTCCAAGGGACTCTCAAGAGTCTTCTCCCGCACCACAATTGTGAAGCATCAATTCTTCAGTGCTCAACCTTCTTTATGGTCCAACCCGCTTATCCACACCTGACTATTGCAAAAACCATAGGTTTGACGATAGCTTTGACTAGATGGACATTTGTTGGCAAAGTGATGTCTCTGCTTTTTAATATGCTGTCTAGGTTTGTCATAGCTTGTCTTCCAAGTGTAAAGCATCTTTTAATTTTGTGACGAGTCACTGCCCACAATGATTTTGGAGCCCATGAAAATAAAATCTGTCACTGTTTCCATTTTTCCCCTTCTATTTGCCATGAAGTGATGGAACTGGATGCCATGATCTTAGAGTTTTGAATGTTGAGTTTTAAGCCAGCTTTTTCACTCTCCTCTTTCACTCTTATCAAGATGCTTCTTTAGTTCCTCTTAACTTTCTTCCATTAGAGTGATACCATCTGCATATCTGAGGTTGCTGCTAACTTCTCCAGGCAGTCTTGATTCCAGCTTGTGAGTCATCCAGCCCAGCACGTGATGGACTCTATATATAAGTTAAATAAGCAGGTGACAATATGCAGCCTTGATGTACTCCTTTCCCAATTTTGATCCAGTCCATTGTTGCATGTTGGGTTTTCTACAGCGATTTCAGTTAGAGTCACAACACCAGGGCTTTGGGAACAATTGGATTCAGTACATCTCAAGCTCTCATTAGCCTTTTTTTACTGCCCATAAAGTGCAATGTATTGAGATATTTCATCTCTTGCTACCCCTCCTACCTCTAAATCAAGGCTTCAAGGCTGTGGCTTCCCTTTTTTCTTCTGGGATACTATACTTTATCTGTTGGACCACCTAGGAGGGGCTGAGGAGATGATTTGAGGACCTATTTACAGGCCCCTTTATCACTTCTTTCTTAGGGCACTTCCCAGTTGGGAGACTTCCTTCTGGCATTTATGGATAGGAAAGTACATGCATGCATGAGTGCTTGCCAAGTCTCTTCAGTTGTGTCCAGCTCTTTGCAACCCTATGGACTGTATAGCCTGGCAGGCTCCTCTGTCCATGGAATTCTCCAGACAACCCAATACTGGAGTGGGTTGCCATGCCTTTCTCCGGGGGATATTCCCAACCCAGAGATTGAACCCACATCTCCTGGGGCTCCTGCATTTCAGGTGGATTCTTGACCACTGAGCCACCAAGTACATGCATATAACACATCAATTCTTACTGTATATTCAGAGGTAGAAGAAATAGCAGTAGTACACTGAATTGGCCCAAAGTTGCCCAGGTGTCACAAAGTCTTTTCTTCCCCACCGTGAATCACTTTTCCTCCCCAGATTGACTGACAAGGTGACACTGGCCTTGAGGACACTTTGATTTAGCAGCCACCAGCCATACTGTTTTTTGGCTAGTGCTGTGCAGTTTTTGTACCCTTTGGTGACTTGTTTAAAAAGAGCTCCACTTTAATCTGGATCAATTGCTACCCCATTGTATAATTACATCTCTTAAGTTTTTGCCCAGTTTTAACATAAGGACTAGGGGAGTTTTCCAAAGAAGAGGGGCTAACACTAAGAAAAGATCTAGAATCCCTTGGTTAGTTTCTCATTCTCCATTGATTCACCTTCATCAGCATCGGAGACCCCACCTGGGCCATCAGAGCCTGAATAATAGTGATTCAGCTATGGTTTCCCCTAAGAGTTTGTCTCTTCCAGGAAAATCTCTCCAAGAGAGTTTAAGGTCCCACATAGCAGCCAAAGCTCACTGCAAAAACTCTGAAACCTTCTCTTATCATCTCTGAATGTATTTAAATATAGCTTAGTAGGTTATAGGAGAAGGAAATGGCAACCCACTCCAGTGTTCTTGCCTGGACAATCCCAGGGACAGGGGAGCCTAGTAGGCTACCATCTATGGGGTCACACAGAGTCAGACATGACTGAAGTGACTTAGCATAGCATAGCATAGTAGGTTACAAGGGGGCCTCAGAAATAAGATGTCCCTACTGTGGCTATTCTTCCTTAACAATTATAGGGTATCCACCACCCTCATCTCCCAGATGACCCAGCCAGAAAACAAACAATCAGTCCAGTTTCTGCCCCACTGGTTGCAAATTTGCCTTCTTTCACTCCATATAGAGGCTCATCTCTGTAACTATTGGGATGGAAACTTTTGCATATCCATCATGAGTTGTAATACTGGTATTCACAATATAGAGGATTTAAGGTCAACATCCCAACTGGTTAAAAAAAAAAGAAAAAAAAAAAAGCCCACCCTGTACAGAGTTAGCAACCACTGGCATCTTTCAGGCAACTGTCTTTGAACTGATTTCCTAGTATTCATCTACAACCACCACCTCACTTCTGTCTCATTTACAGGCAGTAAACCAGTGGACCATTCATTGCCTAGTTAACCAATCAATTCAGTCACATATTCACTATCACTACAAACAAAGCTAGTGGAGGTGATGGAATTCCAGTTGAGCTATTTCAAATCCTGAAAGATGATGCTGTGAAAGTGCTGCACTCAATATGCCAGCAAACTTGGAAAACTCAGCAGTGGCCACAGGACTGAAAAAGGTCAGTTTTCATTCTAATCCCAAAGAGAGGCAATGCCAAAGAATGCTCAAACTACTGCACAATTGCACTCATCTCACACGCTAGTAAAGTAATGCTCAAAATTCTCCAAGCCACGCTTCAGCAATACGTGAACCGTGAACTTCCAGATGTTGAAGCTGGTTTTAGAAAAGGCAGAGGAACCAGGGATCAAATTGCCAACATCCGCTGGATCATGGAAAAAGCAAGAGAGTTCCAGAAAAACATCTATTTCTGCTTTATTGACTATGCCGAAGCCTTTGACTGTGTGGATCACAATAAACTGTGGAAAATTCTGAAAGAGATGGGAATACCAGACCACCTGACCTGCCTGTTGAGAAATCTGTAGGCAGGTCAGGAAGCAACAGTTAGAACTGGACATGGAACAACAGACTGGTTCCAAATAGGAAAAGGAGTACATCAAGGCTGTATGTTGTCACCCTGCTTATTTAACTTATATGCAGAATACATCATGAGAAATGCTGGGCTGGAGGAATCACAAGCTGGAATCAAGATTGCCAGGAGAAATATCAATAATCTCAGATATGCAGATGACACCACCCTTATGGCAGAAAGTGAAGAGGAACTCAAAAGCCTCTTGATGAAAGTGAAAGTGGAGAGTGAAAAAGTTGGCTTAAAGCTCAACATTCAGAAAATGAAGATCATGGCATCTGGTCCCATCACTTCATGGGAAATAGATGGGGAAACAGTGGAAACAGTGTCAGACTTTATTTTTCTGGGCTCCAAAACCACTGCAGATGGTGATTGCAGCCATGAAATTAAAAGACGCTTACTCCTTAGAAGGAAAGTTATGACCAACCTAGATAGCATATTAAAAAGCAGAGACATTACTTTGTCAACAAAGTTTCGTCTAGTCAAGGCTATGGTTTTTCCAGTAGTCATGTATGGATATGTGTGTTGGAGTATAAAGAAAGCTGAGGACAGAATTGATGCTTTTGAACTGTGGTGTTGGAGAAGACTCTTGAGAGTCCCTTGGACTGCAAGGAGATCCATCCAGTCCATTCTGAAGGAGATCAGTCCTGGGTGTTCATTGGAAGGACTGATGTTGAAGCTGAAACTCCAATATTTTGGCCATCTGATGTGAAGAGCTGACTCATTTGAAAAGATCCTGATGTTGGGAAAGATTGAAGGCAGGAGGAGAAGGGGACAACAGAGGATGAGATCATTAGATGGCATCACTGACTCAATGGACATGAGTTTGAGTAAACTCTGGGAGTTGGTGATGGACAGCGAGGCCTGGTGTGCTGCAGTTCATGGGATCACAGGGAGTCGGACATGACCAAGTGACTGAACTGAACTGATTCACTATCAATATTGTGGACTTCCTTTAAATGCCTTTAATTGGCCCAAAAGGTCCTCTCTGTTTCTCTTGCACAAAGTCATGCCTCTGTCAGTATGCCATTCTCATCACAGAAGCTGGGAAGAATTGTGACCTTATTTTCAAGCTCATATGTTAGCCTTCTAGAGTTTCATGGATGGTCTTAAAAGACATGAGACTCCTGGGTTAGAGATAAAGGACAGTTTAGCACATGCAGCGATAGTCATAGCCAGAGAATCGGCATTTTTAGCATTGATTTCTTGAGTCCCATTTACCTTATCTGATGCACAGAGCACCAGCTGACACCTCACAGGCAGTGAGCTGTGTTACAGGAGAGAAGTCTTGACCTCAGGGGACCTGAATCTTTTATAAGGGGCAGTAAGTATGCCTGAACTTTGCTCCAGAAGGAAAAACTATCTTTATCTTCTGAGACTGTGCACCAACATGTCCCTTGCTCTGGAGGAGACATTCTTTCTCTCTTCCCAGGCTGTTTGCTCTATAAGCATACTTAAAAAGACAGTCTGGAACAAAACAGTCAGTCTGAAGGCATGCAGTAATGTGCGAGGTCCATGGAGAATAGTCTACCAACAATGAATTTATACTCTTTGCCAGAATAGAATAAAACTGAGGGAGACTAAAATGTTGCAGCATCTAACTCAAGGGAAACTTTAAGGAATTGTAAAATTAGACAATTGTGAAAACTATTAAAATCGACAGTCAATTGAAAATGTGAAAAATTTCAAATACATAACTGTGAATAAATTTTATGCATCTTGAAGAATTGCAGGCAATTTCATGGCAAAGAAGTTATGTGATATTGAATTTTTAAAGAAAAATACTAACAATGTAGTATTTGAAAAAATATACTCATTATTCTGTTTACATTTGTTGTAATAATCAGAAATATTCAATATAAAGATGTTTTAAAAATTTGTTTTTAAATATACATGTCATTTTTATTTTCAAAATAATTTTAATTCTGAAAACAACTTCTAAGTAGAACTATTTAGAAATCTGCCAATATAATTTAAAAAATGATTTATAGTCAATAAATAAATGCTTTCCAGACAATTTCAGTTAAAGAGCCCTCTTTGAATCAAAACTGGTGTTGATGACAAGTTATCTGTTCATCTGACAATGAATGAAAGTTACCTAATGAGAGGAAGAAATTCTGAGTGATTATAGGAGGCTAATGGGAAGTGAAGAAACTTCAAAAAGCTTCCATGAGAAATGTGAAAGTAATATCACATCATATATATGCAGAGAAGTTCTGTTTAATTCATTTATATTTTCACTGATCATTCAGAGAATTATTGAACTTTTGAGATAGAAGGAAACTTAGAATTCATCTACTTTAATGTTCAATTTAATGTAATATCTTTTTAAACACCCTTTACAGATTTAAATCTTATTTAAAAGCCTTAATTATATTTTTAAATAATTTAGGGGAGAAAAGTAATATGTTGAAAAAGTAATATGTTGGACATACTTTATATAAAAGTATATTCATACTGCTACTACTCAATTGGAAGAATCAGCTGTATTCTCTCCTGGGGTTGATTTTCCTCCTTTTACTGTATAGGTTTATTTGAATCTTTTAATTAAATAGCTGCTTTAATTTGGGGACATTTTCTACATCTGCAGTATCAGCTACTTGACATCCTCTTCCTTTCTGTAACTGCATTAAATTTTAACACCACTTTTGGCTGCTGAGTAATTTAGTCATGAAGATTAGCAGGATGGGGATATAGCAAGGTGATTAAAACCTGAGCTTCTGGGGTCAGTTCAAACCAAGTTTGAACTCTAGTTACAGCACTTCCAAGTCATGTGACTTCAAATTATTTGACCTCTGTAAACCTCAACTGCCTTATCAGTAAAATGGGAATAACAGTGATAATACTTGGTGAATTGTGAGAGTTAAATGAGATAGTCTGTGTTAAAAAGCTTAGCAGGGTGTCCGGCACCTAGTTTGCCTGCATGTGTGCTCAGTTGCTTTAGTCGTGTCCAACTCTGTGCGATCCTATGGACTGTGCCCGCCGGGCTCCTCTGTCCAGGCGATTCTCCAGGCAAGAACACTGGAGTGGGTTGCCACGCCCTCCTCCAGAGGATCTTCCCAACCCAGGGATCAGACCCGAGTCTCTTACATCTCCTGCATTGACAACTGGGTTCTTTACCTCTAGCGCCACCTGGGAAAGTGAAAGTGAAGTCGCTCAGTCGTGTCCGACTCTTTGCAACCCCATGGACTGCAGCCCACCAGGCTCCTCTGTCCTTGGGATTTTCCAGGCAAGAATACTGGAGTGGATTGCCATTTCCTTCTCCAGGGGATCTTCCCGACCCAGGGATCGAACCCGGGTCTCCCACATTGTAGACAGACGCTTTACTGACCTGGGAAGCCCCTGACGACTAGTTTATTGACATTCAGTAGACATTTATGATGATGACGACGATGACAGTATTGACATAATATAAAAACCAGAATAAAATTGTTAGTGAAAAATTCAGTGTACTCTTAAAAAAAAAAACAAAAACAAAAACAAAACAGGCTACGAGTATCAAAATCTAATTAAAACTTTATACTAGGTATTAAGGGCTTCCCAGGTGGCAGAGTGGTAAGAAACTGCCTGCCAGTGCAAGAGATTCGGGTTTGATCCCTGGACTATGATCCCCTGGAGGAGGAGATGAAAACTCACTCTAGTGTCTTGCCAGAGAAATCACATGGATAGAGGAGCCTGGCAGGCTACAGTCCATGGGATCTCAAAGAGTCAGACACGACTGAGTGTGCACGAATACTCAGTGGCACTAGATTATGCATTGCTTCACATTTCATGAGCTTATTTCAGGAGTGCCTGGTGATATCTACCATTAGTTCATTTTCTCACCTGAGAGGCTCTGAAATGTGAGAGAAGGGAATGAATGATTTGAATGGGAAAGGGTAGTATGTGTAAGGATGTGCAGAATAAGTATATCCTTTGCTTACTGTGATTTTTGCAGCCTAATGACTTTTTCTGCAAGCAGTTTTGCAAAGCTAGGATAACTAATCTGAACCACAGCCTTATTAGTAAAGTCAATATTTTGGTCCTTGTTTTACAGATAGAGGAACTGAGCCAAGACACAGTAAATGTCTTTGTCAAGGTTACATAGACAGTCAGGGGCAAAAAATACACATTTATTTCAGGGTCCTGATTCCAAAGCCATAGGCTATTTAATCCTGGTGATATACAGAACAGCTGAAAACACACTGTATGTAGTAGTTGTATCTAAAATAGAATAACTCAAATATCATTTTCAGAATCTCCAAATCAAGGTCACACCTGTGTAATCGCATATTTCTAACATTATTATTTATGCTGGCAGTAGTTGAAGCGTGCAAGAAATGTATTTGTGAAAAGAAACTACCAGTTATATTGATAAAGCGGTCTCTGGAACGGAACCGGTGCTAGAGGGAGAAATAAGAAGGAAATAACTTAATACATTGAACACATTTTTACCTGATACATTTTAATATTGGACTGAAATTCATGGAAGAAAAAAAAAGTATGGCTGGTATTTCCCACTGACATGGTGGTGGTTCTGCATTTCCTCTTCGTTCTGCAGCCCCAGCTCATCTGGGTCTCTGTGACTGAGTCAAAGAAAGAGCCAGCCAGCAAGAGTGAATTCATCACAAAATATCCTAAACCTTGGACAGCAGAAAAGAACTATTTATTGCTTCTGTAAAGTAGGGGCGTGTTTAGGCACTTTAATTAGAAGCACATTTAGATGTAGGAAATAACTATATTTCCATTTTCTATTTTAGTCTTCAGTCTCTGGCTGAACTGTGTGATCAAGCAGCTCCTGGAAACCATTTGAAATTGGCATAGATGGATCTTCCTTGACTAAATTTAGCAGGAGAGTCAAAATTTTAGTAGTCTGTCTCACCCACTCTAAGTTAATTTACCAGTTAGCATTTGTGGCCGCTAACTGGCTGCTGTTTGTGTGTAAGTGTACTGATCTGCTTTCCAGAAGAAAAGAGTTGATGGTGGCGTGTAGTCAGTCCTGAAACTGTTGTGATTCCAGGATTAGACATTATTTTCCTCTTCCAGGGGAAGATAAGCAGGACATGTCCAGACGTGCCTTCTATAAAAGGCTGGCTCAGAAAAGCCCTCCATAGAACATATTCACTTTCACGATTGCTATTTCAGGTAAATTGCATCCCTAAGTACTTTACATAAAAATCTTCCAGTTGCTAAATTTGGTTGAAAAGTAATATTTCATTTGGATGATAGATAAAGTGGTATCATCCTTGTGACATCTGATATAATTTTAAAAAATAGTCTACTGTGGATTTAGAGCCTCACAGCTAAAGAAAGAAAAACCTATCATACTTTGGGGCTAGTTTCATATGCTACTTCTGTGCTAAACAATAGCCATATCAACAAGCCTGGTTCTACCCCCACCTGCAGTAAGAACTGGACATGTACATGGTCGGTACGTCTACTATGGCTGTTATTTATTACATTGGCGTCCATTCAGTGCACTGATCTTTTTTTTCCCATTAAACAGATGATTTAATGACATGAGAACTACCTGAACCCCAGCTCCATTACCAGACTCCTGCACAGCCTGGATTTGACCTCCCCATCAGCATCCACCTTCCATAGTTGTGTTCACCACATCCTCTGCTGCAGCTCACAAGTGAATCTCGTCACATCTGCCTTTGCATGAGCCTGGAAAGGAGCTTTTTTCCTTCCTCTGAGAAAATTCCTTTGGTCAGATCTCTGGGCTGCATCCTCATAGCCCTTGTTTCCACCCTGGCTCCTTTTTATCTGTGTGTCATTATATCCTCTTTGGTAGGAGGATATAATGATATTTGATGAATTTCCTCACTGCCCCTGCCCATGACTATAATCTCTTTAAAAGCAGAAACTATCATAGTATACCCACCACTTATTTCAGTGTCTAACAGCTACAGAGAGGAAACTCAATAAGGATTTGTTGAATGAATGACTGAGTAAATGAATGTTAGGAGAACTTCCTCCAAATGAAGTAAATGGAATGTAGAGGAGCTGCCTATGTCTGAGGCAAGGATTAGTGGCCTCACTGAGATAATGTGAAACATAGAAGAAGATAAAACCTTGGAGACAGACTTTTCCAACCTTGCAGTTTTTCTGGAGGGTTCACTCTGTTACCGAGTGGCCTGGTGCCCTGGAACAAGTTTATATCATTAGTGTCAGATGTTGAAAACCCTGATATATAAAAGAACTGTTTCCACAGGAACTTCTCAGATAATGGAAGTAATTTTTTTTTTTCCAGGAGTGCTTGATAAACTTGACTACAACCCTGATTTAGAACTGAAAGGAGACCCAAGAGAAAAATTGCTGGAAATAGAGTTGGGTGTGAGAAGATGGTCACATCCCAGGTTATGTCCCTGGGACGGCTGCCAAGTGTGGGTTCTTGGCTTCACACAGGAGAGGATTCAAGAGTGAGCCACAGTAAAGTGAAGGAAGGTTTATTCAGAGAGGAAACACATTCTATACACAGAGTGTTGGCCATCTCAGAAGGCAAGAGAGGCACCAGGGTTTGGGGATTGTCAGTCTTTATAGGGGTGAGTAATTTCGTGAAAGTCACTCAGTCGTGTCCAACCCTTTGTGACCCCAAGAACTGTATAGTCCCTGGAATTCTCCAGGCCAGAATACTGGAGTGGACACCCTTTCCCTTCTCCAGGGTATCTTCCCAACCCAGGGATTGAACCCAGGTCTCCTGCATTGTAGGCAGATTCTTCACCAGCTGAGCAACAGTTCAGTTCAGTCAGTTCAGTCGCTCAGTCGTGTCGGACTCTTTGCGACCCCATGAATTGCAGCACACCAGGCGTCCCTGTCCATCACCAACTCTCGGAGTTCATTCACACCTACATCCATCGAGTCGGTGATGCCATCCATCCATCTCATCCTCTGTTGTCCCCTTCTCCTCCTGCCCCCAATTCCTGCCATCAGTCTTTTCCAATGAGTCAACTCTTCTCATGAGGTGGCCAAAGTACTGGAGTTTCAGCTTTAGCATCATTCCTTCCAAAGAACACCCAGGGCTGATCTCCTTTAGAATGGATTGGTTGGATCTCCTTGCACAAGGGAAGCCCAATTTCATAGGCTTAGTGGGAGGAGTATTCCAGCTCTTATGGGGGAAGGATGGGATTTCCAGGAATTAGGCCACTGCCACTTTTTGACGTTTATGATGGGCCTGGGAACTGTCGAGGTGCCCGTGGGTGTGTCATTTAGGTTGTTGATTTGTTACAATGAGCATATATTGAGGCTCAAGATCCAGTGGAAGTCAACTAGTCTGCCATCGTGGACCTGGTTGTTTCTAATCAGTTTATGTCATGTCCTCGGGCTGTATCATTCTTTTAAAGGTTGTTCCTTGCCCCTTTCCTGTCTCAGAAGCACAGCCAAATAGAAATAACTTTGAAGCATCCATGAATGCATAAATGAGATTTGAATTCCAGAGTCACAGCTTCAGAGGATGCCTGTTCTAATAGACGGGGGCCTAGGTAGGCTTCCTGTTTCCTCCCTCTTCTCCATTTGTGTGATGACTGGAGTCTAGTATGAACAGACATCTTTGGTCCCAGACCTCTGCCAACCAAAGCAGAGGCAGCAGTGGTTGAATCCCATGCAGAAGACAGGTGAAGGTATTCAGCAGGAAGGTGACCTCTCTGGCAAAACCTGGATAGTTCTTGGTAGCTGTGTTTTTCAAGGTGTCATCCTAGGAGTTCTGGAATCAGATTCACATGTATGCTTTTTAAAAATTCAGATTTGTGCCTGCCCAGCCCCAACTAAATCAGTATTTTCTGTTGGTTGGGAGGGTGGGTGGGGGTGACTGGGAAGCTGTGTTAGTTTACTCAGACTGCAAAATACTTCAGACTGTGTGACTTGAACAGCAGAAATGGTATGTTCTAGTCATTCTGGGGTCTAGAAGTCCAAGGTGATGGTACTGGCAGGTTTGGTTTCTTTTGAGGCCTCTCTCCTTGACTTGTAGATGGCTGCACTCTTGCTAACTCTCCACAGGGTCCTCCCTCCATATTCCTGAGCCCCTCATGTCTCTCAGTGTGCCCTAATTTTTTCTGATAAGACTACACAGTCTGACTGAGTAGGACCACCATGTGGGGCCATCAGTTCAACTCAGTCGCTCAGTCGTGTCCGATTCTTTGTAACCCCATGGACTGCAGCATGCCAGGCTTCCCTGTCCATCACCAACTCCCTGAGCTTGCTCAAACTCATGTCCATCAAGTCAGTGATGCCATCCAACCACCTCATCCTCTGTCATCCCCTTTTCCTCCGGCCTTCAATCTTTCCCAACATCAGGTTCTTTTCCAGTAAGTTAGCTCTTCCTATCAGGTGGCCAAAGTATTGGAGTTTCAGCTTCAGCATCAGTCCTTCCAATGAATATTCAGGACTGATTTCCTTTAGGATGGACTGGTTGGATCTCCTTGCAGTCCAGGGACTCTCAAGAGTCTTCTCCAACACCACAATTCTGAAGTATCAGTTCTTCAGCGCTCAGCATTCTTTATGGTCCAACTCTCGAATCCATACACGACTACAGGAAAAACCATAGCTTTGACTAGACAGACCTTTGTTGGCAAAGTAATGTCTCTGCTTTTTATTATGCTGTCTAGTTTGGTAATAGTGTGGGGCCTTATTTTAACTTAATCACCTCTTTAGAGGTCCTATCTCCAAATTCAGCCATATTCTGAGGTATTGGTGGTTATGGCTTCAACATATGAATCTTTCACACAATTCAGTACATAAAAGACCATTAAAAAAAAAAAAACACTTCAGATGATTCAGAAGCATAAATTTAAAAAGCTGTGATTGTTCTTCTCTCCTTCTCTTACAGAAAACTGTAGGGCTGTAGCTAGTCCTTGGCAAGACCAATAGCTTTCTGTCTCTTGCTGCTTTAAACTCATCAGGCACATCTGTGAGCATCATAACCATCAAGGCCGAGGAATGCTATGTACTTTTTAACCTAATGTGATGACTCTTTCCTTCTAAACTTAACTGTCCTCATTAGGAACTCTCAGAACATTAAAAACAATTTACCTCTTAGGCTAGGAAGTATGTATAAGCATAAGTTTTATTTTGCCAGGCTCAACAGACATTGTTTTATGAATTAACAACCTCTAATGGGAACATCAACCTCCATCCATTCATTAACCCAGTCCATTGAGCTGCCATATGCTAAGCTTATATGCTAAGTCATATGCTAAGAGCCTGAATAACTTGTCATCAGCACAGCCTGGCAACCAGTTAGCCCAGGAGCCATGCACAGGACGCAGTGTGCCTGTCAAACTTTGCAATTACTGGAGATTTGTCTGTACCTATCTAATGTCATCTACCAAATTATATCATATTATGTCTTTTGCTAGTTGGTAGAAAGTGAAGAGGAACTAAAAAGCCTCTTGATGAAAATGAAAGAGGAGAGTGAAAAAGTTGGCTTAAAGCTCAAAATTCAGAAAACGAAGATCATGGCATCTGGTCACATCACTTCATGGCAAATAGATGGGGAAAGAGTGTCAGACTTTATTTTTCTGGGCTCCAAAATCACTGCAGATGGTGATTGCAGCCATGAAATTAAAAGATGCTTACTCCTTGGAAGGAAAGTTATGACCAACCTAGATAGCATATTGGAAAGCAGAGACATTACTTTGCCAACAAAGGTTCGTCTAGACAAGGCTATGGTTTTTCCTGTGGTCATGTATGGATGTGAGAGTTGGACTGTGAAGAAAGCTGAGCGCCGAAGAATTGATGCTTTTGAACTGTGGTGTTGGAGAAGACTCTTGAGAGTCCCTTGGACTGCAAGGAGATCCAACCAGTCCATTCTAAAGGAGATGGGTCCTGGGTGTTCTTTGGAAGGAATGATGCTAAAGCTGAAACTCCAATACTTTGGCCACCTCATGCAAACAGTTGACTCATTGGAAAAGACTCTGATGCTGGGAGGGATTGGGGGCAGGAGGAGAAGGGGATGACAGAGGATGAGATGGCTGGATGGCATCACTGACTCGATGGACGTGAGTCTCAGTGAACTCCAGGAGTTGGTGATGGACAGGTAGGCCTGGCGTGCTGCAATGCATGGGGTCGCAAAGAGTCAGGCACAACTGAGCAACTGAACTGAACTGAAGTTTCTTAAGAGTAGAGGCAAGCATTAGACCTTATCCAGCTTTATTTCTCTAAAATAGTGCCAGGCATAAATATTTTTTGAATGAATGTGAATAATGAATTTACTTAAATGCCTTTAGGTCTGAGATTTGTCTGAAGAGGTAGAGGCAGACCTTTGCAGATGCTGCATTTTTATTTTATTTTATTTTACAAGTTGAAGGTTTATAGCAATCCTGCATCAAGCAAGTCTATTGGGGCCATTTCTCCAATAGCATTTGCTCACTTCATGTCTCTGTGTCACACTTTAGTAATTCTCACAATATCTCAAACTTCTTCTATATATAATCATATTTATTATGGTGATCAGTGATTTTGATGTTAATACTACAACTCATGCAAGGCTCAGATGATGGTTAGTTTTTTTTTTTTTTTTTTGGCCAATAAAATATTTTTAAATTAAGGTAGGTACATTTTTTTTAGACATAACACTATTGAACACTGAATAGACTACAGTACAGTGTAAATGTAACTTGTCTATGCATTGGGAAACCAAAACATTTGTGCTTTATTGCAGTTGTCTGGAACTGAACCCACCACCTGTCTGAGGTCTGCCTGCCTGTACTTCCTTTATCCCTCATCAAACTTCACAAAATTAAACATATTTGTTATTTTAAATCTCTGCCTATGGAGGTGAAAGAAAACCTCAGTATTTCTCTGTATAATCTCAAGAACAACAATGCAAAAGAAATGAATAAAATTCAAATATATATCTTTTATAGAATAATTTAATAATATGCCAGTAATAAGATGAACAAAGGAGTAATTCTGTGATGGAAAGCACATTA
The DNA here is from genome assembly GCF_003369695.1 of Bos indicus x Bos taurus. Taxonomy (NCBI): domain Eukaryota; kingdom Metazoa; phylum Chordata; class Mammalia; order Artiodactyla; family Bovidae; genus Bos; species Bos indicus x Bos taurus. The sequence goes on along the minus strand of NC_040084.1, from coordinate 22,537,149 downwards.
TGCTGGTATTGCACATTTACCTTGTTGGTCTGGGCTGAGCAGAAATAAAGTGGCCCTGGAATGAAATGAATCAGGTCTTTGAGGGAGAGGATACAAAACTCTCCCCCTCGTCCCCTCTGCCCCCTGCCCTACACACATACACAGCAGCAGCAGCATGATTTGTGTCTAAAGAGAGGACTGCTCCTAGAAAAGTTCCTTTAAAAAAAAAAAAAAGCATCTGTCACAAGTGCTATGGCTAAGATCTCTTACTGAGCATTTCCAGGGCATAAGCATGGTCTTTCCCTGAGCTGCCAAGAAGAACCAAGTCTTCATTTAGGACTCAGACTTTTTCTTGCTTTGTGAGAGTTTGTCATTTGATTCATTAGAGTAGGATGGAAGTGATAACTGGGTATTTTATTTGCATGAGGGAGAATCTTTAAAAAAGCATTTCATTATTCTTTCAAAACAACGCCTTTTGTTAAAACATTTCTAGCTTAAGACTAAAATGTGAGGTATTTACTGGAGAGAGAAAAATATTACCGAGAGCAGGCAGGTGAGAAGGTGGCAATAACTCAAAAGAAGAGACTTGTAAAAAGATGGTCTTAATATAGTGTGATATCCTAATTGGAACTCCCTTAATGAAGTGTTTTGATAATTCAGATAGAGTTGAACCTGAAAATAACTTACCTGCTTCTGTAGGAAAACAAATCTTTTCTTTATTAAGTAAGGAGGTAGCGTTAAGTGTAACAGTTCAAAAAGAATACATAAAAAAACCTATTTGAGGAATCCACCACTTTCAAGTACCTTAACATCACTAACCTACATAATACAGTGTAATGTTTCCTTCTTTTATTCTCCCCCCTCCTCATTATCAGTGGTGAGATTTTTTAGAAAAATAATGCCTCAGGTCTTGCCTTGAGAAGTGATGGATATTGGCAAAAACAAGGTCTGCTTTGTCTTTCAATAGTCACTATAAAAAATGAAGAATCTACATGTGTTCTCCCAGGATGGATCCAGGAATGACTTCCCATGGCTTTGATGGCCATGGGCAGTAGCTGGAAAAAGTTGAGTTTCTCTGGGAAGATTGAGGGGAAAATAGATTTTTGGGTGCCCATCCCTGGATAATGCTGAAGACAGGAACCCAGAGAAGACAATGAAGGGACATTGTGACTGTCTTTTGGATTTGGGAAGTTTGAAATGGGTTGCTTCTAAAATCATGTTCTTTCTAACTGTGGACTTACTGGTATGCCTTTCCAGGGAAGTGAGTCATTTTGGCAGAGTTGCATGTATTACACTGCTAATGGTGTTCTTTACTACATAATTCTCTTTACTCACAATATTCACAAATGATACTAATTCATTTCTATAAACATATTTTAGAAATCAGACTTCTAATTATTCTTTGCTGGCCTTCCTTCTAGTTAGCCCATCTCTGATCTCCTGTTGTCCAGCTGTGTCTGAACAGTTGAGTTCTTTAGTTTTCCACATCTTAACATGTTCTGGCTTGGCTGTTAGGTTGCGGTTAAGTTACTGCACAGCATTGGGACCTTGTTTTGCTTTCTTATAATATCCAAGAGCAGAATATAACATAGGAACATACGGACATTCTATAAAATTGCAGTGCTTGTTTGAACTTTAATTTTTTATTTATTTTTTGACTGCACCACTCATGTGGGATCTCCCCAACAAGGGATCAAACCCATGCTCCCTGCAGTGGAAGCACAGATTCCTAACCACTGGACTCCCAGGGAAGTCCCTGGAATTTTAATAATGTGATTGCATAAATCAAGCAAGGTTTTTCTGATTTCATCTCAGTATCTTCTTAGCTTTTTGTAAATCTCATAATTTAAAAGTTTTAAGAAGATGATGTTTATATTTGTTACCAATTTCTTTAAAAAAAAAAAAACGAAAAAGAAAACAACGCACCTTCCCTTTTCTGCCAGAAACCGAAGTGTTACAAATACTAACTCACTGAACCCTCCCACCACCATTACTCAGTAGACCCTTGTTCGAAAGTTAGTCATGGCTGAGCTCTAGGGCTGTTCATTTGATTAAATAGGTGACATATTTTGTGTCAGATACAACTACTCAACAGACTTTCAGCCAGTGTGGCTTCCTGCTACAGATCAGCCAGCCCCTCACAACCACCATCTGAGAACCTTTGTAATAATTACCACCTGCAGATCTTTTCCATTCATTACCTACAGTACAGCCTTCAAGAACGGTCGCTCACATTTTAGAGAAGAAATAGGAAGTTGTTTTTCCTTTCCCTTCTCCATACTTGGTGCTCCCAAAGGGCTAGCCCACCACTGATTATCAAGCTTCCTAATGGGGAAGCACAGCAGTGCCTCTGTTACATTCTTCCATCATCAGCCCCATGTCTGATGAATGTACTTGAATATGTACATCATTGCTCTCAAGAGGAATATAATGGGCCTGCTTAAAAATAACCACCCCTTCCCATGCTGTGCTCATTCATTCTCGGTAAGCATTCTACATTAGAAAAGCTATTTTGCTCTTGTGATTGTGTGAGAAAAGATTTGACCAACACTGAAGATTAAGTATTATCAAGAAAAAAATATAAATATTAGATTTTTTATTTCTTTTCTTATCCAGTTATTATCTAGATAGGCACTGAATTGAAATAATAGTAAGATTACTGGGCTGCTTATTGATAAATTAGACCTTTGTTAATCCCAATATTCTTTTTTTTGTTGTTTTGTTTATACTTTATTTTACTTTTTCTTCCATGAATATATATATATATATATTTTATAACTAGAATAAAGTTAAATTTTTGATAAGAATTTTTAAATTCTTATTTTTAATTATAGAATAATTGTTTTGCAATGTTGTATTAGTTTCTGCTGTACAGCAACATGAATCAGCTTTAAATATACATATATCCCCTCCCTCTTGAATCACCCTCCTACTCCCTCCTGTTAATATTCTTAGGGTTTTTTGCTTGAGATAAATTTCTTGATAGATTCATGTCATGGAATCGCAAAATCTTGGAAGTAAGCTTATAAACCCTCTGATCCAATTCTTTCAATTCTAGCTTGAGAAAGACTTTTCTATTTTTTTTATTAAAAAAAATTAACAAAAGAGTAAAGATCTTAATATATTGCACTTCTTTTACTTTTCAAAATTAAAAAATAAATAAACTTACAATTTTAGAATATAGATTTACAAAAAGTTGCAAAGATGATAGAGAATCCCTATACATCCAAAAATAGTTTCCCCTGTTATTAACATCTTAAATTAGTATGGTACATTTAAGACAATTAATGAGCCTGATACATTATTCTTCATGGAAGTCAATATTTTATTCAGGTGTCCTTCAGTTCAGTTCAGTCGCTCAGTTGTGTCCGACTCTTTGCGACCCCATGAATTGCAGCAGGCCAGGCCTCCCTGTCCATCACCAACTCCCAGAATTCACTCAAACTCATGTCCATCGAGTCGGTGATGCCATCCAGCCATCTCATCCTTTGTCCTCAGTTTTTATCTAATGACTGCCCTTTTTCTGTACCAAGATCCCATGCAGAATGTGTTGTGTGCTGCTGTTTGCTCAGTCATGTGTGACACTTTGCAGCCCTGTGTACTGTTGGGTTCCTCTGTCCATGGGATTTCCCAGGCAAGAATACTGGAGTGGGTTGCCATTTCCTCCTCCAGGCATATTCTTGACCCAGGGATCAAACCCACATCTCCTACATTGGCAGGAGGATTCTTTACCACTAGCACCACCTTGGAACCCCCCATGCAGGATACCACATTACATTTAGTGATCAAATCTTCTAAGGCCCTTTTTTAACTGTGTTATTGTTTCAGACTTCCCTTGTTTTTGATGACCTTAATGGTTTTGGGGAATACTGGTCAACTGTTTTGTAGAACGGCCCTACAAATGGATCTGTCTGATGTTTTCTTTATGATTAGGCTGGTGTTACAAGCTTTGAGGAAGACATGGAAGTGAATTGCCATTTTCATCGCATTGTATGAAAAATGTGTGCTATCAACATGACTCAACACTGCTGATGTTAATGCTGACCACTGGGCTCAGGTAGTGTTTGTAAGGTTTCTCCCCTATAGTTACTCATTTTTCCCTTTCCATATTGCTCTCTTCATAAGGAAGTCACTATAAAGAAGGGATCAGGAGCTAGGCTGACCTTCTTTGAGGATGAAGTGTCTACATAGATTATTTGTAATTCTTCTGCGTGGGAGATTTGTCTCTTCTCCCCCATTTGTTATTAATTCAGTCACTTATTTATAATCATGTGGACTCATGAACATTTATTTCATACTTTGTAATATAATTAAGTGCTTTATTTTGTTATTTAAATTGTTTCAGCTTTGACCACTGGGAGCTCTTTTAGTTGACGCCTGTCTTCTTAACATAATCTCATCACTGCAGGTTTGGTCTTTCTTTTTTAAGGCTTTTTTGGTTGTTGTTGTTGTTTTTGTTTTGTTTTAACATTTTATAACTACAAGCACTATAAGATACCCCAGGCTTGTCCTGCATATTTCCCACCCCAGACCTGGAATCAGCCATTTCTCCATCTTGGTTTGTTTCACTGGAGAATACTATTAGAAACCAAGATCTGGGCACCAATTTTTCCTGTTGCTGCTGGAGTATTGTTGCATCCAGGCATTCTTGGCTAACAGAGCAAGGGAATATATATGTGTATACTAATTCATGTATATTCACATATCCATAGATATTTCTGTATGTCACTATCTGCATCTTTACCTTATATGTTAAACATAAGTTCAACTGATGTCTCCAACTTTAGTACATTGTAGACTCCTCTCATTTACCTATAACCTCACACTCCAACAGTGAGATACCTGGCTTCCAGCATCCGCTATCCATTTACTTAGTTATTCAGTTCCTTATACACTGATTTTAGAATTATTTTCCTGTATTTCTGGGGGAAACAGCTTTATCAACTGTAGAATAGTGCTCTGGTAAAATTTCTTCTGCCTTTACCCTTTTAATATTACACAAGTAAGTGACTTTTTCCCCTTCAGTGATTCCATATATTTCTCACGTGTGTGTGTGCATGCATGTTCAAGTCATGTCAAACTCTTTATGACCCCATGGACTGTAGCCTGCCAGGCTCCTCTGTCCATGGAATTTTCCAGGCAAGAATACTGGAGTGGGTTGTCATTTTATACTTGAGGGGATCTTCCTGACTTTGAGGTCAAACTAATATCTCCTGCACTGGCAGGCAGATTCTTAACCACTGAAGCACGTAGTTAGATTCTTTTACTCACAGTCTGCATTCCATCCTGTGACCCTCTGACCTCTTAAATGATTTCTTTTAATTTGCATGTAATAAGGCGCACTCTTTGTAATAAAATTCTGTGGGTTTTCACAAATACAGGTGTCATTACAGTATCATACAGAATAGTTTCATTGCCCTAAAAAAGTCTCCTATGCTTCACCTATTTAATCCTTCACCAACCTATCCCTTCTTGAACCTCTGGAAGCCGGTGATCTGTTTACCGTCTCTGTAGTTCTGCCTCTTTCAGAAGGTCATAAATGGAATGGTAGAGACTGACCTTTTCAGACTGGCTTCACTTAGCAATATATACTTGATATTCATCCATGTCTTTGCATGGTTTGATAGCTCATAATTTTTTATTGCTGAATGGTATTCCACTATGTTGAGATAGCACAGTTTATTTACCTATTTACTTATTAAAGAACATTTTTGTTGCTTCCATTTTGGCAGGATTATAAATAAGGCTATTATAAAAATTCTTTTTTTTTTTTTATCCATTCATCTGTTGTTGTTTATTTTATTTTATTTTTAAACTTTACAATATTGTATTAGTTTTGCCAAATATCAAAATGAATCTGCCACAGGTATACATGTGTTCCCCATCCTGAACCCTCCTCCCTCCTCCCTCCCCATACCATCCCTCTGGGTCATCCCAGTGCACCCTCCCCAAGCATCAAGTATCGTGCATTGAACCTAGACTGGCGACTCATTTCATACATGATATTATACATGTTTCAATGCCATTCTCCCAAATCTTCCCACCCTCTCCCTCTCCCATAGAGTCCATAAGACTGATCTATACATCAGTGTCTCTTTTGCTGTCTTGCATACAGGGTTATCGTTACCATCTTTATAAATTCCATATATATGCGTTAGTATACTGTATTGGTTTTTTTCTTTCTGGCTTACTTCACTCTGTATAATAGGCTCCAGTTTCATCCACCTCATTAGAACTAATTCAAATGTATTCTTTTTACTGGCTGAGTAATACTCCATTGTGTATATGTACCACTGCTTTCTTATCCATTCATCTGCTGATGGACATCTAGGTTGCTTCCATGTCCTGGCTATTATAAACAGTGCTGTGATGAACATTGGGGTACACGTGTCTCTTTCCCTTCTGGTTTCCTCAGTGTGTATGCCCAGCAGTGGGATTGCTGGATCATAAGGCAGTTCTATTCCCAGTTTTTTAAGGAATCTCCACACTGTTCTCCATAGTGGCTGTACTAGTTTGCATTCCCACCAACAGTGTAAGAGGGTTCCCTTTTCTCCATACCATCTCCAGCATTTATTGCTTGTAGACTTTTGGATCACAGCCATTCTGACTGGTGTGAAATGGTACCTCATAGTGGTTTTGATTTGTATTTCTCTGATAATGAGTGATGTTGAGCATCTTTTCGTGTGTTTGTTAGCCATCTGTATGTCTTCTTTGGAGAAATGTCTATTTAGTTCTTTGGCCCATTTTTTGATTGGGTAATTTATTTTTCTGGAGTTGAGCTGTAGGAGTTCCTTGTATATTTTTGAGATTAGTTGTTTGTCAGTTGTTTCATTTGCTATTATTTTCTCCCATTCTGAAGGCTGCCTTTTCACCTTGCTAATAGTTTCCTTTGATGTGCATAAGCTTTTAAGTTTAATTAGGTCCCATTTGTTTATTTTTGCTTTTATTTCCAGTATTCTGGGAGGTGGGTCATAAAGGATCCTGCTGTGATGTATGTCGAAGAGTGTTTTGCCTATGTTCTCCTCTAGGAGTTTTATAGTTTCTGGTCTTACGTTGAGATCTTTAATCCATTTTGAGTTTATTTTTGTGTATGGTGTTAGAAAGTGTTCTAGTTTCATTCTTTTACAAGTGGTTGACCAGTTTTCCCAGCACCACTTGTTAAAGAGATTGTCTTTAATCCATTGTATATTCTTGCCTCCTTTGTCAAAGATAAGGTGTCCATATGTGCGTGGATTTATCTCTGGGCTTTCTATTTTGTTCCATTGATCTATATTTCTGTCTTTGTGCCAGTACCATACTGTCTTGATAACTGTGGCTTTGTAGTAGAGCCTGAAGTCAGGTAGGTTGATTCCTCCAATTCCATTCTTTTTTCTCAAGATAGCTTTGGCTATTCGAGGTTTTTTGTATTTCCATACAAATTGTGAAATTATTTGTTCTAGCTCTGTGAAGAATACCGTTGGTAGCTTGATAGGGATTGTATTGAATCTATAGATTGCTTTGGGTAGTATACTCATTTTCACTATATTGATTCTTCCAATCCATGAACATGGTATATTTCTCCATCTATTAGTGTCCTCTTTGATTTCTTTCACCAGTGTTTTATAGTTTTCTGTATATAGGTCTTTAGTTTCTTTAGGTAGATATATTCCTAAGTATTTTATTCTTTCTGTTGCAATGGTGAATGGAATGGTTTCCTTAATTTCTCTTTCTGTTTTCTCATTATTAGTGTATAGGAATGCAAGGGATTTCTGTGTGTTGATTTTATATCCTGCAACTTTACTATAATCATTGATTAGTTCTAGTAATTTTCTGGTGGAGTCTTTAGGGTTTTCTATGTAGAGGATCATGTCATCTGCAAATAGTGAGAGTTTTACTTCTTCTTTTCCAATTTGGATTCCTTTTATTTCTTTTTCTGCTCTGATTGCTGTGGCCAAAACTTCCAAAACTATGTTGAATAGTAATGGTGAAAGTGGGCACCCTTGTCTTGTTCCTGACTTTAGAGGAAATGCTTTCAATTTTTCACCATTGAGGATAATGTTTGCTGTGGGTTTGTCATATATAGCTTTTATTATGTTGAGGTATGTTCCTTCTATTCCTGCTTTCTGGAGAGTTCTTATCATAAATGGATGTTGAATTTTGTCAAAGGCTTTCTCTGCATCTATTGAGATAATCATATGGTTTTTATTTTTCAATTTGTTAATGTGGTGTATTACATTGATTGATTTGCGGATATTGAAGAATCCTTGCATCCCTGGGATAAAGCCCACTTGGTCATGGTGTATGATCTTTTTAATGTGTTGTTGGATTCTGATTGCTAGAATTTTGTTAAGGATTTTTGCATCTATGTTCATCAGTGATATTGGCCTGTAGTTTTCTTTTTTTGTGGGATCTTTTCAGGTTTTGGTATTAGCGTGATGGTGGCCTCATAGAATGAGTTTGGAAGTTTACCTTCCTCTGCAATTTTCTGGAAGAGTTTGAGTAGGATAGGTGTTAGCTCTTCTCTAAAGTTTTGGTAGAATTCAGCTGTGAAGCCGTCTGGACCTGGGCTTTTGTTTGCTGGAAGATTTTTTATTACAGTTTCATTTTCCGTGCTTGTGATGGGCCTGTTAAGATTTTCTATTTCTTCCTGGTTCAGTTTTGGAAAGTTGTACTTTTCTAAGAATTTGTCCATTTCTTCCACGTTGTCCATTTTATTGGCATATAATTGTTGATAGTAGTCTCTTATGATCCTTTGTATTTCTGTGTTGTCTGTTGTGATCTCTCCATTTTCATTTCTAATTTTATTGATTTGATTTTTCTCCCTTTGTTTCTTGATGAGTCTGGCTAATGGTTTGTCAATTTTATTTATCCTTTCAAAGAACCAGCTTTTGGCTTTGTTGATTTTTGCTATGGTCTCTTTTGTTTCTTTTGCATTTATTTCTGCCCTAATTTTTAAGATTTCTTTCCTTCTACTAACCCTGGGGTTCTTCATTTCTTCCTTTTCTAGTTGCTTTAGGTGTAGGGTTAGGTTATTTATTTGACTTTTTTCTTGTTTCTTGAGGTGTGCCTGTATTGCTATGAACTTTCCCCTTAGGACTGCTTTTACCGTGTCCCACAGGTTTTGGGTTGTTGTGTTTTCATTTTCATTTGTTTCTATGCAAATTTTGATTTATTTTTTTATTTCATCTGTGATTTGTTGGTTATTCAGCAGCGTGTTGTTCAGCCTCCATATGTTGGAATTTTTAATAGTTTTTCTCCTGTAATTGAGATCTACTCTTACTGCATTGTGGTCAGAAAAGATGCTTGGAATGATTTCTATTTTTTTTAATTTACCAAGGCTAGATTTATGGCCTAGGATGTGATCTATCCTGGAGAAGGTTCCATGTGCACTTGAGAAAAAGGTGAAATTCATTGTTTTGGGATGAAATGTCCTATAGATATCAATTAGGTCTAACTGGTCTATTGTATTGTTTAAAGTTTGTGTTTCCTTGTTAATTTTCTATTTAGTTGATCTATCCATAGGTGTGAGTGGGGTATTAAAGTCTCCCACTATTATTGTGTTATTGTTAATTTCTCCTTTCATACTTGTTAGCATTTGTCTTACATACTGTGGTGCTCCCGTGTTGGGTGCATATATATTTATAATTGTTATATCTTCTTCTTGGATTGATCCTTTGATCATTATGTAGTGACCATCTTTGTCTCTTTTCACAGCCTTTGTTTTACAGTCTATTTTATCTGATATGAGTATTGCTACTCCTGCTTTCTTTTGGTCCCTATTTGCATGGAAAATCTTTTTCCAGCCCTTCACTTTCAGTCTGTATGTGTCCCCTGTTTTGAGGTGGGTCTCTTGTAGACAACATATGTAGGGGTCTTGTTTTTGTATCCATTCAGCCAGTCTTTGTCTTTTGGTTGGGGCATTCAACCCATTTACGTTTAAGGTAATTACTAATAAGTATGACCCCGTTGCCATTTACTTTATTGTTTTGGGTTCGAATTTATACACCATTTTTGTGTTTCCTGTCTAGAGAAGATCCTTTAGTATTTGTTGGAGAGCTGGTTTGGTGGTGCTGAATTCTCTCAGCTTTTGCTTGTCTGAAAAGCTTTTGATTTCTCCTTCATATTTGAATGAGATCCTTGCTGGGTACAATAATCTGGGCTGTAGGTTATTTTCTTTCATCACTTTAAGTATGTCTTGCCATTCCCTCCTGGCTTGAAGAGTTTCTATTGAAAGATCAGCTGTTATCCTTATGGGAATTCCCTTGTGTGTTATTTGTTGTTTTTCCCTTGCTGCTTTTAATATTTTTTCTTTGTTAATTTGATTAATATGTGTCTTGGGGTGTTTCACCTTGGGTTTATCCTGTTTGGGACTCTCTGGGTTTCTTGGACTTGGGTGATTATTTCCTTCCCCATTTTAGGGAAGTTTTCAACTATTATCTCCTCAAGTATTTTCTCATGGTCTTTCTTTTTGTCTTCTTCTTCTGGGACCCCTATGATTTGAATGTTGTAGCGTTTAATATTGTCCTGGAGGTCTCTGAGATTGTCCTCATTTCTTTTAATTCGTTTTTCTTTTATCCTCTCTGATTCATTTATTTCTACCATTCTATCTTCTAATTAGTGATATCTTCTGCCTCTGTTATTCTACTATTTGTTGCCTCCAGAGTGTTTTTACTTTCATTTATTGCATTATTCATTATATATTGACTCTTTTTTTATTTCTTCTAGGTCCTTGTTAAACCTTTCTTGCATCTTCTCAATCCTTGTCTCCAGGCTATTTATCTGTGATTCCATTTTGATTTCAAGATTTTGGATCAATTTCACTATCATCATTTGGAATTCTTTATCAGGTAGATTCCCTATCTCTTCCTCTTTTGTTTGGTTTGGTGGGCATTTATCCTGTTCCTTTATCTGCTGGGTATTCCTCTGTCTCTTCATCTTGTTTAAATTGCTGAGTTTGGGGTGTCCTTTCTGTATTCTGGCAGTTTGTGGAGTTCTCTTTATTGTGGCGTTTCCTCGCTGTGTGTGGGTTTGTACAGGTGGCTTGTCAAGGTTTCCTGGTTAGGAAGCTTGTGTCGGTGTTCTGGTGGGTGGAGCTGTATTTCTTCTCTCTGGAGTGCAATGAAGTATTCAGTAATGAGTTATGAGATGTCCATGGTTTTGGGGTGACTTTGGGCAGCCTGTATCTTGGCGCTCAGGGCTGTGTTCCTTTGTTGCTGGAGAATTTGCTTGGTATGTCTTGCCCTGGAACTTATTGGCCCTTGTGTGGTGCTTGGTTTCAGTGTAGGTATGGAGGCATTTGATGAGCTCCTGTCAATTAATGTTCCTTGGAGTCAGGAGTTCCCTGGAGTCAGGGTTTGGACTTAAGCCTCCTTCTTCCAGTTATCAGTCTTATTTTTACAGTAGTTTCAAAACTTCTACTTCTATATAGCACCATTGATAAAACATCTATGTTAAAGATGAAAAGTTTCTCTACCGTGAGGGTCACCCAGAGAGGTTCACAGCATTACATGGAGAAGAGAAGAGGGAGGAGGGAGTTAGAGGTGACCCGAATGAGATGAGGTGGAATCAATAGAGGAGAGAGTGGGCTAGCCAGTAATCACTTCCTTATGTGCACTCCACAACTGGACCACTCAGAGATGTTCACGGAGTTATACAGAGAAGAGAAGAAGGAGGAAGGAGACAGAGGTGGCCAGGAGGATAAAAGGGAGGAATGAAAAGGAGGGAGACAGATCCAGCCAGTAATCAGTTCCCTACATGTTCTCCACCATCTGGAACACACAGAAATTCACAGAGTTGGGTACAGTAGAGAGGGGTTAGGGAGGAGACACAGGTGACCTGGTGGAGAAAAAGCAGAGTCCAAAGAGAGAGAGAGCAGTCAAACCAGTAATCTCGCTCCCTAGTGAAAAATGGGTCCTGAAGATTGGGTTCTTAAAGGTACAGAATTGGTAACAAATACATAAAACCAAAAATTAAAAATCTAGAGTAGAGTTTGGAATTTCAAAAATATGATGTTAAAGAAAAGAAGAAGGAAAAGAAAGAGAGAAAAAAAATGAACAAACAAAACAAACAAGGTCACGAAAATTATAAAGAAAATATACGTACAAAATTGATAACTATTACCAAAAAGCAAAAGTTAAAATTCTAGAGTAGAGTTTGGAATTTCAAAAATACAATGTTAAAAAAAAAGAAAAAGAAAAAGAAAGAGAGAGAAAAAAACAAAAACAAAAACAAACAAAGTCGCAAAAATTATAAAGAAAATACAGGTACAAAATTGATAACAAATACCAAAAAGCATAAATTAAAAATCTAGAGTAGAGTTTGGAATTTCAGATATACAATGTTATATAAAAGAAGAAGAGAAAGAAACAGAGAAAAAAAAAGTCACAGAATTTATAAAAAAAACTATAGGTACAAAATTGATAACAAAAACCAAAAAGCTAAAATTAAAAATCTAGAGTAGAGTTTGGAATTTCAAAAATACAATGTTAAAGAAAATAAGAAGAAGAAAAAAAAAACAAGGTCAAAAAATTACAAAAAATGTGTATATGAAGTTTGCTTTAAAAAAAAAGGGTCTTTTTTTTTTTGCAAAGTAATAGGTTATAAAAGTGAAAATTAAAGGAATAATAGAGGACTTAAAATTTTTTTTAAAAATTAAAAGAAAAGAAAGAATGATCATAAAAATAGTAAAAATATATCTAGGACTTTCTCTGGTTTTGTTGTGAGTATTGTGGGTTCATTTCATTTTTGGCTAGTTCCTTGGTCCAACTTATATTTCTCAAGATCTATAGGCCCCTTCCTATGTAGTCGGTACTAACCACAGGGTTTTAATCTATTGCCTGTAGCTTCCAAGGTGGTTCCCTCTGTTATAGCTTCTTCTGTTTGCTGGTCTCTTCAGTGTCTGGTTTCTGCCCTGACACAAAGGGGACGGTGGAGGACACTTTTTTTTTTTTTTTTAGGCTCACTTGTTCAGTCGCGCTGTGGGGAGGGAAGGATGGTGCAAACAAATAACACTGGTGTGTGCTCGCAGTGCCTCAGCCACACTGGGTCTGCCCCCCGTTCACGGCGCGTGTAGCCTCCCTGACCACGCTGCTCAGGCTCTAGGTTGCTCCGCCGGGAACCATCCATGGCCGGCCCTGGGCTGCCTGCACCTCCCAGGTCCAAGCCGCTCAGGTTCAGGCACTCAGGTAGTCCTCAGAGGTGCAGACTCGGTTGGGCCTGCGTTTTGTGCCCTTCCCAGGTCTGAGCAGCTCACGTGATGAGGTGTTTAGTGAGAGTGATTGCTGTGACTTACCGCCTCCCCAACCGGCGCACCTTCTCAGGCAGATGTTGACCGTCCAGACCCCAAGAAGTTTTAGTTAGCAAAGAAACCTGCTTACAGTTTTATAGATAATGTCTCTCTGGGGCTACAATTGCCCCCTTTCGGCTCTGGCTGCCTGTCACTGGAGAGGGATGGTCTGCAGCTGGCTATCTCTGTTCAGTCCTTTGTTCCGTGCGCGTGCCTAGCAGTGTCTTAGGTTAGGGCTGGCTTTTCGCATGGTAGATATCCCACAGTCTGGTTTGCTAGCCCAAATTATTTCGCTCAGATAGCGCTCAGGGTATTCAGGCCAGATCCTTACTCTAAGCGATGCAGCCCGTGCCGCGCCTCCCTGCCCAGCCCCCGCTTGCTAGTGGTGTGTGCAGGCGTCTGCACTGCTTCTCTGCTGGGGGAGTTACCGTAGGGCTCGCAATCTGCGGGTTTTAATTGTTTATTTATTTTTCCTCCCTGTTATGTTGCTCTCTGTGCTTCCAATGCTCGGCACAGATTCGGCAGTGAGAAGGTTTCCTGGTGTTTGGAAACTTCTCTCTCTTTAAGACTCCCTTCCCGGGACAGAACTCTGTCCCTCCCTCTTTTGTCTCTTTTTTTGTCTTTTATATTTTTTCCTACCTCCTTTCGAAGACTTGCGTTGCTTTTCTGGGTACCTGATGTCCTCTGCTGGCATTCAGAAGTTGTTTTGTGGAATTTACTCAGCATTTAAATGTTCTTTTGATGAGTTTGTGGGGGAGAAAGTGTTCTCCCCGTCCTGCTCCTCCGCCATCTTAGCTCCTCTCTCTGCAATAAAAATTCTTGTGTGGTCCACTGTGTGTTGGAGAGAAATGGGGTTAGGCGGTACTCTTCTCCATTCATTCCTTCAAGGACCCAGGTTGATAAAGTGTCTTCCATCTTCAGTGTGGAACTCTATAAAGTGTATTCTAGTTGTTGACATCCAAGTAGCAATGGTGGGGGAGAGAGAAAGTAGGAAATCATGCCATAGGTTTTGTGGGCAAGGCCTATATGATGTGATGTATACATCAATTTCTGATGTGGTGTGTACATCAATTTCTGTCCATATTCCTTTAGTTGGAACTCAGCTGAATGATCATATTGATTGAAGGAGGCTGGACTGTGTGCCCAGGAGGAGAAGGAAATACGTTTAGTGAACACATGGCATTGTCTTTGCTTTAATGCCCCTATTTGATCACCAATATCTATTGACTCTTCCTCCTAAACTTGGGTCGCACTTACACACTCCCCCAAGGGTACACAGTCCAGAGTCCCAGCCAGCCGCTGCATCCACTGAAGGTCTAGGACCTCAGCTGGTGTGGTGGTCTGGGGTGACTTTTGACACTAAAGACACCAGACAGTGGTGGGGCAGGGGGAGGGTAGCCACGATAAACACTTATTCTGAAAAGGGGAAGAAGACGACATAGCAGTTACTGATGCAGAGCAATGATAGAATCCCATGGGGCTGGTGTTACGAAGTTTTTCTGTCGTGGCAATAGAAGAGGTCCCTTGTTATCCTGTGACTGAACTTTACTTTGCTCTTTGGGAGGAAGTCCATGGCCTCGATCCATTTCCTAAGGGATTCTCACTTTTTCTTTCTCTCCCTTATCCACATCTGAAAGGGGCTTTTGGTACCCTCCATTAGAAGTTATAGCACTCCCTGCATTTGGATTATTAAATGTCCAAGGATTATTTTAAGTCACAAAAAGTCAGAGATTTTATGTGTTTATGTTCATGGTTTCTTTGGTAATAAAATTCCCTTAGAAACTTAATCAGCTCCTGATCCATTATCTTTCAGTCATTCCACATTCCAGTAAGCTCATGACAAATTCTTTAGTTGGTATGATACCCAAATTTATATTATTTCTTGGCTTCCCCTTTATCCTTCCCCAAACCTATCTCCTGCACCTAAATGATGAATTTTTTGAAGCTATTAATCTCAAGAGGGAAGGTCATATTCTTAATTTGACTTTGTTGTGAGATGAAGTTTTAATGGTCCCTTTGGTTCAAAGACACTTTTATTCTTAAATTCTCAAATCTTAAAATTGGTTGTAGAGGCAGTTGACTTTTTCACCATTGACCAAATTTCTAGAAACCGTCCAATTCTCTCCTATGTACATCTTTTTCTTTTCTGCCATGCCAAACTCAGCCAAGGTCACCAGCACACACTAATCCATTCTTTTTTTCCAACCAGTTTCTCCAGAAAGGCCACTTCAGTGGGCACATGGTTTGTCTTCCACGTTACTATAAAATTTCCCCAAATGTTTTTCCTACAGTATAACATCAGTTTCCATCCCTCTGACATCTGATATTAGATAATATAGATTAATATATATATATATTCCATATATATAATGCCATATATTTTAGGTTTGTGTTACAGTAGCACCCTGCAACAAGGTATTGATTTTTATCTTAGGATAATTGACACCTCTGTTGATTTTCAATAAGAATCCCGACATGAAAATCTCAATGACTTAAAGCATTGAAAGTACATTATTGTTCTCATCACATTCCAGTGTGGTCTTCAGGGAGAGCTAGTCCACATAGCCATTTAGAGAACCAGAATGAAGGTTGCATCTCCACCTTCAACATGTGGCTCACAAGGTCATTTTAAGCACCAGCATCCAGAAAACCGATGGGAGGAGAGACTCTATTATTTCTGCCTTAATTCCCCTGGCCAGAACTTACTTGTGTGATCTCAATTGTAATTGCAAGGCAGGTAAGAAGTATAATCTATCTCTGAGAGTATATGAGCAAGAGAAAACAGAAATAGGCTTGGTTAACAGAGAATTGATTTTGTCACAATCTCATTGAGCTTCTGTCATCTCATTAATAAAATGGAACCATTGATAACTTACCTCATAGGGTATTGGGTGTGACTTCTATAATTTATATAAGCAACATTTGAGTTCCTGGTACATTTTCTCATATTTGAAAGATGGGAGTAATCCAACCTGCCCCCGTGCCTTCTATTTGTCTTCCTTCTTCCCACCCCCACCTTTCTTTATGAAAGTAACTTCAACCATGCCCTTCAAATTAACGGAGGTAGAACTAGTTCTATTACTGTTATCATATGATCAGTGGCATGAAAATATGTCCCACCTCCCACAGTAATGGAAATAAAAGCAAAAATAAACAAATGAGACCTAATTAAACTTAAAAGCTTTTGTGCAATGAAGGAAACTATAAGCAAGGTGAATTGGAGAAAATAACAGCAAATTAAGCAACTGGCAAAGAATTAATCTCAAAAATATACAAGCAGCTCATGCAGCTCAATTCCCAAAAAATAAATGACCCAATCAAAAAATGGGCCAAAGAACTAAACAGACATTCCTCCAAAGAAGACACAGAGATGGTTAACAACACGAAAAGATGCTCAACATCACTCATTTATCAGAGAAATGCAAATCAAAACCACAATGAGGTACCATCTCACGCTGGTCAGAATGACTGCTATCAAAAAGTCTACAAACAATAAATTCTGGAGAGGGTGTGGAGAAAAGGGAACCCTCTTATATTGTTGGTGGGAATGGAAACTAGTACAGGCACTATGGAGAACAGTGTGGAGATTCCTTAAAAAACTGGAAATAGAACTGTCATACAACCAGCAATCCCATTGTTGGGCATACATACCGAGGAAACCAGAATTGAAAGAGACACGTGCACCCCAATGTTCATCACAGCACTGTTTACAATAGCTAGGACATGGAAGCAACCTAGATGTCCCTTGGCAGATGAATGGATAAGAAAGCTGTGGTACATATGCACAATGGAATATTACTCAGTTATTAAAAAGAATGCATTCAAATTAGTTCTAATGAGGTGGATGAAACTAGAGCCTATTACATAGAGTGAAGTAAGTCAGAAAGAAAAACACTAATAAAGTATATATATACGGAATTTAGAAAGATGGTAGCGACAACCCTATATGCAAGACAGCAAAAAAGACACAGATGTAAAGAACAGACTTTTGGACTCTGTGGGAGAAGGCGAGAGTGGGATGATTTGAGAGAATAGCATTGAAACATGTATATTACCATATGTGAAATAGATGACCAGTCCAAGTTCAATGCAGGGCACTCAAAGCCAGTGCACTGGGGTAACCCAGAGGGATGGGATGGGGAGGGTGCTTCAGGATGGGGGGACACATGTACACCCACGGCTGATTCATGTCAATGTGTGGCAAAAACCACCACAATATTATAAAGTAATTAGCCTCCAATTAAAATAATTAATTAAAAAAATAGAAAGCAGCTAATTGTAACTCAAATATTCAGATTTGGTTTTGCTGCTCTCTTGGTGTCTGTCTCTCTTCCTTGAGCTACACTTAATCCAAAAATCTTGTTAACTTCTATCAAATAGCTAGGCTTCGCATGCTTACTTCAGCCTTTTGACATATGGACACTAGAGATGGTCTTGTTCTTAGATTTTTGTCCTCATCAAAAATGATTAGATTCCTGGAACACAAACTGTGTATAATTGAATTCACCAAGACATTTATTAATTTATAAGCCAAACACCAAAGATAATGATCCTATCTAGATCATCCCTCCAAGTGAGTCAGGCAGCTCATGGTGATAGGCTGCAAGAAATAACTGTCTTTTCCCAGGATAGGTACCAACATGCCAAGCTCCTAAATCCAATACATCATGGTAATGCTTTTAAAAATACTGAATCCTGCATAATGAAGACACAGAGACACTGAGAAGTCTCAGCAATGCTTTACCCTAATTGTCACACAGCTGAAAGCCTGGGATCCCCCAACAGTTGGAAGCTGCTGCCATGGAAACCTTAATGTTCCATCATCTCAGAGATTAAAAATTGAGACTATTAATGGCCCTGACAATAGTTTGCATGTTTCATTAGTTTAAAAAAAAGCCATTATTCTAGGGTTCAAGGAAATTGGGTTTTTGAATGATGTTTTTTATTCTCTATTAAAATAGTCCAAGCATAATTTGGTTGGTATAATGGAAGAAAAAAAACAACTGAAGAGAAATTAGGACATTTCGGTAGATCAATTCTTCCTTTTCCCCTTGACCTTTCCCTGCTGACTGTTTGCTTAAATGAGCACGGTTGGGGATTGAAGGATGCACAGGAAATGAGGGAGAAGCCAGCTTCAGCCTCCTTTCTATTCCAGTGTAGATTCTTTATGACTCCCAGGCTCCTCTGTTTATGAAGCAGCATAATTAGTGGAGTGTTTGGAAAACTGAGGGCACAACCTATTTACTGAGTCATAAAATAAATTCACTGAGTCTCAACCAGCATTTATTAAAAGCAGACTGAAATAAAATAAAAGGGAAAATACTGAGAGGTGTTCCCCATTGTTGGGGTAGATACTATTTTTAAAAACTCCTTCTATTGGCTTACAATGTAAAGTTACTTCCTAGCACTTGTTCAGGTTCAGCCTGGTAGAATAGGAAGACTTTTAGCTCATCTCCTCCCATTGGCAAACACAATACCTACAGAAAAGCTATCTCTAAGAACAACCTGAAGACAAGCGGAACAGATTTTCCACAACTACAGAAATAAAGAAAGGACAATATCAAGACAAGTAGGAAGGACAGAGATGTAGTCTAGTCAGAAAACACACCCCTGGTGCGGTGACCCACAAGTGGGAGGGATCACAACTACAGGGGTCCCTTAGGGAGCAAGGGCTCTGAGCCCCATGTTGGGCTCCCAAGCTCCCAGGGGACCTGAAATAGGAAGATGAACCCCCATCCCATCTGACTTAGAGACCCAGCATGGAGTATGTCTGGGAAAGAGGGATGGCTGTGGGAAGCCAAAATTCTGCTCTTGAAGGGCTCATGCACAAACACACTTGCTCAGAGTCCCAGCACAGAGGCAGTGACTTGACTCAGTGTCCAGATCACATGAGAAGATTCACTGACTAATTTCAGGGTATGTGCCAGAGTGGCTGGGTCTGATGGAGCTTTCCCCAGGAATGCGAGTGCTGGCAGCCCCTATTTTTCTTTCACTCGTTTCACCTAGCTGGGCTAGCACTGGCAGGCACCTTTCTGTCACCCTCTAGCAACCTGGCTAACACCATGCCCACCACCCAGGCATTCCCCCTGAGTATCAGCCCCACCCAACCCACCTGGCCTGCTCCTCCAAAGCAGCTCTTGCCTACCCTAGCCAGCAGATGGCTCCAGCTGGCACCAGTGCCCCTCCAAAGCCACTCCCACTCCTGGCGACCAGCCCTGCACACCAACATACCCACCATAGCCACAGCTAGTCCTCTTAGCTGGGTTAGGACCAACTCTGCCAACCAGCACATCTGTAGCAATCTCCGCAGAACCACAACAAGAGGGCATGTGCAGCCCACACAAGGGACACCCCTAGAGCACCTGTCTCCAGAGACCAGAGGGGACTGCATGACTGGCCACTCACCCCCAGGGCACCATCTCCACAAGGCCATTTGAAATACCTTTCACATGAAAGGACAAGACAAGCCCCTTGATAAAGAACTCAACAGAAGGGAGACAAGCAATGTCCCAGATAAAAAGTCCAAAATACCAGGTATAAAAACACTCGCTGAACTCAGAGAAAGAACAGATGAACTCAGTGAGAATACCTACAGAAAGACAGAATATATTAAGAAGAACCAAACATTAACAGAAATGAAAAATACACTAAAGGAGCCAATAGTGGATTGGAGGATACAGTAGAACAGGTGAGCAATCTGAAAGACAGGACAGCAAAACAAAGAATTTTAAAAAATGAGGATAGTTTAAGGGCCTGTCTAGGACAACATCAAGCCCACTAGCATTTGCACTACAAGCATTCCAGAAGAGAGACAGAAAGGGACAGAAAATCTATTTGAAGAAATAATGGTGGAAAACTTTCCTAACCTAGCAAAAGAAACAGACATCCAAGTCCAAGAAGCACAGAGAGTCCCAAACGAGATGAACCTGAAGAGAATCACACCAAACACACTATAACTAAAATAGATCCAAAGATAAAGAATCTTAAAAGCAGCAAGAGAAAAACAACTAGTTACATAAAGAGTGAAATTTACTTTGTCATGTCTGACTCTTTGCAACAGGATGGACTCTGTCCATGGAATTCTCCAGGCAAGAATATTGCAGTGGGTTGCCGTTTCCTCTCCAGGGAATCTTCCTGACCCAGGGATTGAACCCAGGTCTTCTGCGTTGCAGGAGGATTCTTTACCATCTGAGCCACCAGGGAAGCCCAGTTACATACAAGGGAACCCCCAGAAGACTATCAGCTGATTTTTCAGCAGAAACTTTACAGGTCAGAAGGGACTGGCAGGATATATTCAAAGTGCTGAGAGAAAAAAAAAAAAAAAAAAAAACCTTATTACCAAGAATACTCTACCTAGCAAAGTTATCATTCAGAGCTGAGTGAGAGAGAAAGAGTTTCCAGGACAAACAAAAGCTAAAGGAGTTCATCACTACTAAACTGTCTTACAAGAAATGATAAAGGGATTTCTTTAAACAGGAAAAAAATAAAA
This sequence comes from Bos indicus x Bos taurus, assembly GCF_003369695.1. Lineage (NCBI taxonomy): Eukaryota > Metazoa > Chordata > Mammalia > Artiodactyla > Bovidae > Bos > Bos indicus x Bos taurus. Next base: position 22,516,417 of record NC_040084.1, on the reverse strand, counting down.
CATAACTAGAAACAAGAATATTATGAGGGGAAAAAAATCTCACTGGTAAAGGCAAACATATAGTAAAGGTAGTGAATAAACCAAAATGCTAGTATGAAGATTAAAAGACAAAATTAGTAAAATCATCTGTATCTAAAATAGTTACATGATACAAAAAAGAAGATATAGAATATAATGTCAAAAACATAAAATGTGGGAGGATAGTAAAAACATAATGATTTTAAGATATACTTGAACTTAAGCACCATCAACTTAAATTGACATATATATATATATATATATATATATATATATATACACACACACACACAGATATATATATATCACAAAAAATAGAAGAAACATAATGAAAGAAAGTCGTCAAACCACAGTGGAGAAGAAAAAAGAGAAGAAGAAAGAAACAGAGAATAACTCTAAAATCAGCCAGAGGGCTTCCCTGGTGGTCCGGTGGTTAAGAATCCACTTTGTAAGGCAGGGGACATGGCTTTGATTCCTGGTCCAGGGAGATCCCACATGCCTTGGGGCAACGAAGCCCTTGATCCACAGCTGCTGAGCCCGGGTTCCAGAGCCCATGCTCAGCAGCTGCCGAGCCTGCCTGCCACAACTGCTGAAGCCCGAGCGCCCTAGAGCCCGTGCTCCACAACGAGAAAAGCCACTGCAGTGAGAAGCCTGCGCACCACAACCAAGGGTAGCCCCTGCTTGCCACAACTAGAGAAAGCCCCTGCACAGCAACGAAGACCAGCACAGGCGAAAATAACCATAACCAACTACATAAATGCATGATTCTTTAAAGTCAAGGAGAGGCATAATGAGAAAAGGCATATAGATTGGAAAGAAGTAAAATGATTTAAAAAAAAAAAAAGGAAACGATAATAAAATGGCAATAAATTACTATCAGTACCTATTAATAATTACTTTAACATGTAGTGTGTGTATATACACACACACAACTAGGCCATAAAAAAGAATGAAATCTTGCCATTTGCGAAGACATGGGTGGACCTTGAGACTATCATACTGAGTGAAATAAGTCAGACAGAGAGAAAGACCATATGATCACACTTGCATGTGGAATCTGAAAAAAAAAAGAAAGGAGCGGACAAAACAGAAACAGAGTCATAGATACCGAGAACGAACTGGTGATTGCCAGATGGGAGAGGGGTGCTGGACTGAGTGCGATAGGTGAAGGAGATTAAGAAGTACCGACTTCCAGTTATGAAACAGACAAGTCAGGGGGATGTAATGTACAGCACAGGGAATCGAGTCAATAATAGTGCAATATCTTTGTGTAGTGACAGATGGTAACTAGACTTATCGTGGTGATCATTCTGTAATGTATATAAATATCGAATCGCTATGTTGCGTACCTGAAACAAATATGTCAACTCCACTTCAAAAAAGAGAAAATGATAATGAAGTTACTTCCTATGGTGAAACATAACCCTAAATGTTTGAAAAACATGGTTACAGTGCATGTTTTTTTAAACTTTAGTTTTGGCTGTGCTGGGTCTTTATTACTACGCGCAGACGTTCTTCAGTTGCCGAGACTAGCGGCTACTTGCTGGTCGCGGTGTGTGGGCTTATCACCATGACGTTTTCTCTTATTGTGGAGCACAGCTAAAGGGGCACAGGTTCAGTGGCTGCGGCTCGCAGACTCTAGAGTGGGGGCTCAGTAGCTGTGGTGCACGGGCTTAGTTGCCCTGGGGAATGTGGGATCTTCCCAGACCAGGGATCGAGCCTGTGTCCCCTGTGTTGGCGGGCAGATTGTTTACCCCTGAACCATTTGGGAAGCCCTATAGTGCATGATTAAGAACTCAGGCTACTACATTCCAGCTGTAGCAGTCAGTCACTTAACCTCCCTATGGATCTGTGTGCTTATCTGTAACACAGGAATGATAACAGTAGGACCATAAGATTGTTGTTAAGAGGAAATAATTAAACCATATAAAGCACTCAGAATATGCCTGGCACATGTGAAGTGACCCAATGAATCAGCTTTTGGAAATGCATCATCAATTACCTGGAAGAGTTACTTGGAGTGATCTTTAGATTACTGGCCATGTCTATCTTTTCATATTTATGTTTGTAAAATATGGCCAAATCTTGGCAGTTTAGAAAAGCATCATTACAAATCATCCTGTTAGACCACATGATACAGCACATACCTTATATACCTCTTCAGACCATTATGCAAGTTTTATTCCTGTCTCTTGAAACCAGAATCATAATGGCATTCTATGGCATCATGAAGTCCTCAGAGAAATATTTTTATAGACAAATGCAAATGGTAGGGCTCTTTATTTTTTCCCTAAGAAATAACGAAGTTTTTAGTGCAATTTCTTCTTAAAGGCTGCATCCTATCTGAATGGACCACTGGGGTACCATTTAGTAAATCAAAACAGTAATCCACCCAGTGGTGTCTGAAAGGTTAATGCAGGCTCTGGAAATGACTGACCTGCTCGAGGCCAGTCCTGAGAGAATAGAGTTCCAAGTCAGATGTGGGGCATTGCCCTGGGAAAACCAGTCAGAGGAGAGCAATGTGAGGTCACAGATACAGATATGCAGGGTCCACTGGTTTATGGCACTCTGGGGATCTGAATCTAGGGGTTGCCTTATTTCTTTAAAGTAAAATGTTAAAATGCTTCACAGTATAATATTTCAACTGACTAAAACTTTGCTCATTGGAACTCACTGGGGTCAGAGATGTTCTGAAGACTAAAATGTGATTGTTCCATGTGTTTAAAATTCTTTACCTTCACCCAATCCCCAGAACAGGGGAGAACTGACTCAAAAGCACAATTGCCTTATAACTTCCATAGGTGTTGCAGTTAATCCAGGGAACTGAGGGCCAGAGAATTTGAAAGAAGGAGGGGCTTCCCTGGTGGCTCAGAGGATAAAGCATCTGCCTGCAATGCAGGAGACCCGGGTTCAATCCCTGGGTTGGGAGGATCCCCTGGAGAAGGAAATGGCAACCCACTCCAGTATTCTTGCCTGGAGAATCCCATGGACAGAGGAGCCTGGCAGGCTACAGTCCACGGGGTCACAAAGAGTAGGACACGACTGAGCGACTTCATTTTAGGCAACTTCTATACTGAGCTTACCAGGTGGTGCTAGCGGTAAAGAACCCACCTGCCAATTCAGGAGACATAAGAGATGCAGGTTCAATCCCCGGGTTGGGAAGATCCCCTGGAAGAGGGCGTGACAACCCACTCTAGTATTCTTGCCTGAAGAATCCCATGGGCAGAGGAGCCTTGCAGGCTATAGTCCATAGGGTTGCAAAGAGTCATACATGACTGAAGTGACTTAGCATGCAGGCATGTATACTGAGCACCTGTTAGGTACCAGGTACCGTGCTGAATGCTTCATACACATGAATGGATTGAATTCCAATCATAGCTCTGTAATGTGGACATTATTACTCTTATTTTCCCAGATCAGGAAATTAGTGACTAATTAACCAAAGGTTCTAAAGCTGGTCACTATTCTAACACTTTCACTGTGAGGACTGATAACAGAGACCTTCAATTCACTGACTGTTGCCTTTTCCCTGTCCAGCACCCACCTACCTGTATCCTCACTTCTCTCCGAAGATTCTAGGCTACCTTTAAAAAAAAAAAAAATGACTCTTACAAATATTCCTGCTTTCCCTCCAACATATTCACCTGAGGAAATTCCAGCTTTGGTTAAACCCAACTTCCTGCCTGCTTTAAGGCTGTGTTTGAGCAGCTGTCCATCATCCCTTACATCCAGTTCTTATGTATCATCTCTATTGACCCTATCCAGGATACAAGCAGCATTTGTCCCCTTCTCTGCTGTCACTGCCTCATGATCCTAAGCCTCCAGCATCTCTGCAGTGACTGTCATCTCCTTGCTTCCCCTCTTGTTCCCTACATTATTCCCTGAACAGCAACCAGAATAATCTTTTAAACTCTTATTCTGGTCATGTCCTCCCTGTACTTCGAGCCCTCCAGTATTGAATAAACCATGGATTACTGAATAAAACCCAAGGCGCCTGCATGGTTTTTGATCTGAGGTCAGGTCGCACCCTGCGTTGTTCACTCTGCCCTAGTTCCACTGGCCTTCTATTGTTCCCTGGACACTCAGAGCTTCAACCTGTCTCAGGACCTTTGCAATTCTTTCCTCTTCCTGACAGCTCTTTCCTCAGATCATTCCACACTGGCTCCCTCTTGTCGCTCAAGTCTCAGCTCAGGTCTCAGCTCCTCTGAGAAGCCTGCCCTAGAGACTCAGTTTCAGGGGCTTTTCACATGAGAAAGAAGTGAGAGCTGGTGGCTGAGTTGAGGCCAGATGAGGTTTTCTAGCTCCTTTTGCATGGTCTTCCTATCCCCTGGTGCTAGCTCTGAGCCTTTTTTTTTTTTTTTTTTCTCCTGAAATGTAGTTAATTCGGACCAGATCTTTCAAGTCATCAGTTTGATCAGGAATTATAAAATTCCAGTAGCCCAAGGGCAGAATTTCCTTCTGCAACTTCTCTGCTGTGTCTGGTGCTGCTGATGATTCCCCAGAGGAAGATCAGCGCTCAGCCGGCTCCCACTCCAAAGACAGGCAGGCAGCTCTGTGGGCCAGCTGTACAAACACGTATAAATACTGTCCCTGGTGCTGTGTGCAGGGAAACTTCATGCCCCACTGATAAGTCTGCATTGTTTATATTCACAAAGTCAACTGTTGAGTCATAATGTCCAGTTACGCGCTTGATGTGTGTGTATACACAATTGAAGGTGAAGTCTACCTTTTACTGAAAGTCTGTTCTGTGCTGAGTGATTTTATATATATTATCCCTAAGGTTCAGAGAAATGGAAAGACATATTTATGTTCCCATCTGAGTGATGCCAGAGCCTGTGTCCTTTCTGGAACATCATGTTGCCTTTAAAATAATATATGAAATACTTGGAATGCACACTCACTAAAAATAATCTTTGTTTGCATAAGTTATTAATAATACACTGTAATATAAAATGATGTGTTGTATGACAGTTTCTGTCAATGTACATTTTGCATATGGAAAGTATGTAAGGATATACAATAAAATGTTTAAAGAGGTATAAATAAATACATATATAAATATGTATTTGATGATCTGCTCGTTAGGTATAATTTGTAAGTAAAACTTTCCACCCCTGTTCTATTACTTTTCTTTTTCAGCATTCCTGACGTAAACCACCCCCTGGGTTTCTTCAATTAATATGTAAACCTCACATACTGTGGCCCACTCTAAAGTATTGGGTGGTTGAGAAGAGAGGTAGCAGGTTTTATTTTTTTTAGGGAAATAAGAGTGGAGAGGTCATGTATAGATGTGAGAGTTGGACTGTGAAGAAGGCTGAGCACCGAAGAATTGATGCTTTTGAACTGTGGTGTTGGAGAAGACTCTTGAGAGTCCCTTGGACTGCAAGGAGATCCAACCAGTCCATTCTGAAGGAGATCAGCCCTGGGATTTCTTTGGAAGGAATGATGCTAAAGCTGAAACTCCAGTCCTTTGGCCACCTCATGCCAAGAGTTGACTCATTGGAAAAGACTCTGATGCTGGGAGGGATTGGGGGCAGGAGGAGAAGGGGATGACAGAGGATGAGATGGCTGGATGGCATCACTGACTCGATGGATGTGAGTTTGAGTGAACTCCGGGAGTTGGTGATGGACAGGGAGGCCTGGCGTGCTGCGATTCATGGGGTCGCAAAGAGTCGGACACGACTGAGTGACTGATCTGATCTGATCTGAAGAGTGGAGATTTCATGAGGGCTGCACCATAATGTCCCTCAAATAAATTTGTGTCCCCACCACAGCAATGGCCACCTGCCTCTACTTAGGTGCTTACTAACTCCTTTTCGGCTAATGTTCCTGTATCCTTGTCTATATCCTATTACATCCAATGGCACCTGAACCATTGGATAGTATTCCTCATGGGAAAGTAACTAGCCCTATTAAGGGTTTGTTTTTTGTTTTTTGAACGTTGAAAGTTGTTTTTTTTTTGCAGTGATAAGAAAAATATAAATGTTGGTGGAACATAGTGTTGTAGAACAAATGATATTCGTACTAAATTAAGACATTTATAGACTAGGAATGTTCTTGGAGGTGGTTCAGTGTACACAATTAATAACCATGTTGTTCTATCAACTGAATGACAAGCTGTAGTTGTAAAAAATGAAATCATGTTATACGTGCTCAAACGAAACTACAAAAATTGCGTGACAAAGCTGATTTTGAATACAGGATACTGCTTCAGCATGATGATATAGACTTTCCCCTTTGGCTGCCTATCGCTAATCAGATTTGGGGAATCTCTGAACTTTAAAAAAAAAAAATTATTGCAGTATAGTTGCTTGACAATGTTGTGTTAGTTTCTGCTGTACAGCAAAGTGAATCAGCCATAGCCACACATATATCCCCTCTTTTTGGATTTGCTTCTCATTTAGGTCACCACAGAGCACTGAGGTCCCTGTGCTATTACAGTAGGCTCTCACTAGTTGTGTATTTTATGTATAGTATCAATAGTGCGTGTATGTCAATCCCACTCTCCCCATTCATTCCACCCCTCCCTTCCCCACTTGGTAACTGTAAGTTTGTCCTCTATATTTATGACTCTATTTCTGCTTTCCTATTAAGGATTAATGCTGTCTCTTAGTTTCACTAACTCAGATCTAAAAGTAGCCGCTTCAGATCTAATATCAGTTAACAATGTTGATGTGTCTTGTAGCTGTTAGACATCTGAATAAATGTTCTCCTTACGTTATTTCTCAGTGCCTTTTGAGTACAAAAAATTATTTAGAGCTGGCTAGGAAAAGTCCATGACTTTCTGTTTTTCTTTCCTAACTGCACTGCCTTGCCACCTGGTCATACTTTCCAAAGGCTGCTTTCTGTATCTTTTGGGTGATAATCATTACCCATTATCATCTTCTTGGCATGGCTTTTGTTCGCTGGGGAAGCTATCCTTGTTGACCCAGATAAGTACGAGAATACCCACATCTCTTCAGGGCTCAAGACCAAAACAGAGATCATGTGGCATTGATTAGTAGGACAGATAGAATGGCATTTTAAAATTCAATTCCAAATGTTAGACTCTTTTCACTTTAAAATATATTTTAAACCCTCTTTTAAAAAAATGGTCTGCAGAAACTTCTAGTAGACTCCATGGTAGTGTTTGTGCCAGGATAAACATGAAGCTTAACTCTTAAAAAAATCAACTATCAAAGCAACCAAAGATGGTCAGGAAAAGGAACGTTTCCATTTTTATCTTCCAACTTGAATTAAATTATCCTGATGACTCTCCAGTTCTAATTTAATAATAGAGTTGAGTGTGTTTTGTTTTCTGTGTTTTTTACCTATGGTCTCAGTTCCATACCTGCCCGTCTCTGCCCTGCTCTGTACTGCTGGGACTGGCTGTCTGCAAACTACATTTCCCAGGCTCCCTTGCTACATGGCTTCCCTAAAGGTTCTGCCAATGGGAGGCACTGGTGGGAGATCAGAAGGGAGCAAGAGAGAGACTTCTACCTTTGGCACCAACCTCATGGCTGGGAGTGCCAATTGTTGGTAGTGGTGGTTTTAATATTGGCAGCATTTCCATACAAACTGTACAATTTTTTGCTCTAATTCTGTGGAAGATGCCATTAGTTATTTGATAAGAATTGCACTGAATCTGTAGATTGTTTTGAGTAGTACAGTTATGTTTACAATATTGATTCTTCCAGTCCAAGAACATGGTATATCTCTCCATCTGTTTGTGTCATCTTTGATTTCTTTCATCAGTATCGTATAGTTTTCTGAGTACAGGTCGTTTGCCTCTTTAGATAGGTTTACTCCTAGATATTTTATTCTTTTTGTTGCAATGGTAAATGGGATTGTATCCTTAATTTCTCTTTCTGATGTTTTGTTGTTAGGCTGTAGGAATGCAAGAGGTGGTGGCATCAAGGCAGCAGGTGCAAGCTGGTGGGTGCCAGGAGCTTTGTGGTCTCCAGATAGCCCTCTTCTTCCTTTTCCCTCCTCTGATCCTGCCCATACCTTTGCAGTCAATTCCTTCTACTTGAAATATCTTATGTAGTTTTTGTTTTCCTGATGAGATTCTGACAAATATATTTATGAACAAACGTCTTCAACCTTGAAGTATCATTACACTGATTCTGAATTTTAAAGATTTAAAGGTCTTTTGTTTCTAATCATCATCTAATGGGACTTCCATTTAAACATTTGTAGTAGGAAATAATAACAAAAATAGTAAATGATAACAAAAATGGCTAACCTTTACTTATCATTTACTGTGTGATAAATGCTATTCTCAGCTCTTCACAGGACTTCCCTGTAGCTCAAACAGTAAAGAATCTGCCTGCAATGCAGGAGACCAAGGTTTGATCCCTGGGTTAGGAAGATCCTCTGGAGAAGGATATGGCAACCCATTCCAGCATTCTTGCCTGGAGATTTCCGTGGACAGAGAAGCCTTGGCAGGCTACAGTCCGTGCGGTCGCAAAGAGTCAGACACAACTGAGCGACCAGCACACAAATGCTGTTCTCAGCCCTTCACATCTTATTTAGTCTGCACAATAACTCCATGAGATACTTAGGACTATTTTTATCCCCTTTGCCACTGAGGAAAATGAGGCACAGAGAAGTCAAGTGGATTGTCAGTGTTCACCACCACCCCCTAAGGAGGCCCGGGTTTGATCCAGGGCCTCTTGAATCTGTAAGCTGAACTCTTGCATTTTACATGCTCAGTCATGTCCAACTCTTTGCAACCCCATGGAGCCCGCCAGGCTCCTCTGTCCATGGGATTTCCCAGGCAAGCATACTAGAGCAGGTTGCCATTTCCTACTCGAACTTGCATCTCCTGCATTTGTAAGTGGATTCGTTACCACTGAGCCACTGGGAAGCCCCAGTCTGAGATCTTATTCATTATGGAATATTGCTGCCAGCAGCTCTATATTCTACCCAAATGTACTGAACTGAGTATTGTAAAGCAGGAAGTCTTTGCCAACCGCAGTCTTTTATGAGAGGTTTCGCAGATGTGCTCCCTGAAGTCACTTTAGGAGTTGGGTAGTTCTAGAAGTAATGTGATGTCAACTCTAGTCACTTACAGATTGTAAGCTCCTTGAGGCCAGAAACAACTTCCTGCTTTGTTCATCCTGTATCCCCAGTACCTAGAATCCTTTCTTCTGCATTTGAAGCTCTATTAACATGTGTATATGATAAATTGTATACATAAGTTGTACATACAATTTACAGTAAATCAGTAAATATAAGCTTGCATGGACTTGGAGAGGGTTAATGTTCCACAGCCAGATAACTACTTCCACTTGGAAAGAGATTCAGGCAACAGATAGACAAAGAAAGTTTTGAGGGATTTAAAAAAATTTTTTTTCCCAGCCAAAATACATCAGAACCTATGCTCAGGGGAGTACATTTTCATAAAGGCAAAGATATGGCCTGAGAACAGTAGGGAAGAAAGGTGGGCCATTATGTCATGATTAAGGACCATACTTAATGATTTCTCATAAATGCAATATAGAGGTGTATAGACAAATTTAAGGAGAGGAAATAATACTAAAATATCATAGAAATATGACAGGTCCTTAGGGTAGAAGAGGCGATAAGAGCACACTTGAGCCCCATGTATTTTCTTGGAAGGAGTGTACAACGTCAAGAGCAAGCAGGTACAATGAAGGCTTGAGCCTTTGCATCTTAGGTTCAACAATATCATGAAAGAAGAAGTAAATTACCTTTGGGGAGTGAGCTGCTGACATTACCTTGGGGGAGAGAGCAGTGGATGGAATAGACACAAGGCACTGAACATGACGTCCTGCTGAGACGGCCATCCAAGCTCAAGGATCAGGCTCCGTTCTGAGAACTTTGCTAACAAAGGGATGTGTGTAGGTCCTGAGTAAGGCAAGTTTGTGCAGTAGACTTCTGTGGGGGAAAAAAAAAGTAGAGGGAATGTTTAAGATTACATGAAGAACATGAATCCATCAAGATTGCAATTTGGCTTCATCAAATTGGAAGAAGCAGCATATCAAAGTTGGGTCAGTGGATCAGTCTACCCCAGATATAGGCAAAAGGGGTGCATCGTGTATAGGGAGGATAAAAACAACAATAAATCCAACTGAAAGTTGGACTGAAATTTACTATCACTTGTGAGCCTGCAAGTCTAAACACCCTCAGTAGAAAAACACACCTTCCTGATAAAATCTTTTGTTGGTTTAAGATCGAAACAAGTACAGCAGTTACTGTTGTGCTTAAATAATATTTACATATGTATTATTTAAATAATACATATATATTGCATGATATATATGTATTATTTAAATATATATTCATATAAAGTATATTAAAGTAATCATAATTAAAATATATGTATACTTTAATAATATATATTACTTAATATGTATATATACATATTTTATATATATATATATATATATATATATATATATATATTATTTAAAGTATGTTTATATGGTTGGGAAGATCCCCTGGAGAAGGAAATGGCAACCCACTCCAGTATTCTTGCCTGGATGGATAATCTCATAGACAGAGGAGCCTGGTGGGCTACAGTCCATAGGGTTGTAAAGAGTCAACCTGATTGAACACGCATGCATGTATATACATAATGTATACACACAGACGCACACACACTTTGAATTAGCTCCTTAGGAGCAGCGGCGGAGAGTGCCAGGCTGTGACGATGCAGGAAGAGCCCAGAGGAGCTACCACGCGTCCGAGGCCAAGGGCGGTGGCCGGGAGGAGCTTCCCCATGCCCCCACACTCCCACGCCCGAGGCCAGGGGCAGCAGCCGGGAAGACCAACCCCACATCCAAGGAGCGGTGGCTGCGGGCGCAGGAGGGCCTGGAGGAGCTATCCCACGTTGAAGGTCAGGAAGGGCAGCGGTGAGGAAATACCCCTCGTCCAAGGTGAGGAGCAGCAGCTGCGCTTTGCTGGAGCAGCCGTGAAGAGATACCCCACGCCCAAGGTAAGAGAAACCCAAGTAAGATGGTAGGTGTTGCAAGAGGGCATCAGAGGACAGACACACTGAAACCATACTCACAGAAAACTAGTCAATCTAATCACACTAGGACCACGGCCTTGTCTAACTCAATGAAACTAAGCCATGCCCGTGGGGCAACCCAAGATGGGCGGGTCATGGTTGAGAGATCTGACAGAATGTGGTCCACTGGAGAAGGGAATGGCAAACCACTTCAGTATTCTTGCCTTGAGAACCCCATAAACAGTATTAAAAGGCAAAATAATAGGATACTGAAAGAGGAACTCCCCAGGTCAGTAGGTGCCCAATATGCTACTGGAGATCAGTGGAGAAATAACTCCAGAAAGAATGAAGGGATGGAGCCAAAGCAAAAACAGTACCCAGCTGTGGATGTGACTGGTGATAGAAGCAAGGTCCAATGCTGTAAAGAGCAATATTGCATAGGAACCTGGAATGTCAGGTCCATGAATCAAGGCAAATTGGAAGTGTCAAACAGGAGATGGCAAGAGTGAATGTTGACATTCTAGGAATCAGCAAACTAAAATGGACTGAAATGGGTGAATTTAACTCAGATGACCCTTATATCTACTACTGTGGGCAGGAATCCCTCAGAAGAAATGGAGTAGCCATCATGGTCAACAAAAGAGTCCGAAATGCAGTACTTGGATGCAATGTCAAAAACGACAGAATGATCTCTGTTCGTTTCCAAGGCAAACCATTCAATATCACAGTAATCTAAGTCTATGCCCCAACCAGTAACACTGAAGAAGATGAAGTGGAACGGTTCTGTGAAGACCTACAAGACCTTTTAGAACTAACACCCAAAAAAGATGTCCTTTTCATTATAGGGGACTGGAATGCAAAAGTAGGAAGTCAAGAAATACCCAGAGTAACAGGCAAATTTGGCCTTGGAATACGGAATGGAGCAGGGCAAAGACTAATAGAGTTTTGCCAAGAAAATGTACTGGTCATAGCAAACACCCTCTTCCAACAACACAAGAGAAGACTCTATACATGGACATCACCAGATGGTCAACACCGAAATCAGATTGATTATATTCTTTGCAGCCAAAGATGGAGAAGTTCTATATAGTCAGCAAAAACAAGACCAGGAGCTGACTGTGGCTCAGATCATGAACTCCTTATTGCCAAATTCAGATTGAAATTGAAGAAAGTAGGGGAAACCACTAGACCATTCAGATATGACCTAAATCAAATCCCTTATGATTACACAGTGGAAGTGAGAAATATATTTAAGGGCCTAGATCTGATAGATAGAGTGCCTGATGCACTATGGAATGAGGTTCGTGACATTGTACAGGAGACAGGGATCAAGACCATCCCCGTGGAAAAGAAATGCAAAAAAGCAAAATGGCTGTCTGGGGAGGCCTTACAAATAGCTGTGAAAAGAAGAGAAGTGTAAAGCAAAGGAGAAAAGGAAAGATATACACATCTGAATGCAGAGTTCCAAAGAATAGCAAGAAGAGATAAGAAAGCCTTCTTCAGTGATCAATGCAAAGAAATAGAGGAAAACAACAGAATGGGAAAGACTAGAGATCTCTTCAAGAAAATTAGAGATACCAAGGGAACATTTCATGCAAAGATGGGCTCAATAAAGGACAGAAATGGTATGGACCTAACAGAAGCAGAAGATATTAAGAAGAGGTGGCAAGAATACACAGAAGAACTATACAAAAAAGATCTTCACGACCCAGATAATCACGATGGTGTGATCACTCACCTAGGGCCAGACATCCTGGAGTGTGAAGTCAAGTGGGCCTTAGAAAGCATCACTATGAACAAAGCTAGTGGAGGTGATGGAATTGCAGTTGAGCTATTCCAAATCCTGGAAGATGATGCTGTGAAAGTGCTGCACTCAATATGCCAGCAAATTTGGAAAACTCAGCAGTGGCCACAGGACTGGAAAAGCTCAGTCTTCATTCCAATTCCAAAGAAAGGCAATGCCAAAGAATGCTCAAACTACCACACAATTGCACTTATCTCACACGCTAGTAAAGTAATGCTCAAAATTCTCCAAGCCAGGCTTCAGCAATATGTGAACCGTGAACTTCCTGATGTTCAAGCTGGTTTTAGAAAAGGCAGAGGAACCAGAGATCAAATTGCCAACATCCACTGGATCATGGAAAAAGCAAGAGAGTTCCAGGAAAACATCTATATCTGCTTTATTGACTATGCCAAAGCCTTTGACTGTGTGGATCACAATAAACTGTGGAAAACTCTTAAAGAGATGGGAATACCAGACCACCTGATCTGCCTCTTGAGAAATTTGTATGCAGGTCAGGAAGCAACAGTTAGCACTGGACATGGAACAACAGACTGGTTCCAAATAGGAAAAGGAGTACGTCAAGGCTGTGTATTGTCACCCTGCTTATTTAACTTATATGCAGAGTACATCATGAGAAATGCTGGACTGGACGAAGCACAAGCTGGAATCAAGATTGCCGGGAGAAATATCAATAACCTCAGATATGCAGATGACACCACCCTTATGGCAGAAAGTGAAGAGGAACTAAAAAGCCTCTTGATGAAAGTGAAAGTGGAGAGTGAAAAAGTTGGTTTAAAGCTCAACATTCAGAAAACGAAGATCATGGCATCCGGTGCCATCACTTCATGGGCAATAGATGGGGAAACAGTGTCAGACTTTATTTTTCTGGGCTCCAAAATCACTGCAGATGGTGACTGCAGCCATGAAATTAAAAGACGCTTACTCCTTGGAAGAAAAGTTATGACCAACCTAGATAGCATATTGAAAAGCAGAGACATTACTTTGCCAACAAAGTTTCATTTAGTCAAGGCTATGGTTTTTCCTGTGGTCATGTATGGATGTGAGAGTTGGACTGTGAAGAAGGCTGAGCGCCGAACAATTGATGCTTTTGAACTGTGTTGTTGGAGAAGACTCTTGAGAGTCCCTTGGAATGCAAGGAGATCCAACCAGTCCATTCTAAAGGAGGTCAGTTCTGGGTGTTCTTTGGAAGGAATGATGCTAAAGCTGAAACTCCAGTACTTTGGCCACCTCATGCAAACAGTTGACTCATTGGAAAAGACTCTGATGCTGGGAGGGATTGGGGCAGGAGGAGAAGGGGACGACAGAGGATGAGATGGCTGGATGGCATCACTGACTCGATGGACGTGAGTCTAGGTGAACTCCGGGAGTTGGTGATGGACAGGGAGGCCTGGCACAGTGGGATTCATGGGGTCGCAAAGAATTGGACACGACTGAGCCACTGAACTGAACTGAAAATGGTATTCTTCAGTGAGTGTTGTATTCATTGGAGTTCAGCATACGGAATGCCAGATGTGAATTTGCCCCTGACCCAGATGAGCTGGCCACATGTAGTTCCAAACATTAATTTTAAATGATTCCGAATCACTGCAGCTCCCTCCTGCTGTACTTTGTATCTTTACATATTACTGTGTTTAAACTGTAGATGTTAAGTCATAGTTGTAAATACAATGAAAAAGAACTTGAGTCAGTTTAATTCTGCCATTTTATGTGACTGCTTGGAGTTTTTGTGCTTATAGTTTTAATAAACTTTCAGGAGCTAAAGCTCAAAAAAAAAAAAAAAAAAAAAAACCTTTGCTGTTAATGCCTCTTGACCGTGATAAACCAACATTGGTGTTTTTTCCTTTCTTTTCCAAAATGTATCTTGAGCATGTTGAGAAAGTTAAGCCATTAATTTTTCCCTTTCTAGTTTTTGAGATTTATTTATTTATTCATCTGTTCATTTCTGGTAGAATTATGTCTATTAAGGTCAATAAAGAAAAATTTTATAATCTGCTTTTCTTTTATGGACATTATTAGTTTCCTGTCATAGTTATTACTGAAAATAATTCTGTCATATAGAGGAAGACCATTCTTCTCTATTGGCTATACTAAATATGTCACTGATTGGATATATATGGATTGCTGTGAATGCATGTGTGGCAAATTTCTTCAAGTTATTATTGCAAATGGAATCCATGAGACTCTGGGTTAAGAGAAATGCTATCAATTATGTTCATCTAAGGCTTCCCTTATGGCTCAAACAGTAAAGAATACATCTGCAATGCAGGAGACCCGGGTTTGATCCCTGTGTTGGAAAGATCTCCTGGAGAAGGGAATGGCTACCCACTCCAGTATTCTTGTCTGGAGAATCCCATGGGTAGAGGAGTCTTCCAGACTACAGTCCATGAGGTCACAAAGAGTCAGATACAACTAAGCAACTAACACTTTCCTATTTGTTAACTGACTCCTTTAATAAGCAGGGAAGGAGAATAGGACTGATTTGTATCTTGGACCTTCCTCCATGTCTCATGAACTTCTTAATGATTTATCTGCTTACAACATTCTGGCAAATCCTTTTAGGTTTCCTATATGGTTTAGTATTTCATTCAAAGTGACTTTGTTCAGATGCATATGATGTATGCTAGTAGTATGGTCCTTTTCAGTTTTTAGAGCCAGTGAGTTAAGGGCTACCAGTGAAGATTTTCTTTGGTTGGACACTTTTAGTATTAGCTTTGTTAGAAGCTAATAATATATGTGTTAATCATCTACACTTTCCAATGCTAGAAAGATGTGCTGTGCTTAGTTGCTCAGTTGTGTCCAACTCTTTGTAACCCCATGGACTGTAGTCCATCAGGCTCCTTTGTCCATGGGGAATTCTCCAGGCAAGAATACTGGAGTGGGCTGCCATGCCCTCCTCCAAGGGAGCTTCCCAACCCAAGGATCAAACCCAGGTCTCCCACATTGCAGGCGGACTCTTTACCATCTGAGCCACCAGGGCTAGGAATATAATGCTGAAATAAAAAGGTTTCCTTTAGTCAAGTAAACATTGGCATAGTAACCGACAGACTCCATATTTACCTTCACTTCAAGATTTAAGTATCAGTATCAGTTCAGTTGCTCAGTCATGTCCAACTCTTGGTGATCTCATGGACTGTAGCATTCCAGGCTCCCTGTCCATCACCAACTTCCAGAGCTTGCTCAAACTCATGTCCATCAAGTCAGTGATGCCATACAACCATCTCATCCTCTACTGTCTTCCTCTCTCCCTGCCTTCAATCTTTCCCAGCATCAGGGTCTTTTCCAATGAGTCAGTTCTTCCCATTAGGTGCCCAAAGGTGGAGCTCCAGCTTCAGCATCCGTCCTTCCAATGAATATTCAGGACTGATTTCCTTTAGGATTGACTGGTTTGATCTCCTTGCAGTCCAATGGACTCTCAAGAGTCTTCTCCAACACCACAGTTCAAAAGCATCAAGATTTAAACTTCCATTACATAAGAGTGCTTTTATTTTATTGTGGAATAAAGCAAGGTTAATAAAAATGAATTTGCAACATACAGCTTTTTCAAGAAACTGGAAAAATATAAGCACATCATTATCTGATACCAGAATCAGAGTTTGGCAAATATGAGGGGAATAAAATTTAATATCAGAACCAGAGCTGCTAAGAATGTGAGCAGTTTCTGCTGGTCACTGGTCATGCTGCTGTCCTCCCTGTAGGCCAATGACATGGCATCACATTGGTAAGTGATTCCAGTCTGTAGTGACACAGGACTCAGAGCTATCACAGGAGCTCCTCTCAACATGAGGAAGTCAGCAGGATTTAGTTATCAGACTGATCTGGCCCACTCCCTCCTCTCTGGACACTGTTCGGGTGGGCACTGCCAAGACGTGACTCTGTGATTCTTGTTTTTCAAGCTTTCATGGCCAAACAGCCTCTCTTCTGAGTGATGCCATCTTTCTTTTAAAGTGACTATCCTATTGATTCTGGAATTTTCCCCCACTAAAGACTGTCTGAATCTGAGTCATTTTGTATTGATTGTATAATTTCACCCTCAGAGGACAATGCTATAATCATTATTTTCTGGCAACTTATTATTACATAACAGCTATAGAGATCAGAAGGAAGTTTACCAATCAACTGAGGGTTTTATCAATCTCTTTTCAGTGCATTCACTTCTGAATTTATAGATGAGCATGAGGAATTGGGATGGGTTCAGGGGAAAGCCATGAAGATGAATAATGTATTTGAGAATGCCTCATGATGAAAGATCAAAAGTACCGAGGGAGAGAAAGCTGAAGGTGAATTTAATAATAGTATCCAAAAATACTGAGCTACCAGGGAAGCCCCTATTAAACATAAGAGAACAAATTATTTTACAACATGGAGTTAGGCTTGACCAAAAGAAGAACTTCCTTATGGTGAGAAATGTGAACAATGCATTGGCTCCCACAAAAGAGTTGGAAATCTGCTCCACAGCGCTTGAAAAATGGATCTATTTCCCCTTATTATAGACTTTAATCCTTTCTGAAGGCAGAGAAATGGGCCACATAACTTTTCAATTTTTCTTCCAGATCTAAGATTCATGGATTAACTTGCACAGGAAGAGAATAATGAATCCTTCCATGGTTAACTGAACCAGGAACTTCAGGTTGTGATCAAGGTTAAATTTCAAGGAAATTCCTTTTTTGTGCACTGGTTTTAATTTCTTTTAGTATAAGAATTCTTTGAGATACTGATATAACCATCAACCATCACATAACCATAGGTGCACATACACCACACTTTTACACACAATTCTCAGGGAGTCATTGGCTCCCCATGACATATACAAGGAGCCCTTTAAGAGTCTAGGGAGTCAAGTTAAAAAGTCTCTTTCTAGAGTAAATTTATTGTTATCCCAGACATTGTCACTCCCATTTTTCTCTTTATAGAAAAATTTGTTCTGGAGTCTTCTCAATATCATATATTACCTTCACACCACAGGGAATGTATGGCTTGCCTACCTTTTTTATTTCTCATTGTCTTCTTTTTCTGATTCTCTCTTCTAAATTTTTCTCTTCCTCTGACTGTTTCACACCCTTTCTCAACTTTTGTTCCTTCCTCTTGGTCAAGCTTTATTAGTGGCCCCAGGACATAAGCTAACAATTTTAAAATGTTGTCGATTAAACCCCAGAAGCGTGCCTGCTTGCTCAGTCATGTCCAACTCTGTGACCCCATAGACTGTAGCCCACCAGGCTCCTCTGTCCAGGGGATTCTCCAGGCAAGAATACTGGAGTGGGTTGCCATTTCCTCCTTCAGAGGATTCTTCTGACCCAGGGATTGAATCCACATCTCTTGCATCTCCTGAATTGGCAGGCAGATTCTTTACCACTGTGCCACCTGGATTAAAATTAACATACAAGTTAAACAAAGATTCCTTAATTGCACTTGCATTAGTTGCTCAAGGTCCAAATATCATTTATGCTTTATAGTTACTTATGAAGGGAGAGCTAAAGGTAAGTACAGACTGTAGAATGTGGAAATGATTGTTGTGCTCCTGAGTTTTCATTTAGAAAAATCTGGAAAGTCCCCTTTTATGACTGGGGACAGAGGCACTTAGGGAAAGCAAATTTCTCAAACCTCTTGGCATGATGGTAATCAATTTCCCCTGAAAAGGGTTTCAATGGAAACTAACTTATGGTGACCAAAGGGAGTGGGGAGGGACAAATTAGGAGTTTGGGATTAACATAAATACATTCAGTGCCGTTCAGTTCAGTTCACTCAGTCATGTCCAACTCTTTGCGACCCCATGAATTGCAGCACGCCAGGCCTCCCTGTCCATCACCAACTCCTGGAGTTCACCCAAACTCATGTCCATCGAGTTGGTGATGCCATCCAGCCATCTCATCCTCTGTCGTCCCCTTTTCCTCCTGCCCCCAATCCCTCCCAGCATCAGAGTCTTTTCCAATGAGTCAACTCTTCACATGAGGTGGCCAAAGTACTGGAGTTTCAGCTTTACCATCATTCCTTCCAAAGAACACCCAGGACTGATCTTCAGAATGGACTGGTTGGATCTCCTTGCAGTCCCAGGGACTCTCAAGAGTCTTCTCCAACACCACAGTACAAAAGCATCAATTCTTTGGTGCTCAGCCTTCTTCACAGTCCAACTCTCATATCCATACACGACCACTGGGAAAACCATAGCCTTGACTAGACGAACTTTTATTGGCAAAGTAATGTCTCTGCTTTTCAATATGCTATCTAGGTTGGTCATAACTTTCCTTCCAAGGAGTAAGAGTCTTTTAATTTCATGGTTGCAGTCACCATCTGCAGTGATTTTGGAGCCCCCCAAAAATAAAGTCTGGCACTGTTTCCACTGTTTCCCCATCTATATATACATTACTATACACAAAGTAGATAAACAACAAGGACCTACTGTACAGCACTGAAACTATATATCCTATAATAAACCTAAAATGAAAGAAAATCTGAAAAAGAATATATCACTTTGCTATATGCTTGAAATTAACACAACATTGTAAATCAACTATACTTCAGTTTAAAAAACAGGATTCTACCCTGCTTATTTAACTTATATGCAGAGTACATCATGAGAAATGCTGGACTGGAAGAAACACAAGCTGGAATCAAGATTGCCAGCAGAAATATCAATAACCTCAGATAAGCAGATGACACCACCCTTATGGCAGAAAGTGAAGAGGAACTCAAAAGCCTCTTGATGAAAGTGAAAGTGGAGAGCGAAAAACTTGGCTTAAAGCTCAACATTCAGAAAACGAAGATAGTGGCATCCGGTCCCATCACTTCGTGGGCAATAGATGGGGAAACAGTGGAAACAGTGTCAGACTTTATTTTTCTGGGCTCCAAAATCACTGCAGATGGTGACTGCAGCCATGAAATTAAAAGACGCTTACTCCTTGGAAGAAAAGTTATGACCAACCTAGATAGCATATTGAAAAGCAGAGACATTACTTTGCCAACAAAGGTCCATCTAGTCAAGGCTATGGTTTTTCCTCTGGTCATGTATGGATGTGAGAGTTGGACTGTGAAGAAGGCTGAGCACCGAAGAACTGATGCTTTTGTACTGTGGTGTTGGAGAAGACTCTTGAAAGTCCCTTGGACTGCAAGGAGATCCAACCAGTCCATTCTGAAGGAGATCAGTCCTGGGTGTTCTTTGGAAGGAATGATGCTAAAGCTGAAACTCCAGTACTTTGGCCACCTCATGTGAAGAGTTGACTCATTGGAAAAGACTCTGATGCTGGGAGGGATTAGGGGCAGGAGGAGAAGGGGACGACAGAGGATGAGATGGCTGGATGGCATCACTGACTCAATGGGCGTGAGTTTGAGTGAAGTCCGGGAGTTGATGATGGACAGGGAGGCCTGGCGTGCTGCGATTCATGGGGTCGCAAAGAGTTGGACACAACTGAGCGACTGAACTGGACTGAGGAGAAATCAAGGGGAGATTAGAGTTGATCCTCATTATCCTCAGCACTTTTTTCAACCTTTCCCAATAATAAAATAATGTGAGGGATAAATGTGTCTCCTTATGTTACTTTGTAAAATTTCCACTTGTATGCAGCCCTTTCTCCTCTGCTGATTTCTCTTTGAGGATCTGTTGTAGAAGCCATTCCCTGGGAAAAACAGACTATGCACTTATTTAATCATCTTTCCTAATTTTGTAACATTCTGGTGTTTCCAGGCCAGATATGTTCTCAGTCCTGGGATTCAGTTTAAAGAAAATCTTGCCATAAAATAAACTCTCCAGAAGTCTGAATGTTCATGTATGAGATATAAAAGAGAAAATAAGACCAGGAGACATGTTTAGAAGATTTTCTCCTATTTTCAACTAAAAATCATCACCAAAAAAGTCAAAGATTTAAATTTGAAGTTCCCACCAAGGTTCTGTTTTAAACCATAAGAAACAAACAGAAAAAATGAACTATGCTTTTCTTCTAAGCAAAGAGTTTGATTTACACAGGAACCTTTCTCTGAATGTGTACTCAGGTAATTTAATCTTAAGGTAGCAAAGTCAACAGAACAGCATTTCTTATAGGCAGAATTCTACTTACTGAGATACTGTACTACATTTTAAAAATATTTTATGATCTTTTACAATTGGACTATACTTGGCATATAACATTATATTGGGTGGGCTTCCCAGGTGGCTCAGTGGTAAAGAATCCACCTGCCAATGCAGGAGGATTTGATCCCTGAGCCGGAATCAGGTTTGATCCCTGGATCAGGAAGATCCCCTGGAAGAGGAAATGATAACCCACTCCAGAATTCTTGTCTAAAATAATTACGGACAGAGGAGCCTGGCAGGGTACAGTTCATGGGGTCCCAAAGAGATATGAATGAGTGTCTGAGCAGGTGCGTGTGCGCGTGTGCACACACGCACGTACACACACACATACACATATTCTATTGGGTTGGAGAAAAAGTTCATTCAGATTTTTCATAACATCTTACAGAAAAACCCATCTTACAGAACAAACTTTATGGCCAACCTAATACTAGTTTCAGGTATATAGTAAAATGATTCAGTATTCATGTATATTGTGAAATGATCACCATAATAAGTCTAACATGCATCACCATATGGCCACACTGCATTTCTGTTAAAGGGAACATCAGGTCAACTGGGGCTTGAGCTATCCCACTTGTTAAGTATTTTCTCTGTATCCTCTGGTTATGGACAATACGAATTCCATCGCTAACTATACTCCACTTCTAGCACAGGCTCCCACTGAGGAGTCTGGTTTTACTGTGTGGTTCCCTTACTTCTGTGCAGAATCTTGAGGCACACATCTCTGTGAACTAAGTCTCCTGAGTTTTTCTTTTCCTTCCTATCAACTTTGCTGATTTCTTTATCCTCAGAAAAATTTTATCGTGTGACATTTAAATGCATAAACTACCTTACATCTGTTTTATACTATCATTGGAGAAGGAAATGGCAACCCAGTCCAGTGT
Source organism: Bos indicus x Bos taurus (assembly GCF_003369695.1). Lineage (NCBI taxonomy): Eukaryota > Metazoa > Chordata > Mammalia > Artiodactyla > Bovidae > Bos > Bos indicus x Bos taurus. Next base: position 22,494,692 of record NC_040084.1, on the reverse strand, counting down.
TCTTGCCTGGAGAATCCCAGGGACGGGGGAGCCTGGTGGGCTGCCGCCTACGGGGTCTCACAGAGTCGGACACTACTGAAGCGACTTAGCAGCAGCAGCAGGAGCAGGGCATTAAGGATGACAATTTTCTAATGGTATAATCTTGAAACTTAAAATTCAAGAGAAAATCAACACCTTTGAAAAGTAGGGGAGTTGACAAGTTCTGTTTCAGGAAGAGCTTATCTGCTCTGATTCGAACTCAATTGGACCAACCTAAAGTTTCTGCCTACCTCTCCACAATTAAGATCACAGCAAAGACAAGCTCTAAAATAAAAAACATTTTGCCAAATCCAGATTTTTGTCACACCTACAGGTATATGTGGCAGAAAATCATCTATAAGTCAGTTATCCAGGGTCGGCAACAAAATCCCATGTTTTCTCATTTCTCAGGATTTTCAGCTGAATGGTCTAAAAAATATGGAAGCAGTTTGACATATGCTAAATCTTAAATATTGCCCTACAGAAATGAGTGAAGTAAGTCAGAAAGAAAAACACCAATACAGTATACTAACGCATATATATGGAATTTAGAAAGATAGTAACGATGACCCTATATGCGAGACACAGATATAAAGAACAATCTTTTGGACTCTGGGAGAAGGCGAGGGTGGGATGATGTGAGAGAATGGCATTGAAACATGTATATTATCATATGTGAAACAGATCACTGGTCCAGGTTCGATGCATGAGACAGGGTGCTCAGGGCTGGTGCTCTGGGATGACCCTGAGGGACGGATGGGGAGGGGGGTTCAGGATGGGGAACACATGTACACCCATGCCTGATTCATGTCAGTGTATGGCAAAAACCACTACAATATTGTAAAGTAATTAGCCTTCAGTTAAAATAAATACATTAATTTTTTTTTTAATTGCAGAATTCTTTTTGGTAGCACTTAAGCATTCTCATTGCTGTTTGTGATTGAGCTCTCCAGGTTCTTAGAACCATTGCTCTTTTTTCTGGGAAGTCTGGACAATCTGGAGAAAACACAGTGGGATGGTTGAGAGAGGCCCACTACACAGCTGTGGGTTGAAAACCGCAGTAGAGGGCACCCCACAGTTTAGGAACGAGGAGCCTTATTTGTTGTAAAGGAAAAATTGGGAAGAAGGGATTTTTACTGAACAAGGTGTCCAGCTCTTCTAAGCATGGCACATTTTTCTGATGTCTACATTTGGCCGTTTATTTATGTGTCTTTCTTGAACTTAAATGGTTTTCAACTTTGAATTTCTCCTCTGTAATCTTCAAATTAAGGAAATGACTCTGGATATAGTCACTTGACGTTTCTTTGGTGGCTTTCATGGTTTCTAGAAAGTGACAGAGAAAGGGAGGTTGGGAGGTGAGGGTTGACACAAGCAGAGAAGCTGAGCCCCTTGCAGTCTGTACTTCTTCAGAATCCAGCATTTTAGGGATTCCTTAGACTACAGTTAAAGCAATTTTAAGTTTGCAGACAATTGTTGTTTAGTCACCCAGTCGTATCTGACTCTTTGGGACCCCATGGACTGGAGCCCGCCAGGCTCCTCTGTCTAGGGGATAATGCTGGCAAGAATACTGGAGTGGGTTGCCATTCCCTTCTCCAGGAAATCTTCCTAACTCAGGGACTGAACCCTTAGCTCCTGCACTAGCAGGTCGACTATTTGTCCCTGAACCACCAGGGAAGCCCCAAATTTGTTATTATTCCCTTTGTAATTAGAAAGTATATATAGATAATGCATGTGTGCAGCTCAGTTGTGTCCAACTCTTTGCAACCCCATGGAATATAGCCCATCAGGCTCCTCTGTCCATGGAATTTCCCAGGCAAGAATACTGGAGTATGTTGCCATTCCCTTCTCCAGGGGACATTCTAACCCAGGAATCAAACCCGAGTCTTTCGTGTTTCCTGCATTGTCCGGCAAATTCTTTACCACTGCACCACTTGGGAAGCCCAAGGATATAGAAGGGAGACATTTTGAGACTGCAATGTCCTGCTGCACATCTTAGTTTGCCCTACTAAAATTAGCATCCAGCAATGCTTCTTGCCTACAACAGTTATTTCTGTACTATCTGTCAATTATTGTTAGCTATTTCCATTTCACTGATCCTTTCGTGTTTATTATTAAAATCTTACTGTGAAGAAGAGTGGTCCTTTCTCCCCCGTTTATTTATTTATTCAAGTATTTACTCATATCAATATGGACTAATAGATGTTTGCTTTATTCCATAGACTATAAACCATTACTATTATTACTATTTATTTTTCAGTAAATAATCAAGCTCCCTCAGGAAGGTGCCTCTGTGCTTTTAACATAGCCTCTACTTTTTAAAAAATGTACTTTCTTACTTTTTGGCACTTATAACATCCCTACCTTAGCTTTGAAATCAGTTTTCCCCCAAAGCCCTGATTTCTTTTGTTTGGGTGATGTTTAGAAACCAAGATCTAGATGTCATTACTTCTAGACCCGCCTGTATATCTTTAGCTATATATCTATATAAACTATTATAAACTAATTTTTTTATTCTTATCCAACACCATAGACAGCTTCCTCATTCTTATTTTAACTCCTATCTCTGTGAGAAATCAAGATTTACATTAACCATACATAAACTTTGTTTCAGGTGTACTAACCTACCTCTGTGAAAACCAAATTTAATAGAGGATGGTATTTGTGTCCTTTTTTTATTTTAACTATATATACATAATAAACTGTAGTTTTCCAGAGTTACTTAGGCTAGTCATTTTCTTTACCAACTCCTTCACTGTAGTTATATTATTCATTGGTAATGCAATTACCCCTCTTTGAACTCCATTCTGGGCTCCTCTGATGTCCTGGTTGACTTTGTTTTTAGTTGTATTAAACCTCAAGGTTCTAAAAATTAGAAATATACATAAAGGTTATACTTTCCCCATTCTTTCCACTTAGACACTGTGGATAACCACCCCCATTCATGTTTCTGGTTTGTTCTTCCAATATTTCTTTATGTATACTTTCTTATTTCCCTGCATTTCTTATGGAAGATAACACCCTGTAGATTATCTTTTGTACTTTGCTTCTTGTACTTAGCGATGTATCCTAGAAGACATTCTATATCAGTTCATAGTGATTGTCCTTATTCTTCATATGGTTGCTTACTTCACTGTATGGAGATGCTGTAGTTTATTCAGACCCACTTATATATGGGTAAGTGGTGTTAGAGCTTTGTTGCATTTTGCCAAATTCCCCGTCCAGAAGATTGTTCCAGTTTGCATTCTTAGCCATGTTAGAGAATGCCTATTTCTTCATAGCCTGACCAATAGCATGTGTTGTCATACTTCCAGATTTTCTCCAATCTGATAGGTGAGAAATGGTAACTCAGATTTGCTTTAATTTGCATTTCTTTAACTATGAGTGAGTTTAAGCATCTTTATATATGTTTAAGGAAATGGCAACCCACTCCACTGTTCTTGCCTGGAGAATCCAGGGACGGGGGAGCCTGGTGGGCTGCCATCTCTGGGGTCGCACAGAGTTGGACACGACTGAAGCGACTTAGCAGCAGCAGCAGCAGTAAGGGCCACATATTTAAGGGCTATTTCTATATATTTCTGTGAATTTTCTATTCATATCTTTTCTGCCATTTTTCCTTTGGGTTTGGTCCTTTGTCCCTTAGTTTTTAAGAGCTCTTGTATATTTTAGCTTTTTCTTTGGGATATATATTGCAAATGTGTTCTCCTAGTTTGTTAGTTGCCTTTTAAGTTATGGTGTTTGCCATCCAGTTTTTTTTAATTTCAATTTTTATTAATAGAAACTATTTTGTTGCTTAAAAAAAAGAGTTGACCATCATCTAAGCCTTCAGCAAGTCACCATCATTTTGCTGGTGGCAAGTCTTGCCTCAGCGTTGATGGCTGCTGACTGATCATTGGGGTGGTGGTTGCTAAAGGCTGGGGCAGGGTTTTAAATAAGAAAGCAGTTAAGCTTGATGTGTCGATAGACTCTTCCTCTCACTTGAACACTTAGAGGTTCTTTTAGGGTTATTAATTGGCCTAGTTTCAATATTGCTGTGTCTCAGAACAGAGAAACCTGAGGAGAGTGAGAGATGGGAATCCCTGATCAGTGGAGCCCTGAGAACACAGAACGCACAGAGAATGTGCCGATTGGGTTCGTCACTTCATATGGCATGGTTCGTGGCACCTGAAAGCAATCACAATAATATCATCGAAGGCCACCGATCTCAGATCACCATAACAAATACTGAAAAATTTGAAATATGGTAAGATACCAAAATGTGGCACAGAGACATGAAGTGAGCAGATGCTGTTGGAAAGATGGCACTGAGAGACCAGCTCCGTGTGGAGTTGTCACAGACCCTTCAGTTTGTAAAACAAAAAACAATTAAAAAAAAAAAACAACTATCTGTGAAGTGCAGTAAGATATGCCTGTATTTTGTTTTATCACCTCTAAATTTTGAATCATAGTTTGAAAGCCTTTTTCAGCATTGAGGTTAAAGAAAAATTCGCTCATTTCCCCCCTAATACTCCTATGGTTTCATGTATTATGTTGAGATTCATGATCTATTTGAAGTTTATTCTGTGTCCCTAGTGAGGTGTGGATCTAATTTTATCTTTTGCTAAAGGGCTACCATTTTACTAAAATGTTGATCTTTACACCAGTAATTCCAGATCCACTCTTGTACTAAATTTCCTTATGCCTTTGGATCTGTTTTTATTCTTTTCCTTTGGTCTCTGTCTAATCATGTGCCACAATGTTTCAATCATAGAAACTTTACAATATAGTATGTTTTAGGCAGGGCTAGATCCCCCTCACAGTTTTTCAGTGTTTTCCTGGCTATCCTTGCACATTTATTTTCCATATGAACTTCAGCATCAACCTAACTCCATAAAAAAGCTGATTGGTATTTTATTGAGATTGTAAATGTATCAGTTAATGTTGAAGAGAGCTGACATCTTTATAATGTTGAGTCATTCTATTCAAGAACAGGGGAAACTGTGCAGTTGTTCAAATCGACTTTTGTGTGTCTCAGGAGAGTGCCATTAATGTTTTAATCCAAAGAAGAGATTGATAACAAAAGGTTTGGGGCCCAAGGAGTCTCAGGGCACCATCATCAAACAAGGCAGGCAGGATGGTGGTTGCCTCCCCGAGCACTTACCTACCAGATGGTAGACTCTGCGCTGGGTCCTGTGGATACAAAAGCGAAACACCTGGTCCCTGCCCAGGAAGCACTCACAGTCTAGTGAAGGAGACAGATTATTAAACTGACAGGAGCAATTACTTTTTTCTTCCCAAGGATAGCCCAGTCTTTTCACTGAGGAGGCGATCTAGAGTCAGTGTCTGTGAGCCATCAAAGAGGATGTTGACATCAGTTGTATGAAACCTAGCTGGACATTTGTTTCTTGAGGTTATGTATGCATTCAATCACTTTTGCCTGAAACTGTGTCTTGCTGCCAGAGAAGGCAATGGCAACCCACTCCAGTACTCTTGCCTGGAAAATCCCATGTACGGAGGAGACTGGTGGGCTTAGCAGTAGCAGCAGCAGTGTCTTGCTGCTGCGTTGCTTCAGTCATGTCCAACTCTGTGCGACCCCATAGACGGCAGCCCACCAGGCTCCCCCATCCCTGGGATTCTCCAGGCAAGAACACTGGAGTGGGTTGCCATTTCCTTCTCCAATGCATGAAAGGGAAAAGTGAAAGTGAAGTCACTCAGTCTTGTCTGACTCTTAGCAACCCCATGGACTGCAGCCCACCAGGCTCCTCCGCCCATGGGATTTTCCAGGCAAGAGTACTGGAGTGGGGTGCCATTGCCTTCTTAAAAGTCTATTTGTAAAGTGTTGGAGCCCTTTGTTTTCATGCCTGGGTATCAAGTGAGGTATTAAGTGAAATGTAATGAGTTGACTCCAGCAGCAGTTAGGGCACAGCAAGCTTCTCTTCTCAAATCATTTTACTTTCCCTTAGCCATTAATAATTTGCCCGTAAAGGAAGCAAATCCTCAAAGATTTTTCTACAAATTCTTGCAGTTTAACATGTGCCTAACACTTCTTTGGTGGGTAATGACAGTGTTGGACCTCATGTTTACATGTTTTAAACAAAAAATAGTTGCTGCCTAAATGGAGTTAATGACTCCTGCAAGCTTAATTCAATCTTATTTTGAGAGTTAAACAGTATCTTAAGTCAAGTGTGATCCTGTGGAAGTTAATTAACCCTTTCAGGATTATTGATGTTCCTAGTTGTTCAGTCACTCAGTCGTATCCAACTCTTTGCGCCCCCATGGACTGCAGCACGCCAGGCTTCCCTGTCCTTCACCATTTCCCAGAGCTTGCTCAAACTCATGTCCATCGAGTCAGTGATGCCATCCAACCATCTCTCCTCTGTCATCCCCTTCTCCTCCTGCCTTCAATCTTTCGCAGCATCAGAGCCTTTTCTAATGAGTATACTCTTCCCATCAGGTGGTCAAAGTATTGGAGCTTCAGCTCCAGCATCTATCCTTCCAATATTCTGGATTAATTTCCTTTAGGATTGACTGGTTTAATCTCCTTGTGGTCCAAGGGTCTCTCAAGAGTCTTCTCCAACACCAAAAAGAGACAATTGACCTTCTGAACTGCCCTCTGGCCAAATATCAAATTCCCCGTCTCACATTCTCTCTTTCAGTTCAGTTCAGTTCAGTCACTCAGTCATGTCCAACTCTTTGTGAGCCCAAAAATTGCAGCACGCCAGGCCTCCCTGTCCATCACCAACTCCTGGATTTCACTCAAACTCATGTCCGTCAAGTCGGTGATGCCATCCAGCCATCTCATCCTCTGTCATCCCCTTTTCCTCCTGCCCTCAATCCCTCCCAGCATCAGAGTCTTTTCCAATGAGTCAACTCTTCGCATGAGGTGGCCAAAGTACTGGAGTTTCAGCTTTACCATCATTCCTTCCAAAGAAATCCCAGGACTGATCTCCTTCAGAATGGACTGGTTGGATCTCCTTGCAGTCCAAGGGACTCTCAAGAGTCTTCTCCAACACCACAGTTCAAAAGCATCAATTCTTCGGCACTCAGCTTTCTTCACAGTCTAACTCTCACATCCATACATGACCACTGGAAAAAACATAGCTCTGACTAGACAGATCTTAGTCAGCAAAGTAATGTCTCTGCTTTTTAATATGCTGTCTAGGTTGGTCATAGCTTTTCTTCCAAGGAGTAAGCATCTTTTAATTTCATGGCTGCGGTCACCATCTGCAGTGATTTTGGAGCCCCCCAAAATAAAGTCTGTCGCTGTTTCCACTGTTTCCCCATCTATTTCCCATGAAGTGATGGGACCGGATGCCATGATCTTCGTTTTCTGAATGTTGAGCTTTAAGGCAACTTTTTCACTCTCCACTTTCACTTTCATCAAGAGGATTTTTAGTTCCTCTTCACTTTCTGCTATAAGAGTGGTGTCATCTGCATATCTGAGGTTATTGGTATTTCTCCTGGCAATCTTGATTCCAGCTTGTGCTTCTTCCAGCCCAGCATTTCTCATGATGTATTATGCATAGAAGTTAAATAAGCAGGGTGAAAAATAAATAAATAAATAAATAAGCAGGGTGACAATATACAGCCTTGACGAACTCCTTTTCCTATTTGGAACCAGTCTGTTGTTCCATGTCCAGTTCTAACTGTTGCTTCCTGACCTGCATATAGGTTTCTCAAGAGGCAGGTCAGGTGCTCTGGTATTCCCATCTCTTTTAGAATTTTCCACAGTTTATTGTGATCCACACAGTCAAAGGCTTTGGCATAGTCAATAAAGCAGAAACAGATGTTTTTCTGGAACTCTCTTGCTTTATAGATGATCTAGCGGATGTTGGCAATTTGATCTCTGGTTCCTCTGCCTTTTCTAAAACCAGCTTGAACATCTGGAAGTTCACGGTTCTTGTATTGCTGAAGCCTGGCTTGGAGAATTTTGAGCATTACTTTACTAGCGTGTGAGATGAGTGCAATTGTGCGGTAGTTTGAGCATTCTTTGACATTCCCTTTCTTTGCGATTGGAATGAAAACTGACCTTTTCCAGTCCTGTGGCCACTGCTTAGAACAGAATTTTAAGTTTCACAGTGGAGCTCTGATAATGATAGGACTCTGATGTGGATATATGCTGCTCACGGCAGAATTCAAGGTGGTGATGCTGATACCAGGACAAGGGACAGGGTGGGAGAAGGGAAGGAATCCCAATCCTTTCCATTCCTTCTCATCTCAGCTTGAAAGTAAAAGGAACACTTTCAATGCAGCTTTTCAAAAAGTGAAGACTGTTTCTTTAGGGAGCCTTAGAGTCCAGAAGGGAAAGTGATGAAACATAATCTTAGAAGCCTTCAGAATGAGAATCAGGCAGCTATTATTCAAACAAGCTGAAAATAACCTTACATGGAACTTGCTCAGGAGTAACTCCTAGAATTTAACCAGTGGGTTTTTTTTTTTTTTTTCCTGTTAATGTCTTCCCTCCTCTTTTCTGCACAAAACTGTAGTCATTCAGTTGCATCCATTCATTCCCCTAAAGACAGCTCAGTTTTTTGCACTGAGGAGGGGAAGTAGAGTCAGCGTCCCTATCCTCCACACTCACCCCCTCTCCAACCCCTTTCTCCACTCTCACTCATACGTTTCCTCTTTCATTTTCATTCTAAAGTGGTGCTCCAGGAGGATTATATAGTCTCCAAGACTTTGTGATTCATCACCATCCTCAGTAATCTACAAAGCTACTTTTTTTTTTTTTTTCTGATTCTTATACCCTTTACCCAAGAGAATGTTATGTCCTAAAATCACTGGTCAGGTCAGTTAATATCAGCAGGTTTCTTCCAGTCATCCTTCCATCAAACAAGAGTACTTATCTCAAAATAATAGCTAACATTTATAGAGTGACACAAGTTATAATCGGAAAATGTCAGAAACATAGGAAAGGGAGGCCAGAATGCCAAGGGGTCATTAAAGACTGACAAGCTAAGAAGTGTGAAATATGGAACGGAGTATGAGTTTTCCCACTTAGTTTCATTATAGTTATATAAGAGGGAAACACATTTGCTCTTTTCCTCTTTCCTGTAGCCTTTTTTCATCTGAGTGTTTGACACAGGGCCAGTAGGAGATGCTACAGTAACTTCTCAAGAGTAACTGCTTCCCTTCCACTCCTGTCAGTGAAGATATAACACCCTCCACTATATATGAAGTTTCTAACAATAGGAGCTTCTCACCACTGTTTTTAATGTTCTTGGCTGACCTAGTGGTAATGTCTAGGTGTAACCCCAGGAAACCACATCCATCCATGCACTTCATAGCTGAATTTCTGCTTCTTAACAGCCTCTCCATATCTGGTTGTTTTCATCTCATTACGTATTAAGTTTTGGCAGAATAAGTTACAAAAAGGAGCATTTCCAGATTTACTTGCTATATCACTGCTCCTTTCCCTTCTGTAGTTTCAGTTTTATATTTTACGGCACGCAGAGGAAAGAAACGAATTATTTATAAACTGAGTAAATGAAATGTTTATGTTTTAGCTTGTGTCCTCCCCCTTAACCCCACTTCCCTGGAGATTCAGAATTTGTGTTTTATTATGTTTGGACTAAAAATAGAACTATGCAGTAGTTATAACTGTGTGGGATTTACTGGCTTGTGGTCTTCCTTGGATTTGATGGTTACTACACCTTGAGTCTTAGAGCAAGCTCACTGTGACTTAGTTATTGTAATTTAGGACCAGCCATGCTTCAAACTGACAGCCCTGCCCACAGACTCACACCAGTTCCTGCCCTGGGGTAGGTGGAGGGCAGAGAGCATCTGAAACGGACACCTTGTCACTAGGAAAAACCTGCTTCAAAAATTTTTCCCGACCCACTTTCTCTCCTACTGGGACTCCAGTTATATTTGACTATTTGATATCATCTCAGAGTTACAGATGTTCTGAATTTCAAAACATTCTTTTCTTTTTATTTCAGCTTCAGTCATTTTTATTGACTTGTTCAAAGTGCACTCATCCCTTTCTCTGCAGTATCCAATTTGCTATTTGCCCATCTAATAAATGTCAGCTTCTGATATCACAGTTTGAAGTTTTAAAATTTCCATTTGGTTACTTCATGTTGTTCCCATTTTTCATAGAAAATTCTATTTCCTTACTCATAATATGCATTTTCTTATAAATTCCTTGATAATGTATAATAATTATTCTGAATGACTTCGTTTTTTGCTTCTTGTGCTTTTTGGTTTCCTATTATGCACATGTTAACTTTTAAGAAATAAATGTTATTTTAAAAACCTTAAAAAAAAATAAAGTTCCTGTCTACTACTTTCAGCAGCAATCTCTGGGTCTATTTCTATGTCATCTAAATTTTCTCTTGGTTATCACATTCCTGCTTCCCCACATTTTTCACTGACAGTTGTATCTATATTTTTATTTTTATCATATATTGAGAAAAAGAGAGGGAGAGAAGCAGGGGACAGAGAGAGAGACACACAGAGAGTTCCAAACATTGTGAATAAAGGACATTGGAGGCTTTATGATCTTGCTGGTATTTGAACTGGGAGGGGTTACTTCATTTCCAGACATACTAGATTCACCTTGACCTTGTAGTCCAATCACAGTGAAAGCCCAGGACCCGTGTGGTTGCCCTTTGGTCACCAGCCCCTCTCCCACTGTTTCTTTGTCTATTGGGGGGAAGGCTGGGTGAATAGATTCCTGAAACTGAGACCCTCAATTAAATCCCCCAGTCAATCATAAGTCTTCCCCTTATCCCTGAGCAAGGTCTTTCCATCTCTGGCAGCTCACCTAAACCCTGGATTCAAGTATAGAAGTTGCTGTGTTCTCTGTTGACCTATGATGGGTTCATCTCTTTCTGGAAGGTAGTTTATCCAGTCGTCTTTCTGCCACCATTCTCCACTAGCCTCATAGAAAAGTATGGTTTTTACTCAGCCATTAAAAAGAATACATTTGAATCAGTTCTAATGAGGTGGATGAAACTGGAGCCTATTATACAGAGTGAAGTAAGCCAGAAGGAAAAACATAAATACAGTATTCTAACGCATATATATGGAATTTAGAAAGATGGTAACAATAACCCTGTGTATGAGACAGCAAAAGAGACACTGATGTATAGAACAGTCTTATGGACTCTGTGGGAGAGGGAGAGGGTGGGAAGATTTGGGAGAATGACATTGTAACATGTAAAATATCATGTAAGAAACGAGTTGCCAGTCCAGGTTCGATGCACGATACTGGATGCTTGGGGCTGGTGCACTGGGACGACCCAGAGGGATGGTATGGGGAGGGAGGAGGGAGGAGGGTTCAGGATGGGGAACACATGTATACCTGTGGTGGATTCATTTTGATGTTTGGCAAAACTAATACAATTATGTAAAGTTTAAAAATAAAATAAAATTAAAACCAAAAATAAATAAATAAATAAATAAATAACAAAAAAAAAAAAAAAAAAAAAAAGAAAAGTATGGTTTTATTTTGTCTGGGGTTTTCTTGCAGTGTCTGTGAGAGCAAAAGTATTTTACATCTTCCTGCATCCTCACTGAAAAAAGCAGAAGTCTGAACTGCTTCTTTGGTTCAACAATTCTGTGCCCTGGCAAAGGCCCCAGGACATTGAGGAATGTTCATAAAGTCCCCAGAGAATCTCTGTGGCATCAATGGCTTTTTGTTACAAAGTAGAAAAAAGATGAATAATGAAATTTCCTGAGAAGATATGATTTGTATTTTCCAAATGAGATGACAAACGGAGGATCATTAAGGACTACCTCATCACAGGATCAGACACTATGAAGAAACCACGTGGCCACAATCACAGTATTTCAGAGCTGGTAGAACAGCTTGGTGGTATTCAGTCATCCAGTCGTGTCCAGCTCTTTGCGACCCCATGGGCTGCAGCATGCCAGGCCTCCCTGTCCCTCACCATCTCCCAAAGTTTGCCCAAGTTCATGTCCATTGCATCGGTGGTGCCATCCTCTGATATCCTTTTCTCCTTCTGCCCTCATTCTTTAGAACATCTTAGGTGGTCTGAAGTCCAAATTCCCTATTTTATGGGCATTGATACTCATTTGGGTTCATTTGATAGACTGAATTTCTTTTTCCTTTTCTAGTGCCTGGGGAAATCCTATGAGTAAACATCAGCATTGTTTTCATCAGACCTGTAATGAAGGCTGGTCTTTCCTTTCTTATTCCTTATAATCAAAAATACCAGAAAGTGGTTATCTTTTCCTAAGTTCTGAATTTGAAGTCTTAAAAAAAGGAAGAAGCTTCAAACTTAGACCTCACAGCATAGGGAAAAATCACACCATCTCTGCGTAAAGGAAAACAGGTGGTGGTGAGTGGTGTGGTCATCTTTTGACAGAAAATAACACCTCAACTTAGTGTTCTGAGGCAGAGCAGATCTGGAGGGCCATGGGCATTTTAGAATGCATAGGAATCCTAGATCAGTAGGATATCATAGAAAAATAGGCTAATGAAGAGTACACCTCAAACTCTTCAGTACTGACTCATAGGCTCAGGGACTAAATATCCATGCTTTGGACATGTAAAAACTAAAAGTAGAACTCGTGGTGGTTGAACTGTTCTTTTCACAGTCTAAAATTGATATCCCTAATGATTTGTGTTGAGATATGGTCCACTGCTTGTTTGGTTTTCTGTTTAAGCTGGGGCTTGTGACCTTGCTTTTCCATGTAGTGTTTCTTAAAAGTTCTGGGAAAAGGTGCTTGAGAGTCACCTTCACGCTTTAACAGGGGATCAATAGTTATTTCCTATGGGAACTTTAGAGTTCCAAAGAGCTTAAAAAATTGAACCAGAAATAGCCAAGGAAGGAAAGAAAAACAGTGACCCAGTGATAAATACCCTGTTAAGTAAGCTTACAATCCAAGAGAAAACAGGAAATTTGGGAGGCCTATACATCTTTAGGAAAGAAAAGAGGAAAGTTTGTGGTTGATACAAGAGCATGGTCTATGACTGGTTCCATAAATTGGGATACAGAGAAGCATTTGTTCTTCCAGAGAATAATTGATTCAATGGCCAATGGTCATAATTGGTCAATGTCTTGTCTGGAATTTATGGCAATGCCATAAACTAAATATACGTGAACATCTTTTCTCAGTCTTTCACAAGAAAAGGTGATTTTCATTATTGGAAGATTTTTTTTTTTTCACAAATAAGAGATTAAACTCTGTTGGCTTTATGGTAGCTCCCAATAGATATGTTTTGGTAAGAAGATTCAGAAATAATTGTGATTGTTACCTCCAGCCATCTCCAAGATTCTTAAGGACATTTTATGGTTTGCAAACAAAAGGTATTAAATGTAAAAATTTTGTCAGCAAATGATATTCTTTATGCAGTTTATATTTTGGTTCCTTTTGTTTGTTTTATTCATTTGTTACTTTTTTATTTAAATTTATTTATTTTAATTAGAGGCTAATTACTTTATAATATTGCATTGGTTTTGCCATACATCAACATGAATCCGCCACGGGTGTACACGTGTTCCCCATCCTGAACCCCCCACCCACCTCCCTCCCCATACCATCCCTCTGGGTCATCCCAGTGCACCAGCCCCAAGCATCCTGTATCCTGCATCAAACCTGGACTGGTGATTAGTTTCATATATGATATTATACATGTTTAAATGCCATTCTCCCAAATCATCCCACCCTCTACCTCTCCCACAGAGTCCAAAAGACTGTTCTATACATCTGTGTCTCTTTTGCTGTCTTGCATACAGGGTTATCGTTACCATCTTTCTAAATTCCATATATATGCGTTAGTATACTGTATTGGTGTTTTTCTTTCTGGCTTACTTCACTCTGTATAATAGGCTCCAGTTTCATCCACCTCATTAGAACTGATTCAAATGTATTCTTTTTAAAGGCTGAGTAATACTCCATTGTGTATGTGTACCACAGCTTTCTTATCCATTCATCTGCTGATGGACATCTAGGTTGCTTCCATGTCCTGGCTATTATAAACAGTACTGTGATGAACATTGGGGTACACGTGTCTCTTTCAGTTCTGATTTCCTTGGTGTGTATGCCCAGCAGTGGGATTATAAGGCAGTTCTATTTCCAGTTTTTTAAGGAATCTCCACACTGTTCTCCATAGTGGCTGTACTAGTTTGCATTCCCACCAACAGTGAAGAGGGTTTCCTTTTCTCTACACCCTCTCCAGCATTTATTGCTTTTTAATGTAAAGAATGTATTACCTTAGCTTTTCTCTGGTAGTGAGTGTTTCAGAGAGCACTGACCATAATACAGAAGTGGGAAAAAATAGAGAAGATTTACGAAAAATGGGAAGATTACAATGCTGAAGTTTGTGCTTTGGCAACTTGACATACAGAGGACGAAGGGGCGATAGCCCCCAGTTCCTCTTACCCCTGCCCACCAGTGCCCTCATTGACCAAACCCAGATAGAGACAATATGACACAGAGGTCTTTGAAATATAATCTACAAAGATCAGCACCCCACCCTCACCTCCCTGAAACAGAGCAGAGTGAGGAATGGGCAGGGAATGACGGAAGGAAACCAGACCCAGGATCAGCTCAGAGCCCTAAGGGGTCCTGTCGTGGAGGAGCAGGATGGCACCTGTAGGAATATCATGCAACGAGGCTTAGCCGGCAGCAGCCAAGAGCTCTTGCTATCCGTCAATTCACATCCAGTACTGAGTGGGATTTATTTTAAATGCGAAGATTGATTTATAAGCAAGGGTTTTCCTTGTAGCTAGGCCAACAGGATTAAAAAAAAAAAAGATAACTGAAGATTAGTAGTCATCATTGTTTTGTAATATTTAGACTCCCCTCAAATTGTAAACACCATCAGCAACATAAATTGAGAAGGTGTGCATGAGTGCTAAGTCGCTTCAGTCGTGACCCCATGGACTGTAGCCTGCCAGGCTCCTCTGTCCATGGGATTCTCCAGGCAAGAATACTGGAGTGGGTTGCCATGCCCTTCTCCAGGGGATCTTCCTGACGCAGGGGTTGAACTCACATCTCCTGTGGCTCCTGCATTGCATGCAGATTCTTTACTGCTGAGCCACTGAGGAAGCCCCAAATTGAGAATACTGCCGGGTAAAGTCCATAATTTATGGACTTAGACAAAAGCTTGGTTAATATTACATGGCAATTCACAAAAAGTAAAAAGTCCCTAATCATCTACTCACCCTAAATTACAGCGGTATCAGAGAAAGCAAAAACAAAGAATATATCAAAATATTATTTTAATTTACAATATTGTTTTCATCTGAACTGGGAACTAAGAAAACCTTTACTGGTATAATTTTTGTTGTTGTATGTCTACTGCATTTTAAACATATTTATTTTTATCAAAGTATAGTTGCTACACAGTACTATTTGTTACAGCTGTATAATATAGTAATTCACAATTTTTAAAGATTATACTCCATTTATAATTATTATAAAATATTGGCTACATGTAAATTCTCCATGTTGTACAATATATCCTTGTATATGTGTGTGTAATATATATGTATATGAATATATGGTGAATACACAGTTCATATATGTATATGTGTGTAATATATATATATATATATATATATATATGCCACATCTTTTTTATTCATTCATCTGCTGATGTCCATTAGATCACTTCTGTATCTTAGCAATAGTTAAGTAATGTTGCTATGAACACTGGGATGCATGTGTCTTTTAGAATTAGTGTTTTCATTTTTTTTCCAGATATATACCCAAGAATGGAATAGTTTTGTCACATCGTAGTTCAATTTTTAGTTTTTCTGAGAAACTTCCATACTGTTTCCCACAGTTCATTCAGTTCAATTCAGTCGCTCAGTCATGTCCGACTCTTTGCGACCCCATGAATCGCAGCATGCCAGGCCTCCCTGTCCATCACCAACTCCCGGAGTTCACTCAAACTTACTTCCATCAAGTCGGTGATGCCATCCAGCCATCTCATCCTCTGTCGTCCCCTTTTCCTCCTGCCCTCAATCCCTCCCAGCATCAGAGTCTTTTCCAATGAGTCAAATCTTCACATGAGGTGGCCAAAGTACTGGAGTTTCAGCTCCAGCATCATTCCTTCCAAAGAAATCCCAGGGCTGATCTCCTTCAGAATGGACTGGTTGGATCTCCTTGCAGTCCAAGGGACTCTCAAGAGTCTTCTCCAACACCACAGTTCAAAAGTATCAACTCTTTGGTTCTCAGCTTTCTTCACAGTCCAGCTCTCACATCCATACATGACCACAGGAAAAACCATAGCCTTGACTAGACGGACCTTTGTTGGCAAAGTAATGTCTCTGCTTTTCAGTATGCTATCTAGGTTGGTCATAACTTTCCTTCCAAGGAGTAAGCGTCTTTTAATTTCATGGCTGCAGTCACCATCTGCAGTGATTTTGGAGCCCAGAAAAATAAAGTCTGACGCTGTTTCCACTGTTTCCCCATCTATTTGCCATGAAGAGATGTGACCAGATGCCATGATCTTCGTTTTCTGAATGTTGAGCTTTAAGCCAACCTTTTCACTCTCCTCTTTCACTTTCATCAAGAGGCTTTTGAGTTCCTCTTCACTTTCTGCCATAAGGGTGGTGTCATCTGCATATCTGAGGTTATTGATATTTCTCCCGGCAATCTTGTTTCCCACAGTAGCTGCACCAATTTACATTCCCATCAGTAAAGGATTCCCTTTTCTCTGAATCGTCGCCAGCATTTATTATTTTAATTCTTTTGGACGATAGAGACTCTGACAGGTGTGAGGTGATAATCTTCTTACGGTTTTGATTTGCATTTTCCTGGTGATTAGCAATATTGAGCATCTTTTCATGTGCCTGTTGGCCATCTGTATTCCTCTTTGGAAAAATGTCTATTGAGTTCTTCTGCCCATTTTTTAAATTGGGTTGTTTGTTTTTCTGATGTTCAGTTTTATGAACTGTTTATATATGTTAGATATTAATCCCTTATCAATCATACCATTTGTAAATATTTTCTCCCATTCAGAAGTTTGTCTTTTCATTTTACTAATGTTTCCTTTGCTGTGCAAAAGCTTTTAAGTTTAATTAGGTCTCATTTGTTTATCTTTGCTTTTATTTCCTTTGCTTTAGGAAACAGGTCCAAAAATAATATTGCTACAATTTGTGTGTTCTGCCTGTATTTTTATCTAGGAGTTTTATAGTAGCTGGCCTCACATTTAGCTCTTTAATCTATTTTGAGTTTAATTTTGAATATGGTGTTAGAGGATTTTTAATGTTATCCTTTTACATGTAGCTGTTGTAGCTGTCTCGTTTTCCTGGCACCAGTTATTAAAGAGATTACCTTTCCTCCAATGTATATTCTTGCCTCCTTTGTTGTGGATTAATTGACCACAAGTCATGAGTTTGTTTCTGGGCTCTCCAACATGTTCCATTGATCTGTGTGTCTATTCCATACTGTTTTGAGGTGGCTTCCCATCTGTTGCAGTGGTAAAGAATGTGCCCACCAATGCAGGAGACCCAGGAGATGTGAGTTTGATCCCTGGTTCGAGAAGATGCCCTAGAGTAGGAGATGGCAACCCATTGCAATATTCTTGCCTGGAAAATTCCATGGACAGAGGAACCTGGCAGGCTACAGTCCCTGGCTTAAAAAAAGAGCTGGACATGATGTGCACACGAGGGCACACACACATTGCTTCGATGGCTGCGGCTTTGTAGTATAGCCCGACATCAAGGAGGGTGACTCCTCCAGCTTTGCTCCTCTTTCTCAAGATTAATTTGTCTGCTTGGGGTCTTTTGTGTATCCATAGAAAATTTAAAGTTATTTGTTCTAGTTCTGTGAAAAATGCTGTTGGTGTTTTGATAAGGATTACACTGAATCCGTACGTTGCCTTGGTTGTACCACCTTTTTGATAGCCAAATTGAAAAATGTGAGTGTGTGCGCCTGTGTAGACTTTTTCAAGTCATATTAAATTGAAAGGCTCTACTACAGGTGCACCTCCAGTAAAGGTCAGCCCATGATTCTACAGGTTCCTGAGTTACTAGGCTTCCAGATTTGAAAATCTTATTCTGTCTCTAAAGAAATAGATATTGATCTTTTAACAAATAATAAAACAATCTGTGACAGGAAAACTCCTTGTTTTCAAGGCCATGTGCTAAACAATTGTTCCCCTAAGAGATGCCCGAACCTCCTAAAGTAATTCATCTTGGCAGGTGGATCATCTGCTGTTACTATCTCAGCACCCTTGGCAGAAAGCAGCTTTTTGGAACTCTCCCTGTTGAACCCTAAGAGTGGCAACTAAAGGATAATCTGGTTTTTCCTGTTAGAAGATTTGATTGAAAATATGTAATGTCTCCTGCATAAGATAAACAGTGTAACCTCATACCTGCTATATTTTAGTTTAGCTTTTTATACTTTACTGTATTCACTGGGATTCTCCAGAGAAAGAGAACCAATACAGTATGTGTGTGTCTATGTCATATATTCATTCATTCATATATATATATATATATATGAGATTTTAAAGAATTGGCTTATGCAGTTATGGATGGTAGCAACTCAGAAATCTGCAGGGTGGGCTGGCAGGGCCTGGGGACCCAGAGGAGAGCTTATGCTGCAGTTCAAATCTACCGTCTGCTGCAGAATTCCTTCTTGTTCAGGAAACATCAGTCTTGTCTTCTACTCAAGCCTTCAGCTGATTGGAAGAACTTTACCCATTTTGTAAGAAGATCTGCTTTATTCAAAGTCTGTCAATTTAAATGTAAATCTCATCTAGAAACACCCTCACAAAAGGATCCGAAACAGCGTTTGGCCAAATATTTTGGCATCATAACCCAGCCAACTTGACACATAGAATTGACCCATTACTTTTAGTTTGTTATTTTATTTTAAGAACATGTCCCCAACACCCGCTTCACTCAATGTGAACATCATCTGCCCAAGGGCCGGACCCTCTACCACACACTCCTCACTGTATCCGCAGCACCCAGGTCCAGAGATGAATGAGTGACCTTGTGCTTCTAAAAGCCAACCTCTTTTGTTTCTCCCACTCCAGTGGCATTTTAGGCAGCATCTGACTTGACAAAAGCCTTCAGCGCCTCTTTGTCTAACCCCCACCACACACATATAACACCTCACCTAGAGGCCCTAGGAGCATATACTAAAAATAGATCACCCTAAATACGTAAGGCATAAGTTAACTTCTAATCATGATATTGGCCAAATATTACCCTGTATTGTCACAGGAGGAGGGAACTGTGTTTGCTACAAGGGTTCTCTGCTTCCCTGAGCAAGCTTAAGCTTTTTAATACTTTTTTTCTTCTTGTCACTGTCCTTCACACACAGTCTCACATCCTCTGTCCTCTTTATTCTTTTTTTTGCAGAACTTTTCTCTGTGTTAGTATTTTCCCCAAGTGTGCAGGGAAATGGTGTTGATTCTAGGATTCCAACAGCTTTGTGTGAAGTGCGCTTGTCTTCAGTGAGGACTGTCCCTTGCTCTTTTGACCTCTTACCTTTCCTTTCACTTCTCCCCCAGGAGCAACTCGTTGCACTGTTCACACTCGTGGACTTCACATTCAGGCCTGTGGCAGTTGTGACGCTTGTGCAGTTTTGAAAATGAACACCAGGGTTGGTGCCCAGAACCTAACTGAAATGAGGCAGTAGACCCAGAGGTCACTTAATGTGTCTTGTCCCTACTGCTCCCTTCCTTTTAGCTGGCATTTAGGTCAGTATTTACAGATGGAATCTGAATGTGCAGAATAGCTGATTTTGTTCTTGAACAAGAAATGGATGAAATCGTAAAGAAAAAATCATAACTGATGAACAATTTTTCAACATTTTTTGAGTCTAATGATTTTGGAAAATATGTCCATACTTCATTCTGTCTTGTATTTTCTTCCCCATGGAAATAGTGTAATGTGTAGGAAATTCAAATGGCAACAAGCCTGTAAATGCATATTTTTGAATGAAGGCTGTTTATCCAGTTTTCTTACTCTGCACAATAGAATCCTAACTAGACAAATAATGTATGACCTGCTTAGTTCAGGTTTTTATCCAAAATACTGATACTTTACCTTTTTTATAGTCAGAGATCTCTTTGAAAGTCTAAAAAATACTATAGACCGCTTACCTTACCTAATTCACATGTAGATGTGAAACTTTGGAAAGATCTTTAGCCTTGATCCAGAGATCCTGGCATGTCTATCCCTGGGACTCTAGGTAAAAGCCTTTGGTCTGTGGCAAGCAATTTTGCTCACTCTGAACTTTTTACAGGATTAACTGGAATTGAACTGGAATTGCTCACTCATGTTATGTAAAGTACCGTAAATTTCACTCAATTGTTAACCTAACAGTGAACCTCAAATGAAAGCCAGGGACATTTGCTGTAAATGTCTCATTGCTTCTCACAGAGACGGGTTGAGACCAGGGATGATCTGTGCCTGGGAGCAGCCTGGGTTCCATGTCTCTCCAGCTGTGCCCTCCTTCAGGGCATTTGTTAGATCCACATTGGGATATATACATTTTCATCTTTAGGAACTAAGCTTGCCTCTCTACTTATGCACGTGTGCTCTTTTCTTTTTAAGTACAAACTCCCTCAACTGTATTGCTAAGGATTTCTTTCTCTTAAAAAAAAAAAAAATGCCTGCTACCAGTAAATTCCCAAAGGACTTTTCTTTCTGTTTGCAGGAAGCTGCAGTTTACGTATGATCTCTCTCTGGATGGAGTTTATTCCATCACTCTTTGTTCTGTAGTCTTTGCTCTCCTTTGGAATTGGAAGAAGTTTTTAAACACCTTGGGATTGAAAGAGTGTCTTTGTAGGTGGAGTGTGAGCTAAAAGCAGATCCCTCACTGCAAATAGGGTAGAAATACGAAAGCCATAACATCTCCTGTCTCTCTGCCCTCTTACCTCCAGCTGAAGCATCTAAGGGTGTGCTCCCATAACCACATCACAATCAGTAGGCTGCAGCAGTTAAGCAGAGTGTAAGCAGAAAATAAACTTACTCTATCTCACAGTTATCCAACATTATCTCATACCTTTTAACAAGCTACTCTTAAACGTTTGCTTCAGGCCGAAGCCTTAAAGTGGAAGTTTTATGTTGTGAAACATTTTGAACCCTTAAACCAAGCAAATAAAATTCTAGAAGGCAAAAATTATTTCTAAGTCCTATAAGTTTAAAGGAAATTCATATGTTCGTTCATTCTTTAATCCATTCATTGTTACATGATATGAGTAAATATGAGGTAAGCTTTCTGCCTTCTCAGAAGCTATTAGATGGTAAAAGTAAAAATTTTAGATGAGAAGTCAACCATTTGCTTTGGATGGAATCTACAAAACAGACCTCCTGGAACAAACTGTTAATTTCAGGCTTCCAGTGATTGAAAAATCATCTCTCTGGAGCTGGCGGAAGCCGACTTCAGCACATCATTTATCAAGAGCCTATCTATGGGTTTTCTATTCTGTTTCATTGGTCTATTTATCTATTTCTAACTTAATTTATGGGCTTCCCTGTTGCCTTGGGTGGTAGAGAATCTGCCTTGGCTACCCACTCCAGTATCCTGGTCTGGAGAATCCCATGGACAGAGGAGCCTGGCGGGCTACAGTCCATAGGATCACAAAGAGTTCAACATGACTGAGCGACTAACACACACACACACACAACTTAACTGATAACATATGGATAATAAGTATTCAATAGGCTGAGTCTTCCCATTATATTCTTTTAGAGGGAGGGGTATTGGGTATTTGCCGGGTTTTGTTTTTCCCTAAAGAAGAGCTACAGAATCTATTGTTCAAGTTTCACCAAATCTCTGTTAGTTTCCAATCAACGGATGGAACTGATCCTCTGGAGGGTAAAAAGTCTGGAAGGAAAGAAGTAATCACTTTCCCGAAGAATAGCTTAAATCGCTGCATTGCTGTTCAGTGCCTCCTCTGACCTCCAGTACTGGCAGTAGAGTTTGGTACGATGTTTCTTGACACTTTCAAAGAGACAAGGAGGAGGAAAAGTGCTTTTGAGATTTGTTTATTACATCTTAAAGGTTATATTTCCATGGTGATTTCTAAAGTTGTAACTAGGGGGTGGAGGGAAGGAGTTAAGTTGTTCTGAATTGTGGGCTCATCTTTGTAAGTACTGTGTGAATAACAGTGGAAGATGGTTTCAAGTTGAAGTCATGGGTCCATGACTTTCACAAAGGTCGTTTCTCAGGTTACCTACATTTCTTCTTCTTTCTGTATACCTAAAACCATCATGCTGCTTAGAGTTAGAAACAGCGTCACCCCAACGAAACTGTAACCGTTTTCTTTGGATTTCTTATGTATAAATATACATAGAGATTTTCCTCAGTAAGCATGTGGAAGTAAATCTAAACTTTTCAGTGCATTCTGTTACCATAGTTTTGATCATTTAGGGGGAAAATGTCAATAAATTGGGAAAGTATAGTCCTTTGATCACTGAATTGTGTGTTTTAAATGGTGTATATCATTGGTTCAGTTTCTCTGGAGACTCCTGACTACTAGAACCAGAAACCATCAAAGTTACCTCATGCTTTCTAAGGACATATATACAGCTATGATGATGCATTTCCACTTTGTAAAGTATCTATTGTTGTGTTTTTGATGTCTACAGTATAATCCTGATTGGGTACCCATTGGCAGGGATCAGATGTAACTGCTGCAAAGACAACTAAGAAAAAAAAAATGTTAATTTTATACTTGTTGAAAAAGGAAAAGTTAATTTAAATTCTGCCCCCAAAGCTTAACACTTGGTAAAACTGGCACATACCTAGAGAAATTGGCAGTATACCTAGTCAATATATTTGGAGAGAAGTTTAGCAACAAATATCAAGATATATGAAAGTGTTTATATGTTTTGACTCAGTCATTCCACACCTAGGTATTCTCATTAAAATTTATCTAGAAAATTAGAAAACATTATGTACATATACATATTTTACATATACACCTAGGGACATTAATGTATGATCTATGGCTGTTGTTCAATCACTTAGTCATGTCCGACTCTTTGTGACCCCAGGGACTGCAGCACACTAGGCTTCCCTGTCCTTCATCATCTCCCAGAACTTGCTCAAACTCATGTCCATTGTGTCAGTGATGCCCTCCAACCATCTCATCCTCTGTCATCCCTCTTCTCCTCTGGCCTTCAATCTTTCCCAGCATCAGGGTCTTTTCCAGTGAGTCAGTTCTTTGCATCAGGTGGCCAGAGTATTGGAGCTTCAGCTTCAGCATCAGTCCTTCCAATGAATATTCCGGACAGATTTCCTTTAGGATGGACTGGTTGGATCTCCTTGCAGTCCAAGGGACTCTTAAGTGTCTTATCCAGCACCACATATCATTAGTTATAAAATGCATGCTTATATAGTTAGTTAGTTCTGAGATAAATTATGTCTTCCCAAAATTCATATGTTGAAATCCTAACCTCCAGTACCTCAGAATTAACTCTATTTGGAGGTAGTCTTTAAAGAGGTGATTAAGTTAAAATTAAGACTTTTGGGTGGTCCCTAATCCAATATGAGAGAGGTCCCTATAAGAGGAAATTTGGACACAGACAGGACACAGAGGAAAGACCATGTGAAGAAGAGATAGAAGATGCCCATCTGCATTCCAAAGAGAAACTGTAGAAGAAATCAACCCTGCCAGCACCCAGATCTTAGACTTCTAGCCTCTACAACTGCAAGAAGTTTAATCTTTGTTGCTTAAGTTACCCACTCTGTAGTACTTTGTTATGCCAGCCCTAGAAAACAAATATATGTCTAATTCCATGTTCATATACAAGACTAATTTGTTGTCATTGTTATTTAGTCACTAAGTCATGTCCAACTCTTTGCGACCCCATGGACTGTAGCCCATCAGGCTCCTGTGGTCATGGAATTTCCCAGGCAAGAATACTGGAGTGGGCTGCCATTTCCTTCTCCAGGGGATCTTCCTGACCCAGGGATTGAACCCACATTTCCTGCATTGCAGGCGGATTCTTTACCACTGAGCCATCAGGGAAGCCCATACAGACTAATTACAACACTTAAAAAGACCTAAATAACCAATAGTAGGAACATACTTAAATTTAAATTGATGAATTAATATGTTGGACTCTATACTATAGTCATTGAAATGAAAATTATGATCATTTTACTGAAAAAGATTACAATAGGATATAAGCAAACAATGGAATACTATTCAGCAGTCAAAAGAAATAAGAACTATATATATTAATGTGCAGAATTCTCTAAGACATAATGTTGAGTGACTTTTTCAAAAGCTGAATGTGATGTATAGCTCAATACCATTAATATAAATGTTAAAACACACTTTCAGTAAACAGTGTATTTTATTCATGGGTAGATACGCACATCAATAAAGGCTTCTATATTAGGAGGAAATGCTTTAAATGTACAAGCCTGAGTGTCTTGTACTTTAAAAGTACAAGGATCTGAAAGGAAGGGAACTAACCAAGAATCTAAACTTCATAAAGAGGGACCATGGATTAATTGATGAAGGTGATGTTCCCCAAGGCAGCCGAAGATGATTGATGATATCAATCCAACTCTGTGCATCTGAAATGCAGCTGGAAACAAACAGATGGTAGATGAAAGACCATAATGTGTCTCTTCTATAGTTTCACTTCTATTAATGTATTTACATGTATAAATAACAAATCAAGTAGCAGAAAAAATAGTTAAGTCATGGTGGTGAAGTTGAGGTTGCATTTTTGTTTTTTAAACTCTGTATTTTTCTTTTGATGAGAGTTTTTTGTTTGGTATTTTGTCCTATAAGTCAAATTTCTGGGGGAGAATAAAAGGATGAAAGACTGCCTTTAGTCCAGGATCTTCATTGTGGTACTCTGTTCTTTGCAGAGGAAAAAAACCTAGTCTGTTCCTGTCATCAGCAAAACAGAAAACAGACATAATTATCCAGAAATACAAGAAAAACTCTGCTGTTCCCTAAGTTATGTGGGCATTTGAAGCCGAGTTTGCCCCTGGAGATCTGGCTTCAGCTGAGTTTTGTGTTTCTCATTCTCTTTGTGTTTTCTTATTCTCAGATGTGCTCTCCCTCTTAACAAACACCTAAAATAAGCTTTGTGACTGCTAAGCTTTTCCTAGTACCCTGCTGTCAAATGCAGTAAAAAGAACAAAGGAAAACCTATGTGGTCTGACTACTCTGAGACTTTCAACAGTCATCCCAGTCACTTGAGGGGGAAGAGACATCCTACCTACAGAGGCAAGTCACCCTGTCCCAAGTTCACTGGGCAACGCCTGGAGCTGCCACTCAAGCAAAATGACAGGAGTTGCTCTCTATGGGGGGGAGGAGATCACTCCAGGTGGAGTGGAGTGGTTACTTCCTGTATTCTGTTTTTGAGATCATATCAGACTTCAAGCCTTTTCATCATCATCAGCTGTGATTTTTTTGTTGTTGTTGTTTTTCTCATCAAGGTGAAAAGCTTACATGCTAGGCAGCTGTTCTTAACTCCCACCCCACATTCTAATCACTTGAGGCTGTTTTAATACATACCCAGGTCTGCTTTGCCAACTCAGACTGAAAGACTCAGAATCCCTGGGAAGGGGAAGAGGGGGTCTTGGGCATTAGTCAGTCATATGTACAGCCAGGACCATGAACCACTGGATGAGAATCTTCATTAATCTGCTCTGGCTCTTCTGCAATAAATAGAGTCCATGGTTTAGGGTTCCTGTCAGCCGTCTAACTATAACAGATGTCTGGAGACTCTTATCTCTTTCTAATGAGACTAGCTTATCTGTCAGCTCTGACACTAAAAAAGAGGAGCATAGTGATGGGATTATTTCTGTTTTAGAATAAGACCTTATTCTTCTGTTGTTAATATGATTTAATATGGAAATGGTGAATCTTTCTTGCACAAAACACTCTTTGACTTTGTATTTCTAATTAAAAGTGAAAGAAAACAATGCCATTTTCTCCACATACATTTCTTATTTACAAACAAAGCAAATCAGGATATTTTTAAAAATTGGTTTCTTTAGATCCCTTTGAGAGATGTAAGAAAGTCAGTAATAGAGGTATAAACAATATTCCTTTCAGATTTTAACTTAGAAAGGATGTTAAGTTTTGATATCAATTGTATGCTTCTTCCCCAGTTGCATTAACTAATTAATTTAGAGAGTAGGGAAAAGAACCTAAGAACGGAGACCGATTACCCTTCTTTACTGGGTACAAACATGCAGTGTCTCCTATTTAAATACACACACACACACACACACACACACAAAACCTCTCATGGTTCCCATATCCTTCGCCAGCTGACATTCCCATGTCTGCATCCCTTTACAAGAGTAGTTTATAACTGCTAGTTTCCATCTTCATTTTCATTTCTCCACCCAGTCTTTCTTTAACTCTTTCAAACCAGAATTTTGTCCTCATATTCCACTGAATTGTCTTCTGTAAAGGTCACTAATGATGTTCCAGCTTCCAGGTACAATATCTTACTCAGCCCATATCTTACTCATCTCTTCAGAAGAATTTGACAAAGTTATTACTGCCTTTGTATGAAACCCTCCCTTCCTTTGGAGTCTTAGATGCTTTTTTGTCTTGGTTCCCAGCCTGTCTCCTGACTGTTCTTCCTCCTTTGCTCTGCTGGTTCGTCCTCACCTCCCTGATTCTTCTCATGGGATTTCCCCAGCATTCTCTCTTTCCTCCCAGCTCTCCCAACCACACCCTTACTCTGGAGCCTAGGAGACTCCATATATCCTAAGACTCCATGTGTATGTTAAAGTCTCCTTATTTACATTTCTGCCTTTCCTTTTCCCTCATTTCTCACCATCTCCTCTTATATGTTAGTAGGTAGCCCTAGTTCAATATGTCCAAGATGAACTTTTGGTTTTTCTCTCCTCCAAACAGTTTTTCCACAATCCTCCCCGTCTTAGTCGATTAGCAGCTCCATTCTACTAGTCACGTAGGTCAAAAATCTTGCCTTCCTCCTTGATTGCTTTCTTCCACATTTTATATCTGATTTGTTAGGGAGTCCTGGCAGATCCACATTTGAAATTTGTCCAGAAAGCTAGCATGCCACTGCTGGCACCCTATCCTCAGCGACCATCACCTCACACCTGGATTACCACGGTGACCCACCTACTGTTCTTTATGGGCTAGTCCTGGCCAACTCCTCTCCTCTGGTCCCCTGCCCTACACACAGCAGCTCGCAGACCCACACCTGAGCCATAACACTCTTTGGTTAAAACTCTTAACAGCCTGTCACATGACTCAGGATAAAAGCCAAATCCTTATACTGACCTCTAATGGGACCCCTATTAAACCTCTGGCCTCACCTCCTGGAACTCCCAGGAATGCTTACTGACTACAACAGACTAGCTTCTCATCTGTTCTCAAAATTCCCAGCATGTGTCCTCCTTTTCCAGAATGTTCTATTCCCACGAGGCAAATAACTGACATCCTTGCTTCCTTCTCTTAGCATGTGGCACCTCTTGAAAGAAGACCATCCTGACCATTCCTAAAATAGGAATCTCCTATTAGCAGTAGATGAATGGATAAAGAAGATGTGGTCTATGTAGACAATGGAATATTACTCAGCCATAAGAAAGAATGAAATAATGCCATTTCAGCAATATGGACAGACCTAGAGATTATCATACTAAGTGAAATAAGACAAAAACAATTATCATATGATAGCAGTTACATGTGGAGCCTAAAAAAAAATACAAATCAACATACTTTCAAAATAGAAACAGACTCATGAACAAAAGAAAACAAATTCATGGTTACCAAAGGGGAAATATGTAGGGGGTAAATTAGGAGTATGGGATTAACAGATACACACTACTGTATCTAAAATAAATAATAAGAACCTCAGAGAAGGCAATGGCACCCAACTCCAGTACTCTTGCCTGGAAAATCCCATGGATGGAGGAGCCTGGTAGGCTGCAGTCCATGGGGTCACTAGGAGTCGGACACGACTGAGCGACTTCACTTTCACTTTTCAGTTTCATGCATTGGAGAAGGAAATGGCAACCCACTCCAGTGTTCTTGCCTGTAGAGTCCCAGGGACGGGGGAGCCTGGTGGGCTGCCATCTATGGGGTCGCACAGAGTCGGACATGACTGAAGTGACTTAGCATAGCATAGCATAATAGAAAACCTGAAGCTGATCTGAAACTAATGCAATATTGCAAATCAACTATAGTTAAATTAATTTTAATTTAATTAAATAGCAGTCTCCCTTCACTTCCCTCCCCTACCTTATTTCTGACTGCTTTGTGTTGCTTTCCCATACCATGTATTATCCTCTAACATTATACATCTTTCAGAATATAGTATCTGTTTCCCTTTCTATGATGTAAGACCCACAAAGGCTACTTTGTTCACTGCTGTGTCCAGGGCACCAAGAATAGTGCCTCGTAGATAGAAAGTGCTCAATAAATATTACTGTTTGAATTGTAACTCTGATTTCATTAATGTTTAGGAAATGCCTTTCCCATTCCAGATTCTCAATTTCTATCATTTCATCGCTTAATCTTTGTATTTTTAACTAAACTACACTAACAGATTCCCCTAAACTCTGCGTGAATATCTTGTCAGTAGGTAGAGTTCAGCACCATGTTTCATTGAATATATGACACTGTCAATTATAAAACACATAATTATTTTATGTGCGATTAAGAAGAATATTGCCAATTTTTTATAAAATTAAAAAAATTTTTTTAAATTTATTTGTACTGGCTCTTAGTTGAGCCTTGGCATCTTTGATCCTTGTTGGGGTATGTGGGATCATTTTTTTTTAGTTTCAGCACATGGGCTCTTTCTGTGTGGCATGCAAGCTCTTAGACGCAGTGTGTGTGGTCTAATTCCCTGACCAGGGGTCACACTGGGGTCCCTGCATTGGGAGTGCAGAGTCATAGCACTTAGTCTTATTGGACCAATGGAGTCCGATAGTGCCAGGTAAAGTACGGCATGCTATTTGAGATACAGGGGCGTGTGTGTGTGTTCTAAGAACGTGAGCCATGGTTAGTGGTATAAGGTAAGGAGGAGGATAGCCGTAGAGATTGAGTGTGAGTGCTCGATAGGCGGGAGCATGGGGTGAAATCTGATTTTATCTATACGAGTCTCTCTTGTTTTGTGCTTTGTTGTAGTGGTAGCTTTTTAACCTCATTTTGTGGTTTTATGTTTATCTTAAGGGATTAACAAAGGTGATAAAAATAGCATAAAACACAAAGATCAAGACAAATTTTCAAATTAATCCAACCAATTTATTAAAAAAAAAAAAGGCAAAGTCTGGGTTTTTTTGTTTTTTTTTTTTTTGCAAAAGAACCAATTCGATTTGCTTTCATTTCAAAAGCACTTAAAAACTTTCCCCAAAAGATATTTCTGGTGAATAAAATGGAAATTCAAGATGAAAAACTGCCAGGCCAGTTATCAGAGCATTTGATTTATTGCTGGGAGCCAGTTGACTTAAACTCTGTGTGTCTGCAAGTCATTGTATCATCAGTAGACCTTCTGTTGAAATTATTTGTACACAGATCCTGAATCACCTTACATGGCAGCTGGTCGTAAAGGATCCAGGGTTTAAGAAAGCATGCAATATTAGATTAGCCACAGTGTTTTACAGGGACATTATCGCTGGGAACAAACAAAGACACTGAAGGACAAAGAACAATTCCATCCTACTCGACACATTGAAATAAGAAGTGTTTTCAGTGTCTACAGAGAAAATGTCTTTTCTCATAAGACAGATCATTTGCTGTAGATTCTTTTAAGCTTGGCTCTCACCTCAAGCTAAGTATTGTTCAGGTTCATCTTCTACTCCTGAGAGCCCTATATTAAGTACACTGACAACTTGGAAGAAAGTAGAAAAGAAACTTTAAAGTTAAAAGTGTGTGCAAGCTTTCCTTCTCTCCACCCGCCCCTTTCCATCCTTGGTCAATTTCTTTGACTGTTAAGTCTCTACTGAATGGCTCAGTGGACTGAACTGTTCCAAGAAAAAGCTTTTTAAATACAAACAAGTGGGGACATTCCTGGTGGTCTAGCGATTAAAACTTTACCTCCCAATGCAGGGGGTGCAGGTTCGATTCCTGATTGAGTGGCTAAGATCCCACATGCCTTGAGGCCAAAAAACCCCAAAGCATTAAAAAAAAAAAAGCAATATTTTAACAGATTCAATAAAAGTCTTGAAAAGTGGTCCACGTCAAAAAATTAAAAAAAAAAAAAAAAGAATAAGTGGAGAATAAAGTTCTACATGACGATGGGCTTAAGCTGCCTGGGAAGGGAGATTCAGGATCAGGGAGGACACTAAAGGTATGTAGACAGAGACATCAGGAAGATGAATTTGAACTTGATATAGCTGGTGGCTAAAAGATTGAAGTAGCTTGCCTGAGAAGCTGGAGACTTTCCATGCAAACTTTGGAGGAGCAGGGAGAGAGAGAGAGCTCAAGGCTCCTTTCAGCATCCCTGCTGTGATGTATGTGCTGCACACCCCCTTTGTGCTGTTTCTGCCCCTTGAAACCTCAGGAATGCCTGTAATTCTTTCAATGCTCTTTGGAGTTGGGCTTGTACCTTTTTTAGCGGGGATGTGATGGTATATCGAGATTGGGGCATAGGGTGAATGCAGAGCAGTGCAAAAAGCTCAGCTTTATTTAAAAATTACATTTACTTACCTTCCCAAGAGGCAGTAGGACAGCAGGCCCATCCTGAGAGGAGGAGGAAACTTGCAAAATGTGGTGAGGCTTATCTGATGCCCACCCCTCCCTGAACTCTGTCCCCACATGTCTGCCAAGGCTCCCTGGCCCCTGAGTTGCCCACTGGGTCATGTTCTCACATGTTCCATCCTGTCAATCAGAGGTCTCATGTCCTGAGCCCCATTCTATTAGAGACCTAGGAGGCGAGTGGCCAGTTAAAGGATGAGAGCCTGGTAGGAGGGTGCAGTGGTTAAGATCATGGGGTGTGAAGTCAGATGCCCAGGTTGGAGTTGGCCTCAGCCCAACTCAAACTCCAGCTCAACTCAAATGAATTTGAAAAAGTTGCTTAGTCTCCCTGAGATATTGTTTTCTTCAGGTAAAACAGAGTGAAAGCCGTGGTGACTGTAAAAGAATTAGTGTTTGCATATGTGTGCATGCTAAATTGCTTTAGTCATGGCCAACTCTCTGTGACCCCAAGGACTGTACCCCACCAGGCTCCTCTGTCCATGGGATTCTCCAGGCAAGAATACTGGGATGGGTTTCCATGCCCTCCTCCAGGGGATCTTCCCAACCCAGGGATCTAACCCTTGTCTCTTATGTCTCTTGCATTGGCAAGCAGGTTCTTTACCTGGGAATGTGTTTGCACAGTGGATGCTATTATTTCAGTCTCGCCAACTCCCCATCTTTCCTTCTGGCAATAGATTCTGTCCCTGGTCCAATGCCTTATCTCCCAGCTATGGTGAGGCCATCAGAGTCTATTCATAGGATGTGTTTCAGACTGAGCTCAGGAGAGGATCACTTTTTTGTGTTCTTGTCATGATGCAGACCTGCTGACAGCCGTGTCCTCTGCTCTGTAGAAAGGCCAGGCTGAACAAACTGAGATGATGACTTTTGTTTGGAATCATATGGCGGGTTAGGTTATTCAGATCATTTTTCACACTGAAAAGCAAATTCAAAAATTTTAGTATTATTTTTAGTTTTCTTAAAATCCCTTAGGAGCTGACAAGGTAGTAAAGTTACAACCTAGGAATGGAAATGAAGGGAAACTGTTTAAAGTCATAAAGGGTTTGCAAAAATGAGCTTCTATTTTTATTAAGCCAGCTCTATAGGGAGGCAGAAATCCCTAGGATCCATCCAAGTTGGGATGTTTAATAGGAGATTGGTCCTCATTGCACCAGGACCCCAAAAAGCTGTGCGGCTTCTCTCATAGCTCTGTCTGTAAAGAATCTGCCTGCAGTGCAGGAGACCTGGGTTGGGAAGGTCCCCTGGAGAAGAAAATGGCAACCCACTCCAGTATTCTTGCCTGGAGAATCCCATGGATAGAGAAGCCTGGCAGCTGCAGTCCATGGGGGCGCAGTAGTTGGACATGACTTAGCGACTAAACCACCACCACCAAAAAGCTGTAACTTAAGAGGAACAGTAACTTGAAGTCAACCTGACTCACCATCACCACCACCACCATGAGAGGCTGCAAAAGGAATGGCGAAGGACAGGAGGGGAAAACATCCCTGAGGGTTTACAACTACAAGCTGACTTTCCTGCAGATTTGCAGCCCAAAATCATGTCACTTGAATAACCCAAGAATGCACAAGCCCAGATTTAGTTTAGAGCAGTCCCGAGCTGATAAAGACACATGGCAAAAGCAAAAAAAAAAAGCTCACTAAAGAACCATTTTATTGTAGGCTTTAAAAACTTTCAACAGATGATTTTCCAGAAAAAAAAAAAATGTGTAGTTCACAGTAAAAAATAACAAAGCACACAAGAAAGTAAAGCAATATGAGTGAAACTAGCAAATAATAGAAACAAACTAGAAATGTCAGATGTTAAAATTAGTAGACAAAAATTATTTTTTAATATGTTGAACTCTTTTAAAGTCTGTATTTCTTTTTTTAATTGGTTAATTTATATATTTTTGGTTGTGCTGGGTCTTTGTTGTTGTGTGACAGCTTTCTCTAAGTGTGGTGAGTGAGGGCTTCTCTTGTGGAGAACAGGGTCTCAGTTCTCAGTGTGTATGGCTCTTGGGCTGGAGAGCCCGGGCTTGGCAGTTGTGACACACAAGCCTAGATGCTCTGCAGCATGTGGAATCCTCCCGACCAGGGATTGAACCCTTGTCTCCTGCATCAGTAGGCAGATTCTTAACCACTGGACCGCCAGGGAATTCCAAGAATTATTATTTTTTAATTAATTAGTTAATTTTTTACTTGACCACACAGGGTCTTAGTTGCAGCATGCAGGATCTTTAATTGCAGTGCATGGACTCAGTTGCAACAAGTGGGATCCAGTTCTCTGACTAGGGACTGGTCCCTGCCCTGCATTGGGAGCTCGGAGTCAGCCACTGGATGACCAGGAAAGTCCCAAGAATTTTTCTAAATGTATACCAAAATTAAATTAAAAACAGGACTGTGAACATTAGAAAGCAAATTTCAACAAATTTCAAAAGACTGAATTCATATAGCATGTTTTCTTAGACCACAATGCTATTGTTTGCAGTAAAAATGTAAAGGAAAGGAATATTGTTTCTACATGTTTGATTATGAAGAAATACATGTTTATAAATTGAATAGAAAAAAAATATGGGCATTAGAAAACATTTTTAACTGGATAATCTTGAAAACACTACATTTTAATACTTGCAGAATATATCAAAGGTCAAACTTAGAGGGAAATGTATAGTTTACAAACAATAGTATTTAAAAAAGGAATGGGTGAAAATTAACCAAACAACCATCCCAAGAAATTGGAAAAGAAATAGCAAAATAAAACCAAAGAAAGTAGAATGAAGAAAAAAGTGAATGTGAGAACAGAAATAAATAAAATATAAGACGAACATATAACAGAGAGGATTCAACAAAGCCACAAGATGGTTCTTACAAACCTTTGGAAAAATCTTATGAAGAAAATAGATTTCTGGGTCCAAAATGGAACGCAGAATCTATGTATTTTTTAAGAAATCCGTAGGAGAGTGTGATGTGCAGTCATGTTTGCACATCAAACATATCGAAATCACTGACCTAAAAGACATACTCATTTTTAGCAAGAAATACTTATTTAATAGAACAAATTTCAGACACTTTGTAAGGCCGTCATGGCCACGAGAAACTTTTTCACCATCTGTATTACCATTTGCAGTGAAATAATTCCCATAACTTAGTTGAACCTGGTTTGAAATTCTAATCCACTAGGAATTATTTTCTTTGGGTAAACGTTGCTCTTTTTACTTGTCCTTGCTCAGGTGCAGTTGTCCCTTAGGAGGTAAAGCAAAATCACTAACTGGTTTGTCATCTTTCCCTTACTAGATGCCTTCCTGCTGTGCTTAGAGGCAGCGAGAGAGGTGGCAAAGCAGAAAGGAGACTGAAAGAGGGGAGAATGACTTCAGCTCACTCTGGTCCCAATCATGTGCCTTGGTTTAAGCTCATATGTACCCGACACAAATAGTTTCTGGTCAATACAGATGTGTTCTGAAAGTGTGACAATGAGTGGGAAACCACAGTCTTTGGGTAGTTTTGAGCTCACCCAGTATCAGCCACAAAGCATGTGTTTCACATTATAATCTTAGTGATATCACTTATATGTGGAATCTAAAGTATGATACAAATGAACCTATTTGCAAAATAGAAATATACTCACAGACATAGAAAACAGACTTGTGGTTGTTACAGGGGAGGGGGCTGGAGAGGGGATGGGCTGGGAAGATGGGGTTAGCAGATAGAAGCTTTTATATATAGAATGAATAAATAGTAAGGTCCTACTGTATAGCGCAGAGAACTATAGTCAGTATTCTGTGATAAATCATAATGGAAAAGAATAAGAAAATTGTATATGTGTGTATAACCGAATCACTTTGCTGCATAGCAAAGATTAACACAACACTGTAAATAAGCTATCCTTCACTTTTAAAATTATTCTAATCTTAGTGAAATGATAAATTGTTATATTTTCAAGGACCTTCAGGGTTACTGGTAATGCTTGAAGCTAAGACTGTTAAATCCTTGAGAGCCAAAGATGTACTCTGTTGTGAACTGGAATTCACCTGAGCAGTAGAAAAACTGATTACTCTCAGTGCTATAGTCTTGGGAGAGTAGCCCACGGTCCTGTATATCAATAGGTCTGTGCAGTATTTAGGTGTTAACAGGGTATAAGAACAAAGGGCACTAATTTGCAGTCTTGTCTTGGACTTGCAACACAGAAATGTTATTAATATTTTAGGGCACGTCTGTGTTTAATAAATGCAGAGAAAGGTGCTGAGTAGAATTTAA
The DNA here is from genome assembly GCF_003369695.1 of Bos indicus x Bos taurus. Taxonomy (NCBI): domain Eukaryota; kingdom Metazoa; phylum Chordata; class Mammalia; order Artiodactyla; family Bovidae; genus Bos; species Bos indicus x Bos taurus. The sequence continues at coordinate 22,459,862 of NC_040084.1, read as the reverse complement.
GACCTCTTCCTAGGTATGGCACTAATAGATCAGAATTTGACTTAAATTTATTTGCTTTTTTAAAAACTCTAGACCATAGAATCTCCATGAATTAGATGGGAGGGCGGGGGAAATATCTTCCTTCACACCCTCAAAGAGTTAAATTTTAGCTTCTCAATTCCCAAGTCACATTAAACAAAGACCTACTATATGACCCTGTGAACATAGCCCCCAAAGTTATGATTTATTTTCCAATGTTATAAAAAGTTATGGTTCAAATAGAAATTGTATTTGCAATTTAAAAAGATAAAGTATAGGTTATCATTGTCTCTTCTTCAGGATCCTTATTATCTCTCAACCTCTTGTTCAGATTATTCTTCTAGGAACTCACAGGCTTCCCTGGTGGCTCAGATGGTAAAGACTCTGTCTGCAATGCAGGAGACCTGGTTTCAATCCCTGGGTTGGGAAGATCCCTTGGAGGAGGGAATGGTTACCCACTCCAGTATTCTTGCCTTGAGAATTCCATGGACAGAGGAGCCTGGTAGGCTAGAGTTCGTGGCATCACAGAGAGTCAGACATGACTGAGCGACTAATGCACATACAAACACACAGTGACCCACAGTTTTGAAAGCGAATAGTTGGTATGACTGAATTATACTCCCAGATTTTATTAGTGGTTTTTAAAGAAGGTCTATAACTTGCTTAGATTATCCAGAGCTTGGGCTGTAAGATACCCTGTGAGGCTCCAGTCTTCTGTTCCCAAAAGTTGCAACATTCAAAAGCAGGTGAAGTTTGTCTTTAACATCATCTCTTTTCCTTAAAGTCTCCATCCCCCTCCTCATGGGCTCAGCTTCCAACATGCTGCCCTCCACCTGCTGAATATCTTCTGGCAACACTCCAATCTGAATTGCTGTACTCAAATAATTCTTGGGGTTATGGACCTCTTTTCATAGTCCCATTTCTAGCAGGACCCTGATCTCAACTATGATCTGATAAGCTAATTTGTGTGAAGTGTTGGCAACCAAAATGATGTAGGGGTTACCTCCTGGAGGCTGGCAGTTACTCAGTTTCTAGAGAAAGGAAGTTGGTCTCAACCTATTGAAAGTTTTATTTGGACCTTGAAAAAATAGCTTTAAATAACCAATTTTACCTTTAAGACATTCATGGATGTTGAATCTTCTGAGAACTGTGGCTAGAAATATTGTATGCCATGATCAACAGTGACTTTAAAAATCTAATGAAATTCAAATAAACCCTCTCAGTGATTTTTTTAAGAATCAAAAATGTGTAATGATTTGCTTTTCTTGTTTAAAATAAGCATTTGCAGGTTAGGAAATCTTAGTCCATAAAATTTTTTGTCCGGTATATAAAATTATCACAACTTTAGTCCTTACTAGGAATGTGAATATATATATAAATATGACAAAAACTATTTCCTAAGAAAGACTTGAAAATTAACATAAGTGAGTAAAATAGAAAGTCTTTGCAAGACTGCTCAAGTTAGTGACAGCAATGGGTTTATTTGCATACAAAATCACAGTTACCTGAGACTTTCCTGTTGGCAAAAACAACCTTTGATGGTTGAAGTCAGTATGTAAACAGTGACCATTCTCTCAATTCTAAATGAGGGTTAAAAATACCGAGTGTATTTAGTTAACATGTTTAGGTATTTTATTTTTTTAATTGGTAAGAAAAGGAATAAGAGTCCTTTCATTTCATGAATGAGAAAATGGAGCCACAGAAAGGCAAAGTGACTTTTCCGTGGTCACAGAGGAGGACAGTGGCACATTTCCAATATATTTGATCTGTCCCTTGCTCGACTACGCTTCATTTAACCAGCTAGAGCACCAAAAACTCTGGGGTTTACTCACATCGTTTTATTTCTTTTTCAAAAAAGGTGTGAAAGCCATCTCGGGGGTGTTAAGGTTGGGCAGTGAAGCCAGATGTGGGCAGATGGCAGACTGCATGGGAACAACCCTGACTCTTGCAAGGTCAGTAGAAGGCTGTGCGGGCATGCATTTGACATATATTTGAGTCTATAACCTCTCAAGATATGGTGGGAAAGAAGAGCCTTCCTACCTTCCCAGGACCACCCAGTATAAGTGAACATATTTATTTCTGTAGGTCCCTGAAAGACCTGAAAAGAAGTGATAGTGGATATCGACACTTGTACTCTATTTTCACTGTGACCCACGCACTTGCCCTTCCATCACAGGGGCAGATTCACATGTGCCCAAGGTGACATATATGGAGTGGTTCATTGTAATGTTGTTACAACAGGAGGCAGAAGAAACAAGCTTGTGGTCCATCAGTAGGGTTATGGACAGATTGTGGTTTATCCATTAATGGGAAACCTTAATGTGGTTAAAGTAAATGAATTAGATCTACAAGATTCATTAAATCTCATGAGCATAATGTGGAAGGAGATCAAAGGAAATGGAAGCTCTTGGTGTCTTTTGACACCACCAGTGGTGCCCCCGTCAACGGAAACAAATGCACAACCTTAAAGATGAGAGTTGTGTTTTATTAGGTGGACAAATCTGAGGACTTAGGCCCAGGATAACTGGGAAAACTGTTCCGAAGAGGAAGGAGGGAATGCAAGTTTTTGCAGCAATGCCAGACAGCTGGAACAGAAGTTTACTGTTCATAAAAGAAAACCAGATATCTCAAGCCAAGGAATTTAGCGTTTTTCTGTAAATAGGAAGATGCGAGGCAAGAGTCTGGGTTCACTGAAATCATTTCTTTGATGTGCACCTCAGCTGTAGGGGCCAGTATCCTGTTTTCTCATCCTGAATTTCCTCAAGCTGCACTGTTGGGACTGGCAGCCGTCTGATGATTCAGTGGTGGGTATTATGGCTCCATCCTAAGTTCCCTTAGGAACTTTTGCAAGAAAATCTCCATATTTGAAGTCTTTGATTTTATATTTTCTAGTTTATCTTTCTGTCTTGATCATCTATAACTGACTATTTAATAGAGTAATCAGTTTCTCTTTTCCACTATGTCTGCTGATAATAATGCCAACTCTGATCAATTCTATGTGCAAAATTCCCAAGAATACTGGACTACTTACTAAAATGTATTTAAGAATAAAAATTAAATGTAAACCCTTTATTAAGAAGGCACATTTGCCAATTAGAATTTTAAGCTTTTAAATTAATTTTTAATGGGAAATCATGTAAATAACTCAAACATAAAAGGATACAGAAAAAGTCTGGCCTGCTCTTGTCTCCTGTCTCTTATCTACTCAGTTCTCATTGCTCCAACAGATAAAACTGTTATTATTTTCATATTATAATAGATTTTCAAGTCAATTAGAGAGATGAGATGGCTATGTGGTCCCAGTTAATTTATAGGGAAATTTATATAAACATATTTATGGAGAAGCTGGTACATGTAAAACAATGTGCCAGTCCAACATAAGACTCATTTTCTCCCACTGCAGAGCCTGTGATATAGTAAGAAAATCAACAAATTCAACTGTAATAAAAGATCCAATACAATCAGTTTGGGGTCCATCCCATTGTCAGAATCCATGACAGGTCACAAGTCTGCACTTGGTTCAGAAAACATGATCGCCATAACCATAACCATAAGAGATGTCCAAATAGAAGAACACAAAATCACATCTGATTTATTAAAGAGGAGATACATTTGCTATAGTGTGAAATGATGAGTAGGATGCTGGCATGGAAGGGAAAGGCATTACCGATGGAAGAAGCCACATTAGCAAGCATACGGAGGCTGGGAGAGCATGGGCACAACTGAACTCTAGGTACCTTGTTTTGGTTGAAGGGTAGTATATAGCTGACAGTTTGTTTATAGTTTGGGAAATAATGAGACAAGCCAGTAAAGTTTAATTTGAGACCATGTTACGGGAAATCCATAAATCCTGCGGTAGGCAGTTTGTGTTTAATGCCGTGTGTACAGGGAAGCTGTTGAAAGTTTTTGCACAGGCATGCTCATGGCTGGGCTCCAGAAAGAGTAATAATGTGGCAGGGTAAATTTGAACTGGAGAAACTGGTACATATAAAACAATATGCTAATCCAAGATGAGTAATGTTATAAAAAAAATGGTTCTCAAAAACATTGAGTTGGGACTGGATGAATATGTGTTGGGTTGACTGTAGTTGACACCTACTTTTTTATATATGTAATCATTAATAACATAGTATTTCAATCTCAAAAACATCCTAGTTTGGATAATGATGTATTCATCTGCTTCTCCCTAGTTGAGAGATTTTTACAGCATTCCAGGTACTTGAAATTCAGAACTGGACCTTCACACAAATATTTTTAAGACATAGGCATTAATCTTTATGATGCTTGGTAATAAGATATGTTGTTGTTTTTCAGTCACTGAGTCGTGTCTGATTCTTTTAGACCCTGTAACACACCAGGTCCTCTGTCCTCCCCTGTCTCCCAGAGTTTGCTCAAATTCTTGAGTCAGTGATGCTCTCTAACCATCTCATCCTTTGGTGCCCCCTTCTCCTTTTGCCTTCAGTCTTTCTCAGCATCCAGGCTTTTCCAATGAGTTGGCTCTTTGCATCAGGTGGCCAAAGTATTGGAGCTTCAGCTTCAGCCTCAGTCCTTCCAATGAATATTCAGGGTTGATTTCCTTTAGGATTGACTGGTTGGAACTCCTTGCTATCCAAGGGACTCTCAAGATACAAGGACAATAGAAAAGAGTCTTATCAAAAAATCAGTTTAGGGTTTTGAATCCATTAAGTAAGAGGGAGATTGGTAGCACCAAGAAACAAAATAGGGAAGTTAGGAGAAAGAGCAAGTTTACAGATAGTGTAAGAGACATTTTTTGGTGACCTACCCCAAACTTTCCCTCACCCACTTCTTTCTGGCTAGGAGAGACCTAAAATTGTTTAGTTATTCACCTTTTGCTGCATAACAATATTCTTAGGGAAAAGGAATCTAGATTAGCTCAGTTGGTAAAGAATCTGCCTGCAATACAGAAGACCCCAGTTCAATTCCTGGGTCAGGAAGAGCCCCTGAAGAATGGATAGGCTACGCCCTCCAGTATTCTTAGTCTTTCCTTGTGACTCAGCTGGTAAAGAATCTGCCTGCAATGTGGGACACCTTGGTTCAATCCCTGGGTTGGGAAGATCCCCTGGAGAAGGGAAAGGCTACTCACTCTAGTATTCTGGCCTGGAGACTTCCATGAACTGTATAGTCCGTGGGGTCGCAAAGAGTTGGACATGACCGAGTGGTTTTCACTTTAAGCTAATCATAGTAATTCTTTAATCACTCCCAGTGATTGGTGTGGAAAGAGTATACACCCTAGTTCTGACCAGTGAGATGTGAGAGAAAGCCTAATGGGAGGGAACTTACATGAAAGTTCAAAGTAAAAAGTGAAAAAGAAGTCGCTCAGTCATGTCCGACTCTTTGCAACCCCACGGACTGTGTCCTACCACGCTCCTCCATCCGTGGGATTTTCCAGGCAAGGGTACTGGAGTGGGTTGCCATTTCCTTCTCCAGAGGATCTTCCTGACCCAGGGATCCAACCCGGGTCTCCTGCATTGTAGGCAGGCGCTTTACTGTCTGAGCCACCAGGGAAGTTATTAGTTCTTAAAAAAAACATAAGAGAGAGATAGAATCTCTGTTCCTGCCTTCAGACATTGGTATGAAAACAAACAGTGCCTGAAGCTGCTTCTGTCATCTAGGATCAGAAGGGTGTGCCTAAAGATGTGCTGAGAAAGATGCAGTGATAAGATAGTGAGATGCAGGTGATACTACTGGGCCACTGAATTAATGTTTATGGAGCCTTCTTACCCCAGGACTTCTTGTTATATGAACTGGGGGATCCTCTTACTGTTAGAACATTTTCAATCATATCTTCTATTACGTGTAGCCCCCAAATTCTCCTGATTCAGAGGTAGGTACAGGGAAAGGTTAGGGAGGAAAGAAGTTTCGATTTTGACTTCTGATTAAAGTCTGAAGCTGGAATAAGGACTTGATCATCTAAACTTCCATGGTGTTTATCTATCCTTCTCATCTCTTTTCCATTTCCAACCAGTACTATAGACATCAAAGTAGAGTCTCTCCCATGAGATTATAAACACTGCTAGATTATATTCAGTTTCAGATTCATGCTTTATTTTGCAATACAAAGACCAATTCTTATATAATGGAAGACCTTAATAAATATTTCTTCAGGTAATTAATGAATACCTTGAACAAAATTAAGTAAGGCACTTAGAGGATAGACTGTCCCAGGTGTCAAAAATGTGTTCTTTAGCAATATTACTGGGGTAGGCTATTAGTCAGAGATATTTGAGAGAAGGTTGTAGGTATATCTGCCATTTTATAGCATAAACTACATAGATAATCTTGGCATAGAAATTAATTGTTTTCTCAGGATGATTAATCAAAATGTGTAAAAGGCATTTTAATAACTAGACATACTTTTCTGGAGAAGTACAAGAAGCATAAGACTTCAGTTCAGTTCAGTTGAGTCGATCGGTCGTGTCCAACTCTTTGCGACCCCATGAATTGCAGCATGCCAGGCCTCCCTGTCCATCACCAAGCCCCGGAGTTCACCCAGACTCACATCCATCGAGTCAGTGATGCCATCCAGCCATCTCATCCTCTGACGTCCCCTTCTCCTCCTGCCCCCAATCCCTCCCAGCATCAGAGTCTTTTCCAATGAGTCAACTCTTCGCATAAGGTGGCCAAAGTACTGGAGTTTCAGCTTTAGCATCATTCCTTCCAAAGAAATCCCAGGGCTGATCTCCTTCAGAATAGACTGGTTGGATCTGCTTGCAGTCCAAGGGACTCTCAAGAGTCTTCTCCAACACCACAGTTCAAAAGCATCAATTCTTCGGCGTTCAGCCTTCTTCACAGTCCAACTCTCACATCCATACATGACCACAGGAAAAACCATAGCCTTGACTAGACGAACTTTTGTTGGCAAAGCAATGTCTCTGCTTTTGAATATGCTATCTAGGTTGGACATAACTTTCCTTCCAAGGAGTAAGCATCCTTTAATTTCATGGCTGCAGTCACCATCTGCACTGATTTTGGAGCCCAGAAAAATAAAGTCTGACACTGTTTCCACTGTTTCCCTATCTATTTCCCATGAAGTGATGGGACCGGGTCTCAATAAAATAGACACGAAGAACTTTAAAATCTGCTTCACTAGGAATGATGAGGATAAATAATCTAACATATGTTAAAGCACTGTGGGCTCTTTGGAAACTGCTATATGAATCAAATATAAATACTAATGATCCCTACTGGCAGTCTGCCAGCTCTTCAACAGAGTTACATTGATGCCTATGTTCCAAAAACATAATTTCAAAACAGAAAACTTTTATTCCAGAAAGTTAAAAAAAAAAAAAAAAAAACATAGAATCACAAACAATGGTTATTTCTTTGTTATTGTTGTTGTTCAGTCACTAAGTGGTGTCCAACTCTTTGGGACCCCGTGAACTCCAGCACACCAAGCATCCCTGTCCTTCAGTACCTCCCAGAGTTTGCACAGACTCATGCTCATTGAGTCGGTGATGCCATCCAACAATCTCATCCTCTGTCACCTTCTTCTCCTGCCTTCACTCTTTCCCTGTATCAGGGTCTTTTCGAATGAGTCAGCTCTTCACATCAGGTGGCCAAAGTATTTGAGCTTCAGCATCAGTCCCTTCAATGAATTGTCAGGGTTGATTTCCTTTAGGATTGACTGCTTTGATCTCCTTGCAGTCCAAGGAACTCTGAAGAGTCTTCTCCAGCACCATAGTTTAAAAGCATCATTGTTTAGTGCTTAGCCTTCTTCATGGTCCAACTCTCACATCTCTACATGATTCCTTGAAAAACAATAGCTTTGACTTATGGACTTTATGACAAACTGATGTCTCTGCTTTTTAATACGGTACCTAGGTTTCTCATAGCTTGTCATCCAAGGAGCAAGCATCTTTTAATTTCATGGCTGCAGTTAATGTCCACAGTGATTTTTGAGCCCAAGAAAATAAAATCTGTCACTGTTTCCACTTTTTCCCAGTCTGTTTGCCATGAAGCAGTGGGACCAGATGCCAAGATCTTAGTTGTTTGAATGCTGAGTTTTAAACCAGTTTTTTTACTCTTCTCTTTCACCCTCATCAAGAGGCTCTTTAATTTCTCTTCACTTTCTGCCATTAGAGTGGCATCATCTACATATCTGAGGTTGTTGAAATTCCTCCCAGCAATCTTGATTCCAGCTTATGAGTAATCCACCCTGGCATTTCTCATGATGTACTCTGCATAGAAGTTAAATAAGCATAATGACAATACATAGCCTTGACATACTCCTTTTCCAATTTTGAATCTGTCCATTGTTCCATGTCTGGTTCTAACAGTGGCTTCTTGACCTGCATACAGTATTCTCAGGAGACAGATAAACTGGTCCAGTATTCCCATCTCTTTAAGAATTTTCCACAGTTTGTTGTGATCTATATAGTCAAAGGCTTTAGTGTAGTCAATGAAACAGAAGTAGATATTTTTTTCTGGAATTCCCTTGCTTTTTCTATAATCCAATGGATGTTGGAAATTTGATGTCTGGTTCCTCTGCCTTTTCTAAATCCAGCTTGAACATCTGGAAGTTCTCAGTTCATGTACTGTTGAAGCCATCCTTGAAGGATTTTGAGCTTTACTTTGCTGGCCTATGAAATGAGTACAATTGTATGATAGTTTGAATATTCTTTGGCATTACCTTTCTTTGGGATTGGAAGGAAAACTGATCTTTTCCAGTCCTGTGGCCAGTTTTCCAAATTTGCTTGCATATTGAGTGCAACACATTAACAGCATCATCTTTCAGGATTTAAAATAGCTCAGCTGGAATTCCTTCACCTCCACTAGCTTTGTTTGTAGTGATGCTTCCTAAGGCCCACTTGATTTCATGCTCCAGGATGTTTGGCTCTAGGTGAATGATCACAGCATCATGGTTATCTGGGTCATTAAGATCTTTTTTGTATAGTTCTTCTGTGTATTTTTGCCACCTCTTCTTAATATCTTCTGCTTCTCTTAGGTCCATACCATTTCTGTCCTTTATTGTGCCCAACTTTGCATGAAATGTTCCCTTGGTATCTAATTTTCTTGAAGAGATCTCTAGTCTTTCCCATTTTATTATTTTCCTCTATTTCTTTGCATTGATTACTGAGGAGGGCTTTCTTATCTCTCCTTGCTATTCTTTTTAACTCTCTAGCCCCAACAGAGATTGAGCCAGACCTGCCTTTGAGTGTTTAAGTGTTTTCTGCAGATGCACAGGTCAGCAGTAGCCTGCCACATAGACAGGGGCTCTGGCTGCAGCAGACCTGGGTCACGAAGCATTATTCACCATAGAGCTGCCGAGCAGACAACCCACAAACTGCAGACAAGTATACCAAAGGAATTCTCACACTGAATTTTCTGGAACTGAAAGTCCTAGGAACCACAACAGATTTCCCAACCTGGGGATCTGGCAAAGGGACTGAGAACCCCCAGGGAATTTAACCTGGGAAGCCAGTAGGATTTGATTACAGAACTTCCACAGGACTGCAGAAACAGACTCTTGGAAGGCACAAACAAAATCTTGTATGCACCAGGACCCAGGAGAAAGGAGCAGTGACCCCACAAGAGACTGAGCCAGACTTGCCTGTGAGTGTCCAGGAGTCTCTGGTGGAGGCATGGATTGACAGTTTGGCCTCCAGCCAAACGACAGGCAGGGAACACAGGTCCACCCATCAATAGAAAATTGGATTAAAGATTTACTGAGCATGGCCCCACCCATCAGAACCCAGTCCCCAGCCCCAATCAGTCTCTCCCACCATGAAGCTTCCATAAGCCTCTTATCCTTTTCCATCAGAGGGCAGGCAGAATGAAAACCACAATCACAGAAAACTAACCAAACTGATGACATGGACCACAGCCTCGTCTAACTCAATGAAACTATGAACCATGCCATGTTGGGCCACCGAAGATGGATGGGTCATGGTGGAGAGTTCTGACAAAACATGGAGAAGGGAATGCCAAACCACTTCAGTATTCTTGCCTTGAGAACCCCATGGACAGTATGAAAAGACAAAAGGATAGGATTCTGAAAGATGAACTCTCCAGGTCAGTAGGTGCCCAATATGCTACTGGAGAAATAACTCTAGAAACAATGAAGAGATGAAGCCAAAGTGAAAACAATGCCCAGTTGTGGATGTGACTGGTGATGGAAGTAAAGTCTGATGCTCTAAAGAACAATATTGCATAGGAACCTGGAATGTTAGGTGCATGACTCAAGGTAAATTGAAAGTGGTCAAACAGGAGATGGCAAGGGTGAGCGTCAACATTTTAGGTATCAGTGAACTGAAATGGACCAGAATGGGTGAATTTAATTCAGATGACCATTATATCTACTACTGTAGGCAGGATTCCCTTAGAAGAAGTAGAGTAGCCATCATAGTCAACAAAAGAGTCTGAAACACAGTACTTGGGTGCAGTCTCAAAAATGACAGAATGATCTCTGTCCGTTTCGAAGGCAAACCATTCAGTATCACAGTAAGTCAAATCTATGCTCCAACACTAATACTAAGAAGCTGAATTTGAATGGTTCTATGAAGATGACCTGTAAGAACTTCTAGAACTAACACCAAAAAAAAAAAAAAAAAAGTACTTTTCATCATAGGGGACTGGAATGCAAAAGTAGGAAGTCAAGAGATACCTGGAGTAACAGGCAAATTTGGCCTTGGAGTACAAAATGAAATAGGGCAAAAGCTAACAGAGTTTTGCCAAGAGCGCACCAGTCATAGCGAACACCCTCTTCCAACAACACAGGAGACAACTCTACACATGAACATCACCAGATGGTCAATACCGAAATCAGATTGATTATATTCTTTGCAGTCGGAGATGGAGAAGCTCTATACAGTCAGCAAAATCAAGACTGGGAGCTGACTGTGGCTCAGATAATGAACTCCTTATTGCCAAATGCAGACTTAAATTGAAGAAAGTAGGGAAAACCACTAGACCATTCAGGTATGACCTAAATCAAATCCCTTTTAATTTTACAGTGGAAGTGACAAATAGATTCAAGGGATTAGATCTGATAGAGTGCCTGAAGAACTATAGATGGAGGTTCGTGACATTGTACAGGAGGCAGGAGTCAAGACCATCCCTAAGAAAAAGAAATGCAAAAAGGCAAAATGGTTGTCTGAAGAAGCCTTACAAATAGCTGAGGAAAGAAGAGAAGTGAAAGGCAAAGGAGAAAAGGAAAGATATACCCATCTGAATGCAGAGGCCACATGGAGAAGTACAGAGGATGCCAGCTGATAGCCAGCATCAAAGCCTCATACATATGGGTGAAGCTGTTTGGACCCTCTTGCCTAGCCCAGTCACCAACTAAATGCAGCCACATGGATAAATCCAGATGAGATTAACGGAAGAGGTATCCTGTGAATCCACAGAATTGTAAAAAAAAAAAGTCATTATTCTTTTAAGCCACAAAATTTGGAGTGGTTTAGTATGTAGTAATAGATAGCTGATACAGAGAGTATTCATTACATCCTGCTAGAGAAAAGGTCAGCCAAGGAGAGATGAAATACTGGTCATCCTTCAGATTTACCCCATGGTAATTGTGAACTATGATCACTACATGTATGTTTTATATGCGGTTAGATGAGATGGTATCAGAAGCTGGACATACCAAATCAAGGAATATTAAACTCCGGCTTGGCTTGTTTTAATGCAGTTTTTAATGCAATGTTTATTGTTATTAACAGTAATAATGCACCAATTAAAAGCTTTTAATGCATTCCAGACTAATACTAAATCAAATGAGATACCAAGATACCAGAGAAAAACCATGACTCTCCCAGGAAAAGAGAACATCTGGTTATATTAGCCATAATCCAAAAGGAAATTTTGATCATCAAAGAATCAGGGTTCTACCAGTGCTATGCAAAATTCAAACAGGAAGATCTTGAAACTCCTCAAAATCCTGCTGGTCCCAAACTGGGCACAAGGGAAAATGTTGTTTCTCATTGTTCCTGGACAATAACAGTTAAAATATGGCTCTATGAACTTTCATCTGCATGGTGAAAAAAATGTAAATTCTCTTAATAGTAAATATATTTAGGTTTGTCCTTCATGAGATGATTGGTTTTTGAAATCCATGATAATATCCTCTCCCACTGAACCCTTCAGAGCACTAGAGCATATGTGAGTTCAAAGTCTTCCTGCGCCCACACTGAGAACTGTTGAAGGCATTTTGATATACTCCTTATCACATTTATGAAATTGAAAACTTTTCTTATGCTTTCTTTCCTTGTCCTAGAATGTTGTACCAAAATGGAAAGTTAGAGACCCAAATTGATTTTTGAAAGGTAGAAGAGAAAGTGTCATGTCCTAAGGCTGTTTATAATTCCATTTTCTCTAAGTACATGAGCTTTCTATCTGTGCAGTAGCTGACTTTCAAAAAGACAGAAAGGTTTTGAAACTGCTTCTGCCTAGGAAAGAATGTTAAGAAACTGGTTTTCTCCAGTGTCCTGGCTAAGTACATGAACACGCAGTGACATGTGCACACAGACACACTTAGACACACCCACACATTTTTCAGATGAGTATTTGGAGGGTAGTTAGTAAGATCTTTTTCACTTGAGGCTGCCATCAGATTTTGGAAATGTAACTGCTAATATGATCTGCGTCCTAAGTGTAGTGTTTCTGGCAAATGTAAGTCATCAGGAAGGCAAAGTGCAGCACCCTGCACATAATGGGATTGTGCAGATAAAAGCCCACTCTGCCTGCGATTCGGAGAAGGCAATGGCACCCCACTCTAGTACTCTTGCCTGGAAACTCCCATGGACGGAGGAGCCTGGTTGCAGTCCATGGGGTCGCCAAGAGCAGGACATGACTGAGCGACTTCACTTTCACTTTTCACTTTCATGCACTGGAGAAGGAAATGGAGGCCCACTCCAGTGTTCTTGCGTGGAGAATCCCAGGGATGAGGGAGCCTGGTGGGCTGCGGTCTATGGGGTCGCACAGAGTCAGACACGACTGAAGCGACTTAGTAGCAGCAGCAGCAGCATGCCTGCGATCATGAGAGCAAAGGGAGTGGGCATCCCCAGCTCAACCAACCACTCTCACCTCTGTGAAAGCCTCTATCATAGAAGTCTTTTATCCCCCCCAAAGCATTGTTTTTTAGACTTTTATTTTCTTGATTCTTTTTCTGAACTGAATGATGTGAAAGTTTCTTTGTAGTAATTAATTTGGTGAGTATCACAATGTATTCACATGTAGGACTGTGTAGAAATTTCTATTTGACATAAGTCTTGGCATTTGCAATTTGAACTTTTTCTTATACTTTTGTAAATCTAAGTATTCTTTAAATACACTTACATAAACACACACACACACACAGTCTCACATATACTCGGGGAAATAGTTCCTGAACATTAAAAACTACTGATATCACTGTTGAAATTCAAACTATTCAGTGTTTCAGAATCCTTCATATGATCAACTTAAATTCTTATACAGAGATAAAATTTGACTTAAATTAGACAAAGGAAAGGGGAAGATAAAGATGACAAAAGATAAGGCCTGGAATTCAAAACCCATGACTAGATTCAGTAGTTAAATTGGAAGAAGATCATCAAGTAGATAAAAATCCTCAGGGGGAAAAAAAATACAAAAATGAGTTTTTTAAACCTAGAAGAGGGACTGGTGTGGTCACAATGATAATAAACCAGATTGGGACAGTCACTACCAGTTACTGACAGAATCAAGGGATGATTTAACCTTTCTCAGAGGAATATTAGAAAAATCCTTTTTTTCTGTAGGAAACATGTTCTTTTATCAACAGATTAGAAATATCACAAGCCACAGTCTATTAAATAGATCGTCCCTTGGCTCTCATTTAGTTCTAGTACCAATTTCCTCTGTATATCTGAACAAAGATGGAATTCCCGATGCATGTCCGCCCTCAGCACGTGGAATCTGTGTTATTTATTCACAGTGAGAGCCATCCTGGGTACACCGGAATGTACAACAACCTGACAGCCTGCAAGCCGCACACATATGTTTTGAGGGATTCTTTTTTTAGACTTCTTTTTTTCCAATTATTTTTGGCTGTTCTGCATGCCCTATAAGATCTTAGTTCCCTGACCAGGGAATAAATCTATGCCCCCTGCAGTCGAAGCGTGGGGTCTTATCCACTGAGTCTCCAGGGAAGTCCCACACACATACGTTTTTGAGATGCTAAATCAGGTTCCACTATGTATAAGCTTCTTTGGTTGCAATGGCCACAGCAATGATTTGTTAGGGCTTTGCATCCCATTTGTTTAGGCCACTATTCTCGTTTGCACACACACACACTACCTGCCCCTCTCCAAACTACCCTCTGAAATATTATGACTCCATTTTATATGCACAGGTGTCAGGCTCAAATTGGAAGTGTATGTTTTTCTATTTTGTACCAACAATGTCAATGATTGCCTGCCTACTCACCTCCCAACCTAAGGAAAACTGCCCCCTCCGCTGTTCCTCTTGCATCGCTGGCCACACACACCCAGTGTGCAGAGATTCATTCTCTACCCCCATCCCAAACCCCTCACTCTGGTCACACACAATAGCTTGGTCCTGACACACTTAACTAACCAAGGGCCCTCCAATGAGTAGGCTTGCCAGCAACCAGCGACACACCCTGGAATGAAGTGCTTGCCTCAGTCAATCACATGGCTGCTCTCAGGAAACAAAGAGAGTCAGTCACAGGAGTAGCCGGAGCTGTAAAGTCATGATCACAGCCAACTTCATGGCCTGCGATCTGTGTAGCTACCCAGGACTCTAAGCTTAGCAAGGTCCCACCCTTGATTTAATGTTCTGCTCTTGGTGTCTTGAAATTTTTTTCCTTCTTTCTTTTTTTATTTTTTATTAATTTTTACTGAGATATGGTTGCTTTATAGTGTTGTGATGTTAGTTTTTACTGTACAGCAAAGAGAATCAGCTACACATATACATATATTCCCTCCTTTTTGAATTTCATTCCCATTTAGGTCACCATAGAGCACGGAGTAGAGCTCCCAATTCTATACAGTAGAGTCTCATTAGTTATCTATTTTGTGCATAGTATCAATAGTGTATATATGTCAATCCCAATCTCCTAATTCATCTCACCTCCCCTTTTCCCGCCTTTAGTGTCCATATTTGCGTGTCTCTATTTCTATTTTGGAAATAAGATCATCTATATCATTTTCCTAGATTCCGTATATATGCATTGATACATGATATTTGATTCTCTCTTTCAAACTGACTTCATTCTGTATCTCAGTTTCTAGCTCCACCCACATTTATGCAAATGATATGATTTCATTCCTTTTTATGACTAATATTCCACTGTCTATATGTCCCACATCTTCTTTACCCTTGTTGCTTTAAACTGACACTTAGGTTGCTTTCATGTCCTGGCTATTGTAAATAGTGTGGCAGTGAATATTGGGATGCATGTGTTTTCTGAATTGGCATCTTGACATTTTTAATAATTAAATTCTTGACAACGATTTTAGCAGGGACCCTGCGTATTCATTTCCCAGTGGACCCCACAAATTATATAGTCAGTCCCAGTCGTGACATGGAAATTAGAGCATCAAATCTCAGATGGAAGAATGGGCTCTAAGAGAAATTTAAGACATTATCAATTTTATAATTTATTTTTATTTTATAAAAATAGAACAAAACTCTTATTTTTATAATGCCAATTTCCGAAAACAAAACACAACACTCTTTTGTTGCTGCTAGGTTACAAAGGAAATACAAAGCTCCCCAGCTGGAGTTTTCTTTCTCCTAATCGCAAGAGCCATGTTAGGATTTCTGGGGGAAGTGTGAATGAGATGTTTATGAAAAGCTGGCCTTAGTTTAAAGGGTTGAGAGATACTGGAACAGAGAGAACTGGGCAGTGATGATGAGCCCAGTGAGAATCTGAGGATCCAAGTGGGGAAGTGGACCAAGGAACAGAGAAAGCTGCAGTGATGGAGCTCATCTGTGAGTTCAGGCCGTTTCTAATAATGCCCTTTAATCCGAGCACATAGCCCATCTGCAGGTATCTGAGATCTCCCCTTGCCCATCTGCTGCTCCTTATAGAGAAGAAAATACAAGTTTGCTAGGTGCTTTTAAAATGCGGGCCCTCGTTTCTTTCTCATATATAGACAATTAGTAAGGGCTTGGATTTCAAATCAAATATTTTTTGTTAGCACCTAATTGATGTAATGATAACATTGATATCCCAGCTCTAGAGAGATTAACCTAGAGGTTCAGATGCCCTTTCATATCTAAAACACTCTCCTTCTCCTCTCCCTAGCTCTAGGAATGATTTTAAGAGACAACTACATGATTTGAGGAGAAAACTTTCTTTTGCTAAAGGGCCACGAACCACTTTCCATCTCCTCTTAATATTAATTGAATGAAATTCTGAAGGCTTTGGGAAAACAGCTCTTCACCTCAAAGTAAAAAAATAGTCTCAAAGAGAAACAATCTCTAGGGCTTTTAGTCATTCCAGACAATCTGTTAATGTGATAATTGAGAATTGCCAGAAAGTGTGGGAGATTTTCTTAATGTCAAAATATGTGGGACATTTTATGTTTGATTTAGAATCTGTACCCACATCTCTGTGGGTACAGAATGCAATGGAGAGGGTGGGGAAGGGATAACTGGGAGCTGGGGGGTTGTCGATGCAAACTATTATATATAGGGTAGATAAACAATAAGATTCTACTGTATAGCACAGGGAACTATATTCAACATCCTGAAATAAACCTTGATGCAAAAGAATATAAAAAAGAATGTCCATACGTATAACTGAATCACTTTGCTGTACAGCACAACATAGTAAATCAACTATACCTCATTAAAAAACAACAACTACTACTACTTTGGGAACCAGCACAGAATGAAAGTTTAAATACCACACCAGCAATTTCCAGTTGTTCTGTTTATTTCAGTTCTAAACACCCTTCTTTGTCCCTTTCACCAATCTGGAAAATTTTCTGTACAGAAAATATATAGTTTTTCAATCGCAGTGACTTAAAATGTTATTTTGAGAAACTTCAGAATTTTCTGACACCTCTTGAAATAGCAAAAGACCCCCAAGGTGCTGCAAATCCAAATAATGAAAAGCATTAAAAATAGCAAGGAAAAGTCACCTGAAGCAACCAGGAATGAAATTTCACTCTTCTATGGAGTGTGTGTACACACACATCATCTTCAGGTACTCACACCCCCATGATTGACCTCAACCAAAAAGTTTATCTTTCCAGAATTTTGAAACACTTTAATAATATTCTCATTACATAGTACTGGTAATGATTTCTTTTATAGCATAAAAGGAATGGAAGGTTTTTGAATTTCAGATCCTGGGAGATAACAATAATAGAAGTGTCTGAATAATTATGAAGAACTGAAGCAAAGAAAGGAAAGTTTGCTTTTTCCTCTGCCCATTCAGAAACTATAGCATTTTAACTACTTTAAAAAAAAGAAAAAGAGGAACCAGCATTATTAGAAAGAGGCAAGGGAAAAGTGGGTGATTTTTAAAACAACTTCTGCATGGTCTGAATCATTTCTAAATTATTTGGCTGTCTTTTGGTCTTGCTCTGGAGATATGGGGATCTCTTGGTTTCTCATGAAGAAAAGGTCATTGTTAAAACTTATAGTCTTAGCCTTCGGGTGAAAGTTGGAAATAATCTAGACCAGTGGTTCTCAAAGCATGGTTCCTGAACCAGCAGCATCAGTATTACCTGAGAACACTAAAAATGCAAATTCTGTCAACTGAACTTCAATAAAATAAATTTTAAAAAATAATTTTATCTCTCTATTCTTAAAAAAAAAAAGAAGAAGAAGAATTCTGAGCATCTTCTCTGGACACACAGAATCAGAAACTAGGGGCGTAGGACCCAGCAACCTGCAATTGGCCAAGCCCTCAAAGTTTGAGAACCGCTGGTTTAGACCACCTCTCCAGCCACTGAAGAATTCTCCACCATGGCAATCCTGAAAGAAGCTCATCCACACGTGTGCCAGCATCGGTCAACTGCCCCTATCAAAGCCTAGCATATTAAGAGTAGACACAATGTATTGTAATGATAATAATAACAATTAAATATAAACATAATAAACATCCCCACTCTCATCGTCTTCATCATCACCATCCACCCACTGCTTATGAATCTCCACTGTCAGTCAGCTTGCTAGCTATTGACACTCCATTCTTTTAGGATATACCTAACTATCCAACCAGTCCATTCTGAAGGAGATCAGCCCTGGGATTTCTTTGGAAGGAATGATGCTAAAGCTGAAACTCCAGTACTTTGGCCACCTCATGTGAAGAGTTGACTCATTGGAAAAGACTCTGATGCTGGGAGGGATTGGGGGCAGGAGGAGATGGGGATGAAAGAGGAGGAGATGGCTGGATGGCATCACTGACTCGATGGACGTGAGTCTGAGAGAACTCCGGGAATTGGTGATGGACAGGGAGGCCTGGCGTGCTGCGATTCATGGGGTCACAAAGAGTCGGACACGACTGAGCGACTGAACTGAACTATTAGAACAGTCTTTCATATTTAGTTAAAAATTTACCCCTTTGTAAGTTATCCATTGACCCTGATTTTGTCTTTTTCAATGAGAGGCATCAAATTCTTCAGCCCTTTACTGTGACTTTTTGGGTACATTTTATCTTTTTATTTATTTTTAATCAGAGTATAGTTGATTTGCAATGTTTCAGGTGTACAGCAAAGTGATTCAGTTATACATATATTTCCTTTTTCATCTTCTTTTCCATGATAGGTTATTACAAGATATTGAGTATAGTTCCCTGTGCTATACAATAGGTCCTTCTTGTTTATTTCAAATGTAGTAGTATCTGTTAATGTATCTGTTAACCCTGAATTCCCAATTTATCCCTTCCCTAACTTTCCCCTTTGGTAATGATTTTTATTTTTATTTTATATTGGAGTACAGTTTACTTACAGTGTTGTGTTAGTTTCAGGTGAGGTGTACAACAAAGTGACTCAGTTATACGCATACATATGTCTATTCCTTTTCAGATTCTTTTCCCATATAGGTCATTACAGAATGTTTAGCAGAGTTCCATCTGATACACAGTATGTCCTTTAATTATCTGCTGGATATATAGTAGCATGTCTGTTATCCTCAACTTCTAATTTATCCCTTCCCCCTTCCCCTTAGGTCACCATAAGTTTGTTTTCTATGTCTGTGAGTCCGTTTCTGTTTTGTAAATAAGTTCCCTTGTACCATTTTTTAACATTCCATGTATAAGTGATATTATATGACATTTGTCTTTGCATGACCTCAGTTAGTATGACAATCTCGAGGGCAATTCATGTTGATGCAAATGGCATTATTTCATCCTTTTGGGGGGACTAAGTAATATTCTGTTGTATGTGTATATACCACATCTTCCTTATCCATTTGTATGTTGATGGACACTTAGGTTTCTTCCATGTCCTGTGTGTGCTAAATCACGTCAGTCATGTCCATCTCTATGTGACCGTACAGACCATAGCCAGCCAGGCTCCTCTGTCCATGGGATTCTCCAGGCAAGAATACTGGAGTGGGTTGCTATGCCGTTCTCCAGGGGATCTTCTTAACCCAGGGATCGAACCCACATCTCCTGTATTTCTTGCATCTCAGGTAGATTCTTTGTCCAGTGAGCCATCTGTCTCAGCTACTGTAAGTACTGCTGCTATGAACATTGGGATGCATGTATCTTTTCTATTTAGAGTTTTAGTCTTTTCTGGATATATGTCCAGGAGTGGGTTTGCTGGATCATATAGTAAACTATTACGTTTTAAATGTTTTTACAGAAGAGGCATATAATATGAGAGATTAGAATCATAAGGCCTCATCAGTTTTGAGCCCCTTCATTTTATACAAGAAAAATCTCAAACCCCAAACAGCTAAATAGATTGTAAGCTACTCTCCATATTTATCACTGTCTTTTTTTCTCTAGCCTAAGCTTCCAGACGTCTCAACCTTTCTCCAGTTGGTATGATATGCAGGATCTTCACCCTTTCTTCACTGTTTTCTGAACATGCTCCTGTTGTTCCATATCTCTTTAACATGCAGATTCCAGAATCTCACTCAAAACTCAAAATGTCGTTTGACTGTCTCAGAGTGCCTTGAAATGTTTCTTGCCACGATTTGGGGCTTTTTCTTCTTTGAATGTTACTTAAAGACTGTGTTTACTTTTTTCCCCCAGCTTTATTGAGACATAATTGACAAGCAAAAAAATTGCGTGTGCATGGTGTGTACAGCATGACAATGAGAAGGCCAAGACCTGATTCACCTCACAAATGTCACTCACGTTCACTCTGACTTATCTTCCCGGGGCCACACTATTTACCAGTGTAACCATGCATCTCCTTTTCCACCATCAGATCAGGTATGTTATGAAATTTCTGCCCATTGTTTTTACTGAAATTAAGATATGCTATACTTTTTTTAGCATTTCTTGGTAAACGCATCAGTAGGAAATGGCACCCCACTCTAGAATTCTTGCCTGGAAAATTCCATGGGCAGAGGAGCCTGGCTATAGTCCACGGAACTGTAAAGAGTCAGACATGACTCTGCTACTAAGCAAATTTACCTAACATGTTAATGGAATAAATTCAGAACAGTTTATTGATTTAAAATTTATTTGATTGAAGTGCAGTTGGTTTACAGTGTGTTAATTTCTGCTATACAGCAAAGTGATTAGGTTATACGTACAAATATGTAGATCTGTGTTATTTTTCATATTCTTTTCCATTATGGTTTATCACAGGATATTGACCATAGCTCCCTGTGCTATTCAGTAGGACTTTGTCGTTTTATATAATAGTTTGCATCTATTAATCTCAGACTCCCAGTCCATCCACCCCCTCTTCCTTGGCAACCGCAAGTCTACAGAACAACTTACTGTTTCAATGGAATGCACCTTGACTACAGTTTTTCATTATATTCTTTTCTCACAAAACTGTTCTATACATTTCCTGAGGCTTGATGTCAAGCCCTGATAATTACTAATTGCAGTTTCTGAGATTTTTCCATTTTCATACCCTTTTGAAAACTGGAGATATTTGCCCATCTCTAGTCTCCTGGACACATTTTTCCATACTCTACAACTTCTCAACTGTGAATGAAAATACCTCTGAGGTGGTAATCTAAGCCATTTAATTTGGCTACAATATTATTTTTCTAGGTCTGAAGAATAGACTTGATTCAAAGAATTGATGGGGTCTTTTATTATCACCTCTCTTATCTTGATTTCCAGTTTTCTCTTAGTCATGTCTTGCCATTTCTAATTTAGAAAAATATTCCATTTTCTGGGAAAGATAGTCACAAAATGACAATTCTCTCTTCTCTCTGAAAATGTTATCCCATCTTAGACAAAACATAACCAGAATGGCATTGCTAAGTGGTTAGGGGCTCAAACTTGAGGTCAGCAAAATAGGGCTTGGTTGAAAAGCCTATATTCTGAGCCAACTGAGACAAGGACTCCCCCCAAAATGAAACCTATGGAAAAGAGAACTGTCATCTGTGTGATTAATGTTGGAGCTGATGTATCTAGCAGCCAGGGAGCTGGAACTGTGCCCCAGGATTTGGGAGATGCTCCCCATCAGTCACGGGCAGCTCTGGACCACTGCAGGCCTTCTCCAAGAGGACAGCACCTTTGCTTCTAGGTTACCTCAAGGCTCAGAGAGTCTGAGAGCATCGCTTGCAAAGGCAGCTCTCCCAAGAGAGAAGTTGGGCTAGTTAGCACAGTTTCTCCTTCTAGGCCCACTAATCAGCTCTTTGGTCCTTCACCACCACTGTGGAGGTGGGGGTTGAGAGAGACGGGGAAAAGCCAAGATTAAAGGATGTTCCTCCGCATGCAAGACACGTAAGGAAGGAGTAAGTGTCCTTCACTGGTTTGAAAGCGCTGCTCCACTGTTTAACAGTATATGATATCGCTGAAGCAGCTTTACCTTTTTGCACTTGCTTCCTCCTCTTTAAAGTGAAAGGAATAGCAACACACCCTGAGACTTCGTGGTTTGTACTGCCCGACATATATCAAGTGCTTTTTTAAAAAAGATGTTTATTTGGCTATGTTGGGTCTCAGTTGCACCATGCAAGCTCTCTAGTTGTGGCATGGAGGCTTAGTTGCTCCATGATATGTAGGACCTTAATTCCCCACCGAGGATTGAACCTTTATCCCCATGTTGCAAGGTGGATTCTTTAACCACTGGACCACCAGGGATGTCCCTATCAAGTGCTTTAAGTAACATAATCTCACCCTCAAGTCTCTGCTCACTTTGGTCTTTGACTTCCCGGTGTTATTCCTAACAGTTAGGAATGGTTTCTACTTGCCTTTATTTATTTATTTTTTTTTCTTGCTACCCACCCCATGTTGGACTTCTGTCCTTTGAAAGCCTGAGCTTATCAGAGAGCTCCCCATATAGCCATGATTGTTTCTCCTGATGTCCATCACGCCTACCTGCATCTCTTTTTGAATCATCTGGATGTATAGTCAGAATTTCACTGCTCAGGATCTTTGATCTTCGTGAGTCATTTTTCTCTTTGTGTCTCTGGCTGTTGGCATATACTTATTCTTCCTGGAACTTTTGAAGTCAACTATTCAGTTGGTCTGGAATGTATGTCCAGAAATGTCCAGCGCTTCATTCCTTTCTTCTGTGAGCTCCAGGATGACATGGTCTCTTTTCCCTGTTTCTGACACTCCCACATTGCTACCAAGTTCTCCTTTGTTGGTCAGAGTTAAATCCTAGGAGGCATATCATGGTTTCTCTTACTTTATGACATTTTGCTTGAGGGCCTAGAATTTAAATTAATAATTCTGGTTGGAAATAATTTATACAGCCTTGAGCTGTTGAAATGTCTAATATTCACTCATTGTTTAGATTTTTATCATATTTCTTCTCTTATCCTGCCTGCCACCTACGTTCCTTTAAAAAATTCTGTAAGTATCTTATAATTCATCTCCATATTCATCTGTCACTTTTAATGGCCTATTTTTCAAATAAATAAACACTTGTAAGAAGATGAGTTTTCTAGCAAATAGACTTAGTATTCCCCCAAAAGTATGATGATTGATAGAAACTTTTTAAAAGTTAAAAATCTCTTTTGTTCATATTTATAAAAATATATATTTTTTCTAAAATGAATATCCTTAGAGGGAAACACTATTAGGAAGAGAAAAGAAAACCTGTTTATTGTTAAGAAAAATGGACAAATTTTTTTTTCAAGCAAAAGATAAAAGTGTTCAAGGACATTGTAAATGTACTAATTTAATGTTTGTACATCTTTGTTTTCATTGCTTTAAATAGTCATTAAGCTTACGGCAAGGATCATGTTATTTAGGAGAAGTGTGAAATGGCATAATGGAAGGACTATTGTTTTATTATATGTTCAGTACTTCGCACAGATTAAGTGGTGTAACCTAACATTTTTGGGGGGCGAGATAGTCCATTGAAAAGATGATGAACTCTCTGCCCTGAAAAAGTACTTATGTAATTGCATATAAAATTTTTCATAAAATTCCAGCTCCCTCAGAAACCATTTGAGCAGTTACTCTGTGCCAGATACTTAGCTTATGTGTTGATTTTTCATTATTTGAGAAGTTGTTCTACTAATCTGTGGGATTCAAACTGTGAACCAGAAAAGTAGCTGGTTAGTATTATACTTTAGATTTGCATAGTCATTTGCCACACAGGACACAGCTATTTGGGAGTACACTTGGGAGTAATTCAAATGTCTGAATCATGCAGCTTTCTCCATTTTGCCGTTGGTTTTACTGTTCCTTTTTCCAAATGAAAAAAACTTCACAGGTGGCAAGAATATTGGATGATTTAAAGAACTCAGCTCTTCTAGCAGTTGGGTGCTTACTAAGTAGTAAAGAACTAATCAGAATTCAAATGGACCACACAGGCAGAAATACCCACCAGGGCATTTAGAAAGCATTCTATCCCCTCAGTCTGTTTAAACATCTCTCCTTTTCTTCCTGCCTCTTTCCTACACTATTTTATGTATTAAAAAGTCCCTGGGAAGCTTTTCTCCTGCTGGTTGGGGGAGTCCATTCAGGAATGATCTGTTTACAGAAATAACTGTGCTGTTTCAGCATCAGTGATCTTTTGACAGTGGAGAATGCTATATCAGGGCCCAGGGGTTAAAATATGTTGCTCCCACAGGGTTGCAGGCATCTATAGCTGACCAAATAGGATGCAGGAGAGCCATGAGAAAGTGCCACTCCTAGCAGGGGACAAAGAGCCTGCCCTGCTCCTTCAATAAAGAGAGTACACCTGGGTCCCAAGAGCCTTGACTTGGGTTGGGAGAAAGCGCAGTGTTTGCACCAACGAGCAAATCTCTGCATGTTAGAGGGGTGCAATTTGCTGAGGGCCATGACACCCCATCATTTCCTCTGACCATCAGCCAGTGATTTCATAGTTAGACTCTCCACTCTCCAGCCTCCTTGGGAGTTGGCCATCAAGCTCCTTGGAAGACAGTTCTTAACTTAGAGGCACCCCACAGGCTGAAACATTCCCTGGCACATGATGATGGGAAAATATCCCTAGAGGTGGCATCTTTTCAGTCAGTGGAATCATCAGTAAACTGGAACAACTTAATGCTGGTTGCGGTTTCTCCTGGTGAACAGAGATGTTCAAGACAAAGTCAGGAGATTGCCCTTCTTATTTCTGTCAATCAAAGATGCATCACTTGCTTGGCACGAGTTATATCAGGAAGTCGTGGGGCTACACAGTCTTCCACTTTTTGGCACTTCTTGGTTTATGAACTAGTAGTGGTGTAGAGGGTAGGCAGTTTTGCAAGGATATCAACTCCTTGGAAGAAATGAGATGGAAACTGTGACCACTTCCCTTTTGAGGTTCATTGTGGTAAGATCCTCTATTGGGCTGGAGTGTTCCTGACTGAGGTTCACTAACAGGAGAGGACACAGACGGCCTCTGGGGGGATGTTTCAGGTGGTGAGTGGAGTCTGGCATGATGCCCTTGCACTACATTCTGGGCTGAAAGCTGGCTATCCAGTTCTCTATCTGCAGAGGGTGTAATATTGCAGTGAAGTGTTGCAGTTTCTCACCTTGCAGACTGGCTGCCTTAGCCCTTTTTGGCTGTCATAAAATACCATAGACTCAGTTCAGTTCAGTCGCTCAAGTCATGTCCGACTCTTTGCGACGCCATGAACTGCAGCACGCCAGGCCTCCCTGTCCATCACCAACTCCAGGAGTCCACCCAGACCCATGTCCATTGAGTCAGTGATGCCATCCAGCCATCTCATCCTCTGTCGGCCCCTTCTCGTCCTACTAGGTGGCTTATAAACAACATACATTTATTTCTCACTGCTCTGGGGGCTGGAAAGTCCAAGATCACGGTCCTGCCAAATTTGGTGTATGATGAAAGCCTGCTTCCGCAGTGATGTCCATCTTCTTCCTGTAACTTCACGTGGCAGAAGGGACAAGGGGGTTTTCTCAGACCTATTTCATAAGGGCACTAATCCCACCCATGAAGGTTCTTCTCTCATAACCTAATGACCTCATTTCCTGATATCACCACAAAGAGTATTAGGATTCTAACATGTGCATTTCGAGGGTATGCATTCAGACCACAGCACAGGAAAACATTAAAAAGCATATGACAGCCCATCCTGCTGGCATTCCCATTGGTGGTGGGAATGCAAAGTGGTATAACCATTTAAAGGGCTCCCCCAGTGGCTCAGCAGTAAAGAATCTGCCTGCAGTGCTTAGAAGAGAAAGGGCAATATCTGAGAAAACCACAGACTCATTTATCTCTTGAGCCACAGATCTCACTTCATGAATTTCACCTGAGGACACACCTCAAATAATATAAAACTATATTCTTTTAAGGCTGACAAAGGCTCCAGACCAGCAACATCAACATCACTGCTGCTGCTGCTAAGTCGCTTTAGTCATGTCCAACTCTGTGCAATCCCATAGACGGCAGCCCACCAGGCTCCTCTGTCCCTGGGATTCTCCAGGCAAGAACACTGGCGTGGGTTGCCATTTCCTTCTCCAATGCATGAAAGTGAAAAGTGAAAGTGAAGTCGCTCAGTCATGTCCAACTCGTAGCGACCCCATGGACTGCAGCCTACCAGGCTCCTCCGCCCATGGGATTTTCCAGGCAAGAGTACTGGAGTGGGTCGCCAGTGCCTTCTCCGCAACATCACTGCCACAGGGCACAAAGACAGTGGACCTGAATAGAAGGAAACATGGAAATAACAACATGACACATAAATGTACCTTTTGACCCAGCAATGCCAGTTTCTGGGAATTAAACCTTCGGCATGCCTTCTCCAAGACAAAAAAAAAAAAAAAAAAAAACCCACATCACAACACTGTTTATAGTTGCAAATTATTTGAAACAACCAAAACTTAGGAGAATGGTTACATAAACCAGATACATCCACAAAATGGATATGGATGCAACCATGCAGCTTTATCAAAAAGAAAAAGGCAGAGCTCTGTCAACTAATATAATGGGATTTCTAGAATACATTGCTAAGTGAAAGAATCAAAATGAAAAAGAGTATAGTATGTTACTTTTATTATGTAATAAAATTAGGTTACATTTTATATAAGAAAGATGCAGAACCTTAAAAGGATGAGAATAAAGTAGAAGAAATGGGGAAAAGGATGACTCTTTGAAAAGGCTTTTTATATAAATCTAACATGTAGAATTCTATGACTGTTTCACATATTAAAAAAAAAAAAAAAACAGGTTTGAGAATGGCCCAAAATAGTGTAGAAGCACCAACAAACAATCTTACTGTATTTCAATGAATAACGTAACCACACTGATGTGAGGCAAGAAGAGGTAGTGAGAAAATAATCCAAGTAACTTTTGAAAACTTACACAAGGCAATTTACCATACAAGACACATGAATGGAAAACCTGAATAGTGCTTTGTCAAATAATAGAATTGAATCTATAATTTAGAAACTTTTTGCAAAGAAATATTTAGACATGAATGGCTGTATCAGAGAGTTTCTCCAGTTATTTAAAGTAAAAATATCAGTCTGACCAAACTCTTCCAGCAAATTGAAAAAGGATGAACACTTCCTTATGAACTTTATTAGGTCAGCATCACCTTGATAATAAAACCTGAGAAGAATATTACAATGAAAAAAAAAAAAAAAAACACACAAACCAGTGTTAAGATTTTTCAAAGAAGGCAAAAATCATTTAATATGCAAAATTCAATTGATGTAATTCACCATATTTGCAGAATTTAAAAGTAAAATAAAATGATTTTTGTAATAAGTACAGAAAAACCATTAGATGAAATTTAATACCCAATAACAGTTTTGTGTGCCTTTTTTTTTTTTAAGGAAAATTAGTCACAGTTTTTTAAGAAAGGAAAATCTTCTTCTAGGAAACCCCCCTAATTTTATGATAAACGCCTCTAATTTTATGAAAAGTACCTCCAGTAGTCATGTATGGATGTGAGAATTGGACCATGAAGAAAGCTGAGTGCCGAAGAATTGATGCTTTTGAACTGTGGTGTTGGAGAAGACTCTTGAGAGTCCCTTGGACTGCAAGGAGATCCAACCAGTTGATCATAAAGGAAATCAGTCCTGAATATTCATTGGAAGGACTGATACTAAAGCTGGAACTCCAATACTAAAGCTGGAACTCCAATACTTTGGCCACCTGATGCAAACAAAGAACTGATTCATTTGAAAAGACTCTGATGCTGGGAAAGATTGAAGGCTGGAGGAGAAGGGGATGACAGAGGATAAGATGGTTGGATGGCATCACTGACTCGATGGACATGAGTTTGAGCAAGCTCTGGGAGCTGGTGATGGACAGGGAAGCTTGGTGTGCTGCAGTCCATTTCTGCAGTCCAAAGAGTTGGACATGACTGAGTGACTGAACTGAACCTCCAAAAAAGTTTACAGCAAATATATTCAATGGTAAAATATTTAAAGCTTTCACCCTGTGTTTGGAAACATTTATTGAATCTTAATATGTGCCTGATATTGTTCTAGGCACTAAGAATAAAAGCAGTGAACAAAGCAGACAAAAATCCTTGCCCCAAGTAGCTGGCACTCTAAAGGCCCTATTTTATTTTGTATGAGTGATTCTTGTGTAAGAAATCTAAAACTACCGTTTATTAAGTGACTACTGTGTGCCTGGCCTTTGTCCGAAACTATTACGTATTTACCTTTTTTAAAGTACACTCTGAGAGAGCCCCGCCATTTCTTATTTGTTGATTAGAAAACGGAGCACATAGCACTTAATTAGTCCAAAGGCATGCTCTAGTTATTAACTAGGTTCAGGGCTTCCCAGATGGCACTAGTGGTAAAAAAAGAACCCGCTTGCCAGTGCAGGAGATGAGACATGAGTTCAGTCCCTGGCTGGGGAAGATCCCCTGGAGGAGGGCATGGAAATTTCTACTCCAGTATCCTTGCCTGGAGAATTCCCAGTGACAGAGGTACCTGGCAGGCTACAGCTCATAGGGTCACACAGAGTCGGACACAACTGAAGCGACTCAGCACACACCCTACATTCATCTAGTAATTCCAAAGTTCATATTCTTTCCCCTATGCTATATCCACAGTATCTATCATTATAGACAAGTTTTATCTTATTTAGTAAGAAAATTTATTCTAATTTATTGCTGGTTTTTAAATATTTGTTAATTTTTAAATTCCTATGCAGAATTTTAAGTTGTTGTATAATTAAATCTGGGAGATTTTATTGCTTGATGATTTCTAGTGTTTTTTTTAATTAATTTATTTTTAATTGAAGGATAATTGCTTTACAGTATTGTGTTGATTTCTACCAAATATCAACATGAATCAGCCATAGGTGATTTCTAGTGTTTTAAATTTAGAAGATGTCCTCTCAGAGGTTTGTTAAGTATTTTTTATAATTTAAAAGAATTTGAACTGCAAAAACTACCTGGACTTTATTCTGTTGTGTACAATGTAGAATGTGTTACCCAAACTGATCATTGTTAATAAATTCTTCTTCTCATTGATTGTTGGTGAAAATATAGCACCTTTTAGATAGAAATCCTTGAAAAAGTCATTCAATAAGCCCAATCGAGCCACTGTTGGTAAAAAAAAAAAAATCCTAGGATATCTTCTTATATAAAAAAAGTTCAGTCTATTTGCTTAAATTATAAATGTTTTGCCTCTCTGCTTGACACATGCACACACACACACACACACACACACACTCTCTCTCTCTCTCTTAAATTCCAGAGGCAGAAATATTCATGCTGTATCTGAATGTAGATTTCATTACTTAATTTTATTCCTAACTGTATCTTCTTTAGCCTTTTTAAATGATTAGTCACAAATATTTACTTAGCACTAAGTATGATTTATATAAATATACACATGGTGGAATAAAACAAAACAAACAACAAAAAAACATTTGGCCCTTTGAGGAAACCTACAGTCTAACTGAAGAAGATAAAACAGACATGAAAACTTATACCTAAGTGTTTGAGAAGGCCCGGTTTGTGAACAGGAATCACTACAAGGGTTCAGGGGAAGAAGTGATGCATGTGGTTGGCCAGGAAGCTTCACCAAGGAGCTGGGGGTTACCTTAGCCTGGACCAGTTGTTAGCAGCTTGGTCTAGAGAAGAGGGTGTGGCAGTTATAGACTAGAAAGATTGAACCTGGATACCCAGGCAGATGTGTGCCATCTGTGTGGGTGCGGTGTGAAGGGAGGACGTATAGTGTTAAAAAAAATTCAGTCAAGTAAGTTTTAAAGATCCAGTTGGTTTTATTAAACAATTCATGAATCTGGCAGCATCCTGTCCATCAAGGAGGAAGGAGCTCCAAGAAGCTGTATGAAATGGACAACTTTTATAGGCAGAAAGGGGAAAAGCATAGATTTTTTTAGGTTTAGCTTAAGTAACCCATCTTTTAGGGATAGAGGGAGACTTTGAGGCAGATTACCTCACCAGGGCTGACTAGAAAATTCCAGACTGACCAGTTAAGACAACATTCCTGGGGGAGGTTGTCACTGCAGGTTAGGTGTTAAGTCCTGGTTTGCTGACGTGGGACTTAGCACAAGAGCGTCCACATGGGGCCTGTCATTTTTTTTTCTAACAATTCCCCCTTTTTGATCAGACTCTTAGCTTAACTGAGAGATGTGATCAAAATTGAAGGCATTAGCATCACTCTTGGCCACAACTCTGCCGTTCTCACAGTTTTGCTGATCCTTGTGTGGTGTCCATGCGTCAAGGTGTTTTTGCTTAATCCCTGTGATATTCACAGATCATGGCTTTAGGCTCATAACCTTTAAATTAATCATCTCCTAATTCCTTCTCTTATGTTCCAGTCTTAAGATCATTTGCCTGGTGGTTAAGAGCTGTGAACATACATTTAAAGCCTTTGAGAGAGCACAGTTCACCAGGGAGATGACTATAACTGTCTTAAGCAGGGTAATTCCCAGTGTCTGGAGTGCCCTTCAGAGCCATGTGCCCAAGACGCAAACCAGTCAACATCAAAGAAGGACCCTCACGAAGGCATCAAGATTTTAAGCCAGGCAGCTTGCTCAGTGAGCTCTTGTCACCGAGTTTCAGCTCACCCTGAAGTCTTAACCCAGGTGTAGCAGGTGGTACTGGCCACAGCACAGACACTTCCTGGCTCAGCTAAAAGGTAATCCAGAGCTGCCCTATCATCAAGAGCAACTTTAGCCAGAGAGACCAAGGACTGTTATTGCTTTAGCAGCAAAGTCTGCAATATTTTTGAGTTAAGAAGAGGTTCCTGACTATAGCCTCCTTTGTAATTACTCCTAACCAGAGAAGTAGGGACCTACCAAAGGGAGTGAATCCGGAATCACAGAACCTCCTCCTAAGTCCTTTCTAGCTGGATGAGGCAACTCCAGGGAAGTTGATCAATGAGATGTTCCAGTTCATGTGTGAACAGTTTAGGGGCACCATTAGATGGCCTAGGAGGCATTGCCTGATTAGGCACTAGCATAATCTAGTACAGACCACTCCAGTCAACTCATGTTGATAGAGTCACTCAAAGGGATGGTTGCATTTGCCTGTTTGAGTCAAGAGCTGGTTTGTTTTTCTCCTAACCTGAAATAATAATAAAAATTGTTCCAAATACCAGAGTTTACCTCCTCTGCCCACCGCCCCTTAACAATGACTTAAAAGATACAGGTGATGCATTATCTTTCCAGGTCAATGCAGAAGTAAAGGACAGAAAGGGAAGAACAAAGGGACTCATATTCAGTTAAAATATGAGGTCTTAATCCAGCATCTTGGAAAGAAGCAGTTTGCCTCAATGTCAACTCTTTCTCTTCCTACTCAGTTTGATTTGGACAGCTCCAGCCTTTGGATAAAACCAGATGTCAGGCAGAGCCCTCTTTAGCTGAGATATGTACAGTCCCTGAAGTTTGTGCCACATGGGTAGTAAAGAGATCTTGATATAGTCCCTCCCAAAGAGATCCAGGGGGAGACTTTGTTCTTACTGATTCCAAATCAGAAAGGTGGGAGAAAATTGGAAGCATTACTTTGGAGAGTCATAGCCAGACATTTGAAGAAGCTAGAAGAATTCAGGATCCAGTCCAATTTACAGGTGTGTTACAAAACCTTAAAGACAATTAGCAGGACTAAAATCTAATATAGACAAAGGTGAAAGCATAGTTTTTCTTCTACAGTTATCCCTGTCTTTTTTTTCAAAGGATAATCACAGCAAAAACTATTTTTTGCATTAAATTTGGGTTGATTATTTACATAACTATGGTAAGAATAGTAATAAGCTCTTCTTAAGACTACTTTTCTAGTACTTTTCATAACGATCCTCAAATCAAACTCAAAAACTGCTTGAAGCCAGGAAGCCAAGCCAAAGGTCAAGCAGTTTCCTAAAGCTGTCTGGTCATATCTGAGTCTACGAAGAGACATTACTTTGCCAACAAAGGTTCATCTAGTCAAGGCTATGGTTTTTCCTGTGGTCATGTATGGATGTGAGAGTTGGACTGTGAAGAAGGCCGAGTGCCGAAGAATTGATGCTTTTGAACTGTGGTGTTGGAGAAGACTCTTGAGAGTCCCTTGGACTGCAAGGAGATCCAACCAGTCCATTCTGAAGGAGATCAGCCCTGGGATTTCTTTGGAAGGAATGATGCTAAAGCTGAAACTCCAGTACTTTGGCCACCTCATGCGAAGAGTTGACTCATTGGGAAAGACTCTGATGCTGGGAGGGATTGGGGGCAGGAGGAGAAGGGGGCGACAGAGGATGAGGTGGCTGGATGGCATCACTGACTCGATGGACGTGAGTCTGAGTGAACTCCGGGAGTTGGTGATAGACAGGGAGGCCTGGCGTGCTGCGATTCATGGGGTCGAAAAGAGTCGGACACAACTGAGCGACTGATCTGATCTGATCTGATCTGATGCATATCTCTCTCAAATAAAATATTCCAGTCAGAGCTTCCATTATTAATATATATCCAGTGTTTCTAATTGTGTCCTGTTACAAAGAGACAAGATTTTTATTTAACTTAGGTAAATAACTATGTTGCCATTGAAAGAATACTGAAGAGTTGCCAAATTTTAGAGGGATCAAAGTAGGGAGAAAAAGTAAATATTTCACCCGTGTTCACAAAAGTGTATTTTACCAGATTGCTGATAGCTTTAAAAGAAAATAGAAGGTTTCTTTCATCTAGACAAACAAAACGTTAAGAAACCAGCAGTATTTTCCCTCCTCAGTTCATTTAGTGCCATGTACTTTTTCTGTTTCAATCCAATTTTTCCCTTAGTTCTAGAAATTCTTACTAGTTCAGTTTTATGATCTTAAAATTATCAGAAACCTGTACTTGTCATGAGTTCTTTCCATGAATCCCTTTGAAGATACAGCACTTCTGTAGGAACACTTTTTCCAAAGCATCAGAATAAAACAATAGCTCTCTGTCAATGACAAAAGACTTTAAAATGCCTGTTATTAAAGATTTGATGAGAGCTTATTAAAATGGAATTGACAAGGAAATTTGGTTATTCCTGGAACATATAATATCTGAGGACAATAACTGGAATTCTGTCCAATAATGTTATACTAGGACTTATCAGATTTGCAGGAATTTTATTAATACATAATTTTTAGGAAACACTTACATATCTATACAGATAAAACATGAAGATTTAGTATTATTTATTTGGCAATGCTTCCCA
Source organism: Bos indicus x Bos taurus (assembly GCF_003369695.1). Taxonomy (NCBI): domain Eukaryota; kingdom Metazoa; phylum Chordata; class Mammalia; order Artiodactyla; family Bovidae; genus Bos; species Bos indicus x Bos taurus. Next base: position 22,426,742 of record NC_040084.1, on the reverse strand, counting down.
TGTAATTTAACATACCAACTAAGTCTAATTTGTTTAATTTGCGCTTATAAAAATAAGGAGAGAGAACAAATCTTTTGAGATATTCCAAAGGCCCTCTGGACTATGCTGCAGTTAGCTTGAAGTAAAAAAGATTTCATGGAGCTAACATTCCAGGTTCCTATGCAATCCTGTTCTTTACAGCATCGGATTTTACTTTCATTGCCAGACATACCCACAATTGAGCATCATTTTCGCTTTGGTCCAGCCACTTCGTTCTTTCAGAGCTATTAGTAGTTCTCCTCCACTCTTCCCCAGAAGCATATTGGGGGCCTTCTGACCTGGTAGGCTCATCTTTCAAGGTCATATATTTTGCCTGTTTGTACAGTTCATGGAGTTCTCATGGCAAGTATACTGGAATGGTTTCCCATTCCCTCCTCCAGTGGATCACATTTTGTCAGAACTCTCCACTCTGACCCATCAGTCTTGGATAGTCCCACACAGCGTGGCTCATAGCTTCACTGAGTTGCACAAGCCCCTTCTCCATGGCAAGGCAGTGATGCACAAACATACTAAACAATGTTCAAACTACCAGACAGTTGCAGTCATCTCCCATGCTGGTAAGGTTATGCTCAAAATCCTTCAAGCTAGCCTTCAGCATTGTGTGAACCGAGAACTTCCACGTATTCAAGCTGGGTTTAGAAAAGGCAGAGGAACCAGAGATCAAGTTGCCAACATTTGCTGGATCACAGAGAAAGCGAGAGAATTCCAGAAAAACATCTACCTCTGTTTCAGTGACTACACTAAAGCTTTTGACTGTGTGGATCATAACAAACTGTACAAAACTCTTAAAGAGATGGGAATACCAGACCATCTTACCTGTCCCCTGAGAAACCCATATGCGGTCAAGAAGCAACAGTTAGAACCTTAAATAGAACAAGTGACTGGTTCAGAATTGAGAAAGGAGTATGACAAGGCTGCTCATTGTCACCCTGTATATTTAACTTATACCCAGAGCACATCATGCAAAATGCTGAGCTGGATGAGTTACAAGCTGGAATCAAGATTGCTGGGAGAAATAACAACCTCAGATATACAGATGACATCACTTTAATGGCAGGAACTAAAGAGCCTCTTGATAAGGGTGAAAGAGGAGGGTGAAAAAGCCAGTCTAAAGATGGTGACTGCAGCCATGAAATTAAAAGGCAATTTCTTCTTGGCAGGAAAGCTTTGACAAACCTAGACAGTGTATTAACAAGCAAAGACATCACTTTTCTGAGAAAGGTCCATCTAGTCAAGGCTATGGTCTTTTCAGTAGTCGTGTATGGATGTGAGAGCTGGACCATAAAGATGGCGGAGTGACAAAGAGTTGATGCTTTCAAATTGTGATGCTCTTAAAAACCCCTTGGATTGCAAGGAGATCACACTAGTCAATCTTAAAGGAAATCAACCTTGAATACTCATTGGAAGGATTTATGCTGAAGCACTAATACTTTGGCCATCTGATGTGAAGAGCTGACTCATTAGAAAAGATCCTGATGCTGAGAAAGATTGAGGGCAAGAGGAGAGGGGGACAACAGAGGATGAGATGGTTGGATGGCATCACTGACTCACTGGACATGAGTTTGAGCAAACTCTGGGAGGTAGTGAAGGACAGGGAAGCTCAGCATGCTGCATTCCATGGGGTCACAAAGAGTCGGACATGACTTTGGGACTGAACAACAACAGCAACAGTGAAAGATTTCATTTAGAATTCGATTTCTGGGAAGTTTGTCAAAAATGTCAAAAAATTTTAAGATACTTGGTCAATTAGGATCATAGGATCCTATTGGATCAAATAGGATCATGTCACTGTGAAACAATACTTAGTTATCTATTTAACCAAAGTGACAGACTTCACAGGCAAATACAGAATGGTACAGTTTTGAAATTAAATTAATTCTTTCAAAGTTGTAAAGATTGGGTTTACTTATGTAATCAAAACCTGATAAAGATGACTTGGAACATAGTGATTATTTTGACAGGCACAAGATCTTTGTTTTTCCTAAGCAGATTATTCAAAAGGTAAACAAAAACCTTTTGCAGTCTGTTATTATCAAAAGCAGACCAATAGTCCAAAATAACTTTGCACCAGCTTACTTTTGATGTTAAAACTCATTTACTTAAATTTATTCCAATCTTAACCAGTTCTGACCACACATGAAATTCCTTTCCCTTATTTCTGGTAGTTATAATTGCATAGATTAGCATTTTTAAACCTTAAAAACCTCAGATTTCTTTCTAGTATAAACTAAGATGCAAGCACTTATGAACTTTTATATTAGCATTCTATTTACTGGGAAACATAAATTTTTTTTTTTTCACTTTCACTTCCTTTTATTTGTATTTTCCTAGGATATTTTTGATCTTTTCTTTACAAAGTTTCTGAATAATTTTAACTTAGTACTTTCTCTATGTACAGAATATACATAGAGAAGTGCATAAAGTTCTTTGTTTTATAATTCTTTTATTTAATAGGTGTTTTACGTCTTTTATTTTTTTATTTATTTTTTTTGTTGACACTTCTTTCTTTCTTTCTTTCTTTATTTTTTGGATTTTTTTTTCTAATTTTATTTTATTTTTAAACTTTACATAATTGTATTAGTTTTGCCAAATATCAAAATGAATCCGCCACAGGTATACATGTGTTCCCCATCCTGAACCCTCCTCCCTCCTCCCTCCCCATACCATCCCTCTGGGTCGTCCCAGTGCACTAGCCCCAAGCATCCAGTATCGTGCATCGAACCTGGACTGGCAACTCGTTTCTTACATGATATTTTACATGTTTCAATGCCATTCTCCCAAATCTTCCCACCCTCTCCCTCTCCCACAGAGTCCATAAGACTGTTCTATACATCAGTGTCTCTTTTGCTGTCTCGTAAAAAAATTATAAATATTTTTTATAATTTCTTGAAACACGTGCTTTCTTACAGAAAATTTCTCAGAGTGGCATCAAATGTGTTTATTTACAATCTAAAATATCTTTAATTCCTCTGTAAAACAAAGCAAGAAATGAGTAAACTTATTAATGTTTCAGTATTTTATCTTATTTGGAAATAATCTGGATATTCAAGGAGTTTAACCATCACTTAGCAAAACTTAAAAGTTTCAAGTTAGCAAAAATATTTGGGGAAATTATTTTAAAAATTCACCAATCAACTTTTTATCCTACTTACATCTATTTAATTTACTTGTCTTTATCAATTAAGGATTAGATTCCTTATGGAAAATTCATCATATCAAATTATTTTCTTGTTGACAGATTTTGTAAATTTAACTTATTTTAATAATAAACCCAGATAAAATAAAAGTTATATGTCTGCTTTATATTCAATGTGGATAACTCTAAGATGTGTCTATTTTAATCAAACCAACAAATTTAAACTACCTTTAATACCAAATATTTTCCCAGAGTATGTGAATCTGAAAGGCATTTTGGTTATTGTCTATCAGAATTTTGAGAATTCTTATGAGTACTAAGTTTATGTAAGTATTTGTTAAAGTCATTTAAGTGGAGCACTTTTCAGTTCAGTTCAGTCACTCAGTCATGTCCAACTTTGGGACCCCATGAACTGCAACACGCCAGGCCTCCCTGTCCATCACCAACTCCCGGACTTCACTCAAACTCATGCCCGTTGAGTCGGTGATGCCATCCAACCACCTCATTCTCTGTCGTCCCCTTCTCCTCCTGCCTCAATCTTTCCCAGCATCAGGGTCTTTTCCAGTGAGTCAGCTCTTCGCATCAGGTGGCCAAAGTATTGGAGTTTCAGCTTTAGCATCAGTCCTTCCAATGAATATTCAGGACTGATTTCCTTTAGGGTGGACTGGTTGGATCTCCTTGTAGTCCAGGGGACTTTCAAGAGTCTTCTCCAACACCACAGTTCAAAAGCATCAATTCTTCAGCACTCAGCTTTCTTTATAAACCTGTGTAAGCCAACTCTCACATCCACACATGACCACTGGAAAAACCAAAGCCTTGACTAGATGGAAATTTGTTGGCAAAGTAATGTCTCTGCTTTTTAATATGCTGTCTATGTTGGTCATAACTTTTCTTCCAAGGCTGCAGTCACCATCTGCAGTGATTTTGGAGCCCCAAAAAATAAAGTCTGTCAATGTTTCCACTGTTTCTCCATCATTTGCCATGAAGTGATGGGACTGGATGCCATGATCTTCATCTACTGAATGTTGTTTTAAGCCAGCTTTTTCACTCTCCTCTTTCACCTTCATCAAGAGGCATTTTAGTTACTCTTTGATTTCTGGCATAAGGGTGGTGTCATCTGCATATCTGAGGTGATTGATATTGCTCCCAGCAGTCTGATTACAGCTTGTGCTTCATCCAGTCCAGCATTTCTCATGATGTTTTCTGCATATAAGTTAAATGAGCAGGGCGAAAATATACAGCCTTGACGTACTCCTTTTCCTATTTGGAACCAGTCTGTTGTTCCATGTCCAGTTCTAACTGTTGTTCCTGACCTGCATACAGGTTTCTCAAGAGGCAGGTCAGGTGGTCTGGTATTCCCATCTCTTTCAGAATTTTCCACAGTTTGTTGTGATCCACACAATCAAAGGCTTTGGCATAGTCAATAAAGCAGAAATAGATGTTTTTCTGGAACTCTCTTGCTTTTTCAATGATTCAGCGGATGTTGGCAATTTGATCTCTGGTTCCTCTGCCTTTTCTAAATCCAGCTTAAACATCTGAAATTTCACAGTTCGTGTACTATTGAAACCTGGCTTGGAGAATTTTGAGCATTACTTTACTAGTGTGTGAGATGAGTGCAATTGTGCAGTAGTTTGAGCATTCTTTCGCATTGCCTTTCTTAGGGATTGGAATGAAAACTGACCTTTTCTAGTCCCGTGGCCACTGCTCTTCTACAGATTAATTTTAATAATATTTTGGCAGTAGGAAATACCACATATCTGCAACACATCTATGTAGACAAACAAGTATACAGACAAATATAAACAGAGACCTTATAGTTTCACTTTAAAATTTTAGCCGTGAGACAGGTATAATCATATAAAACTCACTAGTTATAAAATGACAGTTGGAATCATATAAGTTTACCTACTCAGATGGCTAACATTTTTTCTGTTAATATTTGTGGAGAAGACATTTTACATTTGTGTTCGTCCTTGACAAGTAATGTTACGGAAGCTGTGGAGATGTTTGAATTTTTAAAAAGTCCTCTGTCCCCTTTTCTTTTAGTTTTAGGAATTGGAGATCGTCTCGATCAAGGTTCCCAGAGGACATGAGATGAAATATTTATATCTCAAAGGCACAGGGAAAGAATGTAAGCACTCCAATAATTTGAACTCTTTTTAGAGTCACATTTCTGATTTTGTAGAGATTTGTAAGATAAGGACAATTGCTTTTAATTCTTCAAGGAACTGGAAGTTCAGTTGATCTATCCATTCAGTTACATTATAAGTTGATTATATTATAAGTTGATCTATCCATTACATTATAAGTTGATCTATCCACTCAGTTACATTATCATCAATGAGGAGAGAGCTTATAAAAAATTTCTGTCAGACTCTGAATATCGGTTTCTAATCTCTGACGAACTTTTGACCATAGAGGGAATTTTTAAAAAATTATTTTAAATACCCTGGCAATTTTTTAACAGGGACAAAGAGTAAATATTTCTGGCAGTATTGAATGACCCATTGGACTCAAGATGTGTTCCCAAAGAGGGGATAAAGGATATTTTGTTTTCCTTTCCCTCTCGGGTACTGTAGGGCTCCTCAGGTGGTGCAGGTAGTAAAGAATTTGCCCTCCAATGCAGGAGACACAAGAGATGTGGGTTCAGTCCCTGGGTCAGGAAGATCCCCTAGAGAAGGGAATGGCTACACATTCTAGTATTCTTGCCTGGAAAAGTCCATGGACAGAGAAGCCTTAATGGGCTATATATAGTCCATGGGGTCGCAACGAGTTGGACTTGACTGAGCAATCACTCACGCACCAGGTACTCTAGACAGATTTAGGAGAGCTGACCTGGTAAGAATTTCACCGTTAGCCAGCTTCTTCCAGCTTTATCAGGATCCCCTCTTCAGATTCTGAATAGGATTTAAAATGGAGTGAGTAGCTCTGATATTTACCACATTATGGAAAGTTTTTTTTTTTAATTAATTTTAATTTTAGTTTCCCCTTGGCATTAAAAATTTAATTGAATGGAATAATGTGGCAGTTTACGAGAAACAAAAAATCCTGTAGTCTTGTCAACTCTGGAAGGGGGCTATATGGGAGCATCTGTAAGGCCATTGACTTGGCAGACTCTTATTCATGGTCCTGTGGTCTTTTTAGAGTAGAAAACCAATTCAACCAGAGGATTACTAGAAAGAGTAGTCCAGTAAATGAGGAAGGAGGGAGTTACATCAGTCTTAGAGCTCTTTTGTCTTAGGTACCTCTTATATTGTTAATTTTTCATTAGCTTTTAACAACAAATCATTCAATGAAGCTATTTTGGAATCTTGCAGACTTTTCAAGGCTTCTGCATACTAATTAAAAGAGGTATCCCATAAAGAAGATGTGATACATGTATGTAATGGAGTATTACTCCATCATAAAAAAAGAATGAAATAATGCCATTTGCAGCAACATGGATGGGCCTAGATTATGCTATGTGAAATAAGTCAACAGAGAAAAACAAACATCATAGGATATCCCTTATATATGGAGTCTAGAAAATGACACAAATGAACTTATTTACAAACAGAAACAGACTCACAGACTTCAAAAACAAACCTATGCTTATGAAAGGGGAAATGTCAGAGTGGGTAGGGGGAGGGGATAAATGAGGAGTTGGGGATTAATATATACACACTGCTATACATAACATAGATAACCAACAAGGGCCTACAGTATAGCTCAGGGAACTATATTCAATATTCTGTAATGACCTTAATGGGAAAAGAATCTGAAAAAGAATGAATATATGTATATGTATAATGGAATCACTTAGCTGTACCCCTGAAACTAGCACAACACTGTAAATCAGCTATACTCCAATACAAAATAAAAATTAATTTAAAAATAAAGAAAATAGGTTTCCTATTCAGTTTGATTTGGAAGACTTTGCTTTTAAATGCACTTTTTCAATGATCTTATCTAATGGAATATTCCTTCTAATGGCCATTATAATTCTCCTGAGAACTGACAGGAGTTTGGCAGGATCTTAGCCACAATTGAGGTGCAACCACACTTTTATCTGGTCGTATTTCAAGGCCTCTCACCCCATGGCTTCCAGGCTAAACTCTTAGGACACAGTAAGATGTTGCCATTTTTGTGGACCTCTACAGCTTCTGGGATTACAGTTCTTAGATATAAAATGAGTAGCTGTACTAGAAGGTGGCACAAATGACTGTTTAGAAATTAAAGATTCCATGTCTTTTAACTAGCTTTTATCTACCTAAAACAAGACAAACAAACATGCACTGTTCATTCTGGCCAAGAGAAGGCCCAGTACACCATCATCAGTTCCCATGGAACCTTGACTGGGGAGAGGATTGAACCAGCAGAACTCAACAAACGGGGACTGAGGACTGAAGGGCTCTCCATGGACGGGGAGCTGTGAGCCACCACCAACAGTTCCCACATGGATTTTCAGAAAGAATCAAGGGTTGGGGGTTTTCTACTCGAAAACCTGGGAATTACAACCTGAAAGCTAGGAGCTTGGCTCTGGGAAGAGTTGTTTGACAGCTCAGTTGGGTTCCAGGTAGAACCATCTGGCAGCTCAAAGCTGACCTGCCCTGTATTGGAAAACCAATTAGATTGGGAATTCAATGCAAAGAGAGCAGAGCTCAGAACTGAGAACTTACCTAAGACTCTCAGAAGTGGCAAGAAAGACAGTGAACTCAAAAAGGTGTTTGTAGGTGCCATGCCTTCGTTTCTTTTTGTCCCCAAATGCTGTTACAAGTTTACTTTGGATCACATCACTAACACTGTTCAAAAAAAAAAATTCAATCCAGTACATTTTAAAGATCTATTTGACTTTATTGAATGACTCACAAATCTTGTAGCATCCCATTCACCAAGCAGAAAGTAGTTGTGAGGAGCTGGACAAAATGGAAGACTTTTATAGGCAGAAGAGGAGGAAGAGTGGGTTTTTCAGGCTTAGATAACCTACCTGTGGGAGATAAAAGGGGTTTGTGTGACAGATTACCTCATCATTACATACCAGAAACTTCCAGATTGACTAGTTAAGACTACATTCCTGGGGAAGGTTGTCACTGCAGTTAGTTAGGTATTAAGTCTTGATTCGCCAACCTGGGGTTTAGCACAAGAGACTCCATTTGGAGCCTGTGATTTTTTTTTTTTAACAAAAAACAAGACGAGGAAAAAAGCCAAACTATATTGGAACCTAATGATAACAAGGAATTCTTTCATTCCACAATCTAGCAAACACACAAGAATGACCCACAGGAAGAAGGAAATAAGCTGTAAATGTTAATAGTTACTTTGACTGTAAATGAGCAGTTGATGTGTTAGAAAAAAGCAATTGCATTTTATTTTGGACCAATAATTTCTATATTTGGGAAGGAGAATAAAAGAATTAAAATAACCCCTCTGGTTGGCAGGAAGGGTCAAGTCTGCAGAGCTTCAGGTATAAGGTGCTGGTGTCCCTTTGTGAATACTGCCAAGCACCAGGGAACAGTCTGGCATTTAGGCAGACGGCTTGAAGGCTGGGCTAGAAATATCCAGTTATTATAAGAGCAGTGAATTCACTAGGGAGACAAGAAAGGGCATGTAAAAACTTTTGATTAGGGTCCATTTCTTTCCATGTCCTCAAGTACTGAAATTCTGTCTCCTATCAAGATAGTGATGATATTGTCACAACTGACAGAGAATATTGCTATCTCTAAACCTGGCAGACTATTATTCAGGTGTTCGGAAACTGTCCTTTACTTCTAGTGTTCTAAGTTCAGCAAGTACATTTTTATGTTCATAGTTTTTATGTGTGTGTGTGTTAGTCACTCAGTCGTGTCCGACTCTTTGTGACCCCATGGACTGTAGCCCACCAGGCTCTTCTGTCCATGGAATTTCCCAGGGAAGAATACTGGAGTGGGTTGCCATTTCCCTAGCCAGGGGATCTTCCCAACCCAGGGATTGAACCCAGGTCTCCTTCATTGCAGGCAGATTATTTACTGTCTGAACCACCAGGGAAGCCCCTCTAATTGTCTGATTTCAACATTTTTGTATCCATTTTAGGATAGTGATACTGTATTCACAATGATCTTCAATTTATGTCAACAAGTTTCAGCAATCACTAGAGGATACTCTTCCCCTCCTTTCTCCCTTTAGCTTGTGCACCTCCTCAATCTAGCTGCTCAATAAACACTTAAACAAATTGTGTGAATTTAAGTCGATTCCTGGAGGAATCTATTTTAGTATTTTGAAAATTTTGTTATCCTTATCCCTAGTTACCACCTCATTTCTGATTCTTTTATTGAAGACATTCTTTAACTGTTATTATCAAAAGTATAAAACTTGATTATTATTTATTTAGGGGCTTAACCACATGGGAGAATTCATGTGTATTTATCATCTCTCCCTCTTTTTCTCTTGTAATGCACATAGATTAAAATAATGAATAAATTCTATAAAGTCCTTGCCTATGGAATATTTCTAGTCTAGTGGGGAGATGTAAAACAAGCTCACAATTCCAACACAATTTGATGAGTGTCATAATAAGGATAAGCATAAGAGTGCTGTGGTGATACATACCAAAAATAATAGTAAGCACTTAATTATAAAGATCGGAGAAGGCAATGGCACCCCACTCCAGTAGTCTTGCCTGGAAAATCCATGGACAGAGGAGCCTGGTAGGCTGCAGTCCATGGGGTCGCTAAGAGTCGGGAACGACTGAACGACTTCCCTTTCACTTTTCACTTTCATGCATTGGAGAAGGAAATGGCAACCCACTCCAGTGTTCTTGCCTGGAGAATCCCAGGGACGGCGGAGCCTGGTGGGCTGCCGTCTATGGGGTTGCACAGAGTCAGACACAACTGAAGCGACTTAGCAGCAGCAGCAGTAGCAGCAGCAATTATAAAGATTAAGTTCTTTGAAGAGTCTTAGGTTTTTTGTTCTGGTTATATGTAAACATAATGAGATAATTATCTTGTGAAATTTGCATAGTATAGTGTGTGTGCTTAGTCACTTCAGGGATTGACTCTGCTATCCCATATACCATAGCCCACCAGGTTCCTCCATCCATGGGATTTTCCTGGCAAGAATACTGGAGTGGGTTGTCATTTCCTTCTTCAGGGGATCTTCCCAACCCTGGGATCGAACCTGCCTATCCTCTCTTTCCTACATTGCAGGTAGATTCTTTACCTCTGAGCCACTGGGGATCAAATCATAATTGCATAATTTCATGTGTCTGAAGAAGAGGGCTGCACTTTGTAGATATATGTAAAATAAGCTTTAGTATATTACTTACAAATGAGATCAAAATGTATAAATGACCATGCTGATTGTTAATTTTTTTTCAGTATGATACAATGATATTCATGATCATTATAAAAGAGCAAGAAATACTTGCAGAGGGGAAAATGCTTCTTTGGCAGTTTGAAGAGTGAACATTTTTGAAGAGCCCATTGTCTGAGGTCATGTTTTATCAGAATGCTTTACCCTTTGAATATCTTCTACAAATACTGAGAAATTTTTTGTCCCTAAGCAAGTCAAGCATTACTTTTTCACTGTGGTTGCTTTAAAACAGTGATGTATATTTCTCCTTTTACCTATTATTGAGAGATAAGGGTGACCTCATTTTTTGCAGGTAGTGAGATTGTTCCATCATGCAAAGCATTTTCAAAAAGTGTTTGCAACAAGTATGCATTTGGTGTTAGTGGCTAGTTGTGTTCATGTAGACTTGTATCCCCATCTGGGCCCAGGTACGCAGGCAGCTGAGTTGCAGTGAGTGACTGTGGATTCTTCATTTACCAGAAGCTTTAGCCTTACAGCTAAATCGACAGACACTTACAAGCATCAGCTGTAGCAATTAAGGAAAGAAAAATTTGTGAACCATTTATCTGAGGGCTGTTAGATCATAATTTTTAGTGACATAATAATCACCTTAAACACACTAACGGTTGCACAATTTGGGGATGAGCAGATATTCATGGTGTAAAATGTGACTTTAAATTTTTTAATATTGAATTTTAAATATTTGTTAAATTCTCTGTAATGAGAATGATAAAATAAAATAGGTGAAATTACTCTGCCTCTGGAATTGTTCAGAGATGCTCAGCTGTTCAGAGGCAATGAGAACTGAACACTTCACAGAAAATACAGCTACGATATATGGTAACATTACTTTCCTTCAGGAGATGATAGCACCCAAGATCATAAGCTCCCTGAAGCAGAGACTTGACCCCGTGTCACTGCCACTGTTGCTGCTGCTAAGTCACTTCAGTCGTGTCTGACTCTCTGTGACCCCATAGACGGCAGCCCACCAGGCTCCCCCATCCCTGGGATTCTCCAGGCAAGAACACTGGAGTGGGTTGCCATTTCCTTCTCCAATGCATGAAAGTGAAAAGTGAAAGTGAAGTCGCTCAGTCATGTCCGACTCTTCACGACCCCATGGACTGCAGCCTACCAGGCTCCTCCATCCATAGGAGTTTCCAGGCAAGAGTACTGGAGTGGGGTGCCATCGCCTTCTCCGCCTCATGTCGCTGCTGACACTTAAAGGGAAGGATCAAAGTCTGCCTGCTCCCATGACTCATGGGAGTCCTGACTTAGACTGGGATCATGGAGTTGCCAATTTCAGGACATATGTGAGAAATTCCCAGATGCACAGCTCTGGCCTGTGTCAACATAACTAGTTAAGTGTGATAAAGAAACTTTGGCTTTGGGTTCTGGCTTCCCACTATCATAAAATAAGATGTTATTTCTCCTTTCCAGAAACTGGAGATTTGTTTTTTCTCTTAAAAGATCTGAAATTGAGCTGTAGTGAGAAACCAATCCAAGGATTTACTTTAAGAAGAGGCTTTCTGTTAAAGTTTCACATGAAAAATAAAGGATGATTCTAGGATGAATCAAGTAGTACCAGTTACCTAATAATTGGACATCACTATCTTGCAAGCTCTTACATAGATTTAGTTTCCCAAACTTTAAACTGTGATGGTATGGGTTGTTAGAAAGAAACTTAAGCCTGGGGTTCAACAGTAGAAAAGAGGGAGAGGAAAGGAATAAAATGTATATGTGGGCTCTGAGTTTACCTTTGCTGTCAACACAGCACTGCAAAAGCCAAGGACCCTTTAAAAGAAGAAAGAGGGTGGAGAGGAAGAAAGGAGAGGGATGGAAATGGGGAGTTAAGTATATCTAAGTTAAGTAGCCCATCATTTGAGGGAGAACTTTAAAAAGCTTTGATCAAAAAAACATGTTTTGGGGACTTCCTTGGTGATCCAGTGGTTAAGACTCCACCTTCTAGAGAAGGAGGTGCAGTTGCTATCTCTGGTTGGGGAGCAAAGATCCTACATGCCTCATGGCCAAAAAGCCAAAACATAAACAGAAGCAATATTGTAACAAATTCAATAAAGACTTTAAAAATGGTCCGCATTTAAAAAAAATCTTTGGGAAAAAAACAAACATGTTTTAGGAATGGTGATAGTGGTTTAGTCGCTAAGTCATGTCTGACTCTTTGCAACCCTATGGACCATAGCCTGCCAGGTTCCTTTGTCCTTGGAATTGTCCAGACAAGAATTCTGGAGCGTGTTGCCATTTCCTTCTCCAGGGGATCTTCCTCACCCAAGGGTTGAACATGCATCTGTCTCTTGCATCTCCTGCATTGCAGGCAGATTCTTTACTGCTAAGCCACCAGGGAAGCCTATTTTCGGAATAGCATGGAACCTAAATAAGAAGGAGGTATTTGATTATCAGTACCTGGTTAGGAATGCCCTGCTCTTCCAGACTAAAAAGGTATAAAATGGCTGGGATTGAAGCAACTAGTTGCAGGCTTGTCTGTGGCTGATAATGACAGGTTTGCTTTCATGATTTTGCTTTTGAGAATATGAGGGTAGAAAGCTTGACATTCTGCATCATTTGTGGTGTTAATCTGTGTGTCAAGGACAAGGTTATTTTCATGTGTGTAAACAAGATGACTAGTTGCAACATTGGTCTTGATTATTTTTTCCTGATTAATATATCTTTTTGTGCCAATTTTTTGGTCTGTTTTTATACAGTTTTGTATAGCAACCCTCCTATAACTAGTTCAGATATATAAATATTTTAAGAAAAATGAGTCAAATGCTATTACCTAAAAATGTAGCTATAATATACATGCAGCACTGTGGCTTGACTGAGCTTTTGCAATTAAATTTTTAAAATCTTTCTACATACTGATCATAATGTAATTTTTATATTAAAATATTTAAATATAGTATTGCATCATATTTTAAATCAGCTTTCTTACATGACACATTTGATTTGAAAATTGTCTTGCAGAAGTTATATTTGGATGAATGAAACTTTCCCCTGACTTTGAAATCTCACAGGCAATGGCATTTATTTAACATAAATTTATAAAGATGGCCTAGAAATAAAAATGCACATGAGAAAACTAATATGTAAGAGTCCATTAGAAATGGTCAGATATATTAATATGAGTTCAAATTGCATAATCACAGAGGAACGGATGACAGCAAAATAACAGAAATAGTTTAGGCACAGACCAGCATAAATCAAGAATAGAATTGACTTTAGTTAGAACCTAATGTTAGTAGAAAGCTGACTCTTAAAATAGGGGCTTAAGTTTCTTGTGAAGAGGCTGACAGTAGCCTGTGAGATAAAAGTCACTGAGGGAATAGATTCACAAAAGAAACATGAAATAAGAATGCAAAGTCACATTTACTATTATAGCTGTTTAATGAAATACATGTAAAAAATATATTAATAAATAAGAAAGTTGATGTGACTCAACTAATACATGCCACTAATGGAAAGTAAGACATTGATTATAGTTCATAATAAAGGTGTTTTCACTTTTTTAAGGGACTAAGTGTTATGCTAAGTTTAAGTCATTTTATTATTGAATGCATACCTTATTCAAGTTACTTGCTAAATAGGGTTCAAAGACCCTAATATGCCTACCCTCAGGCTTCCCCTATGGTCCTAGAGCAGTGAAGATGAGTCTATAAAGCCTTTCATTCATCCATCCATTCATTCAGTATTTATAAAATCCTGAGTAGTATGAGGATGCAGAGTTGAATCAAATACATATTATGTAAGAAGTGTATGGATCATGGATCACAGAGCCCTTGTGGGGATGAAGGTAGAGGTCAGCCCCTGAAACTACATGGAATCAAAATTGAAAAGGAAAATAGATCAAAGAAATTTTAGGCAGCAAAAGATATGTCCACTACAGATAGTGACTCAACTGTTGATTTGCAGTTTAGTCACTGGCTTGCCCTTTCTACAATGGATTTTTACCCAAGAGTAGCAGTTTGAATTGCCTTCAGGTGCAACTCACAAAACTTAGCTTAAATAATGAGTAAACCTTTTACTTAATGCTAAATTTTCACAGAGAGTCAAAGTTCTTTGAGTCACTGATTTAAAGACACCATTAAGGAACCAAGTTCTTTCATTTCTCTGCCCTGCCGTCTTGATGAGGTTTTCTCGCTCATGCAAGATGGCTGCAGCAATTTCAGTCTTACACCAAGACCAGTGTCCAGAGGCAGAAAAGAGACCATCTCTTCCTATGCCTCTGTCAAGAGCAAGGACACAGTTCCTAGGATATACACCTCTCACCCACATAGAGGTGTATATCTAGATAGAAAATTTCTATCACATCTCATGGGCCAGAATTGTGTTTCACACCCATTCCTAAGCCAATCCCTGACCTGGATTAGGATACTCATCAAAAATGGAATGACTGGACTTCCCTGGTGGTCCAGTGGTGGAGAATCCACCTGCCAATGCAGGGAACATGGATTTGATCCCTGGTCCAAGAAATCCACATGCCGTGGGACAACTAAGCCCATGAACCACTACTGCACCAGAACTCTAGAGTCTGCACAGACTGCAGCTCCTGAAGCCCACACCGCTAGAGCCCGCACTCTGCAACAAGAGAAACAGCCACAGTGAGAAACTCGCACACCACAACTAGGGAGTAGCCCCCACAGCTAGAGAAAGCTCCCAGGCAGCGACGAAGGCACCGCAGGGCCCAAAATAAATACGTGACTTTTAAAAACAAATTTAAAAATAAATAAATTTTTTTTTTAAATAAATAAAATTTTAATACAGAATGACAACTAGGAACAGAACCCCAGTGTTTCCCGCTTGATTTGGTTAAGTAAATATAGCAATTAAAATGGAAGAATGATTCTCAGAGACTATGCTTGGAATCTTGCTCTAGAAATTGAAGTTCTTTTGAGTGTGAAAAATAGATAAAACAGACTCTGCCCATCCAAGTACTGTAGTGACATTCCTTATAGAATGTGTAATTACGCCACTTACGAGTTGATAAGACTGTCGTTCTAGCACTCCCTGAACTATGTGCCACCCAGCAGACAGTCTGTGCCACTTATCTAAAGAATAGTCTGACATTAAGTAGTGATTATTCACACTAGGGAGAACGGATATCCCTACATAACAGAGACTCTCTAGCTTACTTCCTTATTTAAAAAAATTAAAACATGTCCGAAGTGTATAGCAGACATCTCAAAATGGCATTGTAGCAGCTAATATGTATGTGGGAGGTAAAGGGAACCAGCGCCCGTCCTCTCCAGAGAAGCAGACCTCGTGTGAGAGCAAATTGCCTGCGGTCACACAGCTCCATTTATCCTGTATGAAAATTAGGATTAGTAGACTTCCCATTAACTCTCCCGACAACAGCTTCTAATTTCCCCCGTGAATCTGCCCGCCTCCAGTGGCTCATGTGCTATTTATCTTCATCTGCATGTGTACCACATTTCTGAATTCATGAATTACAATTATTTTACTTGAATGGAAACAAATTCTAGGGAGAGTTGAATTCCTAAAACCAACACAGGTCCTCTTTTTTTTCCCCCTCAGAGAAGTATACTTTTTACATTCAAAAAAACTTTTCCTTATTTTACCAGGACTGGGGGCAAATAGAAGTTGGTCTACTCAGTTATTTCATTATTTTGGCTCCCTAATTTCTTCCTGTAACATATTTTAATATATAGGGTGAAATTCAACAATTTGAGTTTAATTGGTTTCACACTTGCATCTCTTAAATTCTTGAGATGTAAATATCTTCACACAAGAGCATTGGAGATTTAATACATATGGAAATAATCTTCACCTCATTTTAATAAGCACTTATCCCCAGCTAACTACTAGGTGCTGGCCATATATAAAATAGATTACTGATGAGAACCAACTGTATAGCACAGGGAACTCTGCTCAGTGCTCTTTGTTGACCTAAATGGGAAGGAAATCCAGGGAAGAGGGGATAAAGGTATCCGTGTGGCTGATTCACTTTGCTGTAGTGAATACAGCAGAAACTAACACAACACTGTAAAGCAACTGCACTCCATTAAAAACTAAAAATAAGGACAGGTTTTGGTACTTCAAAATCTTTACAATCTAGAGACAGAAGTCATTACAGTAAAGAGGAGGGCCATCTCTACTATGCTGGCAAGATGGTAGCTATGGCAGCAAGAAGCACTGGATGGGGATGACAGAGAGAAAGGACACCAGTGTAGTCAATGAATGTTGCCTTAGTCCATTCTGGCTGCTAAAACTTATTTCTCACAGTCCTGGAAACTGTAGCCATTTTTTTTGGCTGTTTATCTCAAAAGCCAGGAAGGCGGTCTGTAGAAAGTAGAGTGAACTGGAAACCTTGAGAAGAATAAAGTGAGAGACCACTTGTTGTTGGAAAGACAAATATCCAGAGGTGGCCCCATTCTTTTGTGAGACTGCACTGTGCTTCTTGCCCTTGAGTTTGTTTGTTTACTTGTTTTTTAATATTTATTTATTTATTTGACTGCACTAGATCTTAGTTTGGGCACATGGGATCTTCAATCTTCATTGTGGCACGTGGAATCTCTTTAGTTGCAGCAGGTGGGATCTAGTTCCCTGACCAGGAATCGAATCAACTCCCCTGCATTAGGAGTCTTAGCCACTGGACTAAGCCACCAGGAAAGTCCCACCCTTGAGTCTTTAAACACACACACACCCCTACCTATGTTTTTCTTACGCCCACAAGAGTAAGTTTTTGCCTCTTGTAACTGAACAATCCTTAACTTCTACCTATGTCTAGAACTGACTCTGAATGGGCCCTCAAATCCTAAAACCTTTATCCATCCACCTACCTTCCTCCTTTTCTGGAATGTAGACCCTCCTCAGCCATGGCCCCTCCATGCCACATCCCTTCCTTACCTTCATATGGAAATGTTAATTCACTTGGAATAACAGCCTACCTGACTCAGAAGTAAGAACTGTGCAGACAGATAAAGGTTTCCATGGGCTTCTCTGGTGGCTCAGATGGTAAAGAATCCACCTGCAATCAGGAGACCCACCTTTGATCCCTGGGTTGGGAAGATCCCCATGGCTACCCACTCTGGTATTCTTGTCAGGAGAACTCCATGGACAGAGGAGCCTGGTAGGCAACAGTCCATGGGTTCACAAAGAGTCGGACACAACTGAGCAACTAACACTAGAGGTCTCCATAGGAGAGTTGAACGTATTATATTTGTATTCCAATTATCATGTGCATCCTGTTATTTCTTCCCTGAAAAACAATCTTCCTTGCTAAAATGAGAAATGACTTTGAAGGCATAAGCCAATGACTTTAGAGTGAGTTATTGTCCTACTTTATACCTTCCTCAAATGAAACTTGCAAGATTAATTGCAACCTTGAATATGACTGTATTGAAGTGTATTCGCTTAGCTTTGGCTTCTAGAAATATGACATGAGTCATGTCCTACAAACTTAAACCTAAAAGGAAAGATGGTGGAGTGGTAAATATAGACCATCTAGAAGATAAGTAATTTATAAAGAAACTTGTGCCTGATTATTGGGACTTCTCACCTGCAACGAGAACATTTGGACCATGTAAAGGACAAATTGAGTACACGCTGACAGAGCTGACTATCTGCTGTCTCTGAACTGCAGTGGGTGGTTAAAGTAAATTACGGTTAAAATCTATCTGACAAAACTACATTTTATGCTGAGGAATCAGCATGATTAAACTGTCATCCTGGGGAGAAGTGTTCAGGTCCAAAATATCTCTTAATTTGCAGCATATCGTCCACTTTCAGATTCCTTTTTCTCTTCTCAAACATTCTTTGCTCAATTTCCGAGTCCAGGGTAAAATTTGATTCACTGGGAACTGGTTTCTTGAGGGAATCTAGCCTGGGTTAGGCTATATACAATCGAGCAGCTCTTTTACTTGCTGTCTCTATCACCCCAGTTCCTCAGGTCGGTCCTCAAATAGGTGAATCTGTTGCCAATCCCTGTGGAGTTTGGAGTTGGAATAGGAAGCAGGAAGGCAAGACATGTTTTGTTGACCTCTTAGGGATTCTCCTTCTCTCCTGATCTATCAGCCACTGGAGCAATTAAGTGGAGTAAACTCGGAGAGCCATGGCTGCTCTAGGAAGCATCTGATTGGTTCCAAGACCCACGCTAGGCTTGGAACCTCAGTTCTGTGTCTATTCCAGTGATAACTCTGTGCTCGGACTCAATCTACCCCACCCCATCCCAAGATACAAACAAAAGTACATAGGCCTCAAGAGAATAAGTGATGGTAAACTTCATGTTCATTCCCTCCTTTATTTCCAAGAATTAGCACTTAGTGGCATTTGATGGTGTTTGCTAGATTGACAAATGACCTTCCTAAAGCCTCTTGTGTTTGTGCTCATCTTCAGTTTCTCTGATGGTTCCTGACAACAGCTTCTTTTCTGATACTCTCTCGACGTTCTGAACTTGATCGGCCCCACGTGTATTCCAGCTCCATGCAGCCTCTAGTCCTCAACAACTCTCTGTTTCCTGAGCTGAGCAGTTCCTGCTGTAGCTTGGCGCCTCACTGAATCCCAGCCAAGCTACGGGAGATCCCCACAGCAGATTTCTCAAGAGCTTTGGGATTACAAGCAGTTTAGTTGAGGGATAATTTATTACTCTGTTTTAAGATAAAATTAGATCAGCCTTGGGCTCAGGGATGGAGAATATGAGCAGATGGTTATTCTATTCTGTCCTTTTTCATGCTGTTCTTCCATTCTGAGCAGACTGATGTAGTAATCAAGAACAGAAACCAACCATGTGATGGGAAAGCATACAAAAGAACTTAATCTAAGTCCTTCTACTGAAAAGCATATATTTTTGGAAAAACTATAATAGGAGTTAACATGTACTGAGGTCTTACTGTATTCAAGCAAAATGCTAAAAACTTTACTGCAATATTCGCCTCTATCATTAGGACAACAGTAACGAGGTATTGGCACCCCACTCCGGTACTCTTGCCTGGAAAATCCCATGGATGGAGGAGCCTGGTGGGCTGCAGTCCATGAGGTCCCTAAGAGTTGGACACAACTGAGCGACTTCACTTTCACTTTTCACTTTCATGCACTGGAGAAGGCAATGGCAACCCACTCCAGTGTTCTTGCCTGGAGAATCCCAGGGACAGGGGAGCCTGGTGGGCTGCTGTCTATGGGGTCGCACAGAGTCAGACACGACTGAAGCGACTTAGCAGCAGCAGCAGCAATGAGGTATTATTATCACTCCCCAGTTTTACAAGTTTAGAGGCTGAGACTCAGAGATTAAGTAACTTACCCGAAACCTGAGCAGCTACTTTGTACAACTCCATGAGTGCACTGCCACTGACATCTAAGTGAGTGGCTCTCTACACTGCACTCCTCCAGGGGGTGCTATTCATCTAGACTCTAATCTGACTGTGTTCTAGGAGTAGAACAAGGCAGCTGTGCTGTCCACAGCAGAAAGGAGCAATACTAGAGCTCGAACACAAGTCAGCCTGATTTCAAAACACAAGCTCATCACCACTAAGCTCCAAGCAGATAAACATTTGAGTTTTAGAAATATGATCTGCCCTTTTTTCAAGCGATTAGAGGGACAAACGGGGATGTATTCTGTTACAGTTGCAGGTGTTAGCCATTTTTCTGTGCAACACTTAGCACAAAGGATCCCAGGTCTTTTGAAGCAGAGCCATTTCAGGCTTGATGACACAGTGGCGGAGACATGTATCTAACCACATCAGAGGCCAGGGGAGATCAGTGGATACACCCCCAAAATGGTTCATAAGTGATTTGGGCTTATATTTGTTTAGGATAGACTAGGATGACACCTTTCCCCCTATTGGGAAAACAATGACAATCATTTTCTCTATCCATTAGGCATTTTTGAAAGCCAAAGTTTATAATGGAAATTCAGAAGGAATTTAAAAGCAAAACAAGAAAATGGTTTAGTCAACTATGAAGAGGCTTCCCCATTGGCTCACTGGGTAGAGAATCTGCCTGCAGTGCAGGAGACACAGGAGACGCAGGTTCGATTCCTGGGTGAGGAAGATCCTCGGAGAAAGAAATGGCAACCCATTCCAGTGTTCTTGCCTAGAGAATCTCATGGACAGAGGAGCCTGGTGGGCTGCTGTCCATAGGGTTGCACAGAGTCGGACACTACTGAAGAGACTTAGCATGCATGCATGCATGGGAGAAGGAAATGGCAACCCACCCCAGTATTCTTGCCTGGAGAATCCCAGGGACAGGGGAGCCTGGTGGGCTGTTGTCTATGGGGTCACACAGAGTCGGACACGACTGAAACGACTTAACAGCAGCAGCAGCAGCAGCAGCAACCATTTAAAATATGTATATATGAAAATACATAAGGGAATACATATAAACAATAATGATAACAATTGTTATTAATATGTTGGGGGGTTGGCATTATTGTTTGTGATTCATTTTATTGTTTCTACCTTCCACTGATTCTGTCATGTTTACAATTTTTAGCAAGAAAAGCAAAACTAATTTTAAACTGTATTTTCCATATGAGAGAAATAAAATTTAAACATTTGTTTAGCAGCCCAATTTTTCTCCAAAAATGAGAAAAAAATCCACTCAGAATTGTTCATTACACAGACTCATCCCACACTCCTGCCATTTAAAACGATCTAGGCAAGCATAATAGCCAGTTCTTCTAAAGATCACTGCCTTTATAAGCACGTCGTAAACCACAAATTATCATAATTTATGAAATGTAGTAGAAGTGAGCCTATCATTGCCATTCAAAGCATCTGTGAGGGAAAATACTGGTAATTAGCTTCCACACAATTTGTAATTTGATTTTTGCGATTGGTGCTTCCCTCAACATTTGCTTTTTGTTCTGTTTTGTTTAACTCCCTCTTTACAAATATGACATTGTAGATTCACCTGTCATCTTTTAGCACATCATGTTCTAAAATGAATCGAATTGCCAAGAAGTCCACCTCCTAACCCAGGTGACCATTTTAAGACTCTCATTGAAAGTGAAAAGAAAATTCTGCCTCTTCTGTGACAACTGGCTTTGGTGCTGAACACTTGCAGTTTTCATTTCAGGAATTTTTGTTTGTTTGTTTAAATCTGAGTCATAAAAATAGTGGGCTCAGGGCAAAATGAATCAGTCCATCAGTAATATATCCACTCTCCTTTCTAGTCCTTTTTGGTGGCTTTGCATGCAAATCAGTCTCATAGGAAAACGGCAAGAGCTACTGAAGAAAAAGTGCTTCCCTGGAGGCTCAGATGGTAAAGAATTTGCCTGTAATGCAGGAGGTCTGGGTTCAATCCCTGGGTCAGGAAGATCCCCTGGAGGAGGAAATGGCAACCCGCTCCAGTGTTCTTGCCCGGAGAATTCCATGGATAGAGGAGCCTGGCGGGCTACAGTCCATGGGGTCACAAAAAGAGTCAACACAGCTGAGTGACTAACACTTCACTACTACACTGAAGAAAAACCTTTGTCTTCTTTTCCTCAGAGTCACAAGTGGAGGTGGGAGGTAGCAGAAACTTTACGACGGGAGGTACAGCTGCAGCTGAAATATCAGTGTCGGTTTAGAAGTTACAGATGTTACCACTGTCATTTAGCCCCAAACTTGGCTGGACTGCCGGCGCACACGTGACTGAGGATTTCCAGCCAGTGGCCCAGGTGTGACACAGGCTCTCTCGCTTTCCAGCTCTGTGACCTGGCCTGCGTTACTCACTTCCTCATCGCTGTAACAGAGTTGTCACTCAGAAGAAATAAAAGCATGAAAGTATCTTATAAAGCACTGACTGTCCTTTCTCTATCTGCACCTTCTTCTAGCACATAATGGCTCGACTCACTGGCCTGTGGTTTTTAAATATTTACTTATTTGGCTGCCTTGGCTCTTAGTTGTAGCACATGGGAATCTTCAGTGGCACATGGGAATCTTCAGTGTCATGTGGGATCTTTTGTTGTGGCGCCAGGACTCTCTAGTTGTGGCCCGGGGGCTCCGAAGCACGCGGGCTTCAGCAGTTGCATTGCTAGGGCTTAGTTGCTCGGTGGCATATGGGGATCTTAATTCCCTGAGCAGGGATCAAGCCCACGTCCCCTGTATTGCAAGGTGGATTTTTAACCACTGCCCCAGCAGCCAGTCCCTGCTGTGTGTGTGTGTGTTTTAAGTAGTTTTCTCAGACTTCTTGTTTCACTCTGTCATTCTCTCTGGCACTGGGACTCCTGTATTTGGGTCCCCTTGGTTCTGGTCTCCAGTCAGACTCTCTGCATCCACTTCCTGCTCGGTCATTAGCTGTGCACACACCACTAATTTAGGTGTCCACCTTGACCTCGATACACTTCTCTTCCAGGCTCATACATGGTCCTGCGGGACCCTTATACCCACTTTGCAACTATTCTTATCCCACCAAGGAACATGCAGATGGTGCCAGTCACCAGGGTGGGAGATTCAAGATGAACAGGCTTATAAAGAAAGAAGGCTGAAAAATACCCAAATGAGATTAGACCATGCTGAGTTGGAAGTGCCTGTATGCCTGCAACTCCCCACCCCCCACCCCAGTAAAGATATTTAGGAGGCTGTTGGAACTAGAAATACAGATTAAGAAATCATAAGCCTGTTGGGGAGAGCGTGTCAAATGAGAAGAGTGTAAAGAAGATGCCAAAGAAAATAGGGACAAAAATATGTTTATTGCATTGACTCTGCAAAGTCATGAGTAACCTGAACAAGAGCAATTTCCAAGGGGAAGTAAGAGTACATGCAGCCAGATTTCAGGAGGATCAATAAATTATGGAAGGAACATGCCTTTATAATCAGTTGCCTGCAGCTACCTGGTTTTATGTGTCAGCCAGTCATGGTGGCAGAAGTGGGGAAACTGCCTTATAATCTTTCCAGAAAATAGAAAAGTCATGGTGGCAGGACTTAGGCTGTTTGGAAACGCTCACCTCAAGATGTGAAGGAGATTTATAATATCTGCCTTATTTGTATTAAACTATAAAGCATAGCAAACCTATTCCGGACCTAGTGATTTTTCTTTTTTGAAACTCAATTCAGATGAAGAACAGCTTTCTGGAACTATTTACTCTGAATTGATCAGGAAATAGGAGGATCCTAATTTTTTATGTGTTTTTTTTTTAAGTGATGGTTGTATGTGTATGTATATGTACGTGTGCATGCTAAGTCTCTTCAGTCATGTCCAACTCTTTGTGACCCCATGGACTGTAGCCCGTCAGACTCCTCTGTCCATGGGATTCTCCAGGCAAGAATACTGGAGTGGGTTGCATGCCCTCCTCCAGGGGAGCTTTCCAACTCAGGGATTAAACCTGCATCTCCTGCGGGTCCTGCATTGCAGGTGGATTCTTTACCTGCTGAGCCACCAGGGATGTGTATATATATACACACACATATGATAGTGGAGGTAGGCCGTGGAGGTGTGGATAGGATAAGTGTAAATATTTTCTAGCTCTTTTGGCATTTCCAAAGGAGCAGGTAATGTGCTATATTCCCAAAGGAGATGAGAACATGGGGCAGAATCTGCCATATTTTCTGAAAATATCTCTGCCTGTATTAGAGGGTTGATGGGTTTAACTCTGTCTCTAGGTCACCCATTAGTGAAGAAGGGGTCTATCTGGCTTTCCATTAGGAAGGGGTAGAAGAGGACACTATCAGGGGAGTGAGGGACTGTCTCAAAAATAAACTCAGGCAGCCAAGAGTTCTCTTCTCCTGTATTTTGATGTGGTTTCCTTTTGTCATCTCTTTGGGAAATCATCAAAATAGTAATATTATTTTATAACATTTAACAAATACGAAAAGGAGTACGTCAAGGCTGTATATTGTCACCCTGCTTATTTAACTTAGATGCAGAGTACATCATGAGAAACGCTGGGCTGAATGAAGCACAAGCTGGAATCAAGATTGCTGGGAGAAATATCAATAACCTCAGATATGCATATGACACCACCCTTATGGCAGAAAGTGAAGAACTAAAGACCCTCTTGATTAAAGCTAAAGAGGAGAGTGAAAAAGTTGGCTTAAAGCTCAACATTCAGAAAACCAAGATCATGGCATCTGGTCCCATCACTTCATGGGAAATAGATGGGGAAACAGTGGCTGACTTTATTTTTTGGGCTCCAAAATCACTGCAGCCGTGAAATTAAAAGATGCTTACTCTGTGGAAGAAAAGTTATGACCAACCTAGACAGCATATTAAAAAGCAGAGACATTACTTTGCCAACAAAGGTCTGTCTAGTCAAGGCTACGGTTTTTCCAGTAGTCATGTATGGATGTGAGAGTTGGACTATAAAGAAAGCTGAGCACCAAAGAATTGATGCTTTTGAACTGTGGTGTTGGAGAAGACTCTTGAGAGTCCTTTGGACTGCAAGGAGACCCAACCAGTAGACCCAAGTAGATCAATTCTGAGTGTTCATTGGAAGGACTGATGTTGAAGCTGAAACTCCAATACTTTGGCCATCTGATACAAAGAGCTGACTCATTTGGAAAGACCCTGATGCTGGGAAAGATTGAAGGCAGGAGGAGAAGGGGACAACAGAGGATGAAGATGGTTGGATGGCATCACCGACTCAATGGACATGAATTTGGGTAAACTCCAGGAGTTGGTGATGGACAGGGAGGCCTGATGTGCTGTGGTCCATGGGATTGCAAAGAGTTGGACACAACTGAGCGACTGAACTGAACTGAACTGTCCAGGAGACCTATCTCCCACAGTTTGGGTTTCTTGCTCTTTGAACAGAGAGAAATTAGCAGAAGCTATATCCTATTAAAAAAATTTTTTTAATTTATATGTTATATTGGAGTGTAATTGATTAATAATGTTTTCTTAGTTTCAGGCATACAGCAAAGTGATTCAGTTGTAGATATGTATGAACAACATACACATAGTTGTACATATGTATAAAAAGAATTATTTTTCACATTATTTTGCCATTTAATTTATTGAAAAATATTGAACAGAATTCCCTATTCTATACAGTAGTTCCTTGTTGGTTATCTCTTTTAAATATAGTACTGCTGCTGCTAAGTCACTTCAGTCGTGTCGGACTCTGTGTGACCCCATAGACGGCAGCCCACCAGGCTCCCCCGTCCCTGGGATTCTCCAGGCAAGAACACTGGAGTGGGTTGCCATTTCCTTCTCCAATGCATGAAAGGGAAAAGTGAAAGTGAAGTCACTCAGCCGTGTCTGATTCTTCTCGACCCCATATATATAGTAGTTAGTACATATGTGTTAATCCCAACCTCCTAATTTATCCCTCCCTCCACCCTCCCCCTCTGGTAACTATAAATTCATTTTCTAAGTCCATGAATCTGTGTCTGTTTTGTAAATAAGTTCAATTGTATCACTTAAAAGAAACAATTTTGAAAGCAAGGTGTTTGGTTCTTTTCAAGACTCTGGATATCAAATATTGCAATGTTCTATTTAAGAGTTCGGTGAGAATATTTACTAAAACCCTTCCTGTGAGGGAAGTATAGCAGAAAGTTTCCAGTTTTTGCAGAGTGCTAGCTGCTAAGACTGATTAAACAGTTTATCCTTGTTTACATGGGACAAAGCTAAGTTCATAAGTAAGTCCTATACAGAGGTGGTATCATTAACCTTTGTCCTACTTCATCGGGTCTGGAGATGCCCCATCCAAACTCTCTTGTGGTTGTGTGGGTGCCCTGAGATGCTGAGAGGGAAGCTGTGCCCTCAGAGTACGGCCTCATAAAGTCCAGGGGCACAGAAGGCATCAGGACTGGTAGGCAAGCTCCATAGAGGTGCCAGGTGATGACGCACTAAGGGAACAGCAGACAGGCCCCTCAGCACGTGTTGCCCATGCCTGTAAGAATGACTGCTGTGCTTGCAGAGAAGAAGCGGTGCTGAGGGTGCTGACTGCCTCCTTCCCCTTTGGGAGCCTCTGAGCACTGCTCCTCATGGTGTCCTCTGTGGCTTCCTGCCATCTTTGGGGTGCGGGAGACTCCACATTGTTGCCCAGGAGGCATTACACCTAGTAGTTACTCATCCACAAGGCCTTTCTTCCCTAGAGTGGCCCAGCTCCCTCCTTCTCCTACTAGCCCAAGGGAATATTTTCCATCCTGGAAGGAACCCTCCACTTTCCTGTCTGCCTTTAGAAACATTTTGTCTAGAGAAAGAGAACTATCATATGACACCCCTTATATGTGGAATCTGAAAAGAAATGATACAAATGAATAACAGACTTTCAGAAGCATCTTATAGCTGTGGGGTGGGGGGAGAAATACCGATGGAAGGAAGGAATAGTTAGGGAGTTTGGGATGGACATCTACACACTGCTGGATTTAAAGTGGATAACCAACAAGGACCTACTGTACAGCACAGGGAGCTCTGTTCAGTGTATGTGGCAGCCTGATGGGAGGGGAGTTTGGGGGAGAATGGCTGTATCTTTGTGTATGGCTGAGTCCCTTCACTGTTCCCTGAAACTATCACAACATTGTTGATTAAATCCATTACACCCCAATACAAAATCAAAAGGGTTTTAAGAAAACAGAATTTTGCCTGTAGATACATACCCTTTTTCTTTAAAGTTCTCTGTACAGGAAAAAATAAACTTAATAATAAACGCTTCTTACCATCAAACCCAGGGCTTTAGTCAGTCTAAAGGCTATTCCCCTTTTCACAGAGGACAAAGACAGCTTAACCTTGAAACCCTTCCAAAGTAGCCAAGAAAGACAGGAAAAACACACCAGCTAATTGCCATATCAAAGCCACTTGTTTACATTCTGCCAAAGTCGCAAAAATCAAATTTTTGTGTTCTATGAGAGTTTTAGTCAATGGTAGGTCCAAACCAAAAGCTTATTTAGGAAAAAATGGACACATTACTGGAAAACCTACCTAGACAGATTGGTTTTGTACAGGCCAACATGCTGGTCATGGATGCTGCATTTCCCTTTACAACTCACTGCTGCTGCTGCTGCTGCTAAGTCATTTCAGTCGTGTCCAGTTCTGTGCGACCCCATAGACGGCAGCCCACCAGGCTTCCCCATCCCTGGGATTCTCCAGGCAAGAACACTGAAGTGGGTTGCCATTTCCTTCTCCAAAGCATGAAAGTGAAAAGTGAAAGTGAAGTCTCTCAGTCATGTCCAACTCGTGACCCCATGGACTGCAGCCTACCAGGCTCCTCCGTCCATGGGATTTTCTAGGCAAGAGTACTGGAGTGGGGTGCCATCGCCTTCTCCGTTACAACTCACAGGTAGACCTTGTGCTGGCTTTTTTTGATTTTGTGGGTTTGAGTTAAAGGTCTCTGTTTGACTCACCCCTGCTGTCTTTTCACATCAAGATGTTAAAATACAAGATTTGGTGCTGCTTAGCCTTGGTACTCCTGTTTCATTCATGGAGTTCAAACGTTTGTACAGGAAACATCAAATCCTATTTAGGCTACACCATGAAATGTGAGCGCTGGATAGAAGAGACTTCATCTGAGGTACCCACCTGCTTTAATATTGATTCAATAGCAAAATTAATCCTTAATGCTTGAAAAGTCAACATTTGATTTTGATAATATGAGCAGCCTAGGGCCCAGCGAGCTCTCTCTCTTATGTGTGTTCTGCTTGCAAGTGGCACACTTTCCTTTCGTAGGTCAGTGCCCATGGTTTGCTGGAGGCAGGTGTCAAGGAAGAAAGAAATAAC
Source organism: Bos indicus x Bos taurus (assembly GCF_003369695.1). Taxonomy (NCBI): domain Eukaryota; kingdom Metazoa; phylum Chordata; class Mammalia; order Artiodactyla; family Bovidae; genus Bos; species Bos indicus x Bos taurus. Next base: position 22,398,655 of record NC_040084.1, on the reverse strand, counting down.
TCATTTCGTAGTTTCACAAACTCACCAAGACTGTATCTGCATTGTTACCATTTTTCAAAACTCAAGGTACTGGATTTCCATCCTTAACACTCTTACTTTGAGGGGTGTGGAGTTTCTTTTATCCTCTCTGCCCCTTCCACCCAAAATTTTCCCAAATATATCTATGATTCACTCAAATATCAATTTACCAGCCAGGTTTTCCCTAACCACTCCCAGGGTTAAGTGAGAAAATAATTTGGGAGGCTATTGCCCTAGTCCAGACAAGATATACCAATGTAACCCAACTAAGGTGGTAACGCCAGAGGCAGAAAAGTGGAAAGAATCAAGGTAGATAAATGTTTGTTGGAATGAATGGGTAACATAATGGTTGCCATTTGTTGAGCATTTATTGTGTGTCAGACATTGTGCCAGCTGTTTCATACATTTACCTTATTTATCCTTACTGCTGAGTCATTTCAGTCGTGTCCGACTCTGTGCGACCCCATAGATGGCAGCCCACCAGGCTCCCCTGTCCCTGGGATTCTCCAGGCAAGAACACTGGAGTGGGTTGCCATTTCCTTCTCCAATGCATGAAAGTGAAAAGTGAAAGGGAAGTTGCTCAGTCGTGTCTGACCCTCAGCGACCCCATGGACTGCAGCCTTCCAGGCTCCTCCATCCATGGGATTTTCCAGGCAAGAGTACTGGAGTGGGGTGCCATTGCCTTCTCCATATTTACCCTTAGAATGAGTTTGATGAAGAGGTGTGATATCTCTATTGCATAAATGAGGAGTTTGACCCTTTTGAAATGCAATAACATACCTTGAGTCACACATTATTGTTGGGGCTGCTATTTGGATCAGGTCTGTTTGATGAGGGCAAGAGAGAGAGAAAGAGAGAGCAAAAGATATGTCTATATATCCATATAGAGAGACATAGGTATATAGGTCTACCTAAATCTGTAATGGTTAATTTTATGTGCCAACTTAAGAACATGCTTTTGAATGCAATTAACATTTGAATTGCTGAACTCTGAGTAAGCTGATTGCCCTCCATCTTGAAGGTGGGCTTCATCTAATCAGGTGAAGGCATGAATGGCATAAAAAAATTGGCCTCCTGAAGCAAGAGGTAATTCTCCAGAAGATCACCTTCAGTCTTCATTTGTACCACAGGCTGTCCTGAGTCTCAAGCCTGTTGCCCCAGCCTGCAAATTTGGACTTCCCAGCCACCATGGTCATATGAGTCTCTTTCCTAAGGTTTGCTAGGATGGTTGGAACATGGAGAGTCTCTATACCATCCTTTTAATCTTTGTATATGTTTGAAATTTCCCAAAGTAAAAAGAATTTTTGTTGTTTTTAATTAGTTACCATTTTGAGTGACTGTGATTTGCCCCTTATTCTTTTTTGTCTTTTCCAAATTTTTCATAAAGGTAGTGATTTACTTTAAATAATGGGAAGAATATTTTAGGCAAGGGATAAAACTAAAAAATTTAGGCTGTTTATCAGAGACTTAAAAAAACTTTCCGTATTACACCCTGTTAATTCTGTTTCTCCAGATAACCCCGACTAATGCAATATCTATCAATCTATCTATCCATATATCCATCAAAAAAGGGAAATGTACAATTAAGAGAACTAGAACAAAGGATGATTGTGACATTGAAATCAGAGGTCACCAGCCATAGGAATCACTACTGTCGTGATGTATGGAAGAAAATGACCTTTTAAAATGTTTATCTTTTGTTTGATGGTTTTCTTTCCTGGACACAAATGATTTTCAGTTTTGAACATAGTCTGTATATGATGAACTAGTTAGATTACCTTATATATTGTATACATATTTTTATACAAATCTGCCAGATACTCATGTGCGTGCATGAGTGCGCATACACACACACACACACACACACACACACACACAATTTGGCCAAGAATACTCATCTGATCCTGTAGACTTGAGGGTAATTGCTGTGCTCTGTTACTTCTAGGGAAACACAGAATAAGCATGGCAGCTTGATCCAATAGGTAGACATTTCTTTACTGAAGAGGGAACCATGGTAGAAAGAACATTTTCTTATTTCACCAGCAGCATCTTTGTTCTAGAGGTAAGGGCAGTAAGATGCCTCCCTCTAAGAACTTGGGAGGTTACACCGTGATGGCCCAGCTGGTGAGGCAAAACAGCCTGGCAAACAAAAATGCATTTCAGCTCTTCTAGCTCAAGTGGCTCCAGCTCTAGGATGATACAAAAGGGACTCAATAAACGGATATTAAAAGACTGAAAATGTCATGGTGACATTATCCTTTGGAAATACCAGACTATCAGTTAAAGTGCTGCTTCCCAATGGTACAGTTTACAGGATTTGTGGCTGAAATTTGTGGATTGTCTATTGCGGTTCACAAAAGGTGCTTTGCCGAGTTTTGTGGAGAAAACTCCCCCCACCCCTTGACTCAGCAGGAATTGTGTCTAATTGTGCATTCTGTGTATATCCTAGCTAAATTTTAGTGTTGGAAAATGGCAGTAAAGTGAGGACATGTGACAACTAATTGCCTTTAGTTATAGAAAGAAGTTTTAGAGTGAAAATACATGTGCCTAAAGCTTCATGTTTTCTGTGAAGAGTATCATTGGTTTTTATAGGACTACAGAGAATTCATTGGAAAAGACTCTGATGCTGGGAGGGATTGGGGGCAGGAGGAGAAGGGGACGACAGAGGAGGAGATGGCTGGATGGCATCACTGACTCGATGGACATGAGTCTGAGTGAACTCCGGAAGTTGGTGATGGACAGAGAGGCCTGGCGTGCTGCGATTCATGGGGTCGCAAAGAGTCAGACATGACTGAGCGACTGATCTGATCTGATCTGATCTGATAGAAAGAAGTTTTAGAGTGAAAATACATGTGCCTAAAGATTCATGTTTTATGTGAAGAGTATCATTGGTTTTTATAGGACTACAGAGAATACATGAAGTAGCAAAGATTTGTATTTCTCTGAGGTTTGTAAGAATTTCTTCAGTTGTGTGGATCCCCTGGCCACATACAGAATGTAGAAGTACAGGTATATTTTTACTAAATGATATAGATGCCTCCCAGCAAATTCAGCTTTAAAGCAATCCCATTTCCCTTGAATGTCCTTTAAAAGTTAGGGATGATTTCCCAAAGGGGCAAAATCTTATAACAATCTTTTTTTTTTTTAAACTTTACAATATTGTATTAGTTTTGCCAAATATCGAAATGAATCCGCCACAGGTATACCTGTGTTCCCCATCCTGAACCCTCCTCCCTCCTCCCTCCCCATAACAATCTTAACTGCAAACTTTTAATGAAACAGTGACTAGCCCAATTGCAAGATGGAATTTGGACTAGACTAGATATTTTGATGTTCTCCCGGGAGATTTTCCCGACCCAGGGATTTAACCTGGGTCTCCTACATTGCACGTGGATTCTTTACCATCTGAACCACCAAGAAAGCCCTCAAATATTTTGATGTTAGGTTATTAGTTCCAATTCAGGAACTCCATTTTTCCTTATATTTTCCTAACTTTTACCCAGTATCATCATTTCTTTCCTCAGATTAACTCATTTTCTCTAGTACCACAGATATTTTTCCTAATTAGCATGATCAGTGTTATTGTCTTTATTTTCATGTCATTCTTTATTTACTTAAAAAAGAGTTATTGGTAGACAAACACAGTGAAGGAATGTAGATTAAAAAGAAAAAAAAACAGAATCCTGTCCTCCAGAAGCTTCTAATCTATAGAGGAACTTTCTGTCACTAATAATATTTAACTTCTAATTAATATTCTGGCACTTCACAGTATTATAAAATACGTCCATGAAAGTGATCTCTTTTCAACTGTCAACATCTTTTTACATAGTAGGTAGGTTAAGTATTTTTATGCCCCCTAAACTCTGAGAAGTGAAGGGACTTTCCCAGTCCTTGCTCACCCCCTTGATGGAAACACACGCAATGCTGTTTTCATAATGCTATGTAATGCCTAGCTGTGACGGTCCTTAGTGTCAACTTGAGTCAGCCAAAGGATGTCCAGATGTCCAGTGAAATGTTACTTCTAGATCGCTGGACTGAGTACCTTAGAGGCCCTCCCCAAAAGAGGTAGGCATCATCCAATCTACTGAGGAGCAGAGTAGAGGGAAAAGCCAGAGGACGATTGAAATCACTCTGCCTGACTGACTAAACTGGGACGTTGATCTCCTGCCCTCACCACTCTTACATCTCAGGTTTTCAGACTCAGACTGGCATCTACAGCATTGGCTTTCCTGGGTCTCAAGCTTGGAGACAGCAGATTGTTGGTCTTCTCAGCCTGCTGAGCTGTATGACCTTATAAAGATCTCTCCATATTTATATATATAGTTGTTGTTTAGTCACTAAGTCAGGTCCAACTCTTTGTGACCCCATGGACTATAGCCTGCTGGGCTCCTCTATCCATGGAATTTCCCAGCAAGATTACTAGAGTGGGTTGCCATCACCTCCTCCAGGAAATTTTTTTGACCCAAGGATTGAACCTGTGTTTCCACGTCTCCTGCATTGCAGAGGATTCTTTACTGCTGAGCCACTGGGGAAGCCCATATATATATTGTTATTTCTATTTTTCTTGAGAACTCTGGCTGATACACTAGCAAAACTTTTTCTTTAAAACAGAACTCTGTATTTCCCTTTATAGTCCATATCTAATAGAGCAATTATTCACACCACACATAGCTGGTAGATGCCACTCTGTCTAATATCTAGAGGTTCTCAACCAAATGTCGTGTCACTGCTGTATTCTAGTCAGTTGAATCGGACCCTTTAATAACAAAATGAAACAGAGTTTTCCTCTGATTATTTCAACCTTCTTTCTGTAGTGGGAAGAGATAGAGAGTTGAATCAAAAAGGAACAAAATTTCATATAAATGTACCCAGGCATGTGGGATGATGCATGATAATATCTTTTCTCAATATGGTGACACAGAATAAACATTGAAAATCATCCTATTATATGATAATTCTATCCTTCTAGCATTCAGATATTAGAATGCAAATTATATACAATTCATTCCCTATTTGCTCAAGGTAGGGAACTTTGATGTTGTCTCAACAACATCTAGACTACGTTTTTACAATTTTGTGGCTGAGTTTAGATGTAATTGATCTCTCCACTCACCCTTGTCAAATTGGATCCTGATAGCCTTATCCAATCAGAGAATGGCCAGTGTAATTAATAAAGGATGGTCCAATTAAACCAAAGGTCAGGACTTATATTTGATTGTGAAGAGAAATTTTTACTTCTCCAGTTTTCCTGTCCACTGAGCCCACAAGTGAAAGTGAAAGTCATTCAGTTGTGTCCAACTCTTTGCGACCCCATGGACTATACATTCCATGGAATTCTCCAAGCCAGAACACTGGAGTGGATAGCCTTTTCCTTCTCCAGGGGATCTTCCCAACCCAGGGACCAAACCCAGGTCTCCCACAATGCAAGCGGATTTTTTACCAGCTGAGCCACAAGGGAAGCCCAAGCCCACAACTCACAGTTATTAATAATATGAAGCATGAAAGACATTGTTGTTAGAAGCCATATGAAAACCACAGAAGAAGCCACCAGCATGGAGCAGAGCAGAGCTGAGCAAACTGCAAAAAATGGTTCCAGAGTCCTGGCTGGGCTGTAGCTGAAGTCCACCCTACCTCTGGACTTTTCTGTTTCTACATCAGTAAATTGCTCTAATTATTTAAGCTTCTATCATTGAATTTTGTTATTTGCCACCAACAGCAGCCTCACTGAAACAATCCCTTAAGAAGGAAGAATTTCAGAGCTGAATATCAGGTATAAAGTTTAACTCATCTAGGATAAGATAAAACGTTCCTGTGAATTCATTAAAAAAAAAAAAAGGTATATACATGTTTTATGGACCTTCAAAAGTGAAAATTGCAAGATTTTAATTATATTCAGCTTCCTTAAAGGACCAGAAAGATTATTTCTAAGATAAGATTCTACCTAGTTGGAGACGTTATTGCTCAGCATTAGCACGTCAGTCCCACTGAAAAATGAACACTTAGGTCCATCTTGGTAACCTAATCACTATACAAATTGGCATACTTATGAAATGATCGATTTTCTGCCACCTCAGGGATCATATTCTGCAACAGCTGTTCACAAGCCAAGACCCTTGCATACTGTGCTTAGCTTTCTTATGAAGAGAGCCACTCATCAGGTTAAGTAAGAGTCACCATTTTCCTAAAAACTATGATAATATAAAAATTCTGATCATGGATAAGCCCTTGATTAAAAATTTAAGAAAGGTACAGACCGCATTAGTAAATGATGTTCAGGCTGTTGCTTCTGGTAATGTCAAAATGATTCTGATCAACTAAGGAAATGTAAGTTTAATTCAGAACCACCTTGTAGCTCATATTTGAGCTGCAAACAATGACTGTATTGATGAATGGGTTACAAATTGTGCTTTGATGTCATATGATGGATGGTAGGAGTAAATAGGCCATTGCCTATCCAAAATCTCTCTCCAGGCTGTGAATGATACGACTATGAGTAAAACATAATTCACAACATAGCACCTCCTCCCCTCTTTCCAATCCGGAAGTGGACTTGCTCTATGAACTATTACTGCCTCTGTGTATTGAAGCACAGAGACAGAAGAGCACAGACATCCTCTGAAGAAAAGCTGTTTGGCTATAACTCTTTATACTTGATAGTCTCCCTACCTGACAGATGTATCTTCAACTGCAAACCAAGGCAAGAATTTTTGTATGCAAATGATTCCCATCAGAATATATAAACCAATTGAAAGCAAATATTTTAACTGGGGTCTAAATTGATGCATTAAGTTTTGGGTACTTTAATCATTTATTTTCAAAGACAATATTCCCCAGGGACTTCCCTGATGGTCCAGTGGTTAAGACTTCACCTTCCAACGAAGGGGATTCTATGCAGGGGGTTCAATCCCTGGTCAGGGAGCTAAGAGTCCACATGCCTCATGGCCAAAAAACCAAAAACAAAAAAAACCAAAAAACCAAGATAATATCTTCATTTAATAATAAAACAATGAAGTTATATGTATTTATAAGATGTCAGGATTTCTGAGTTTAGTGAGTTTTTTTGGTTCCCATTATTATGTGGATTTGAAATTGGCTGAGTCTTAAACTCTTTGGACATCAGATTCAAAATTTTACAGATTCTTCATCTGTAAAATGAAATTTTTAGGATGATGATCACTAAGACTGTTTTCAGTGTTAAACACCAAAGGCAATAACAGTAGCATCAACAACAGAGTCCCAATCCCAGTGATTCTATTAGTATAAAGACTGGTTTTCAGTTTTGCTATAAACCACAATCAGTGGCTCTGTAATGACTAATAGGTTGAAATAGATTGATCATCCAAGATTTTACATCTTACGGGTAGTTTAGGAGTTAACTCAGGACCAGCAAGTATCTTCTATCCTTCTGCAAAGACAGGAGCAGCAAAGAGATACCATTTCCCCTAATCACTCCTGGAACAGAAGGGAGTGTCCAGAGCAATCTAGTAAGTAAATTAAATAGGCAGGTGACTTTCCTAATAGGTCATTTCTGTGAGAAACACGCTCACCAGCCCAAAACCAAGATGGACTTGGAGACATACAGCACAGCAAAAACCAGGACTTTTAATGACAGTCTTGCAAGATCAGGTATTGGGTGGGCAGGTGCACCCAGCAAGTTACACCTTGCTCGTTATACCGAGCAAGTTACCTGCCACATGCAAGTGCCTCTCTCAGTTCGTCATTGGCTGAGTACTACAGGGTGAACAGTCTTCCCAGATGTTGCCTAAGTTTATTCCCTTCCTCTGTGGGCTGGCCCTTCCCTAACATCTTGTTTCCCCCTTTCTTGCACACTTCTTCCCTGTTCTTATGTTTTGAAATCACCGATAGAATGAGCCTGCGCAAAACCCTAAACATCCCACACTCCCTTTGTTTGCCTGGACTTTTCAGTTATGTAACTCTATGGTTGCTATATCAGCGATAAGTCATTATTTAAGCTAGCTATCAGTAGTTCCTCATTCCTAAGTTAGCATCTATTTTTAAAAATGAACCATTAAACATTAATGTTTCTTACAATTTTTGTTAAGGCTATAGCTCTTTAGTTGGTGGTGGGACCCCTATCCAAGTGGTGTGGTTAAGGAAGAAAGCATTCCCAAAAGGAGAAGTGAAAATACATTTGTTGGATCTATTTATAGCCTCAGTCATTTCACTTTCATGCATTGGAGAAGGAAATGGCAACCCACTCCAGTGTTCTTGCCTGGAGAATCCCAGGGAAGGGGAAGCCTGCTGGGCTGCCGTCTATGGGGTCGCACAGAGTCAGACACCACTGAAGCGACTTAGCAGCAGCAGCAGCAGCATTGCAACCAAATTGAAACCATCCAGAGACTGTTTCTTCTTTTTCCTTTTTTGGACTGAGGAATTATTTAAATTCAAAGAGCAATTAAGTAGAAGCTTGACATTGAAACAATAGCAAAACCAAAAGCAATACCAATTTCTGAATGAATTGTTGCTTTTCCTTTAGGTATAAAGTTCCAGTGCTCCATTATGGAGGGTGGAGAAGGAGGGAAAGGAAGGGTTGATGGTTTTAACTGGATTTGATTTTCATACAGAACCCTGGTTGGTTATGCAGTATTTATGTTCCTCTAAAGTTTGTGCATATTGGATACATAATGATTATTTCATAGTTTTTCTAAATAGCAGCATAAGAAAAGTCATCTTGCATCTTTACTGAAGAAACTTCAAACACAGAATGCATTTTACAACTTTTAAAAAAAATTGTCCAATACAGCCAGCTTTCTAAAAGTGCAGTGCATATTAATCATTCAACATGTGTTTATTGAGGACCAACTCTGTACCAGGCATAGTGCTTGGCATTGGAGAGACGGGAAAAACACAGACAACCCTGCTATTCTCAGGGGGTTACAGATTAACAGAGAAGACAGATACTCACCAAGCAAATCCACCAGAGTGTGATAGGTGTTGTTATAGGTAATGAACAGACTGTTGCAAGAAGACAGAGAAGCCCCTTTGTCCCAGTTTTCAATCAGGGGGGCTTCCCTTAAAAAGTGACACCTGAGTTGAGGAGTCTGATTATTTGAGATTTGAGTTCAAGTAATTTGTTCAGAGTAGCAAACCACTTACACATAAATATAACAAAGACAGTGAGCTCCTACTATGCGTCAGCCACTGTTCTGTGTTCTTTATATTTCATTTAACTCTCACAAGAGGTCTTCAAGATAAACACTATTATTCTTACTACAAGGCTGAAGCTGAAAGGGATTGACTTTTCCAATGTCATAGTAGAAAAACAGGGTTCCGATATTGGCTGATTTTAAAGCTCATGATGTTTCTTTTTTCTTTAAATTATTTTTTATTGGAGTATAGTTGCTTTGCTCAGTTGGTAAAGAATCTGCCTGCAATTCAGGAGACCCCGGTTCGATTCCTTGCTTGGGAAGATACACTGGAGAAGGGAAAGGCTATCCACTCCAGTATTCCGGCTTGGAGAATTCCATGCACTGTATAGTCCATGGGGTCACAAAGAGTCAGACACGACTGAGCAACTTTCACTTTCATAGTTGCTTTACAATGTTGTGTTAGTTTCTGCTGTACAGCAAAAAGAATCAGCCATACATATACACGTATCCCTCTCTTTTGGACTTCCCTCCTGTTCAGGTCACCACAGTGTATTAAGTAGAGTTCCCTGTGTTATATAGTATGTTCTCATTAGTTATCTATTTTATACACAGTATCTATAGTATATATGTGTCAATCCCAATCTCCCAATTCCTCCCACTCTTGGTACCCATATGTTCTGTACATTTGTGTCTATTTCTTTTTTTTTTTTAAACTTTACAATATTGTATTGGTTTTGCCAAACATTGAAATGAATCCGCCACAGGTATACATGTGTTCCCCATCCTGAACCCTCCTCCCTCCTCCCTCCCCATACCATCCCTCTGGGTCGTCCCAGTGCACCAGCCCCAAGCATCCAGTATTGTGCATCGAACCTGGACTGACGACTCATTCCATATATGATATTTCTGCTTTGCAAATAGGGTCGTCTGTACCATTTTTCTAGATTCCACATATATGCGTTAATATACAATACTTGTTTTTCTCTTTCTGACTTACTTCACTCTGTAAGACAGACTCTAGGTCTATCTACGTCTCTAAAAAAGACCCAATTTTATTTCTTTTTATGGCTGAGTAATAGCCCATTGTGTATATGTACCACATCTTCTCTATCCATTCCTCTGTTGATGGACATTTAGGTTGCTTCCATGTCTGGGTAAAGCTCATATTTCTAATGTCTAGCCATGTAAAAGAAAACTTTCAGCTTAAATATAGGGGGCATTTTATAAACAGATTGATTCTTTAAACTAGTACGATTGGTATCATTGGAAAATATTAGACTGATTTACAATTAAAAATGATAGGCTGACCACACAATTGTGTCCTCTCTCCAGAGACTATATTATAATGTCAGTAAAGGGAAAAAAAAGTCTCTAGAAACCTACAGATATAAAAAGAATGATGGAGTTACCATCTTTCATGAACCAAGGATTTCAATGAGTTTCTGGGGAACAAAAGGAGAAGGAGTAATGGTTGCTGATGAAACAGGGCAGAAGAAGCTGAAACCCTAACGAATGTAGAAGAAAATGACTAAGAAGGGGGCAAATTTGCCTCCTAGAATGTGAGAGGTTCAAGAGAGGAGTTGAAATGCGAGGGAAAGAGGCCCCAGACTGGAAAGAAGGGGTAACTTGAAAGAATGTATTTGGAACAATTGGACAGATCTTCTAAAATGGAGATTATCTGTCCCTGGGAACTGAACTCCCAAGCAGAAGACTGAATGTCTTTTATTTGGAGTAGCTCCAGAGACAAAACATTTTAGCATCCTGTAATGAAAGGGATGACTAGCTCTATGTCTGAGCCACCTAAAACAATGCCTGGGTGTTAACAACCCAAGTGAGTTTTAGAGACTCACTTTTAAATATGAAGAATCAACAAAAATACAAACAATTGAGAAGAGCCTCCAATGAGAGCAATATGGAAAACAAGCAGAAAAGGCGGGGAAAGAAACAAGACCTAGGAGAATGTACAGTTCACATAACAGAAAATAAGTTTAAAAAAAGAAGAGAAAAAAACCTCCAACCACTATCTTTTGAGATACAAAAGAAGATATTGCATCCATAAAACAGAATCAGAACACTTAAAAAAGGAACAACTGGGAACAAGAAAACATTCTTGGGAATTAAAAACGTGATGGACAAAGTATTAAATTCAAAGACAGCTTGAGAGATAGTGACAAGAAAATGGCCCAGAACACAGAACAAAGTGAAAAAAGAGAATGCAAAGAAAAGCTGAAAGAACAAAAATCAATCTAGAAGGCCCAGAGATGATGGAATAATCAAAAAATAGATAAGACTTTTCCAGAGTCAAGGAAAACATGAGTGTCCAGATTTAAAGGGCCCATTGATTTTTCATCTCTTTGAATGAGCAAACATCTAGAGAAAAAAATGATAGCGAGTCAAAAAAAAAAAAAAAAAAAAGCTGAGATGGTTCCTTAGTAGACCAAGGAACATAATTGTAAATTTCAGAAATTCTGGAATGAAGAGATGACCCAACCATCTCTAGAGAGAAAGCACAGATTACTTTCAAAAAAGTGAAAATCCAAAATGGCAGTGGGCTTTCCAACATCATTACTAGATGCTCAGGTGTTTGAGAAAAAAATATTTTATATTAATATCTTAAAATTCTATACTCAGCCACTTGTGTAAAATTTTTTTTTTTTGGCTGCACCATGTGCCATGTGAGGTCTTTGTTCCCCAACCAGAGACAGAATCCGTGCCCCCTGCAGTGGAAATCTTAACCACTGGAGCACCAGGGAAGTCCTAGAATTTTTTCTTAGATGGCAGTCATGCAAAAGCACAAAACTTAAATTCCCACATTCTTTTTTAGGAAGTTAATTTGAGGATTCCTCCAAAAACAAGGATATAAACCAAGAGAAAGATGAAATTAGAGGAAAAAGCAAATCTAAAAAGTGAGGTTCTGGGAACTCCCTGGCAGTTAGGACTCCATGCTTTCACTGCAGAGGACATGAGTTCAATCGCTGGTCAGGAACTAAGATCCCACAAGCTGTGCAGTGCAGCCAAAAAATAAAATAAAATCAGGGAAGACAGTTGTGCAGCAAGCCACGAATGTAACCAGTCCAACTTGGAGTAGGAGGAAAAGGCTGTTGGCAACAAAATGTAGAGGCTTGACACAGTCTGTTAGGCCTCTGCTGAAAATTTGAACACAGGAAAACAAGTAAGTATGTAAAAGATAAGAAAACAATAGTAAAAAAAAAAACCCCAAATGAGAAAGGAAATGTAATCAAAGTATACTTCTTAGCCTTCCAGTAAATAATACGTATATTACCGATTTAATTTTAAAACTGTGATATAATTAATTTTGTGGAGATCATGGTGGAGGCAGGAGCAGAGTAGTGATCAGAAAAGACCCTGATGCTGGGAAAGGCTGAGGGCAGGAGGAGAAGGGGCGACAGAGGATGAGACGTTTGGACGGCATCACTGAATCAATGGACATGAGTTTGAACAAACTCCAGTCGATAGTGAGGACAGGGAAACCTGGCATGCTATAGTTCATGGGGTCACAAAGAGTCAGACACGACTGAGTGACTGAACAACAATGATTAATTTGGGAGGATAGCAGTAGGAGAGGTATGCACACGTGCGTGTCAGAAAACCACACTCTCATCTGAACAGCTGATGATTAAAGTTGATAGATCAAGACTTCCCTGGTGGTCCAGTGGCTAAAAGTCCACACTCCCAATGCAGGGGCCCTGGTTTGATCCCTGGGCAGGGAACTAGATCCCACATGCCACAGCTAAGAGTTCACATGCTGCAATTAAGACCTGGTGCAGCCAAATAAATAAACATTTGTTTTTTTAAAAAGTTGATAGATCAAGGAACAGCCAAATAACTTATTCCTTGGAGATTTGGGAGTAACAACCAGAAGAAGTAAAAAGTTGCACGTAGTTGTCCCTAGGCATCTGCACTGGGAAGTGAGGAAAATGTAGAACCTGAGATCATTACTTTGCCATTATAAGGATCTTGAGGCTATTAAGATTTTTTAACTATGTGCATGACACTAATGGGTTTTTCTGGTGGCTCAGCAGTAAAGAATCTACCTGCAATGCTAGAGGCCCAGGTTCATTCCCTGGGTCGGAAAGATTTCCCTGGAATAGGAAATGGCAACCAACTCCAGTATTCTTGCCTGGAAAATCCCTTGGACAGAGGAGCCTGGCAGTCCATGGGATTCTAAGAGTCAGACATGACTTAGTGACTAAACCACCACATGCTATTAACACCAACTGAAAAGTTTATAAAAGGAAAAAAATACGTGGAACCATCAGTTTAGAAGTCAACATAGGTTTCTGTTTAAACCTATTAAATGTGCGTGGGCCAAACAGACTAAGAATCTTTATTTACATATATGGCACGTAGTAAAAAATAAAATATACCTAATTCTGTGCAAATGTGTTTACATATTTGTAAATACCAAATTGGTGATTTCAGTTCCAACTGCAAATTACATATATAAATGTTTTGTGGAGTATGTCTAAAAGAAATTGCAAATTCTTTGCCCTACTTATTCTATGTTGGTTTTATGAGATTTGTTAGGCTTTTATTATATGACATTTTTTCCTCAGACCTGTCTTTTGTTTAAGCAAAGGAAAATAAAACACAGAATAACTTTTTCTAAATAGTGTGTTCCTGTGACCTGCCTTTGATGGCGGGCATCCCAGGTGGCACAGCAGTAGAGAATCTGCCTGCCAGTGGTAGACATGGGTTCAATCCCTGGGTCAGAAAGATCCTCTGGAGTAAGAAATGGCAACCCATTCCAGTATTCTTGCCTAGAAAATTCCATGGACAGAGAAGCCTACTGTGCTACAGTCCTTGGGGTTGCAGAGACATGGTCAGACACAACTGAGCCACTGAGCATGCACGCACCTTTCAGGGCAATACTGCATTCCAGTTTTGATTAAAATAGAATAAAGCACACAATAATTATTTGATATGAATTAAAATCATAGTCATTGCCATCTGTGTTTGTTCTGCTAACATCATTCAGCTTACCTCTGAAATGCAAGGAATGCTTGGTAAGTAGTCTCTGCCCACTGGTTCTGTTCTTTTCTTAAAGGATGTTTTCACTGATGACAAAAATAGTATCACTAGATATGTGGCCACATCTGTCCATCTTGCTAAAGCTGCACGCCCTGACACTGCATAGTTCTGTGGATTGGAGTGCAGTCTCTAGGGTCAAACTTGGGTTTAAATCTTGGCCCAGTTACTTAGCAGGTATGTGACTTTGGACAAGTTACTTACTCCTTGTAAGTGTCATTTACCTCCCTTCAAAATGAGATTAATGATAGTGCCTAGCTAAAGAGTTGTAAAGATTAAAGAGATAATTCAAATAAGTCCTTAGTAAAGAGCCTAGAGCATAGCAAGTGCTCAATAAATTATTATTGTTGTTACAGATTTTGTAAAGCATGACATGGTTAAAAATCAAATGGATTAGAAATTAGAAATACTAGATTATTGCCAAATTTCCTTCCAGCTGTGGTTTTCCATAGGGAATGGTTAGATCCTTAACATCAATCTTCTGTAAGACTGTTGGTGTGTTTTAGTAATACAGAGTATAAACTAATTACTAAGGTGTTTTCATGACTATGTGTGAATAAACACAGTTAGATTAAGGAGAAAGACATGACTAAAAAGATAACTTACAAGAAGCAAGACTACAGCTTACCTGAGGGAGCAAGTAATATGATAGAAGACTTAAAGCAAAGAAGGAAAATAAGCCACTGAATTGTTACTATTGACCTGACATTCACTAAGAAAAATCCAAGCATTTCACAAAGGTAGGACCTTTGTAATTTTAGAAACTTAGATTAAAATGTTGCACATTTAATTCAGCTCAACCATATTGATTATGTTTGATCATTTAGTTCCAGGTAAGTATGCTGCTGTCATTGATTTTCTGTTGTAGTTTGGTTAGGATCCAAAGGCTTCCTGCTTTAGCTTCTTTATTAGTATATTTAAATACTCCTCTAGCTTCATTAAGCTTCAAATGGCTTTATTCTTCATTCAGCAGCATTTGTGTTCAACAGATTTCCCAAGCTTCCTTATGAATCTTCCTATAGATGTTGAAATGCATTTGGCATAGGTGACTCAGGTATGGGGTAATGGGCCATCTTCTTGAGTTTGGGAAAGCTATGACTATTGTACCTATTACACCTCTAAGGCCTGTGTATATGTCTTTGCTAAGGTGATGGCACCCCACTCCAGTACTCTTGCCTGGAAAATCCCATGGATGGAGGAGCCTGGTAGGCTGCAGTCCATGGGGTCGCTAAGAGTCAGACACGACTGAGCGACTTCACTTTCACTTTTCACTTTCCTGCATTGGAGAAGGAAATGGCAACTCACTCCAGTGTTCTTGCCTGGAGAATCCCAGGGACAGGGGAGCCCGGTAGGCTGCCGTCTCTGGGGTCACACAGAGTCGGACATGACTGAAGTGACTTAGCAGCAGCAGCAGCAGGGGACAAGAAAATAGTCCCAGGTGGACTAGTCAGATGTTCTGTGGGGCCCAGTACTGCACCATCAACTATTACATATTGGAGGTAATATTGGAAGCAAAATATCAAGAGTTAAGGAGACTTTTCAGGGCGTACTCAACCCTTCTACTGGCACTGCAAATCTCCCAAAGACTTAGCCTGAAGTATCTTGGCACTAACCTTGACTGATACCATCAAGCTGACCTTAACGTGTGCAATTTAAGTAAATAATTCCAGTCTATCTTAAAAAGGACAAATTAGAGGGAGCCCTAATTCCCTAAAACAGAACTATCAAATAGAAGCTTCTGATTTGATGGAAATATACATACATCATGTAACTGAGGGGTTGAATTTTTTAATTTATTTTATTGGAGTATAGTTGATTTCTAATCTTGTGTTAGTTTCTGGTATATAGCAAAGTGATCAGATATATATAAATATATGTTCTTTCTCATATTCTTTTCCATTATGGTTTGTTACAGGCTGTTGAATATAGTTCCCAGTGCTATACAGTAGGACCTTGTTGTTTATTCATCCTATACTTGATGCTATATCTGCTTGCTATCAAGTATTCAGCCTATATTTGATACTATATCTGCTAATCCAAAACTCCCAATCCATCCCTCCCCACCACCCTTCTCCTTGGCAACCACAAGTCTTTTCTCTACGTCTGTAAGCCTGTTTCTGTCAAGCAGATAAGTTCATCTGTGTCATATATTAGATTCCACATATAAGTGATACCACGTGATATTTGTCTTTTTCTTTCTGGCTTACTTCATTTAGCATGATAATCTCTAGGTGCATCCATGCTGCCGCACATGACGTTATTTCATTCTGTTTTATGGTGAGTAATATCTCACTGTATACGTGCACCACATCGTCTTTATTCATCCATCTGTCATTGGACATTTAGGTTGTCTCCATGTCTTGGCTATTGTAAATAGTGCTACAGTGAACACTGGGGTGCATGGATCCTTTTGAATTAAAGTTTTCTCTGGATATATGCCCAGGAGTAGAATTTCAGGGTCATAAAGGTAACTGTGGTATTGGAGAAGACTCTTGAGAGTCCCTTGGACTGTAAGGAGATCCAACCAGTCCATTCTGAAGGAGATCAGCCCTGGGATTTCTTTGGAGGGAATGATGCTAAAGCTGAAACTCCAGTACTTTGGCCACCTCATGCGAAGAGTTGACTCATTGGAAAAGATTCTGATGCTGGGAGGGATTGGAGGCAGGAGGAGAAGGGGACGACAGAGGATGAGATGGCTGGATGGCATGGCTGACTCGATGGACGTGAGTCTGAGTGAACTCCGGGAGTTGGTGATGGACAGGGAGGCCTGGCGTGCTGCGATTCATGGAGTCGCAAAGAGTCAGACACAACTGAGCGACTGAACTGAACTGAACTGAACTGAAAGGTAACTGTGAACATGAAGGAAAGAGCCTCCAGTTTTCTGTTTTGGGACGGCTACCTACCTAGGTTTGAGAAAGTTTAACAGGTGTTCCTGGTGAAGGTCTGGGGAAACCTACAGGTGACTGTGTACCTTAGATCTGCACTCATATTCACCTAGACTCTCATGCGTTTAGATGTCACCTCTATTTTCTTCTGAGTACAATGTTTGTACTACTAATAATAACAGTTTAACAATCCTGAGATTTCTTTAATTTTACCTAAAATTTAGGAGAAAAGCTCTATTCTAAAGCTTGAGAAAAATATTTTCTTATATTCCCTCTCCCATTAAAACATATTTGAACTATGTATTATTTCATCCATCTCATCATCAGCACTGTAATTTTCACATTATGAATCATAAATCATTTCAGAGTCTGAGAAGAGGGCTTCCTTCTTTTGGTCTCTTGCTCAACGTTGTTCCCCCAGAGCCTAGACCAATTGCATAAATGTTTGCTGAATAAATGAGCAAATTAAAGACACCATCTTCTTTTGAAGCAGTTCTCATTTCTGGTATCCTGTTGTTCCTTTGATGTTTCTCTTAGGGCTGGGAATGAGGAAACTAGACAAACATGAGCTCAACCAGATAACTGAAAACTGATTCCTTTTCCATGACTCAATTCCACCCATGCTATTTCTCAAGCATCCGAAGTCTGGTTGTAGTTTGCTTAAAAATGCGTATGCTCATTGTGTGCAGAGGGATTTTATCTCCACTGGCATCTTTTCTTTTTGTTTTACAATTGGGAGCCAAACCATGTTAAAGACTGGAAGAAATTAGCAACTGTTTAACATCTGTGGGCAAAAGAGTTCATAACAGGGAGAATTTAAGAAGTTAGTCCCGTGGTCTCTCTGTGTGCTTTTTCTTCTCTGTTCATTGCTGGAGGTGCTCTGGCTGGTTAACAAGGGAATTTATCAAGGTGGACTTGACACATAACGTGATTTCCACTGTGTATAACTCAGCAAGGGCGGGGGTGGGGAGGAGGGAGGCACCGTGAATGATCACGTTTCCATTTACCTTGGGAGAATACTCCATTTGTCACTCGTAACACTACTTTCAGTGGCTCCTTTCCGGAAGTTTATCCCATAGATGGGACCATAAGATTTGTGGCAGACTTGAGGAGAATGTTGCCAGTAAGAATGACCCAAACTGTATCCTCTGGGGACTGAACAAAGCTCATGCCTACAAGGAATAGATTCCCAGAGTCCTTGAGCCTCTGAAGAGTTCCATGAACTATATGGCAAGATTGAGTGAAGTAATAATTGGTGGGAAAGTATCTCTGTTCTACTGAGGTTAAGTCTGAACCAATAGTTTTTTCAGTCGGAAAGTGAATATGAACTGTTTCTGTTTTGCGGCAGGTCTTAACATGGTAAGTAGACAAGAGAGATAAGGTATCTTAAAAAGGGAATCTTTCCCAGGCCCAATAACTCTAAAAGTTATACCTCAGTTACTATTCCTTTAGGTACACAGAGACAGAACCTTCAAGATGTGACTAATTTGGGTGCTTTGGAGAGATTTATAGTTTCTGAATTACCAAAGAAAGCACCAGCAGAGATTTTGCTTGCTATTAAAAAAAAAAAAAAAAAAAAAGGTGTGGGTAGGGCAGACATTACTTTGCCAACAAAGGTCCGTCTAATCAAGGGTATGGTTTTTCCAGTGGTCATGTATGGATGTGAGAGTTGGACTGTGAAGAAAGCTGAGCACCGAAGAATTGATGCTTTTGAACTGTGGTGTTGGAGAAAACTCCTGAGAGTCCCTTGGACTGCAAGGAGATCCAACCAGTCCATTCTGAAGGAGATCAGTCCTGGGTGTTCTTTGGAAGGAATGATGCTAAAGCTGAAACTCCAGTACTTTGGCCACCTCACGCGAGGAGTTGACTCATTGGAAAAGACTCTGATGCTGGGAGGGATTGGGGGCAGGAGGAAAAGGGGATGACAGAGGATGAGATGGCTGGATAGCATCACCAACTCGATGGACATGAGTTTGAGTGAACTCTGGGAGTTGGTGATTGACAGGGAGGCCTGGTGTGCTGCAATTCATGGGGTCACAAAGAGTTGGACACGACTGAGCGACTGAACTGAACTGATGATGTCTGGGGAGAATGGTGGGTGTTAGGGACAGCCACTGAAGGGAATGGGAAAGACGGCTAACCAAAAGTTGACCCAGAAAGCTCAGGTGAAGAGATAGGCAGTATATTTATACCATGATGTTTTGCATTAGTTGTCAGGAGTCTAGGTATAGGAACCTAGAAGGCAAATGTTTTGAAAAAGATCTTCAATTAGCAGGGCTGGAGGAGAGGGCCTCGATTCTAACAAGAAATTCCTTGAAATGATGTGCCATAAAGTCTAGACTGGATTAGAAGGAATTGGACAGGGTAGGGGTGGGGGAGTAGATGATGACCTAGGAGAAAATAGAGATGATCACAACATTGGAAACTGAAGTGAATTCAAAGATAAAATATATCACTGGGACTTCTCTGGTGGTCCAGAGACTAAGGCTCTGTGCTCCCAATGCAGGGGGCCTAGGTTTGATTCCTGGTCAAGTAACTAGATCCCACATGCTGAAACTAAGAGTTTGCGTGCCCCAGCTAAAGATACCACATGCCACAATAAAGACTGAAGATTCTGAGTGCCACGACTAAGATCCAGTGCAGCTAAATAATTTAAATACATTAAAAAGAAAATAGATAAACTGAATCGGGAGCAACAGACTGAGATCTTTAGAAAGATGTAGGCTGTGGTCAGAGTGAGATATGAAGGTGTTTCAGGTGGTGATGACTCAGGGGATGGAGGGATCAAAAAGGATCAAAGGGGAAGGATGCTGGAGATAAGAAGCTCAGGGTCGGGATGTCTCAGGAGTATTGAGAGCTGTAACTGAAGAGTTAAAGTTACTTTATAAATTAATTTTTCATTTCTCCCCACAATGAAAGGGATGGTGGGATTACAATACCTCTTGATTGTCAGCTGTGATTAAGTGTTCTTTCATCAGCAATGTTACTATGCAAAACTGTTCATGGTTGTTTTCAGGAGGGCAGATTAATTGGTGAAACAAAGAAATCCCAAAATGTATTATAGCCCAATCAAGACAGAAGAAATCACATAGACTATTTCAGCCCACAAATCAGGAAGATAGATGATTAGAGCATTTTTTATTTTTAAAAACAGGATGGGATGAATAAAAGAGGGATAAATTATACTGTGCTCTTCTTTAAAAAATTCCATTTCTGAAAAGTCATCTCCATAAGATGTTCATACTTAGAAATGCATGTAGGATCACTCAGTGGTATGATAAAACACATGTCAGAGGTAGAGAAGAGGCAGTTTGGGCTAAGGACAGATAACAGAGCCAAAGGAGAGGACAGGAGACACAAGTGAAACAAGCGTGGCTCAGGGCCTGAAGATCAGAGTCCCCATCAAGGAGCCCGCTGTCCTCTTTGAACAAACTCCTCCTTTTCTGACTTCCTTATTTCTGTTAATGGATCCCTGACTCTTTCCACCTGCTGGGTTTAAACACTGAAAGTAATTTCTTTTTATGCTTCTCACACCTCCTTAAGTCCTGCACACACCTTATACATCATCAAGACCTCTTCATTAATCCTCATCGCATCTGAAACAGCCTGAAAAATGACCTGGCAGCTTCATGGCACCCCACTCCTGGCAGAGGGAGCAGGGACTTCCTGCTGTAGCACTCATCACAGGCAGCCACATGTGTTTCCTTGGAGATGGCTGGCATTGCCCTAGGAATGCTTCTGTGGACTGGGTTATGAGACTCTACTATCACAAAGATCTCCCCCTTTCAACCCTGGGGTAAGATTCTGTTAAATGCAATGCATTTACATACCACTTTAAAAAGCAAAGCAGAAATACGGGGCTTTGTTTTACAGTTTTAAAGCTTATAGGAAATATACAAGTCCTATCTTCTAAACAGTATCCACACACACACAAACGTGCATTCATATACATAAACTTTTTGAAAATTCTCATTTAAAAAGGAGTGTCTTTAATCTGCTATGTAGTCAAACCACAAAACCAAAGAGGTACTCCTTATTTAGCACTGTTTTTATGCAGAGATGTTCCTAGCTATACTAGAGTAGGTTAACTGGTGAAACATAAACTCCCAAAAAACAAGAAAGAGGTTTATTGTTTGTTCATACAAAGTCCCAGATGAGTTTTCCCTATTGATAGATCTTCATTGCATAGCATTGAAGACCCAGTGCAAACAAAAATAAATAAATATGTAAAATTAAAAAATAGACCAGCTTCAAATCAGTGAAAGGAAATAAATGTGAAAGCCTGACTGCAGGGGGAAGACATTTCCAGGACTGGAAGGGGCACACGGGACTTCCACTCACATTCAATCTCCAGAACACAGCCACATGAGCAAGGTAATCTGTGTTTTCAGGAAGATGAGGCATGAAGTTAGAGAACAACTGGTAGTATTTTCCACAATGGTGTAGCAACTAGACTAATGCGGTGAATTTACAGGAAGAACAACTGTCCTCCTGTACCCAGCTTGGTGATGGAAGGACATGAGACCACTGACTGGGGAACAGGTCTGACCTTTACACGAACAGAAAGCCAGGGATTACATTTAAGGGGAATGCCCCCATTAGACATTCTAATAAAGTCTCCTTGTTGTCTAAAACACACCAAAAAGTTTTCTTAAATGAACACACTTCAGTAATACATGGTTGGCAATGTGACAGGTTGAGACGTGGGCAGTAGCAGTTTGAAGGAATTAGGCAAGAAGCCCAGATGAAAGAAGCAAAGCCCAGGCAAAAATCCAAGAATGCCAGGGAGGGCTTGGGAAGAGAAATCAAATAAGTGAAAAGAGATCAGGAAGTCATAGAAACCTTGGGGCAGAGTAGAATTGGAGTCACCAACCTTGACGTTGAGACCTGGCCTTGCCACTTACCAGCTGACATAGGGGAAGTTGTTTAACTTCTCTGAGCTAGGTTTTTATTTGTTAATTTGGGGTGATAATATCTACTTCACAACGATTCACTGGAGAAACAAATGACATGATGTGTGTGAAAACTCACGAAGCCTGGCAGAAAGAGGGCTAATTTTAACTCTATTTTTATTTTCATAAGCTTAATAAGCTTAGAGTTTTGAAGAGTGCTGTTTAGGAAGGAGAAGATTTGGAACCGATTTATGTATAAGTCAGTCCCTAGTTATGAATCAGAAGGAGAGTGAGAACTCGCTGGTGTTAAAGGCTGTGCTTTGGGAAGCTTTACGGAATCGGTTTCCTTTGCGAAGTCCTGCCTTGCTGCATGTCTGTCTGCTTTCCTTCCTCCTTTTCCATCTACTTTTCTTCCTTTACTTTCTTCCTTCTTTCCTTCTTTTCCTCCCTCTCTTCCTCTTTCCCTCCCTCCCTTCCATCCCTAGTTTTTTATCTTCCTTTT
Source organism: Bos indicus x Bos taurus (assembly GCF_003369695.1). Lineage (NCBI taxonomy): Eukaryota > Metazoa > Chordata > Mammalia > Artiodactyla > Bovidae > Bos > Bos indicus x Bos taurus. The sequence continues at coordinate 22,376,199 of NC_040084.1, read as the reverse complement.
CCTCCATCTAATTTCTTTGTTTGATAAACCTAGACATTGGGGAGGGTGAAAGCAATTTCATATAAAAGGGTTCTAGACAGGAGTTTGCTAAGGTAGGGTTTTAAGAGGTTGACTCAATAATAGAAACAGAAAGGGTGCATTTCTCATGGATGTGTTATTTGGTGCAAATTTATTGGGAAAAAAATTGTAGTATGTACCCTCAAGATGAGAATTCCCTTTGACCTGCATTAACTCTTCTGGGCAATCATCCTAAGAAAACAATCAGAAAAATATTAAGTCTCATGAGTAAGGATGCCCATCCATCATAGTTTTATTCACAGCCATGAAAAATCTGAAACAGGCTAATTGCTCAACATTAGACAGATGGAAAATTAAACAAGGTTATATCCACCTAACAAAAATATGTAACTGTTAAAAATTGTGTTTATGAAGTGTTTCAGTAACATGGATAGTATCATAAAAAAAAGGACAAATGAAATGAGTAGATTACAAAGTGAGCACAGCCATGTCAAAACTGCAAGCAGGAAAAGCCTAGGAGGAAATGCATCACAGAGGCAATAGTTGTTAATCACTGGTAGGTGAATACAAGCGCCTATTTTCTTTCTACTTTTCTGAATTGTCTGTATATTTCTAATGCACCTGTATCATTTTTATATTTGAGAATACAAAGTCAAAAACAAAATGACTCAATCAAACAAAAAAAAATACAAAGTCAACTTTAGTTTAACAGAATGATCTCTGTTCATTTCCAAGGCAAACCATTCAATATCACAGTAATCCAAGTCTATGGCCCGACCAGTAATCTTGAAGAATTTGAACAGTTCTATGAAGACCTACAGGATCTTCTAGAACTAACACCCCCCAAAATATGTCCTTTTCATTATATGGGACTGAAATGCAAAAGTAGGAAGTCAAGAGATTCCTGGAGTAACAGGCAAATTTGGCCTTGGAGTACAAAATGAAGCAGGGCAAAGGTTAACAGAGTTTTGCCAAGAGAACACACTGGTCATAGCAAACACCCTCTTCCAACAACACAAGAGAAGACTCTACACATGGACATCACCAGATGGTCAACACCGAAATCAGATTGATTATATATTCTTTGCAGCCAAAGATGGAGAAGCTCTATACAGTCAGCAAAAACAAGACTGGGAACTGACTGTGGCTCAGGTCATGAACTCTTTATTACTAAATTCAGACGTAAATTGAAGGAAGTAGGGAAAACCACTAGACCATTCAGGTATGACCTAAATCAAATCCCTTATGATTTTACAGTGAAAGTGAGAAATAGATTCAAGGGATTAGATCTGATAGACAGAGTGCCTTAAGAATTATGGATGGAGGTTCATGACATTGTAAAGGAGGCAGTGATCAAGATCATCCCCAAGAAAAAGAAATGTAAAAAGGCAAAATGGTTGACTGAGGAGGCCTTACAAATAACTGAGAAAAGAAGAAAAGTAAAAGGCAAAGGAGGAAAGGAAAGATATACCCATTTGAATGCAGTTCCAAAGAATAGCAAGGAGAGATAAGAAAGGCTTCTTCAGTGATCAATGCAAAAAAATAGAGGAAAATAATAGAATGGGAAAGACTAGAGATCGCTTCAAGAAAATTAGAAATACCAAGGGAACGTTTCATGCAAAAATGGGCACAATAACAGACAGAAACGATATGGACCTAACAGAAGCAGAAGATATTAAGAAGAGGTGGTAAGAATACACAGAACTATACAAAAAAGATCTTCATGACCCAGATAACCACATTGGTGTGATCACTTACCTAGAGCCAGACATCCTGGAATGTGAAGTCAAGTGGGCCTTAGGAAGCATCACTATAAACAAAGCTAGTGGAGGTGATGGAATTCCAGTTGAGCTACTTCAAATCCTAAAAGATGATGCTGTGAAAGTGCTGCACTCAATATGCCAGCAAATTTGGAAAACTCGGCAGTGGCCATAGGACTGGAAAAGGTCAGTTTTCATTCCAATCCCAAAGAAAGGCAATGACAAAGAATATTCAAAGACTTGCACTCATCTCACATTCCAACAAATTCTCAAAATTCTCCAAGCCAGGCATCAACAGTACTTGAACTATGAACTTCCAGATGTTCAAGCTGGATTTAGAAAAGGCAGAGGAGCCAGAGGTCAAATTGCCAACATCCACCAGATCATCAAAAAAGCAAGAGAGTTCCAGAAAAACATCTACTTCTGCTTTATTGACTACGCCAGAGCCTTTGACTGCGTGGATCACAACAAACTGTGGAAATCACCACATGGATGGCATCACCTGCTCGATGGTCATGAGTTTGTGTAAGCTCCAGCAGTTGGTGATGGACAGGGAAGCCTGTGTGCTGCAGTCCATGTGGCTGCAAAGAGTTGGACATGACTGAGTGGCTGAAATGAACTGAACTGCCTCAACTTTAGTTTCTGGGAAAATAGTTGATACTAACTTGCCTCATTTTAGCCTAGTGCTATTGAACAAAGAACTGGTGTAATTAACAGTAAATCAATTTCCCTTGCATCATAATGTAAATTACACTTTCAGAAGTGAATTAAAATGTATTAAATATCTATCTTCTTCTCTATATATAGATTTATAGGTACCATACAAGTATGTAATGAGTTTTAACATTAACCATTTCCTCTCTGATAAGTCATAGTTTTGCTTTAAGGATATAACTGGTAAGAATAAAATGTAAATCTTTAGTGCTGGATTTTTAGTCCCTATCATCATGACAGCACAGATTCCATCATCTGACTCACATGGTTTGCTTGTTTCACAAGGATTGCATTGGAGTCTGTCAGGATAAGAATGAACATCTCTTTGAGCTGATTTGATTATTCTTAACTCTGGCTACTGGTAGCCATGGACATCATGCCTTCTTTGTAGACTATGGTGATGGGGGCTACAGATAATGAAAATATCTGGATAATCATTATTGACATTAACAAACATTCTCAAACATCATGACCCCACTGATGATCCTGGGAGTCTGTCTGGGTCCATCGCAACCCACAGTGGGATATGAAAGAAACTTAATGTAACATTACTCAGATGACCACTTAATTTAAAAATATTGATTTAGAGTGACACTCTAAATCAATTTAGAAGTTCCAGGGAAGATTTAAATGCACTGAGGAGTCACTGCTAGCTGAGAAGAGATTATCAGGCAAACGAGTCATTAAAAGTTGGCTCAGAAAGTCAGAAAGATTGACAATGTTCTGGAAGAATCATATATTAGAAGATATTGCTAAACAAGATAGGGAGAGTTGGCCAAGGAATACCAAGATGTGATTTTTCTCTCTTCAACTCCAAATAAAATTTTGTAAACTACCGAAAGTGGATATGGAGAGTTCCTATCTTAATATTGACAGCTTTATTTGGATTCACTGAAAGGTATACCACCTCCTATACATAAAATTGCATTCAATATTAAAATTACAGTACAGTAAACCATAAAGTTTACCCATGGGACTGCACATGGCAGATTTAGAATGGGTCAGGAAAATATACCACAACTGACAAGGGAAAAAATATGACCTGAATCTGAATTTCCTGCCCATGCAAATACGGATGCAGTCCACGTCCAGGAAACATCATGGTCTATTTATGATAATAGGAACCTGTAGGTGTCTGGATTCAGGTGAACCTCTCTGATATTTGGCATTAATTTTAGTCCTGGCAGAAAACTGTATTTTACTTCCTTGCAGAGCTTTCATGAGGAAATTGAAAATATTGATTTGTAGATCACCACACTATAGATCAATCTCAACACATGGATGTTGTGCTTTGTTTTATTTAAAGAACCTGCATCGGAGATGTCTATTTTGCTTTGTGTTCAAAACCTCAAGTCAGTGGTTCTCAGACTTCAATATACACATGAATCTCTTGGGTTTTTAGAAAAAATGCTGATTAAGGAATAAGCAAGATTCATCTACACGAAGAGAGTCAAAAGGCTGGTTATCTTTCCAGGGTAATGACTGTAAGGGGCAAGAGAGAACTTTCTGAGATGTGTAAAATGTACTGAACACTACACTTAGGAATTGTGCACTTTACCAAATATGTCTAATTCTGCTGTTATTCTTAAAGCCAAAAATATAATACAATTAAAAATGAAGAGTGGTTAAGTCTCTACACTTTCAGTGCAGGGGGCATGGGTTTAATTTCTGGTCGGGAACAAAAATCCCACATGTTGTGTGGTACGGTCAAAAAAGTTTTAAAAAATGAATCTTGGAACATATGGCAGAAAAATAAAAGGGTTTAAGGACTGGACCCATTGTAATAAGCCTGGGTCCATAGTTGGCTGGAATGAAATTGTCAACCAAATGTCAGAGATGAGGAACCAGAAAAGGTAGACAAGTTGTAAATTTGCTTCTTGTCATTCTGAGTGCCCCTCAGTTCAGTTCAGTTGCTCAGTCGTGTCTGACTCTTTGCGACCCCATGAATTGCAACATGCCAGGCCTCCCTGTCCATCACCAACTCCTGGAGTTCACTCAAACTCACATCCATTGAGTCAGTGATGCCATCCAGCCATCTCATCCTCTGTCATCCCGTTCTCCTCCTGCCCCCAATCCCTCCCAGCATCAGAGTCTTTTCCAATGAGTCAACTCTTCACATGAGGTGGCCAAAGTATTGGAGTTTCAGCTTTAGCATCATTCCTTCCAAAGAAATCCCAGGGCTGATCTCCTTCAGAATAGACTGGTTGGATCTCCTTGCAGTCCAAGGGACTCTCAAGAGTCTTCTCCAACACCACAGTTCAAAAGCATCAATTCTTCAGCACTCAGCCTGCTTCACAGTCCAACTCTCACATCCATACATGACCACAGGAAAAACCATAGCCTTGACTAGACGGACCTTTGTTGGCAAAGTAATGTCTCTGCTTTTGAATGTGCTATCTAGGTTGGTCATAACTTTCCTTCCAAGAAGTAAGTGTCTTTTAATTTCATGGCTGCAATCACCATCTGCTGTGATTTTGGAGCCCAGAAAAATAAAGTCTGACACTGTTTCCACTGTTTCCCCATCTATTTCCCATGAAGTGATGGGACCGGATGCCATGATCTTCGTTTTCTCAATGTTGAGCTTTAAGCCAACTTTTTCACTCTCCTCTTTCACTTTCATCAAGAGGCTTTTTAGTTCCTCTTCACTTTCTGCCATAAGGGTGGTGTCATCTGCATATCTGAGGTGATTGATATTTCTCCCGGCAATCTTGATTCCAGCTTGTGCTTCTTCCAGCCCAGCATTTCTCATGATGTACTCTGCATATAAACTAAATAAGCAGGGTGACAGTATACATCCTTGACGTACTCCTTTTCCTATTTGGAACCAGACATCATATCCCTTCCCAAATCTCTTCTCTCTCAGCAGATATTTCCTCACAGTTCACTGGGAAAACAAATAAATGTTGTCTATCAGGAACAATCTTTTTCACAACTCCTTTCCCCACAGAGATATACTTATCTGTAGGTATGCCATCTTTTACTCATGTCCTAGAGAAAGAAATTTTTACGAAAGGCTGGTCCCTCTTCTAGTCTTTAGATCCTATCTGCTCTCAATTACTCAGAATCTTTATACTCTCAATTATCTCTTCTCTTTCCTGCATCATCAACCTCCTCTCAATCGGGTCCTTCCCTCAGTACCATGTTAAAAATGTTCCCGTTTCCCCTACCTTAATAAAAAGCCTACCCTTGACCCATTCTGACTCCTCCCTTCCTGTAAGAGTTGTTTATGTTTCTTGTATACGTATCCTCCTTTGCACCCCTCCACCTTTTGCAATTTGCTGCTACTTCACTTATACTATTGAAATTGCTCTTGGTAAGATCATTTCAATAACCTCCAAGTTTCTAAATTTAAAGGCCAAATTTTCATTCTCTTATTTGACCTCCCTGCAATATTTGATGCTCCTGACCAATTCCTTCCTCTTTAAGTACTCTCTCCTAAATTGTAGGATAACATTCTCTTGTTTCTCCTTTTACCTTTTGTAACCAGTCTTTTTCAGTCAGCTTTCTGGATTCTTCTTCCTTTATGTATTTTTTTTTAAGTTTAAAAACAAAGCAAAGAGAATTCTATGTTTGGTCCTCTTCTCTTCTTCCTCTTTATACTCGTAATGAGTTATTCAGTCACAGATCTGAGTTCTGCTATCGCTGCTTCAACTCAGGTGATCCCAATATAATGCTGTATTTGGGGACCACTGCCTGGCAGGATAATTCCATATGGACTCAACATGACTCCAGGCTCCTTCCTGACATGGCTATCCTCTAGCATCCTCTGTCCTCTCCTCTTTATGCCCTAAGCTATAAGAGATAGGGACTGCCCTCGTGGTCCAATGGTTAAGAATCCACCTTGCAATACAGAGGATGTTGGTTTGATCCCTGGTCAGGGAACTAGGATCCCACATGCCACAGGGTGGCATGATGCAAAGAGCATCCTGTGTTTTGCAACTAAGACCTGACACACCCAAATAAATATTTTTAAAAGATTTTCATGTTTTAAAAAAACATAACCCAAAATAGCTCTTGTTACACTAAACACAATATATAGTACAGTTGAGTGATTAAGAGTTCAAACTTGTAAGCCTGTAAGCTGTAGTTCAAATCCTGGATCTGGCACTTGGTAGCTATGGGACCATGAGCTGATTAAAAAGATCCCTTTGTGCCTGAGTTTTCTTTTTTGTAACATGGAAATTATGGAGTATTGTGAATATCTGTAAAGTGATAAGAACTGTAGCCAACATATAGTAAATATTCAATAATGTTAGTGACCACATAAGTCATTATATCAGGTAATTTGCAAACAATGGCTTATCACATCAGGTAGTTTGCAAACAATGGCTTACCCCAGGACTGAATGACACTATAGATACAGTCTCCCCAAGGTATAGGTCAGAAACTTACTTTTTCCAGCCTCTCTTAAGACAGGCATGTGGTAAAGACGTCTCGCAAGACTTCACTTCCAAAAAGAACAATGTGAGGACAAAGGCACCATGGAGGATTCATTCTCTGAAGAGCATGGACAGTGGAAGGCACTTGATTTAAGCAGTGAAGAAGATGCAGGTGTGTAATGTCCAGAGTCAGCAGTGCACAGCATGATGTCAGTGCCCAGAGGTGGCAATGGGGTCTTTCCTGGAACAGCTCTGCTGTATGTTACAGGGGTTTTACTCAGCTGGGTACCCTTGATGTCCAACTCCACAGCCCTTTCAGTGACTCTGGGAACTATCCAGAAAAACCTTGAATGACTCTTGCTTAACTTAGGGCTTCCCTGATGGCTCAGAGGGTAAAGCATCTGCCGACAATGCAGGAGACCTGGGTTTGATCCCTGGGTGGGAAAGATCCCGTGGAGAAGGAAATGGCAACCCACTGCAGTATTCTTGCCTGGAGAATCCCATGAACGGAGAAGCCTGGCAGCCTACAGTCCACAGGGTCGCAAAAAGTCGGACACAACTGAGGCAACTTAGCATGCATGCTTTGCATCCAAACAAACACGATGCCACACCAGAAGTTGCCCGATGACTCTGACCTCTGATCCTCTGATCTGCATCTCTGGGGACTGGAATTCTGCCACCTCTATTTCCCAGACACTCTGGCCAGGTGGCTGCAAGTTATTCCTGTCAATGGAAGACACTGGAAGAGCTTCAAGGTGGCAGAAAGGGATCGTTTTCTTTACCTTTTCTGCTTCTGGCAGTGTCGCTGGCAGTAGCAGCAGCAGTCAGTGTGTGTGGGCTTCCTGCTCCCTGCTCTAAAAGTGTGTGGTTTCAGAGGTGGCAGCAGTAGTAGGAACCTGGAAGATGTTGAACTGGTTCCAGAGGAAGCTGTGGTGGGCAGGTGACTACCAGCTCCTAGGCTCCAGGCTTTATGCAGGATAGTGACTCTTGTGGTCCCAGTGATCCCGCAGCATCAGCAGGTGTTCTGGCAAACCTGCCTACAGGGAGTATGGGCTCAGGTAACAGCATTTCCTCTTCACTCTCAGATTCGACCTTGAAGTACGTCATGTTGTTACATACCTGGATCACTGCATCCCTTCTTTTTGTGTCTCCAGACTTTCCAACACCTATGTAACCAATTCACTCTGTTAAGACACCCTGTTTAAAATATCTGGAGGGATTTGTTTCCATGACTGACAGAAGAACCAAAGAATATGAATTATATTTTTTTAATTCTTGGAAACTATTATTTGTGATTATACTTACTCAGGGCTTCCCTGGTTGCTCAAACAGTAAATTAAAGAATCTGCCTGCAATGCAGGAGACCTGAGTTCAATCCCTGGATCGAGAAGATCCCCTGGAGAAGGAATGGCTACCCACTCTGGTATTTTCACCTGGCAAATCCCATGGACAGAGGAGCTTGATGGGTTACAGTCCATGAGGTCACAAAGAATTGGACAGGACCAAGCCACTAACATTTACACTTTCATACTTATTCAAGTGAAAGCTGTTTTTAAGAAGTCCTTGAATAATCATTCATTGAATCTGAGTGCTAATCCTATACCATGTATATAACTCATATATAGTTTATATGATATGATTTATGAAGTCATAAAGTCTTTGATTTCAGCTAATGAGGGTGGAAGACACGCTGCCTGGGCTCACAAGTTGGCTTTGGTGCATACCTGCTTTGTGAACTTGAGCAAGTCACTACCTCCTCTCTGTTTCCTCATCTATGAAATGGAGATGATAGTCATGCATGGTTGCATGATTGCTCTGCGAGCTACCATGTCGGTACCCGCAAAGCGCTCAGGACAAGGCCTGGCACATTGCAATCACTCAGCAGCTGATAGGTGGGTTGTCACTCTTCTAGCTACTGCTATTTTGTTAATTTTTCCTGGAGCAAAGAGAAACAACTCAAAATCTTAAAATAATCTATACAATGAATGAATCATCTTAAATATAAAATAAAAATAATCTTTAAAAGTCTGAAATTTTCTTTCAACCAAAAAATTTCTATTTGCCTTGTATATTTGTTAATGCAGTTCCTAATATACACATCTTAGAGGGGCCTAAAGACTTTGAAAACCCATTAACTTTGAAAATTCAGTAATCAAGAGAGTGCTAGGGATAAAAAAAAAAACTATCTGGATTAAATGCATACAGTACCCTTTGAAAAATCCACATTCTTACAAGAAGGGATGAGAAAGGAGAGTAAAAAAAAGCCTACCCTCTCTTTTGTTTTAGGTGTGAAGACAAATTGGTTTTTTTCTTATTTCAATTCAAGAGCTTTAGTGAAACAAATATCCTTACTCTGCACCTACTGTGTGCCTGGCATTGTTCAGGTCACTTGGGCAAGCACAGTGAGCAAGAGACACAACACAGCCTTTACACTAATGCAGCTTGAAGTCTAAAGTGTTTTTTTTTTTTTAACTTTTTATTTTGTATTGTGTGTGTGCTTAGTCACTCAGTCATGTCCAACATTTTGAGACTCCCATGGACTGTAGCCCACCAGGCTCCTCTGTCCATGGGATTCTCCAGGCAAGAATTCTGAAGTGGGTTACTATGCCCTCCTCCAGGGGATCTTCCCAACCCAGAAACTGAATCCAGTCCTCCCACATTGCAGGTGGATTCTTTACTGTCTGAACCACCAGGGAAGCCCATTGTGTATTGGGTATAGCCTATTAACAATATTGTGATAGTTTCAGGTGGACAATGAAGGTACTCAGCCATACATATACCTGTATCCATTCTCCCCACAAACTCCCCTCCCCTGACCTCCAGGCTGCCACGTAACATTGAGCAGAGTTCCATGTGCTATATAGAGTAGGTCTTTGTTGGTTATCCATTTTACATATAGCAGCGTGTACGAAATCAGAGTGATTATATTCTTTGCAGCCAAAGATGGAGAAGCTCTATACAGTCAGCAAAAACAAGACTAGGAACTGACTGTGGCTGAGATCCTGAACTCCTTATTGCCAAATTCAGACTTAAATTGAAGAACGTAGGGAAAACAACTAGACCGTTCAGGTATGACCTAAATCAAATCCCTTATGATTATACAGTGGAAGTGACAAATAGATTGAAGGGATTAGATCTGATAGACAGACTGTCTGAAGAACTATGAATGGAGGTTTGTGATATTGGGCAGGAGGCAGTGATCGAGATCATCCCTAAGAAAAAGAAATGCAAAAGGGCAAAATGGTTGTCTGAGGAGGCCTTACAAATAGCTGAGAAAAAAAGAGAAGTGAAAGGCAAAGGAGAAAGGAAAGATACATCTATCTGAATTCAGAGTTCCAAAGAATAGCAAGGAGAGATAAGAAGAAAGCCTTCCTAAGTGAACAATGCAGCAAAATAGAGGAAAACAATAGAATGGGAAACACTAAAGATCTCTTCAAGAAAATAAGAGATACCAAGGGAACATTTCATGCAAAGATGGGCAAAATAAAGGGCAGAAAAGGTATGGATCTAACAGAAGCAGAAGAGATTAAGAAGAGGTGGCAAGAGTACACAGAGGAACTGTACATAAAAGGTCTTAATCATCCAGATAACCACAATGGTGTGATCACTGACCTAGAGCCAGCCATCCTGGAGTGTGAAGTCAAATGGGCCTTAGGAAGCATCACTATGAACAAAGCTAGTGGAGGTGATGGAATTCCAGCTGAGCTACTTCAAATTCTAAAAGATGATGCTGTGAAAGTGCTGCACTCAATATGCCAGCAAATTTGGAAATTTCAGCAGTGGCTACAGTACTGGAAAAGTTGTTTTCATTCCAATCCCAAAGAAGGCCCAAAGAATGTTCAAACTACCACACAATTGCACTCATTTTACATGTTAGCAAGGTAATGCTCAAAATCCTTCAAACTAGGCCTCAACAGTTTATGAACTGAGAACTTCCAGATATACAAGCTGGATTTTAAAATGGCAGAGGAATCAGAGATCATATTGCAAACATCCATTGAATTATAGAAAAAGCAAGAGAATTCCAGAAAACCATCTGCTTCATTGACTACACTAAAGCCTTTGACTGTGTGGATCACAACAAACTGTGGAAAATTCTTCAAGAGATGTTAATCCCAGACCATCTTACCTGCCACCTGCAAAACCTGTATGCAGGTCAAGAAGCAACAGTTAGAACCAGACATGGAACAACAGACTGGTTCAAATTTGGGAAAGGAGTATGTCAAGGCTGTATATTGTCACCCTGCTTGTTCAACTTATATGCAGAGTACATCATGCGAAATACTGGGCTGGATGAAGCACAAGCTGGAATCAAGATTGCCAGGAGAAATATCAATAACCTCAGATATGCAGATGACACCACCCATATGGCAGAAATCAAAATGCCTCTTGATGAAGGTGAAAGAGGAGAGTAAAAACACTGGTTTAAAACAACATTCAATAGATGAAGATCGTGGCATCCAGTCCCATCACTTCATGGCAAATAGATGGGGAAACAATGGAAACAGTTGCAGACTTTATTTTCTTGGGCTCCAAAATTACTGCGGATGGTGACTGCAGCCATGAAATGAAAAGACGTTCCTTAAAAGGAAAGCTATGACAAAACTAGACAGCATATTAAAAAGTAGAGACATCACTTTGCCATCAAAGGTCCATAGAGTCAAAGCTATGGTTTTTCCAGTAGTCATGTATAAATGTGAGAGTTGGACCATAAAGAAGGCTGATGCTGAAGGTGAAGCTCCAATACTCTGGCCACCAGATGCGAAGAGCCAACACATTAGAAAAGACCCTGATGCTGGGAAAGATTGAAGGCAGGAGGAGAAGGGGACGACACAGGATGAGGTGGTTGGATGGCATCACCGACTCAGTGGACAAGAGTTTGAGGAAACTCCAGGAGATAGTGAAAGACAGGGAAGCCTGGAGTGCTGCAATCCATGGGGTCATAAAGAGTTGGGCATGACTGAGGGACTGAACAGCAACAAGTGTGTAAATGTCCCTTCCAAACTCCCTAAGTATCCTTTCTCCACATCCTTCCCCTGCAGCAAGCATAGGTTCATTCTCTAAATCTGTAAGTAGTTCTCTGATATAAGTTCATTTGCATTAATTTTTTTTAGATTCCACATATAAGGGATGTTATAGTTCTCCTTTGTCTGACCTACTTCACTCAGTATGACAATCTCTAGGTCCACCCATGTTTCTAAAAATGACATTATTTCATTCTTTTTAATAGCTGAGTAATACTCCATTGTGTGTGTGTGTGTGTGTGTGTGTGTGTGTACACACCACATCTTCTTTATCCATTCCTTTATCAACGGACATTTAAGTTGTTTCCATATCTTAACTGTTGTAAATAGTGCTACAGTGAGCATTGGGGTGAATGTATCTTTCAGATCATGTTGTTCTCCAGATACAGGCCCAGGGGTGGGACTGCAGGGTCATGTATTGGTTCTATTTTTAGTTTTCTAAGGAAGCTCCATACTGTTCTCCATAGTGACTGTACCAATTTACATTCCCACTAACAGTGTAGGAGGGTTCCCTTTTCTCTATACCCTCTCCTGTATTTATTGTTTGTGGATTTTTGATGGTGGCCATTTTGACTGGTGTGAGGTGATATCTTACTGTAGTTTTGATTTGCATTTTTCTAATAATTAGCAATGTTGAACATCTTTTCTTGTGCCTCTTGCCATCTATATGTCTTCTTTGGAGAAATGTCTACTTAGGTTTTCTGCACATTTTTGATTGGGTTGTTTGTTTTAATGCTGTTAAGCATCATGAGCTGTTTGTAAATTTTGGAGACTAATCCCTTGTCGATCTCCTCATTTGCAAATATTTGTCTTTTCATTTTGCTTATTGTTTCCTTTGTTGTGCAAAAGCTTTTGAGTGTAAGCAGGTCTCATTTGTTTATTTTTGTTTTAATTTCCATTATTCCGGGAGATGGACTGAAAAAGATATTGCTGCAATTTATATGAGTGTTCCACCTAAGTTTCCCTTTAGAAGTTTTATAGTGTCAAGCCTTACGTTTAGGTCTTAAAATCCATTTTGAGGTTTTTTTGTGTATGGTGATCTAATCTGTTTTTGTGAATTGGACTAAAGAAAGTTGCTTATTTTCTTTAGTCCAGTTCAAGAGCTTTAGTGACAACAAATATTCTTATTATTCACCTACTATGTGCCTTGGCTTTGTCTGGGACACTTGGGCAAGCACAGCAAACAAGAGACACAGCCTCTGCTCTAATGTAGCTTCAATTCTAATGTGTTTTTTAAGAAAGAGCTCTAACGCTATTTTATAAATTTTGGGTATTGTCTGTTTTCATATCATAATATTATATATGAAATTAAAATTTTCATTTTAATGTTTAAATGTAAATAACATAAATATTAAATTCTAGGATCCAGGATAAATTAGATCTCTTTGTATATGTTTTCACTTATTTTTCTGAATGTATCAAATATCTACTTTGTGCTAGAAAATGTGAAATTTTTGTCCATGTGGTAATTATCTTTTTCAGAGATGTCTTTCTATATAAAATTAGAAAATAGAATGCTATCATCATTATAGATCCTATTGAGTAGTTTTAATAAATGGGTTTTTGGGGGGTTGCTGAAATTTAAATGTATTACTCTCAAATTTTGGACCAGTGGCACATAAAAATAGTTCTAAGCAATTTATACTAGAAATTCTTCAAGGTAAATCATGTCTACATAGCTTTTTTTTTTTTCAAGAAGAAAGTATATTCACATATTTCAATACACATAAGTGTGGGGCTTTTTTTTTTAACTGAACTAGAATAAACTGAATATTGACAAATTCTTCTCTGAGAACCAGTTACAAATCCAACTAATGAAAGCCTACTACTTCCAATATGTCTACCATAGTATTACATCTAACATCAGATAAACAAATACATCATTAATAATTACAACTGTGAAATAGCACAGTCATCCAGGTGGGAATCTACTCTATTAAATTAAGAGATATTTATCTGATTCTCATAGTGACTCTAGTATTCTTGCCTGGAAAATTCCATGGACAGACAAGCCTGGCGGGCTATAGTCCATGGGGTCCACAAAGAATCGGACGTGACAGACCACACACAGACCCATAGTGGTCTTATCTGGAACACTGTAGATATTTATTCTATATAATTGGCAAAACGGAGTTATTTTAAACATGGTATATTATATAGTAATAGCTAATATTCATTGATTTCTTACTTAATACAACACCATAACAACTCATTTAATTTTAATAAGGCTCAATAATTGGGTACTATTATCCCCATTTTAAGTTGAAGAATTAGACTTCCCTGTAGCTCAAGTGGTAAAGAATCTGCCTGCGATGCAGAAGACCAGGATTCAATCCCTGGGTCGGGAAGATCCTCTGGAGAAGGGAATGGCAATCCACTTCATTATTCTTGCCTGGAGAATTCCATGGACTGAGAAGCCTCACAGGCTGTAGTTTATGGGGTCACAAAGAGTCGGACACAACTGAGTGTCTATCACACACACGCATACACTCACTCATGACACAGATATAAGAGGAGCTAGAACAGGGCTTACATCCAAGTGTTGTCTGGGAAGGGTCAAGGTCTTGTTCTTGGCCCCCCTGCCCTGCTCTCATATACTAGCCTCCCCAAAAGAATTCACTGCTGTCAGCAAAACAACAAGAGTTTTTCCTTCCTTTTTTTTAATCCTAAGAAAAATGTTCATAACTATGACCTGCTTCTCTCTCATATAAATAATAATGGTTCTGGTGTTCAGTGGACATTGATTTAGGTGCCTCTTTTTATCTCTAGGTTCTTTGGAAGCACTTCTCACTATAATGCCTCTGCCCTCAGACAAATTTATGAATCATGCTTACAAAGAGAAAGATAAATTTCCCCCGGTCTCTATCACATTTTAATAGTGGGAAGAATAATGCAGAGGACAGATAATGAAAACAATGAAGAATAGTAGAAGGAAACTTCTTTGGTGTTTTTTTGGCTGAATCACCAAACCATAACTCAGACCTTGGCTATCCTGGCTTAGATTTCTGAATCTGAGACCAAAAAGAGAAGTAATGGTGACATTGAGATGCAGTAGTATAAAACTTGCCATATATATCTAATACATGTATTGTCATAGCTAAATGTTAAAGTATTTTAATTAAATTTCCTTGTACTTCCAATAATTACTGTCCTTGGGCAAGAAACCGAGTGATTTTACTTCATAATGAATTCCACAGTATAGAATAATTAGAGTACTGTTAATAGAAAAATCTAAATTGATTATTTTTAATTTTTATTTTATATAAGTATAATTTTGCATTGGATTTACAAGGTTGTGTTAGTTTCAGTGTACAGCAAAGTGCATCAGTTATACATAGACATATATCTATTCCTTTTCAGATTCTTTTCCCATATACGTCATTACAGAGTACTGAGACAGTTATCCGTGCTATATAGCAGGTCCTTATTAGTTATCTATTTTATATATATTAGTGTGTGTGTATTCATCTCAGACTCCTAATTTGTCCCTCTGCCCACCTTTCTCCTTTTGTAACTATAAGTATTTCTGTTTTGTAAACAAGTTCATTTACATAATTTTCTTGGATTCCACATGTAAGTGATATCATTACATATTAGATACAACTTCACAAATTATTCGTGAAACAAAAATGTCATGTTAAATGTACTAGAAACACATGAAGACAAAATCTAACTCTGTGCTCCTACATTTCCACATTGTTTTGGGCAGGAGTGCCTTCCTTTCCTAGTTTGTTTACTTGTAAATAATTTAATTACTTTAACAATTTTGGTTTGATTGGGTTTCTGTTTCTGTTTTGACTGGAGGCACATTCAGCTCCACAGTCAGGCATCGTCCTTGTGGGACATGTCTGGGAGGGCAGGTAATAGCCATTTGTCCCTCTCATTTGTTGTTTTTCAGGCTTCAAGTCAGCAGGCAGAGGAGGGAGGCAAGTGACAAGGCCCAGTCTTTCAAGCCCCTTCTGTGCCTGCTCAGGCTGGTGGCACTGCCAGGAAGAGCTGTTGGAGCCACAGGGAAGGACAGGGTGCTTCGCATTTAGAAACAACTCTGTGAATCCCTCCAAAAGCCTTTCTTCTTCCTGCAGCTGCCATGAAGGGTGGGAATAGAAAACAAGCACATCTCTGTTTAAATTCAGTGCTTTTTCCAGATGTCACTTTTGGGGATATAATTTTGAAAGAAGAAAATTAATTATGATGTAAGTTCAATTACTTAGAGACTTAGAGAAGACAGGTAATTAAGAAGTGCAATATCCTACTATATTACACGGGGAATGCTGCTCAACATTATGTAATGACCTAAATGGGAAAAGAATTTGAAAAAGAATAGATATGTGTATGTGTGCAGGTGTGTGTGTGTGTGTGTGTGTGTGTGTGTGTGTGTGTGTGTGTGTATGTAACTGAACCACTTTGCTGAATACCTGAAACTATCACAACATTGTTAATCAACTATAATAAAAAAATAGAACATTTTTTAAAAGGTGCAGTAGTGGAGGAGCCAAGATGGCGGAGGAGTAGGACGGGGAGAACACTTTCTCCCCCACAAATTCATCAAAAGAGCATTTAAACGTCGAGTAAATTCCACAAAACAACTTCTGAATGCCGGCAGAGGACATCAGGCACCCAGAAAAGCAATCCAACTCTTCAAAAGGAGGTAGGAAAAAATATAAAAGACAAAAAAAGAGACAAAAGAGGGAGGGACGGAGTTCCGTCCCGGGAAGGGAGTCTTAAAAAGAGAGAAGTTTCCAAACACCAGGAAACCTTCTCACTGCCAAATCTGTGCCGAGCTTTGGAAGCACAGAGGGCAACATAACAGGAAGAAAAAATAAATAAACAATTAAAACTCGAAGATTGCGAGTCCTATGGTAACTCCCCCAGCGGAGAAGCAGCGCAGACGCCTGCACGCGCCATTAGCAAGCAGGGGCTGGGCAGGGAGGCGCAGCGCGGGCTGCATCGCTTAGAGTAAGAATCTGGCTTGAATACCCTGAGCACTATCTGAGAGAAATAATTTGGGCTAGCAAACCAGACTGTGGGATATCTACCACGCGAAAAACCAGCCCTAACCTAAGACCGCCAGGCCCGCGCACGGAACAAAGAATTGAACAGAGATAGCCGGCTGCAGACCTTCCCCCTCCGGTGACAGGCAGCCAGAGCCGGAAGGGGGCAATCGAAGCCCCAGAGAGACATTATCTATAAAACTGTAAGCAGGCTTCTTTGCTAACTAAAACTTTTTGGGGGTCTGGACGGTTAACATCTGCCTGAGAAGGTGCGCCGGTTTTACACACAGATAACCGAGTGGCGGGGAGGCGATAAGTCGCAGCATTGGCGCTCGCCAAACACCTCATCACTTGAGCTGCTCGGACCTGGGAAGAGCACAAAACTCAGGCCCAACTGAGTCTGCGCCTCTGAGGACTACCCGAGTGCCTGAACCTGAGCGGCTTGGACCTGGGAGGTACATGCAACCCAGGGCCAGCCTCGGATTGTTCCCGGTGGAACAACCTAGAGCCCGAGCAGTGTGGGCAGGGAGGCTACACGCGCCGTGAGCAGGGGCAGACCCAGTGTGGCTGAGGCACTGCGAGCGCACACCAGTGTTATTTGTTTGCAGCATCCCTCCCTCCCTCCCCACAGCGCGACTGAACAAAGAGAAGAAATACAGCTCCACCCATCAGAACACCGACACAAGCTTCCCTAACCAGGAAACCTTGACAAGCCACCTGTACAAACCCACACACAGCGAGGAAAAGCCACAATAAAGAGAACTCCACAAACTGCCAGAATACAGAAAGGACACCTCAAACTCAGCAATTTAAACAAGATGAAGAGACAGAGGAATAGCCAGCAGATAAAGGAACAGGATAAATGCCCACCAAACCAAACAAAAGAGGAAGAGATAGGGAATCTACCTGATAAAGAATTCCGAATAATGATAGTGAAATTGATCCAAAATCTTGAAATTAAAATGGAATCACAGATAAATAGCTTGGAGACAAGGATTGAGAAGATGCAAGAAAGGTTTAACAAGGACCTAGAAGAAATAAAAAAGAGTCAATATATAATGAATAATGCAATAAATGAAATTAAAAACACTCTGGAGGCAACAAATAGTAGAATAACAGAGGCAGAAGATAGGATTAGTGGATTAGAAGATAGAATGGAAGAAATAAATGAATCAGAGAGAATAAAAGAAAAACGAATTAAAAGAAATGAGGACAATCTCAGAGACCTCCAGGACAATATTAAACGCTACAACATTCGAATCATAGGGGTCCCAGAAGAAGAAGACAAAAAGAAAGACCATGAGAAAATACTTGAGGAGATAATAGTTGAAAACTTCCCTAAACTGGGGAAGGAAATAATCACCCAAGTCCAAGAAACCCAGAGAATCCCAAACAGGATAAACCCAAGGCGAAACACCCCAAGACACATATTAATCAAATTAACAAAGATCAAACACAAAGAACAAATATTAAAAGCAGCAAGGGAAAAACAACAAATAACACACAAGGGAATTCCCATAAGGATAACAGCTGATCTTTCAATAGAAACTCTTCAAGCCAGGAGGGAATGGCAAGACATACTTAAAATGATGAAAGAAAATAACCTACAGCCCAGATTATTATACCCAGCAAGGATCTCATTCAAGTATGAAGGAGAAATGAAAAGCTTCTCAGACAAGCAAAAGCTGAGAGAATTCTGCACCACCAAACCAGCTCTCCAACAAATACTAAAGGATATTCTCTAGACAGGAAACACAAAAATGGTGTATAAATTCGAACCCCAAACAATAAAGTAAATGGCAACGGGATCATACTTATCAGTAATTACCTTAAACATAAATGGGTTGAATGCCCCAACCAAAAGACAAAGACTGGCTGAATGGATACAAAAACAAGACCCCTACATATGTTGTCTACAGGAGACCCACCTCAAAACAGGGGACACATACAGACTGAAAGTGAAGGGCTGGAAAAAGATTTTCCATGCAAATAGGGACCAAAAGAAAGCAGGAGTAGCAATACTCATATCAGATAAAATAGACTTTAAAACAAAGGCTGTGAAAAGAGACAAAGAAGGTCACTACATAATGATCAAAGGATCAATCCAAGAAGAAGATATAACAATTATAAATATATATGCACCCAACACAGGAGCACCGCAGTATGTAAGACAAATGCTAACAAGTATGAAAGGAGAAATTAACAATAACACAATAATAGTGGGAGACTTTAATACCCCACTCACACCTATGGATAGATCAACTAAACAGAAAATTAACAAGGAAACACAAACTTTAAACGATACAATAGACCAGTTAGACCTAATTGATATCTATAGGACATTTCATCCCAAAACAATGAATTTCACCTTTTTCTCAAGCGCACATGGAACCTTATCCAGGATAGATCACATCCTGGGCCATAAAGCTAGCCTTGGTAAATTCAAAAAAATATAAATCATTCCAAGCATCTTTTCTGACCACAATGCAGTAAGATTAGATCTCAATTACAGGAGAAAAACTATTAAAAATTCCAACATATGGAGGATGAACAACACCCTGCTGAATAACCAACAAATCACAGAAGAAATCAAAAAAGAAATCAAAATTTGCATAGAAATGAATGAAAATGAAAACACAACAACCCAAAACCTGTGGGACATAGTAAAAGCAGTCCTAAGGGGAAAGTTCATAGCAATACAGGCACACCTCAAGAAACAAGAAAAAAGTCAAATAAATAACCTAACTCTACATCTAAAGCAACTAGAAAAGGAAGAAATGAAGAACCCCAGGGTTAGTAGAAGGAAAGAAATCTTAAAAATTAGAGCAGAAATAAATGCAAAAGAAACAAAAGAGACCATAGCAAAAATCAACAAAGCCAAAAGCTGGTTCTTTGAAAGGATAAATAAAATTGATAAACCATTAGCCAGACTCATCAAGAAACAAAGGGAGAAAAATCAAATCAATAAAATTAGAAACGAAAATGGAGAGATCACAACAGACAACACAGAAATACAAAGGATCATAAGAGACTATTATCAACAATTACATGCCAATAAAATGGACAACGAGGAAGAAATGGACAAATTCTTAGAAAAGTACAACTTTCCAAAACTCAACCAGGAAGAAATAGAAAACCTTAACAGACCCATCACAAGCACGGAAATTGAAACTGTAATCAAAAATCTTCCAGCAAACAAAAGCCCAGGTCCAGACGGCTTCACAGCTGAATTCTACCAAAAATTTAGAGAAGAGCTAACACCTATCCTGCTCAAACTCTTCCAGAAAATTGCAGAGGAAGGTAAACTTCCAAACTCATTCTATGAGGCCACCATCACCTTAATACCAAAACCTGACAAAGATGCCACAAAAAAAGAAAACTACAGACCAATATCACTGATGAATATAGATGCAAAAATCCTAAACAAAATTCTAGCAATCAGAATCCAACAACACATTAAAAAGATCATACACCATGACCAAGTGGGCTTTATCCCAGGGATGCAAGGATTCTTCAATATCCACAAATCAATCAATGTAATACACCACATTAACAAATTGAAAAACAAAAACCATATGATCATCTCAATAGATGCAGAGAAAGCCTTTGACAAAATTCAACACCCATTTATGATAAAAACTCTCCAGAAAGCAGGAATAGAAGGAACATACCTCAACATAATAAAAGCTATATATGACAAACCCACAGCAAACATTATCCTCAATGGTGAAAAATTGAAAGCCTTTCCTCTAAAGTCAGGAACAAGACAAGGGTGCCCACTTTCACCATTACTATTCAACATAGTTTTGGAAGTTTTGGCCACAGCAATCAGAGCAGAAAAAGAAATAAAAGGAATCCAAATTGGAAAAGAAGAAGTAAAACTCTCACTATTTGCAGATGACATGATCTTCTACATAGAAAACCCTAAAGACTCCACCAGAAAATTACTAGAACTAATCAATGATTATAGTAAAGTTGCAGGATATAAAATCAACACACAGAAATCCCTTGCATTCCTATACACTAATAATGAGAAAACAGAAAGAGAAATTAAGGAAACAATTCCATTCACCATTGCAACGAAAAGAATAAAATACTTAGGAATATATCTACCTAAAGAAACTAAAGACCTATATATAGAAAACTATAAAACACTGGTGAAAGAAATCAAAGAGGACACTAATAGATGGAGAAATATACCATGTTCATGGATTGGAAGAATCAATATAGTGAAAATGAGTATACTACCCAAAGCAATTTATAGATTCAATGCAATCCCTATCAAGCTACCAACAGTATTCTTCACAGAGCTAGAACAAATAATTTCACAATTTGTATGGAAATACAAAAAACCTCGAATAGCCAAAGCGATCTTGAGAAAGAAAAATGGAACTGGAGGAATCAACCTACCTGACTTCAGGCTCTACTACAAAGCCACAGTTATCAAGACAGTATGGTACTGGCACAAAGACAGAAAATATAGATCAATGGAACAAAATAGAAAGCCCAGAGATAAATCCACGCACATATGGACACCTTATCTTTGACAAAGGAGGCAAGAATATACAATGGATTAAAGACAATCTCTTTAACAAGTGGTGCTGGGAAATCTGGTCAACTACTTGTAAAAGAATGAAACTAGAACACTTTCTAACACCATATACAAAAATAAACTCAAAATGGATTAAAAATCTCAACATAATACCAGAAACTATAAAACTTCTAGAGGAGAACATAGGCAAAACACTCTCTGACATACATCACAGCAGGATCCTCTATGACCCACCTCCCAGAATACTGGAAATAAAAGCAAAAATAAACAAATGGGACCTAATTAAACTTAAAAGCTTCTGCACATCAAAGGAAACTATTAGCAAGGTGAAAAGACAGCCTTCAGAATGGGAGAAAATAATAGCAAATGAAGCAACCGACAAACAACTAATCTCAAAAATATACAAGCAACTCCTACAGCTCAACTCCAGAAAAATAAATGACCCAATCAAAAAATGGGCCAAAGAACTAAATAGACATTTCTCCAAAGAAGACATACAGATGGCTAACAAACACATGAAAAGATGCTCAACATCACTCATTATCAGAGAAATGCAAATCAAAACCACTATGAGATACCATTTCACACCAGTCAGAATGGCTGCGATCCAAAAGTCTACAAATAATAAATGCTGGAGAGGGTGTGGAGAAAAGGGAACCCTCTTACACTGTTGGTGGGAATGCAAACTAGTACAGCCACTATGGAGAACAGTGTGGAGATTCCTTAAAAAACTGGAAATAGAACTGCCTTATGATCCAGCAATCCCACTGCTGGGCATACACACTGAGGAAACCAGAAGGGAAAGAGACACGTGTACTCCAATGTTCATCGCAGCACTGTTTATAATAGCCAGGACATGGAAGCAACCTAGATGTCCATCAGCGGATGAATGGATAAGAAAGCTGTGGTACATATACACAATGGAGTATTACTTAGCCATTAAAAAGAATACATTTGAATCAGTTCTAATGAGGTGGATGAAACTGGAGCCTATTATACAGAGTGAAGTAAGCCAGAAGGAAAAACACCAATACAGTATACTAACACATATATATGGAATTTAGAAAGATGGTAATGATAATCCTGTATACGAGACAGCAAAAGAGACACTGATGTATAGAACAGGCTTATGGACTCTGTGGGAGAGGGAGAGGGTGGGAAGATTTGGGAGAATGGCATTGAAACATGTGAAATGTCATGTATGAAACGAGATGCCAGTCCAGGTTCAATGCATGATGCTGGATGCTTGGGGCTGGTGCACTGGGAAGACCCAGAGGGATGGTATGGGGAGGGAGGAAGGAGAAGGGTTCAGGATGGGGAACACATGAGAAATAAATTAAAAAAATAATAATAATAAAAATAAAGGGCCCCAAGGAGAGTTAAGAAAAACAAACAAAAAAAGAAAATGGAGAGATCACAACAGACAACACAGAAATACAAAGGATCATAAGAGACTACTATCAACAATTATATGCCAATAAAATGGACAACGTGGAAGAAATGGACAAATTCTTAGAAAAGTACAACTTTCCAAAACTCAACCAGGAAGAAATAGAAAATCTTAACAGACCCATCACAAGCACGGAAATTGAAACTGTAATCAAAAATCTTCCAGCAAACAAAAGCCCAGGTCCAGACGGCTTCACAGCTGAATTCTACCAAAAATTTAGAGAAGAGCTAACACCTATCCTGCTCAAACTTTTCCAAAAAATTGCAGAGGAAGGTAAACTTCCAAACTCATTCTATGAGGCCACCATCACCCTAATACCAAAACCTGACAAAGATCCCACAAAAAAAGAAAACTACAGGCCAATATCACTGATGAACATAGATGCAAAAATGCTTAACAAAATTCTAGCAATCAGAATCCAACAACACATTAAAAAGATCATACACCATGACCAAGTGGGCTTTATCCCAGGGATGCAAGGATTCTTCAATATCCGCAAATCAATCAATGTAATACACCACATTAACAAATTGAAAAATAAAAACCATATGATTATCTCAATAGATGCAAAGAAAGCCTTTGACAAAATTAAAAAAATATATATATATATACAACTATCAAATCATCACATTGTACCCCCTGAAACTAGTATCATGTAACATGTCAATTAATCCTAAATAAAGAATAAATTAAATTAAATAAACTCAAAGACAAGAGTCAAAAAAAAAAAAAAAAGGTGCAGTAGTTTATCCTACAAAAACAACCTTTTACATTCAGAATTTAAAGCACTTTTTAGGCCTAAAATAAGTATAGTTTCTATCACCCAAAGAGATTCAGAACTTTGTGGTTCTGAACTTTTTGATCTTATCCATGCTATGTGAAATGTACAGTACCTGATTTTAAAAAAATGAATTCCCCATTTATTTGTGAATACAATAATATTTGCACAGAAATTCCTCATAAATCTTACTTTGCTTCATAAAAAAATGTTAAATCAGTAGTGTACTTACAAAGAGACTTCTGAAAAGGTATATCTTCTAAATACATTTTCATTATTCTTACAATGTGCTTTAATCATAATTAGAATCTTTTAATGTTAAATCTTTCCTTAGCTTTGTACTATGACTTTTTGGCCCTTTTTAATATTATGTGATAGTATTATGTTACATTAATATTCAAAGGGATTGCAAATAATCTGTTAGTGATGATGGACATTAGTTTGTTTTATGTTGACTTTTTGTTGTTGTTGATGTCCAATTAAAAGCAACGTAAATTAAGTAATTTATTGATCTTGAATAGTGATTTGCTTTAGACCTTGTTTTATTGAAAACCTATCTCAATCTCATCTCCATACTGAGCGTGGTTCCTCACAATCCTGAATACTCAAAAAGGACTTACTTACAATTTCTGTAGTGTTACACTCTCCACCCATCAGTATGTCATACTGTTCGATATTATAACCACTATGCTGCTGCTGCTAAGTCACTTCAGTCGTGTCCAACTCTGCAACCCCATAGACAGCAGCCCACCAGGCTCCCCCATCCCTCGGATTTTCTAGGCAAGAATACTGGAGTGGGTTGCCATTTCCTACTCCAATGCATGAAAGTGAAAAATGAAAGTGAAGTCGCTCAGTCGTTTCCAACTCTTAGCGACCCCATGGACTGCAGCCTACCAGGCTCCTCCATCCATGGGATTTTCCAGGCAAGAGTACTGGAGTGGGGTGCCATTGCCTTCTCCTATACTACGATATATTTCTCTCTATTCGTCCTTAACTTTGTTTTTACCTAAGCTTTTTAGTTACTAAAAATTTAAGGCCAATATCTTTATTTCTAAGATCAAATCATTGCAGACTAATCATTTTCCACTGTTTATATACTGTGAGTTTTGAAACCTATGGGCATACTTACCACTAAAAAATAGTGTTTTAGGAGACATGCAGTCCATTGCTGTATCTCACAGTGTCTGATGTGATAGTCTGTGGTATTCTTGCATAATTTATGTAGGCAAGAGAGAGAGAGTGAGAATCCTAAACAAAACATTTAGGAAATCCTAAACAAAACAAAAGAAACAAAAGATTTCTTTTTTAGTGAGAAATCTAAACAAAAGTGAGAATCCTAAGTCAGAGTACCTAAGCTCTAATTCTGATTTTGTCACTTAAAAGCATTATGGCATTAGGAAAATTCTGTTATGATTTATTAAGTGTTCAACACTGTGTGTGGCCTCAAACAGATGGTCAGTAAAAGTTAATTTCCCATTTCTTCAGCCCCAGTGTCTTCATCTGTAAGTCAGCAATAACAATACCTTTACAGCCCAGTTGTTGCTAGAGTTAGCTCATACCAGCTCACAAGAGCTGATTAAATTTTTAAGAACTTTGCAAGCCTGTTTTTTTTTTTTTTTTCCCACACAGCCAATAATAAATATTAAATTACATTGGGCTTCCCTGGTGGCTCAGACAGTAAAGAATCTGCCTGCAATGCAGGAGACCCAGGTTCAACCTCTGGATTGGGAAGACCCCTGGAGAAAGTGTTCCAGTATTCTTGCCTGGAGAATTCCATGGACAGAGGAGGCTGGTGGGCTACAGTCCATGGGGTCACAAACAGTCAGAGACCACTGAGTAACTAACACTTTCACTTTTCTTTTTTTACCATTAAATAATCTATGTTAAAAACAAAGGCAATAAACATTCAAAACTCATCTCTTCATAAGTATTTTACTATTATCATGCCCTTAAGGTTATGTCAATCATGCCCTTAAGGTTATGTCAATGTGTTGGTCATCAGTGTACTGGAAATTCAGTGAAGTCATTTTATTGAAAGCTTGGAATTGGCCATTGAAGTATTTATATCATAAAAATTGTAAACTCTTTAAATCAGAGCTTCCCCCAATCCCCAGAGAACTGACTGCTACACATTTTTCAGCATTGTGCATACCTACCTGGTTTTTAAATGGAAAAGCACTCTACACATATAGATAATTTTTGAAGTTCATTCTGAGCTTAATATCCATCCAATATCATGTTGAAAACTTTGAGGAACAGATGCTGCCAGTGATCATGGGCGCATCAATAGTTAACAACACACTGATTATGTATTAATAGCTTAGGGGGAAGGTAGCCTTTAAGATTTGGTCTGAAAAATGATTGAATCCTTGTATTCAAATGTATATGGAACATATGACTGTAATCATTTGCCAGGCATGAATTTCAGGAAGTAAGTCCTGCAAATGGCCCTAAATATCATTTAGTCTCTTATTGTAAGTATAATCTGTAATTCAGTGGCTCCATTTTTAGGACAGACTTGGCAATGTTTGCATGTCTATTATTTATGGTATCATGATATGCATTTATAAGGTGACTTGTTGATAAAGAGGTCAGTGATTTGTGTAAATTGTTATATTTAAGCAGCTACAGCCTTAAAACCTAATTCCATAAGACATAGAGGCTCCAATGAAGTCAAAGATTTATACTCCTGGAAATATATTTTACTTAATTGAGACTGTGCTAACTACAAAAAAAAAAAAAAGGATTTACTCAAAAGTTCCAAGAAAAGAAAAAAATAAATACCAACTTTAAAATACATGCTAGTGATGGAGTATTTCCATATATTTTTCAATTATGATTTGGAGTATTGTTTCTTGTCAGTGCTATTTTTAAAAGCTCTTAAATCTCATAAACCTCTATTTTGAAGCAGTGTTTGCACCTAAAACTTTTTCATTTTAAAGTAACAAGTCAAATCTTCTAAAAAGCAATCTTAGCATGCCAACTTTGAAAGAATAAGAAATGACAGACTGTAATGATTGTGGAAAATAATATAAATTAGCTATTTTGAAAATAAAATCTGGAGAATACAAAGAATATAAAACAAGTTGATATTTGAATAATATTTCCAATGATTCTTTTTATTTCTCTTATATTCAAAGTCACTTTTTTATCCAAGGGATTAGTTTCTATTACAAATTGCTTTGTTACAAAGAAAGTTATCCTAATATGATTAGATAATGTGAGAGGAAAATAGAAATTATGAGAAAGTCATTATATTGATAAATTTTATTCCTAAATTTTATATTTTGCTTTAAAATTATTAAGTTATTTCCCTATGCATGTTTTTTCTTACATTAGTGCATAGTGTTCTTTTTAACTTTACAATTGTGAGATTCAGTTTGATCTCTACTGCTTACCAATCATGAATAAATTAATAATAATTCTTCCGATTAGTTTCATGCACACATAAAAACCAGGAGGGTTCAGGATGGGGAACACATGTATACCTGTGGTGGATTCATTTTGATATTTGGCAAAACTAATACAATTATGTAAAGTTTAAAAATAAAATGAAATTTAAAAAAAAAAAAAAAAAAAAACCAGGAATAACAGAACCTAAGAAGCAGTTCTAAAAATGTTCATATCAGGCAAAAAGTTGATTTCCACAGATGTTCCTTTTGTAAATGATGTCAGCACTTCTCCTGACACTAATGCAGGGTAGGGTAGACACTGTCATGCTCAGAATGTCAGGAGAGTTGTCTTTGCTGAGATCATTTTAACTTTCCACTGAAACTGAGAACATAGAAAGAAATGAATATTCACAACACTAAAAACTGAGATTGGATAATTACCTCCATGAGACTGTGGAAAGAATCTATCCAAATTGTAAGGCATGTGGAGGGAGATTACAAAAATTTGTCTGCTCTCAACTGTCATATAAAATAATACACTACTGTGTATAAAATGGGCTTCCCTGGTGGCTCAGCAATAAAGAATCCACCTGCAATGCAGGAGACATGGTTTTATCCCTGAGTTGGGAGGATGCCCTGGAGAGGGAAATGGCAACCCACTCCAGTATTCTTGCCTGGGAAACCCTATGGACAGAGGAGCCTGGTGGGCTACAGTCCATGCAGTCACAAAAAGAGTCAGACACGACTTAGCAAGTAAACAACATGTAAAAAATAAATAATGAGAACCTACTGTGTAGCACAAGAACTCTACTCAATGAATGTTCTGTAGTGACCTAAATAGGAAGGAAATCCAAAAAAGAGGGGATATATGTGGGAATGGCAACCCACTCCAGTACTATTCTTGCCTGGAAAAATTCCAAAGACAGTGGAACCTGGTAGGCTGCAGTCCATGGGGTATCAAAGAGTTGGACAGGACTGAGCACAAGTGTGTGCACACATGAATGATTCACTTTGCTGTATGACACAGGGAACTCTACTCAACGCTCTGTGGTGACCTAAATGAGAAGGAAATCCCCGAAAGAGGGGATATATGTATAACAGATTCACTTTGCTGTAAGCAGAAACTAACACATAAAGCAACTATACTCCAATAAATAAATATTTTTTAAAAAAAAAAAGAACAGTTGGAAAATGGTACAATATACCCCTCAACTCCACCCCATTTGTCACTGGCTTCAAAAACTGAGGTGAGCTTCACCCACTAGAAAGTAAGAAAGTCAATTTTCCATGTTTCTTCTGTCACAGTGCACACATGCACGCATGTGTGTGCGCACGCACACACACACACACACACACACACACACACACACACACACACACATTCCAATAATGATAGGGGCCAATGGAGAGATACCCTAGCATTCATCCTTGGGAGAGACAATTTTTCAGGATATTTTACATGTTCCTTCAGGAGTCTTCAATGAAATAAAGTCCTAGTGGTCCATGGTTGTAATGAACCCAAAAAGACAATCTTCATTGACTTTCCTTTCCTTGAAGTCTTTCACTCCAGCTCTTTGGGATCACACTTCAGTAGAATTACCTACACCTAAGCCTGTATGCCTGAGAAGGCAATGGCACCCCACTCCAGTACTCTTGCCTGGAGAATCCCATGGATGGAGGAGCCTGGTAGGCTGCAGTCCATGGGGTCGCTAACAGTCAGACATGACTGAGCGACTTCCCTGTCACTTTTCACTTTCATGCATTGGAGAAGGAAATGGCAACCCACTCCAGTGTTCTTGCCTGGAGAATCCCAGGGACGGGGAAGCCTGGTGGGCTTCCGTGTGTGGGGTTGCACAGAGTCGGACATGACTGAAGTGACTTAGCAGCAGCAGCAGCAGCAAACCTTTATGCAGGTTGTGTTTTCAGGGACATCCAAACTAGGATGAATGTCCTACTTCCCCCTTGTTTGGCTGCTTTATAATTTTATTCACTCTTTAAGACTTAGCTCAGATATCACCTCCTCAGAACAGCCTTACGTGACTCCACCACTCGATTTAGATACCCCTTTCATTGTTGTTCAGTCAGTGGGTCCTCGTGTCCGACTCTCTGCAGACCCATGGACTGCAGCATGCCAGGCTTACCTGTCCCTCACTATCTCCCAGAGTTTGCTCAAACTCATGTTCATTGAGTCAAGGATTCCATCCAACCATCTCATCCTCTGCTGCCCGCTTCTCCTGCCATCAATCTTTCCAGCATCAGGGTCTTTTCCAGTGAGTTCACTCTCTGCATCATGTGGCCGAAGTATTGGAGCTTCAATTTTAGCATCAGTCCTTCAAATGAATATTCAGGGTTGATTTCCTTTGGGATTGACTGGTTTGATCTCCTTGCTGTCAAAAGGACTCTCAAATGTCTTCTGCTGCACCACAGTTCAAAACCATCAGTTCTTTGGTGCTCAGTCTTCTTTATGGTTCACCTCTCACATCTATATATAATGGATGGAAAAAGCATGGCTTTGACTGTACAGACCTTTGTTGGCAAAGCGATGTCTCCGCTTTTTAATACGCTGTCTAGGTTTGTCATAGCTTTTTTCCCAAGGAGCAATTGTTAATTACTGTGAAGTGATGGTTGTTTTATTAATCAGATTATGGATATCATTTTACAAAGTTTACACATATAAACGCATTACACTGCATGCTTTATACAATTTTGTCAGTTATACCTCAAGAAAGTTGAGTAGGGGGTAGAACAAATTTTTTTAAATGTCAAGCAATATTTTTTCCTGCTGGGACTATAGGTTTACTCCTATTTTTCAATCTTATGCAAAACCTCTTACTGCATAATTTATGAGGTATAGCAGCTTTTGATTGTTGTTTTTGAAAATTCTAAACTATGGACCCCATGGTGGCATTTTGCTAAATAGCCTTGCACATGTTGGCTTTTGAACATTTAACAAATAAAAGCACACAATAAAAAAGTCAGTATGTTCACATTTTTGTTGGCATGTGTTTGTGAGTGATAGATTACAATATAAAAATATTCTGTTAAGTGAATTGTGCTTTAAAGTGTTTGAAAGTCCCTGCTATAGGCCAGTGCTTCTCCCAAATGTAGTTCAGGATCCTCAAGTCCTAATAATTAGGCTAAAAATGCAGCTTCCTGGCCTCATCCCAGAAATTCTGATTCAATAAGTCTAGGGTGGGGCCCAGAAATTTGTATTTAAGAAGAACTACAGGTGATTCTCACTGAATCACTGTTACAGGCTCAGATGATAACACTTCAAGGGGTGCAATGAAGGGATGTAAAGAATTGCCTGTCAGTTCACTTTCTAACATTATAGAGGGCTTCCCCAAGGTTAGAATTGTGTCAGAGACCTTAATTCTTGATACAAAGCAGTGTAGTGCAGTGGTTAAGAGGGTTTTTAAAATGAGACAGACTCGAGTTTTAATCCTAATTTGTCATTTACAAGTTGTGAGATATTGGGACCCTCATTTACTTTGTATAAGTGGGGTTAATAACTGTTCCTATTGCATAGAGCTAAAACGATTCAATGAGATAAAGCAACTGGTGTATAGTAGTAAAGGAAATGTTTGCCATTATTATCTTTAGGGATCCCCAACATTTTGAAAAAAGTTCTACCCAATTTAACAGACATTAGTTGAGTGTGCAAAGAATTATGCTAAGTGCTTTTGGAAATGCAAAGATGAAAAACAGTCCCTACTTTCATGGACCTTACAATCTATTATGATCATAGACTTTTACAGCAGAAAATAATCAGGTTACCCAACCCACCTCTCATTTAAAAGGAGGAAAGTGAGACTCAGGAGCCTAATCATGTTGCTCAGAGTTGTCCACATAATTAGTGGAGGAGCAGAAATAGAACCCAGGCCAATGTCTTTCCATCAGACTGGACTTCACTTCAGGGCTCAGAGCCCAGTCCTCATAGGGATGTACTGGTAAATGGTAACAACCAGTTCTCCTGGTAGGAAAATGTTTGTGTACATATTTATATGTCATTTTATTCTACACTTTACTCATATTAATAAATAATACATGGCTTACAAATGATCATGAAATATACAATTCCCTTTAATGTAAATCCCATATGACCAGTTGGTTCTCACTGGATGCTCTGTTTAACTTTTGCTCAATTCTTATATCCATAGCCAGCACATGGATTGGCTCAGATGGGTCTTTGTCCACTAACTCCTTGTTTTAATTGTGGTAACATACATGTAACACAAAAGTGATTATATGAATCATTTTTAAATGTATAGGTCAATAGTGTTAAGCATATTCACATTGTTGTGCAACCAATCTCCACTTTTTCATCTTGCAAAACTGAATCTCTATACCCATTAAACAATAGCTTTTCATTTTTCTCTCCCCCTAGCCCCTGGCAACTACTATTCTACTATTTGTTTCTATGAATTTGCCTACTCTAGATACTTTATTTCAGTGGAATCATACAGTATTTGTCATTTTGTGACTTTTTTTTTTTTTGCTTAGCATAATGTCCTCAAGATAATCTATACTGTAGCATATGAAAAGATTTCTTTCCCTTTTTAAGGCTAAAACAGTGTTCCTCTGTATGTATAGACTGCATTTGGTTGTTTATTCATCCATTGATGGACATTTGGCTATTATTAATAGCACTGGCTAATTGTTTAGCCAGTACTAATTCTTGGCTATTATTAATAGTACTGATACGAACATTGCTGTGCAAGCATCTCTTTACAATCCTGCTTTCAATTCTTCTGTATATATACCCAGAAGTGGAATTGCTAGATCATATGGCAGTTCTACTTGAAAATTTTGGGGGAATCATCCTGCTTTTTTTTCATAGTGTCTGCACCATTTTACATTCCCAACAGTGCAAAAGCATTTCAGCTTCTCCATTTTCTCAGCAACTTATTTTCTGGGTTTTGGATAGCAGCCATTCTAATGGGTGTGAGATGATCCACTAACTCCTTACCCAGTAAAATTTATTATTAAATCCGACATGTGATCCACTGTAAGATTATGTGAACATTAATAAAGGGAAAGCTCACTAAAATGGAGTCAGGAGGCCAGTGGGAGAAGCTCTGATATCAATATAGATTTCAGTATCTGTATTTGCATCTCTGGCAGGATGTGATACTACTCTACCACCACTAGAAAGAGGAAGAAAGATTTTTCTTCGGCCTAGCAACATCTCAGCCAATGAGACTGTTAACAACTCAGCCAATGAAAAGTCACTATACTTCAAACTCCCAGTTTCCTCCAACGGACTTTTTGTTTGTAACCCAGGCAACTTCCCCTTCTCTATAAAAGCATTTCCCCCGGCTTGCTTTACCACACTTTCTTGTGGTTCACTGTAGTCTTGTGTCCTGAATTACATTTGCTGCTCTTAAATAAACCCATTTTGTTGGTAAAATAACTTGCTGTTTTAAGATTACACTGAAGTCTCATAGAGCTCCAGAGAAGAACACTGACAACTCCCAGTGTGGCCTAGTCCACAGAGCTCATGCTTCCTGGCTGACCGTGAAATCTGAGGGCAAGTTTTTCTGCTGGATCCGAGCTCCGCCCTTTTTGCATTTTGAAGCTCTCCGGGCTATACTGGGGGTGTGTTTCAAGCTTTTGTCATTTACTTGTTAAGGCTTTGTGCTGTGAGTATTCACGCTGTGGGTGGCACTTTTGAAATCAGGCCCTTCCTACTGTAACTGTGCTGGTATTTTGGCCTGCAGACTATTTAAGAATTACTCTTTGCTCTCAGTCAGTCAGTTCCGTCGCTCAGTCGTGTAAGACTCTTTGCGACCCCATGAATTGCAGCATGCCAGGCCTCCTTGTCCATCACCAACTCCCGGACTTCACTCAGACTCACGTCCATCGAGTCAGTGATGCCATCCAGCCATCTCATCCTCTGTCATCCCCTTCTCCTCCTGCCCCCAATCCCTCCCAGCATCAGAGTCTTTTCCAATGAGTCAACTCTTTGCATGAGGTGGCCAAAGTACTGGAGTTTCAGCTTTAGTATAGTTCCTTCCAAAGAAATCCCAGGGCTGATCTTCAGAATGGACTGGTTGGATCTCCTTGCAGTCCAAGGGACTCTCAAGAGTCTTCTCCAACACCACAGTTCAAAAGCATCAATTCTTCGGCGCTCAGCTTTCTTCACAGTCCAATTCTCACATCCATACATGACCACTGGAAAAACCATAACCTTGACTAGACGGACCTTTGTTGGCAAAGTAATGTCTCTGCTTTTCAATATGCTATCTAGGTTGGTCATAACTTTTCTTCCAAGGAGTAAGCGTCTTTTAATTTCATGGCTGCAATCACCATTGGCAGTGATTTTAGAGCCCCCAAAAATAAAGCCTGACACTGTTTCCACTGTTTGCCCTTCTATTTCCCAAGAAGTGATGGGACCAAATGCCATGATCTTCATTTTCTCAATGTTGAGCTTTAAGCCAACTTTTTCAGTCTCCTCTTTCACTTTCATCAAGAGGCTTTTGAGTTCCTCTTCACTTTCTGCCATAAGGGTGGTGTCATCTGCATGTCTGAGGTTATTGATATTTCTCCTGGCAATCTTGATTCCAGCTTGTGCTTCTTCCAGCCAGCGTTTCTCATGATGTACTCTGCACAGAAGTTAAATAAGCAGGGTGACAATATACAGCCTTGACGTACTCCTTTTCCTATTTGGAACCAGTCTGTTGTTCCATGTCCAGTTCTAACTGCTGCTTCCTGACCTGTATATAGGTTTGTCAAGAGGCAGGTCAGGTGCTCTGGTATTCCCATCTCTTTCAGGATTTCCCACAGTTTATTGTGATCCACACAGTCAAAGGCCTTGGCATAGTCAATAAAGCAGAAATAGATGTTTTTCTGGAATGCTCTTGCTTTTTTGATGCTCCAGCAGATGTTGGCAATTTGATCTCTGGTTCCTCTGCCTTTTCTAAAACCAGCTTGAACATCTGGAAGGTCACGGTTCACGTATTGCTGAAGCCTGGCTTGGAGAATTTTGAGCATTACTTTACTAGCGTGTGAGATGAGTGCAATTGTGCAGTAGTTTGAGCATTCTTTGGCATTGCCTTTCTTTGGAATTGGAATGAAAACTGACCTTTTCCAGTCCTGTGGCCACTGTTGAGTTTTCCAAATTTGCTGGCATATTGAGTGCAGCACTTTCATAGCATCATCTTCCAGGATTTGAAATAGCTCCACTGGAATTCTATCACCTCCACTAGCTTTGTTCATAGTGATGCTTCCTAAGGCCCACTTGACTTCACATTCCAGGATGTCTGGCTCTAGGTCAGTGATCACACCATCATGATTATCTGGGTTGTGAAGATCTTTTTGTACAGTTCTTCTGTGTATTCTTGCCACCTCTTCTTAATATCTTCTGCTGCTTTTAGGTCCATACCACTTCTGTCCTTTATCAAGCCCATCTTTGCATGAAATCGTCCCTTGGTATCTCTAATTTTCTTGAAGAGATCTCTAGTCTTTCCCATTCTGTTGTTTTCCTCTATTTCTTTGCATTGATTGCTGAGGAAGGGTTTCTTTTCTCTTCTTGCTATTCTTTGGAACTCTGCATTCAGATGTTTATATCTTTCCTTTTCTCCTTTGCTTTACACTTCTCTTCTTTTCACAGCTATTTGTAAGGCCTCCCCAGACAGCCATTTTGCTTTTTTGCATTTCTTTTCCATGGGGATGGTCTTGATCCCTGTCTCCTGTACAATGTCATGAACCTCATTCCATAGTTCATCAGGCACTCCATCTATCAGATCTAGTCCCTTAAATCTATTTCTCACTTCCACTGTATAATCATAAGTGATTTGATTTAGGTCATACCTGAATGGTCTAGTGGTTTTCCCTACTTTCTTCAATTTCAGTCTGAATTTGGCAATAAGGAGTTCACAATCTGAGCCACAGTCAGCTCCTGGTCTTGTTTTTGTTGACTGTATAGAGCTTCTCCATCTTTGGCTGCAAAGAATATAATCAATTTTGCTCTAGGGGGGAAAAAAAAACCCTGTGAAAATAGGATCCCAGTTATCTGAATGTATTGAGCCCCACCCCACCAACCTTCATGGACCCCAGCCTATATTCGTTTAAAATACACGGTCTCCTCCTCATGTTCATTTGCGTAAAGGACTTAACCAAAAGCAACTCAGAACATCAGTGGCCATTGTGGGGAACTTTAGAACTCTCTAGACTTACCTTTCTTGAAATGTTAGATAGCCATGGCCCTGAAATCATCTAAACTGAACTGGACACATATTTTGATTGGTATTTTGAGGCTTCCAAATGTTATCAGCAGTCTGAAAATTGCCTGCACAACACAATAATTAATTCTCTGTATTGTGCAGAAAATTCTCTGCACAATACAATAATTAAATTTTGAGGCAAACAAACTATTAAAAACTAGTGAGTGCAGTGCTTAGTTGCTTGGAGTCGTGTCGGACTCCAAATAAACCCCAAATTACCTAGGTTCCTGGACTGGGCCAAATTGTGAGCCACAGTTTTCTAAAGTAATCAAGGACCCAGATAGGTTTGCTGAAGAATTTAACAGAGTTATTCAAACCTACCAGCCTGGGTTCTCAGATTTGTATCAATACACATGCTTGCTGGTGAGGGTCAAGCCAAACATTAGATGAAACTAGCCCAGTGGGAACATCCTGGAAGGGATTAGAAGATCAAACCCCTAACTTGGCAAGAGGCTACAGCACTCCCTGAAAACATCCACCAAGCAATGACAATAGCCTTCCCTAAGCCTATTGATGGGAACAGAATTCAGGCTTGCACACAAAAATCTGATGACCCAGTCCATGACAATTGTAATTGACCTCAGAATATTTTTAAGGACAATCTGGTCTTCCTTGAGATGTTCAATCCACTGGGGTAGCCTCTAACTGTATGTTTATTAATCAGAACCTTTCTCTTTTAGTTGAAAGGACCAGGATGGAATGGGAAACTGTGTCCATTCCAGATTTCGTTACTTTAACAAATTAGCATGTTCAAACTCTAGATGAGTCACCAAAAAAGATTGCTAAATTTCTTAATCTTGAACTCTGGCAAATGAAGTTCCCTAAACAAAAACAAAACCATCCAGTTTCTGCTGTTATTGCAAAGAGCCAGGAGACTGGCGGGGGGGGAAAAAATTGTTACAAATGTAAACCTTTCTGGCATCTTCAGCCTTCTAACCAGCCTTTCCATTAGTTCTCCCAATTCCAAGTGATGGACCTCTGAGCAACAGCAGATACTTTTCCGATTTCTCCTCAATCAGCTCAGAGAAACAAGTCTCCAGATGGGGAATGAGATCTATCTTAATGGACACTGGAGCCACACCCTTGGTACTCAATCCCACTGCTATAAAGCAGCCCCTGCCTTGAAGTACTAAAACTGTTCAAATTGGGGGAAATCTCTAGTGAACCTCAAGAGGTCCTTATCCCTGAGCCGATTCCCTTTTGTTTAGGCTCTTTGAGAGATACACACCCTTTCTCCTAAGCTCCTCTGCCCCTATCCATTTATTAGGCTGAGACTTTTCGGAATAGTATCT